>NC_132932.1:7842056-8557440 GCF_047675955.1 Chlorocebus sabaeus | reverse complement strand
TTTTCCCATTGGAACTCACTGGGAGTCCCTGAGATCATGGAACCATGGAACTTGACTGCCCTGAGACCTGAGAGGTGACATGGTAAGGGCTTTTACCTCAGGCACATAGGTTTGAACGTTGTCTTCACTGTGTGATGCTGGGCAAGATGCATACCCTCTCTGTGCCTCAATGCCTTCATGAAGATGCCAGTAGTTGCTACTTCACGGGCTATTGTAAGAATTATGTGAGACCATCATGCAACGTCTTTCAAACAAAGCCTGGCAGGGAGGTGGTTAATTACTATTGCCTTTATTATTAATGATTATTCCCTTGCTATTCTTATGAAGCATTGAGGAGAATATATGTCTCATAAGTGAATTTTCCAGTGATTAAGGCTTAATACTTTGAGCAATCACACATACCCATTTTTTGATATTTTCGGATAGAACTCTTGCTAACTGTGAGATCTGTCATTAACACATATTTACATATTGGAAGAATTGGAATTGCCTCTAGGAATCATTATACTGAATATTAAATTTAGCATTAGGGTGCAATAGGAGTGTCTTTAGGGAGACGACTTATCCCTATCCTAAGTGGCACCAAATAATTCTTTTTCTACAATTGTTACTTTTCAATAATGCTGTTGTTACTATTTTTTGATCCTCTATTTTGAGGAGCTCAGTTGGCAGTTCATGTGGCTGTGAGTTTACCCGCCTCTAGGAACTTCTCAAAACTTCTATTTTTATTGTTAAATTGTTGTGAATTAGAAAATCAAGAGATAAGCTTGCTGTTTATTAAAGGAATAGTAAAGATTTCAAGGATACCCTTCGCAATGAGTAAAGTCTCTGTATTTTGTGCTATGTATTTCATATAGCTTTTATTCTCACTTTCCCCAAATTCCTATCAGTACAATTTCTCTTTTAAAGCCATTTTATGCTGAGAGAACACGTTTAGCTTATAATAAGAGAAATGTGGCCTCCTCATCCACTCTTGAGTAAAGTCTGACACACCGTGTACTCAGAAAAACAGTGAAAATGAAAAGTCAGCTGCTTAGCCCATTTGAACCTAATCCAGACTTACGGTGTGGAGACTTTTACAATGTTTAAGTTAAATTTGAGTTCCCACTTAGAACTGGAATAGCTATATCAGTATTATGACTTATTTAAGTATGTTTATAAAAAGAAAACAGTTTTGTCTGTTTAGTCAGAATTCCAATTGTAGTGATACATACACGAATGCAAGAAAAACACTTTAATTTTTTTTTCCATTTGATTTTCTGTTGAAGTGTTTGGGCCGTATTTAATGATTCACATTGAATGACGGCTGTACGTGCCTTTCAGAGATCAGAGATATAATTAACATATATAACCATTCCTATCCCTAAGAAAAGATCTGTGTATCACTAAAAGGCCAATTTTTATGGCCAGTTTATTGAGGCACAAGGAGGTCACAAGGCCAAGTGTCTGGAGTGTGGATGGTAACTCCAGGTTGTACTGTTTTGCTGTCCGTAAATGACCGGTTGTCTGATGCCATGTAGGTTTGCACCTGTCTTAATAACAACAGCAGGCGAAAAACGTGTTTTAGATGAGTTACTTGTTCCTAGGGTTGGTCTAATAACAATAACTGCCAAAGTAATAAATTGTCAAGTCAAGTTTTTAAAGGTTTGGCTTAGAGGTCACACTTTCATGTTAACTTCACTGATTAAAAGTGAGACTTCCCAAATATTGTTTCTGCTTTCAAAAACCGAAAAAAAATAAGTCTACAGAGAGACCACAAACACATCAGAAGAAAGCTGGACTTGTATGCTACCATGTCAGCTGCTAGAACTTTCTTGTAACAAAGAAAAATCAATTCAAATAAAAAGTGAGATAAATAAGCTCTAAGAAAGGAGTGCAATGGTGTCAGGAAGCAATTGCACAGTTAAAACAGTAAAGAGATGGCATGAAATGCACGGATCACAAATGCTAAGGGAAGTTTTAAAGGATTGGTGAGGAAGTGAAGGTCAGAGAAGACAGGGGCTGCAGAGTCCCGGATGTCAGGTTGACCTTAAAAGATGCAACAGTTCATTTTATTAATTAATTTCTTTCTGCACTGCATCTCTATCATGAGTGAAACACCATGCTATGTGCAAGGGCCACCAGCAGACCAAAAGCAAAGCCAGTGAGGCCCAGGAGCCACCAATACCCCAGGTACTGAGCAAGAAGGGTGAGCAAGAAGAGTTAGGAAAGAGGATTTTTGATGAAGCTTAACACCACGGCAGTGACAAGCCACCAAAAGCCTATCACCTTTTAGGAAAAGAGAAATATTTTATTTACATGTGTATTTATTTGCTGGTATTTACATAGCAGTTACTTTACATGAGGCACTAATAAATTACAAACATACGCTCATTAAATCTACAAAACAACCCTATGAGATAGGTACTATTATTTTTCTTCCATGCAGCATATGAAGAAACTAAGGCAAGTAGAGATTAAATATCTTCTCAACATTACACAGCTAGTAAGAGGTGGAACTGGGATTTAAACCCAGGCCTCCCAGTTGCTGCATTCATCTTCTTATTCACTGCACCGCACTGGGGGAAGACTATACTTTCGTGTCTATGTCGAGTACTTCAACCCGTGACTGGTACAGAACAAGCACTAACCACATGTCTGTTGTATGAAAGCTACATGATAACACAAGTAAGCATCAACTTCAAGGGTTTAAGGGAGGCATTCTGCCTTAGAGAGGGAGCACTGCACAGATGGTTCTGTTTTCTGTTAGAGCAGGAGCCAATCCCAGGCCCTAACCATACAAAGCCTGCAGGTGGATTCAACAAAGAACAATTGGCAAGAATAGGGACAGGTTCCAAGTGAGCTTACAGATTCATTATTCTCCTCAGTTACAATGTTTAGAGCAACTCACTCAGGCTTATGCATCCATTTAATAGATATTTCTATTGCAACTCCTTGGTGCCATGCACTGTTCTCAGTGCTAGAACAACAGGAGAAAACTAGCAGACAGAGCCTTTTAATAAGAACAAGATGATATAATCAAGTTAATTGCAGATTGTCAATAGTGCTATTAAGACTTGTTGGGGCGTAGGGTATTGGGCAGGTGGCCAATTTCACTAGGAAATTCGGGTCTCCTTAAGGAGTTGTTATTTGAGCAAGGACCTGAGGATTAAGAAGGATCCATCTATGCAGTGGAGCTAGGGAGGGAAGAGAATTTCAAGCAGATGCAACCTCCAGTGTCAAGGACCAGATGTGGGAAGGCTCTGGCATACTCACCAACCAGGGAGGGGCAGCAGAGGTAGAGCCTCCTGGGCCAGGGGCAAGTGATGTGGGATGAGGTGGAGAGAGATGAGGCCAGACTGTGCAGGACCTTCTGCCCATGGCAAAGAGTCTAGAGATTATGATAAGAGAAATGAGAAATCCTAGGAGAGTTCAAAGCAGTGGATCATCTATGTTTGAAAAAGGTTGGCACAAATTGCATGTGAAAGATAAATTGGTTAGGGTAACAGTAGAAGCAGGAAAGGTGTTGCCACAGGGTCTGTGATGCTTATTTTTATGTGTCAACTTGCCTGGGCTGAGAGATGCCCAGAGAACTGGAATAACAATCTTTCTGGGCATATCTATGAGGATGTTTTCTGAAGAGATTAGTATTTGAATCAGGAGACTAGTAAAGAAGATCCAGCCTCACCAATGTGCGTGGTCATCATTTAACCCATAGAGGGCCCAAATGGAAAAAAATGGCAGAGGAAGGGTGAGTTCTTTCTCTTCTTGAGCTGTGACTTCCATCTTCTCCTGCCCTAGGACATCAGAGCTCCTGGTACTCAGGTCTTTGGACTGTATGTTTTAACACTGGTGGACCCCACATGGTTAAGCCTTTGGCCTCAGACTGAATTGCAATACGGACTTTCCCTTGTTCTCCAACTTGAAGATGGCATATCTCCTACGCATCTATATCTACATCTATCCTATTAGATCTACTTCTCTGGAGAACACTAATACAAAGCCTATGGAGGAAAGATAATGTCTGGGAATTGGGTCTGGGAATTGGGTAGAGCCAGAGGAGATGAAGCAGCAGCAAGAAGTTGACGGATACTATAAACACAGATAAGGTTTGGCAATGCATCATAGTGGGGGAATAGGGAAAGGAAAAAGTCAGAGGTGATTTGTAGAATTTTGTTTTGAGCTACAGGGTGTAAAATGGTGCTATGGTTTAAGATGGGGAATGCTAAAGAGAGAGGAAGTATGGGAAAATAAATCACAACCTAGAACTTTAACAACAAATACACAAGGTATTTCACCTGATGGAAAAACTGTCTTCAGAATCAAGGCTTGTACTAAGTTTAATACGACATTAATTCTAGCCATCTATAAATATGATACAGTAAATTAGATGTTTGGTAAGATGATAATAAAATATCTATTTTAATTTTAAAAAACTCAAAATGTCCTGAGGTCAGGGATAATGATTGATTCATACTAGGCGTTCAGTAAATCTTTATTTGTTGAAATAAATCAAAATGAAGGTAAAGAGGTGAAAAGGATCCAGACAAGACATAATAGGGTTTTTCTAGGCTCCACCATATCTCACCTGAGTGACTTGGGGGAAAGTTAAACTCCTGGAATTTCAATATTCTTATGTGTGGAATGTGGATTGTAAAGGAGACCATAATGGTTAAATAAAATATTACATGCAAATGTACAACCATCTACACATGGGACTGGCAAACTTCTGTTCCCCTTCCTTCTTACAGCTTCAGCTATAGTTTGCTCCCAAGTTTGAGTGTCTAAGCATTTTTGCACAACCTCTGCATCTACTTAGATTACCTCTTGTACTAGCATCTAAGACAGTGTCATGCATAGAGAAAGAACTCGGTTTCTTTTTGCTGGTTAACAACTTATTTTAATTAAATATAAACCCTCAGAAAGCACATATAAGTACCACAATGGACCTCAGTCTACAGGAATCTGTTGCCTATCTTTGCACTGAAGATCAACCCTCTGCTCTCTTCTTATTGACAGGCAGCCAAAGAATGGGAATTTGCCGTTCAGTCTATTGTGAGCAAAGTGAAATGATTCTCTCCCAGCATAACAAAACCTATAGGCAGCTATAAAATATAATTTCCTTTCAGCTTCTTGACAGACTTGTTATAAATTTCAGAGCACAGGAAAAAAAGGAGGGGCCACTTTAAAAGATAAATTTCATCATGTATGTCTGACAAACGTGTATACATTCAGAGGCCCCCTTTTTTTAAGAGAGAGGGGAAAAAAGCTATGCTTTTAAACAGTCAAAGGTTAAGGTTCACTCCGTCATTCATGTGGTTCCATTCTCTTATGCATATTGAAATAGCTCAGAAAGATTTATAACCCTGTTTCATACAGTCAGAGTTCCAGTAAATGAGTCCCTTTTTGAAGGTTAAATATTTATGCTCTTATTTTCCTGCCTGATACAGAAAGCAAGAGTAAACCCACGTTAGTCAAAAAGCCATGGTGACAGGCTGGCTTAGAACAAGAAAAGCCAGTGGGCACAATATTCAGATCATCCCCCACACCCTTATACTCTTATTTGTTCGGGAAATTAATGAATGAATGAATGAGTAAGTGAAACCTCTTACATGGCCTGTCTCCGGAAGCAGAAGTAAATCATTTTGGCAAATGTGACTTTAAGTCAGTCTAAAAATTCCCACATATTTAGCCTATTGAGTCAGATCTTTGAAATAATAATCATTATCCATTAAGGAACAGCAATTATAGCTAGTGAAATACTTTCGCATGTACTTGAGCTTCACAGCACTCTACAGAGTGAGCAGGCAGAAATTAGGTTGCTTTATAAATGAACAAGTTGATGTTTTGAGCAGATGAATGATTTGTCCTGTTTCACACAGGTAGTGAGTGACAGGCCTGTGATAAGATCTCCATTTTCTTGATACCTATTATAGTGATCTATTCATGTTGGCTTCTATTATGGTGACAATAATAACAAATATTTATATAGCAAATTACAGTTTAACAGGGATATGTTGCGCTACCACGTTTGATTTTCAAGCAGCCCCTTGAGTCTTCTCTATATTATTCTAATTTTTCTTAATATTTGTATAAAAGCAAAATGTACATTTTGTAATGTACAATACAATGAAAAACAGCAATTCCTTGACCCTTTACTCTCGAGATCCTCATCCCTCAAAACAAACCATTTTCAACACTTTTATTTATTGCTTCTGGTATTTATCCCCATGTTTATAAATAACAACTTTGCATTGCTATTTCTCAATTGTTCAGTTTTAGACATTACCTATTGACTTCTACCGTGGAAGATAAGAATCAAGAGTTCTTAATCCCACCCCTCTCACACACAGATACATATTTTGTTAGTCAATTTCTCACTAGAGTTATAAAACAATTTTGGTTAAGTCAATATTTAGTGCTTACATTACCACGACCACTTAAATATTGTTTACAGTTACAGCAGAAAGTACTAAATTTCCTGTCTGTATTTCGCGGTTTTGTTCAACTTCTTGTTTTTACTTCTCCCCTGAGGTTAATAAATGTAATATTTTTTCTTCGTTTTCTAGGTACTATCAAGAATCTCATCCCAAACTCCTTTCAATTTGATCATATATTTTAGGTAACAGTATAAAACAAACAAACAAACAAAAACAAAAACAAAAACACACACAAACATACATTCTTCTAAATACTCAGGCTGCCTCTTGTCCCAGATTGGACTAGTTTCTCCAGGTCCACTGCACAGCTGTCATCTTGGCAAGTCCTGCCTGAGTCTGGTGGCACACATCCCTACTTTCTCTTTCTCTCCCTTGACTTAATTTCCTTATTTAGGTGGAGCATATCCTCTGGTAGCTTTCTGAGAAAGAAGCATGAAAGAATAACACTTTGAGAACTTTTAGAAGAAAATATCTTTATTTTTCCTCACAACTAATCCATAGTTTAGGCCTGTCTTAAGTTGACAAAGAAACCTTCAGAACTGTAAAGATATTCTTTCACTTTCTTCTCTTCTGTATTGTTTTTGAAGTGGCCAAAGACATTCTGATTATTCCTACTCTGTATGTATACGTGATCTGTTCTTCGTTTTGAGAACTTTAAAAACTTTTATTACTGAATTCCTGAAATGGCACAATATGTTACCTGGATGCTGGTCTTTTCTCATTCATTACTTTGAATTCTTAGTGGGGCCATTTGAATCTGGGAATCCATGGCCTTTGATTCTTAGAAAGTAACTTGTTTAATTTATAATTTCATTCTATTGGTTTGCTCTGAAAATCCTATCAGTTCAATATTGAATCTCATGGATTTTATATCGAATTTCTTATCTTTTAAAATAGTTATCGCTCACTTTTTCTTTCCTTTTTTTTAGGATTTTTTAAATCAAAGTAAAAAGTATTTGGAGTGAAATGCAAAGATTTTGTGTGTAAAGTTGAAGGAGTTTGGATGGCTGTATACCATAGTTACCCTTATTTGTAGTTTCACATTTCATAGTCTTAGTTACCCAAGGTACAGTACAATAAGGTATTTTGAGAGACAGGCCGTAGTCATATAACCTTTTTTATAGCATATTGTTATGATTACAGTATATTATTAATTACAGTATATTGTTATACAGTATAATATTATTAGTTATTATTATCAATCTCTTATTGTGCCTCATTCATAAATTGATCATAGGCATCTACATGTAGGATAAAACATATTATATATAGGATTTGGTTCTGTTCGTGGTTTCAGGCATCCACTAGGAGCCTTGGAACTTATTTCCTGAGAATAAGCGGGGGAAGACTGTAGGCCTCTGTGACCACTTGGCCCATGTGACCACACAATCACAATATAGAACATTTCCATTACCCCATCTGGACAGTTCCACCCACACTCTGTAGCATAATCACTGCTCTGATTTCTATCAGCATAGATTGGTTTTGCTTATTCTTGAATTTTATATAATTGAATTGTGTAATATGTACTCCATTAATATTTTTTGTTTATCATCTAACCTGATTACTGAGATTTTATTTTGGCTGAAACATTTTTTAGTTTCCATGAGTCCCTTCTTATTCTCGACTCAATTATTTTCATCTCAAATTGTTCTTTAATGAGTGAGATATCTATTCTTAACTGTCTTAGGATATGAATTCTTTGTTTTCTTTTTTTGTGGAATGAAGAGGAGTTTTCTTCTACTTTCTTTTTTCTCCAGATTCCTTTTCTATGTTTATTTCAGTTTGTCTTCATTCTGGATGTGTTCCTCAAATGTCCTGTGAATTTTGGCTTTCCAGTCCTGTTTAATATGGAATACAATTTGGTTAAAACATCAAAGATCTATCTGGGTTTAAAGGCATTGTTGAGTGGTAAGACTTACTCATGAAATAATTGAGGACTCAAAAATTATGTTGTGGAACAGCCTTCTTCATCCAATTGGTAATGCCAATTGGCATTCTGGAAGCTAAGTTAGAAGGATCCTGATGGTCTCTATAAGTCAGGGTTCAACCAGAGAACTAGAACTCGTAGGAGATATAGGTATCTAGATGGAGATAAATATGTAGATTGATATAGGTCTATATCTATGTTTATCTATATATGTCTATATGTACATAAATAAAGAGATTTATTTCAAGGCATTGGTTCACACAATTGTTGGGGCTAGCTAGGGAAATTCAAAGTTCTTAGATGAGGCAATTGGGAAGGGCAGCTCACAAGCCGACTGGAACTCTGCATACAAGCTGAATTTTGTATCCACATGCCTCAGTCAAGAAGGAAAACCCAGAGGGCAGGGAAAGCAATTGCATAGCCAACAGCTATTTGAAGTCTCTGGACCAAAGAAAGACCTATGCCCTTTCTTAAAGAGCTTGCTTTATTGGGCAGGGCTACTCAGAATGATCTATTTTTTGATTAACTTAAAGTCAATGTATTAAATATTTCATTCACATGTTCAGAATACATTCGCAGCAGCACCTCCATTCATGTTTGACAGAATAACTGGGAGAGAATGTGTAGTGCTACTACATGGCTGCTGCCTTTCTCTATCCTCCGACAATTCTGTGTAGGCCACCCTAACAAGAAACATGCATTGCAGGTATTCAATCTGCAGAGGCAACTAGGATTATTAGTTTCTATTTTATAAGTAACAAAGAATGTCACTGAGAAATTAACTGACACAAAGTGATACATCCAACACATAGACGGCCTCAAACCTTAAGTTCTAATGCATAACCTAATTTTGGTGAAACGTTAAGGGTATCATTTGTAGGAAACAAAGCAATTTTTAAGTGTGCTGGAAATAGTCCCACTCTTATTACAGTTGCCTAGGGAGGTTGAAATAGTATTTCCTGGTCACACCATGTACTTATCATCTATAAGCAGTGGACATAATAGAATATTGGAATGCTGATATGGTTTGGCTTTGTGTCCCCAACCACATCTCATCTTGAATTGTAATCCTATAATCCCCATGTGTCATGGGAGAGACCTGGTGGGACACAATTGAATCACAGGGGCAGTTTCCTCCTATGCTGTCCTCTTGATAGGAGTGAGTTCTCATGAGATCATGGTTTTATAAGGGGCTTCCCCCCTTGCTCAGTACTCATTCTGTCTCCTTCTGTCCTGTGAAGAGGTGCCTTCCACCATGACTGTAAGTTTCCTGAGGCCTTCCCAGCCATGTGGAACTGTGAGGCAATTAAACCTCTTTTCTTTATAAATTACCCAGTCTCGGGTATTTCTTCATAGCAGTATGAGAACAAACTAATACAAATGCCCTGTTGAATATTCAGCTGTAGATTTAATTGTTGAATATCACTGTCACAATATTGTCTTGTAGTATATGGCATATGAAACAAATCAGTTACTAACATATAGAGATGTTTCTCCCACAGTCAAAAGCGTAAAAAGATTTAAAAGCAAGTGTGCCACCATGCAGAATTACAACACATGATCTGCAAGCAAAATGTCAGCTATTCTAATAAAGACTCTAGCTCTGTATATCTAATGGTTTTAAATGTAAGAGTGAGATGCTTCCATCATGGTATCAAACAATAGCTCCTCTAAATTGAAAGCTGTTACTGCCACGTGGCCATTGTGGATTCCTTCAAGTTTTGGTGCAGCAGAAGAGGCATGGGATCATGTCGCTGGCTACAGTCTTAATGATCTTGACTGTCAAGGACACTACAAAGAGGGGAGGATGACAGGTTAAATTCCTTAGATAGTTCTCTCAAATTAAAGGAACAAGATTCTTTGCTAAGAACCTCAAAATAGCCTTAAGTCCCACGTCAGTCTCCATGAAAGTTGTGGGAGATTGAATTATGGGTCCCAATACTTGAATCCAGTGAATAATAAGGATATATTCACAGGTATTGCCATGAAACTTTGCAATACCCTCCCACTTTGAGTGGAATCTAATTCTCCATCCCACTGCTATTGGGCTTGGCCATGGGAATCATTTTGGCCCGTAGAATATCAGCAGTCAAGATGGTAGCAAAGCCATTGATGTGCTTATGTCATCTCCTTGGTCTCTTATGCTGCAATGGTCACCTTGAGAAAAGCATGCCATGGGTAATTACTGCTCCTTCAGTCCATCCCCAGAATGAGATCTGGTAGAGCATACTTGAATCCTCTGATAGCCTGGAAAGTCTGTACTCTCCCTGTAGAGTTACAGCTAGACAATAGACCTGGGAGAGAGAAATAATTGTTTGCTATTTTAAGGCACTGAGCCTGGGGCAGTTTGTTACCCGGCACTCTGCAGCAATAGCTACAAAAGATAGAGGCTCAGTGCTGTAATTCTGGTATAACTCCATTCTTTGGATTTTCACAAAATTCCACTCATCACCCCTTGTCATAAACCCATCCACCTAAGAAAGTTTTAGTGCATTTCTCTTCTTTGCAACAAAATTATCTTAAATTAAACACAGATGAAATCATACTTCTTCTTTACAAAGTTTACTGACCTAGTAGGAGTAAAATCAAAAGAAATAATTGAGATCATCATTAATACAATAAAATAATATTAAATCTCAACTCTTGTAATACTAATTAGCCCTTTCTTGACAGAAAAATAAGTTTTAAATTGAGAACAATTTCATCTCTTTAGGAAATGTAGAAGATGTCATAAAACAACATTTAAAATGAAAATTAAGAGTAATATATGTGAGATAATTTTAATTTTATTTATTAATTATTATTGCACTCCTGCCAATCAGGCTGGAGTGCAATGGCACAATCATAGCTCACTGTAATCTTGAACTCCTGGGCTCAAGCAGTCTTCCCAATTCAACCTCTGAAGCAGTTAGTACTACAGGTTCATGTCACCATGCTCGGTTAATTATTTTTTACATTTTGTAGATAGGGATCTTTCTGCATTACCTAGACTGGTCTCAACCCCTAACCTCAAGTGATCCTCCTACCTTGGCCTTTCAAAGTGCTGGAATTGTAGGCATGAGTCACCATGCCTAGCCAATATTCTTTCAAAATAACACCTTATCACCTTCTCTTTGCTTCCTTCTCAAACATATGTTGTGTTTCCTTGACATCCCTATATTTGTCAGTGATACCTGTGGCAGGTATCTATAGCTTTTATCTCCAAAATACAGTTTTTACATAGAGATATGCTGAAGGCAGGTATTTAGATGATTAGAAAGGAATAGATGATATGAAATATATTAAAGCTTATTGAATTGATTATAATAATTTATGTTTATTAGTCAAAATAAGAAAATATTTTCTATAATAGAGCAAAGAAGGTAGTCAACCCTTCAAGAAAATGACGAGCCATCAGATTTTTCAAAAGTATTTATTTTGACAATGCAAATACAAGAAGAAACTGAAGTAACATTAAGCTGGAGTTTTAGAGATGTTTTGATATCCGGAATCAGTATGTACAAGCCGGATAAATATTCACAGTTGATGAGGAGTTATTTGCGTTAAAAACATTGCTTGTTTGGGGCATAATATTTATATTTATAAATATGTTAGTATGTGTTTATTTATACTTAAAAAACAAAGAAAATGTGGAATAAAACTTGGAGTTTATTATGTTTATACTCTTAATAAAATTTCTAATAAACTTGTTTTTCACTATCCTTTCTCTCTTAATTCTGTTATTCTATTAATTATTTGTAAAATGACATAAATACATAAGAATAAAATTAAAATGGTCAGTACAACCCCAAGTAAATGATAACGACTGATTTTTTTCTGTTTTTATGGTTTTTTTAATGCTCTGAATTGCCTCTTTAGCACATTCTTTAATACAATTAAAGAAAGAAAAAGATAACAGAATAAGAAACAGAAAAATTACCTATAGGAAAACAAGTGAAAGTTGTTTCTTTGGAAAAAGAAAGAAATAATAAAATTTGCAACTTCAAAGGGCACACATAAGGATGCTCACGGTATTAGTGTCATAAATGAAAAAAAAAAGCAAGAAACTAGCAATATAACTATTGACAAGAAAATAGATTGATCCTTTTTAAGAGGGGACTTTTAAAAGTTTGTGGAAAAATGGAATTAAAAGATTTTTTAAGAAATCCTTTATTTCTCAATGTAAGCTTTATCAAGGTTAAGACATATTTAGAAGAGATAATGCAGTCATTTAGTTCATCTCTAATGAACTGAACATCCAGGAAATTCAACCATGTCAAGGCAATCTTTTTTACGTTGTTATTTGCAGAAAAAAAAAAAAAAATTGAGTGCCCTCTAAAGACGTTTTAAGATTAGGAAACAATTGGGAGGCCGAGACGGGTGGATCACAAGGTCAGGAGATCGAGACCATCCTGGCTAACCCGGTGAAACCCCGTCTCTACTAAAAAATACAAAAAACTAGCCGGGCGAGGTGGCGGGCGCCTGTAGTCCCAGCTACTCGGGAGGCTGAGGCAGGAGAATGGTGGGAACCCGGGAGGTGGAGCTTGCAGTGAGCTGAGATCCGGCCACTGCACTCCAGCCTGGGAGACAGAGCGAGACTCCGTCTCAAAAAAAAAAAAAAAAAAAAAAGATTAGGAAACAAAAAGAAGTCAGAAGGAGCCAAATCGGAACTATCAGGTGAGTGCCTAATGATTTCCTACTAACAATCTCACAAAATTGCTCTTGTTTAATGAGAGGAATGAACTAGAGTGTTGTCACGGTAAAGAAAAACTGATGAGGTTTTCCTGGCTTGTTTTTCTGTTAAAACTTTTTCAAAACACTTTCATAATAAGCAGATGTTAACATTCTTTGGCCCTTCAAAAAGACAGCAGGTAAAATACTTTTAGCATCGAAAAACTGTTGCCATGATCTTTGCTGTTGACTGGTCTGTTTTTGTTTTGGTTGGACCACTTCCACCTCTTGGTAGCCATTGCTTTGCTTGTGCTTTGGCTTCAAGATCATACTGGTAAAACTATTTTGTATCACCTGTTGCAATTCTTCAAAGAAATGCTCAGGATCTTGATTCCACTTGTTTAAAATTTCCATTGAAAGTTCTGCTCTTGTCTGCAGCTGATCTGGTCATAACAGTATCAGCATCCATGTAGTAGAAAGTTTGCTCACCTCTATTTTTTCAGTCAACATTGTGCAAGCTGAATCAATTGAGATGTCTATAGTGTTGGCTATTGCTTCTGCTTTAACCATAGGTTCATCTTCAATTACGGCATATACAAGATGAAATTTTTTCTTACAAATTGATGTGGATGATCTGCTGCTGCAGGCTTCATTTTCAACATTCTTTTATTCCTTCTTAAAATGAGTTATTCATTTGTAAATACCGATTTACTTCGGGCATAGTATCCACAAACTTTTCATAAAGTATCAATGATTTCACCCTTCTCCACCCAAGCTTCACAATAAATTTGGTTTGTTCTTGCTTCAAAACTTATGTTGCTCTGATAGAGGCTGTTTTCAAACTGACGTCTTATCCTTCTTATTACCTCAAACTAGATTCCCTTCATACATGTTAAAACAAGTTAGTACAAGTTTGCTTTGGTGCAACAAAAGGAAATCTATGCATAGTTTCTTCATAATACACATTTTCTGTGAACTTTTTGAATTTCCTTTGTACTTACACAATGAAATGTTCACAGCAGTGGGGAAATAACTGATTTAGGGTTACATGCCTCATTGGGGATTAATTTTACAAATATAATGTCTGTGTTGATTTACTCTAATCAGAATCTACCCAAGTTGGAGGAAGGAAGTCAGGTGAACGTCTAAACAAAATCAGATCTCTGCCAGTAAGAGAATGGGAAAAGTTACTGAATAATCATTCCATAGTGCCTATTTAAACAGTAACTTGAAAGGTGTGATCACACAAAGAATCAGCAAATGTAGATACACTAATTTTTACTTGCTTAGACAGGTAGTTTACAGACTTAGAAACCGCAATAAAATAAATGTGGCCCCGTGGATTTCTTTATTAATTTATTTACAGAACCATCTCTAAAGTTGTAAGTAGAAAAGAACTATCATTAAATGTCCTAATTTTATTCTGTTAAATTTTGTTTTGCCATAACTAACTATAAAGTATTAAATAATATTGCAAGTTACGATAAAAAGTAAGAGTCCCACTACTGTCAAATACGATTGTGTGATCATGAAAAAAAAGTCTCTTAAACGCCTAGATTTTCTGACATGGATGCCATGGACTGTATCATAGATTACCGTGGAATGCAGATGAAACCTTTGACATTAAAAGCATTTTGTAAATGGTGGAGTTGAAGCTGTTACCAGTGTCTGATTGTTGTGTCTAACATTTCACATGAAAAATGAAAGTTTTGTCTAATTTTATTTTTAATTGAAAAACTTTTAAAATAATTATTGAACTAAGTTATATTTGCATAAAACCTTGCGTTTTACAAAAAAAATTAAAAATCCAGAATTGATCTCAAGCTTGACAACATTATGCATTCTTATTATCTTCATTCCACATTTGAGGAATCTGAGGCTCAAGGATGTTTAGTGACTTAGTTAAGGATCTCAGGTCATATAAAGTGAAAATGAGATTTAAACCAGGTGTTTTGACACTGATACCAGTTTTCTTCCCAAAATACCATGCTAGGAATGCATATCAGTTAGGATTTTTATCCTACAAACAAAAGACAACCCAGCAAAAAGATCTTTAAAAAACATAGCACACGACTTCTGCTTCTGGTGAAGATAAACTAACTTTGGTAGAATTTACCCTCCCACATGAAACATCCGTAAAACTGAACACAAGATATGAAACACAAGTTTTCAGACAATAGGTATAGGCAGCACAGACAGTCATTCCTGAAACAGAAGAAAAAAATTGAGGTGAGCCCTGTGATTTCCCCAGCTTATAGCCTATAGAAATCTGCCATGCCACAATGCAGAGAAAGAGAACTGGTCTCCAGAAGTCGAGGAGACAATACTAGAATTCTAGAGAGACAAAATCAGCTAAAGTCTACCGGGCAGCAGACCAGACAAGAAAGTGCTGCATAGATAGCTCCAGACATTAGCAAAGGGTCACACTTGATACATCAGCTAAGTACTTCTGGGTGCATGTGTGTGAAAAAAATAAATAAAGATCAGAGAAGGAACCACCTAAAAGGAGCAATAGGAATCATCCCTGAAGCTTACACAGTTATTGCTCTCACTGCCAGACAGCAAAATATCGTAATTCAAAAATAATCAGGCAGACAACTGAGAAGTGTATTGCCTCAGTAGTGGAGCAAATTTAGCCTTAGAATAATGATGCCCTGAGTCCGGTTAATAAAGTTTAAAAGCAAGCTGTAAGGGATCAGAATTTTTCCAAATAACTAGGATGAATAATCATCAAACTATTCTCTGGATAGAAAGGTTCCTTGGATGTAGGATGTTTAGTTTTTTAAAAAAGACACTTCCAGGTAAATTGAATGAGATAATCACACTACAAAGCAAAAGGATAGTTACCAAAATATAAAAACATCCAGAAATGAAGAAGGAAAATTCCACAAAATTTGAAATTCAATAAAAAGCTAACAGGTATATGCATAATTAAGTATATGTGACCCATAATTAAGAGAAACATAAATCAATAGAAATAGACCCAGAAATGACAAAGATAATAGAACACATTACAAGTTATTATATTATACTCTATATATTCAATAAAGTAAAGATTGTCCATATTAACAAGAATATATAAATATATGTTTTAATAGATCATTGAATTTATAGCAATAAAAAGCATAATGTACAAGACAATAAATACAATGGACTGAAATAACAGTAGATTAGATATGGAAAAGGAAAAGATTATTGAACTTCAATATACAAAAGAATCCAAGATAAACACACACACACACACACAGAGACTGAATATAGTAAATATAGCATCAGTGAGGCATAGGACAACTTTAAGCAACTTAGACTTAAGATACATGTAACTGCAGTCCCTGAGAGAATAAAGGAAAGGGAAAGATAAAAATTATTTAAAGAAATAGTGGCTGAAAATTTTCCAAGTTTGATAAAAACTATAAACCCACAGATCCAAGAATCTCAAAGAACTCCAGGCATAAAGAAAAGTGATGAAAACTTTACCAAAATATATCATGATGAAATTGTTAAAGAAGTAATGAAAAAAAAAATCTTAAAAGTGGTCAGAGGGGGTGGGTGGGTGCAGAGAAACAGATTATTTGCGAGAGAACAAACATCTAAATGACAGCAGATTTCTCAGAAATAATTCAAGCTAGACCACAGTGAAGTTTCTTTAAAGTACTAAACATGGAAAAAGTCTCTCGACCTAGAATCATATACCCAGCAAAACATAAGTGCTTTCTCAGACAAACAAAAGCTGACAGAATTCAGCAGCAGCAGAGTAATGCTGCAATAAATGTTAAAAGTTGTTCAGGTAGAAGAAAAATTATACCAGAGAGAAATATGAACATAAACTACATAAACTAATGAAGAGCACCAGAAATAGCAACTACATGGGTAAATATATATTTTTCTCTTTAATTTAAATAAGCTTGATTATAATTTCTAATCTGCACAGAAATGTGATTATTTAAAACATAATAATATTTTAAAGGGTTTGTAGCATATGTAGAAGTAATAAACAATAATAAAGGGTAATATGGACATGGAAGAGTAACATAGTAAGGTTTCTGTAATATGTATTAATTTAAGTGCTACTGTTTGAAGGTCAATACTGATAAGTCAAAAACTCATGCTATGAACCCTAAAGCAACCACTAACAAAGAGTACTGCGACAGCTAATAAACTAATGATGGAGTTAAAGGGAACCACACAAAAATTTCAGTCCCAAAGAATGTAGAAAAAAGAGGGAAAAGGGAACCAAGAAGAGATGTAGCATATCAAAACATATAGAAGCATGGTATATGTAAATCCAGTCATATTGATAATCATTAAACTTAGTCTAAAAAGTTCATTAAGAAGCTAGAAAATATTATTTGAATAAAGTAGCAAGATCCAATTTTATGCTGCCTATGGGAAATGAATTTCAAATATAAAGACACAAATAGATTAAAAGAAAAAAATAGGGAAAGTTACACACTGCTAATAATAGTCAAATAAAGTCAGAGTGGCTATTTTACATCAGATAGAGTATGTTTCATAGAAAATACATCACTATGGATAGAGGTGAACATTTCCTGATGATAAATGGATATATTTCAATCCTAGGATATTTAGGATAACAATGTTGAATGTTTATGTACCTAATAACAGAGCTTCAAAATATGAAAACAAACACTGATAGAAATTTAAGGAGAAATTCAAAACTCCCAATTATAGTTGGAGATTGAATTAACCTTCCTTAATAGGTGATAAAAAAAAATTAGACAAAAAATCAGTAAGTATGTAGAAGATGTCCAATACTGTCAAAATATTCTAGCTAATTGGAACTTATAAAACCTCTACTCAAAAATAGAAGAATGCACATTAAAATGCACAGAGAACATTTACTAAGCCAGACTGTATTATGAGCCATAAAAATGTGGATAAAATTTAAAAATCAAATGGTACAAAGTATATTCTCTAACTAGAAGGGAAATAGATTAGAATTTACTAACACAAAGATATCCAGACAATCTCCAAAGATTTGCAAACAAGACAACACACATAAAAATAACCCATAAACCAATAACTGAGTTTAAAGGAAAAAGTAGGAAGCATTTTGAACTGGATAGAAACAAAAATGCAACAGGTCAAAATATGTGGGATGCTTCTAAAGCAAGAATTACCAAAAAACAAAAAAAAAAATGGATAGCAAGAAACTTCTTAAATTAGAAAAGCAGAAAGATATCAAATTCATATCAGCTTCCACCTTAAGAAAAAGAAGGAAAGCAAGAGCAAATTAAAACAAAAGTAAAAAGAAGAAAGAAAATTAGACAGGTCAAAGTAGAAATAAAATAGATAACCTAAAAATAATAGAAAAAATCATTGAAGCAAAATCTGGTTCCTTGAGGAGAGCTGCAAAATTGACAAACCTCTAGCTAAACTTATCAGTAAAGAAAAAGAGAGAATTCATAAATTATAAATACCATGAATGTGAGACAGTAGCATCATTTTAAAATCTGCAAATGTTACGGATATAATACAGAAATATTAAGGACATGATGTCAATACATTCCACAACTTAGATAAAATGGATCAACTACTTGAAAGATACAAACTACCAGTGCTCATTCAAACAGAAACCAATAATCTGAATGACCCTATATTTACTGAGGAAATTAAAGATATGCCTAAATAATTGCTCAATAATAAAACCCCAGGCTGAGATGGCTCCACGAGTGAATATTAACAAACATTTAAAGGAGAGAAAATACTAATTCTACATAAGCTCTTTCAGAAAATTAAGGGTGAGAAAATACTTCCCAATGTAATCTCGGAGGCTAATATTACAAGCATACAAAATTCAGGCACATAAATTATAATAACAAATAAAGAAAATATCCTTCTAGGCCAGGCACAGTGGCTCACACCTGTAATCCCAGCACTTTGGGAGGCTGAGGCGGGCGGATCACGAGGTCAGGAGTTTGAGAACCAGACTGGTCAATATGGTGAAACCCCATCCCTACTAAAAATACAAAAAATTAGCCGGGCGTGGTGGTGCATGCCTGTAATCCCAGCTACTCAGGAGGTTGAGGCAGGAGAATCCCTTGAACCTGGGAAGCGGAGGTTGCAGTGAGCCAAGATTGAGCCACTGAACTCCAGCCTGGGTGACAGAGCTAGACTTGGTCTCAAAAAAAAAAAAAAAAAAAAAAGAAAATATCCTGCTTGAACATAGAAGCCTAAATGCTAGACAATGTTTTAGTAGATTGAATCCAACAATTTATACAAATGATATTATAATATATTATTTAAAAAAGTGGAGTTTATCATAAGAAAGTAAGGTTGGTTTACATTCAAAGATGAATCAGGACAATCCACCATATTAACAAACCAAAATTGATCAACTACATAATTATTTCAATATATGCAAACATAAACATTGGTAAAATCCATCTATTTAATATTTCCAATAAAAATTTTCAGCAAATCAGGAATAGAAGGAAATTTTTTAACCTGATAATGGACATTTATGAAAAATTTATAGCTAACATCATATTTAATGATAAAGAACTGAATGTCCCCTCCTATCAGATTAGGCGTAAGATAGGAATGTCTGTTCTCACAACTTCTATTCAATATTATATGGGAGTTCTAACCAACTGAATGGGCAAGAAGAATAAACAAAAGATATCCATATTGGAAATAAAGAAATAAAACCAAGTTTACTTATAGATCACATATTGTCTATTTAGAAATCTGTCATTTTCTACAAAAAAAGATCCAGAATAAATGAGTTTAAAAAGGTTGCAGATACAAGACTAACATAAAAGGGATATTATTATAAATTATATACAGAAAAATATACTAGCAATGACTAATTGGAAACTGAAGTTTACCAAATAATACCATTACAACCTGCAAGAGATCTTGCACTGAAAACGGTATTGACAGGTGTATAACTATGTCAAAATTGATCAAGTTGTGCACTGTTAATATGTTCAGCTTAATGAACATTATATAGACTTCAATGAACTTCTGCAAAGTTATGGTGAAACCATCTTTTGTGTAGTATTTCATCATATCATTTAGCCTTCATAGATTACAGACATGTGCTTATTTCTGTATTAAATCCTTCCCTGTTGTTTGTTTCATTGCCCCATGAAAATTAAAGGAATACACAATTTCAAAAAATAAAAAGGATACCTTATTTTTAGAGACAGTTGATCTCACTGTTCAATAAAGTCAGCTTACCATCACTTCAGAATGCTGGTAAGAGCCAGGCATCTATACCTGGGCTTCTTGTCTTGTGGTTACAAGACAGCTAGAGAAGCTCCAAGCATCACATTCTAACATAACAGTGGCCAAAGGCAAACAAGTTGAATTTCTTCCAGTGTGCCTTTCTTTACAAGTTCCTCTCAGAACCTCCTCCCTTTCTTCATGAGCACACACCCAGCAGGTTTCCACTGATGTTTTATACCTGTCTCAAGTTGGGTTATAAGTAGATTTTAGCTCACATATCAAGAAGTCTGCAGATAGTGCAGTTCCAACCTGGCTTTTTCAGAGCTGAACAACCTCATCAGAGAAGCAGATTTTCTCTCTCTTTTTGCAATGCTGCACTGAGCATGCTATTATTTTCCCCTCAGCCTTGTCCTATCATGGATAGAACAGCTCTAATCATTACCTTTTCACAAAACAAAGACCAGAAGATAATGCTCTCTTCTTCCGAAACGCTCATTAAAGCTAATAAAATTGAGCAAATTGTGACTTAGAAAAGAGACTTTCTTGATCTGAATTGCCTCTCATGCCCTTTTTCAAAACACTGCCAGGATAATAGATCTACCACCAACACATTAAGCAAAATGAACTTTCTCTCCACAAAAACTGGGCAGAACGTAGCTTTCTCCTAAGCAGATAAAGTCAACGAAGGTAGGACCAGCAGTGTTTGCTATACCGAGGCTGAATCACAAGAGTCACCTTATTATTAATTACAAGACAAAATAGAAGTCAATAATACCCCTGTAGTATCTGGGATCTCAGGGAATGAAAGGATTCTTTAGATAATCCAATCCAGAATAAAAAAAAAAAAAAAATGCAGTGTGCATGCCACTGTTCCTGTCAATACCCAAACATATGCACATAGAGCAGATGTCAATAATCTAACATCACGTCTCTACCATTGAGTCCAGGTGCAATCTTAGCATTCCCTTTAACCTTGTACTCTAGGTAACCCCCATTGATGAATCAGTGGTCACACGTGATAAAAAATATTTTTTCATTCTTCTTGCCTTCGAGGAAAGAACACATCTGAACGGTTGAGAGCTGAAGATACTATCTCTAAATTCAGATTTCCAGTGAAGATATTCTCCAAGTTCAGAATTCCAACTCAGCTCTCATTCTTACCTGTAGACACGAGGCTGCCCCCAGCCATGAATGGTTGGATTTTTCTGTTGTTTTCCCAAAGCTGTGACTTTGTGTAGGATTTCAGTAACCGTCATAATACCGCCAAGTATCTAACTTCTGAGAATTAAGGAAAATATGCCAATGTGAAAGTGATCAAAAGGACTGTCTAAAATGGAAGACCAGACATATTCCAAAACCAATGTCTGGGTTCATCTTATTTCTCCCTAAAACATATTTCATATCCAAAATGCCAGAAGATATTTTCTTCCATGGCATAATTCTACCTCACCTACCTTATAAAAAACTGGAATATTGTTTTAAGAAAACATTACTCTCCCCCTACCATGCAGAATTTTCCATCTTACATTTCTTCCTCTCCTTCTTTATTGAGAAAATAATAAGCCTTCTCAGCAGAGAGTTTTGGAATCAACTGGCAATAAGACTTAACCAGCCTGAGTGCGGTAGCTCACACCTGTAATCCCAGCATTTTGGGAGGCCGAGGTGGGTATATCACTCAAGGTCAGGAGTTTAAGACCAGCGTGGCCAACGTAGCAAAGCCCTATCTCTACTAAAAATACAAAAATTAGTCAAGTGTGGTGGTGCGTACCTGTAATCCCAGCTACTCTGGAGGCTGAGGCATGAGAATCACCTGAACCCAGGAGGCAGAGGCTGCAGTGAACCGAGATTGTGCTGCTGCACTCTAGCCTGAGCAACAGAGCAAGACTCTGACTCGATAACAGAACAAAACAAACAAAAAAGACTTAAACATCTAGCCTTGAAACTGCTGTCATTTCCTCCCCACCTATCTGAGCTGATCACTTTTGAAAAATCTGATGGCGGTACCTCTGGTGTGCATCGTGAGCAGTCTAGACAGAGGATCGGTACCTGCCATGCTGCTGGAAACTGAGAAGTTTTCAAAACATTCTCTGTTATCTGAAGCTTTCTATCAGTGACCTTAATTTCATCCTCTCATATTGCCATGAGACATAATTAAGAGAAAGGAGGCATTTGATCACATACTACAAGTATTTGCTGCATTGCTTGTGAAAAAGCTAGTTAGAGTGACAATAAGATCCACTTAATATTTTCATATAGTGCTTGAAACTAGCAATCCTTAATTTATTTTTTTAAGTCTGGAAATTAAGGATGAATAATGATCTCCCAATTGCCCTTCACAATCATCATTCAGCCTCAAGAATTAATAAGCCACCTCAATACCACCCCCACCCTGAACAGACATTTTTTCCACATGGATGAGCACAAAGAAATAATCAGATAGGAGATTTTTCTTCTAAATTAGGCCTCTTGTTTGTAAACTGAAAGAGTGCTAATGCAGTTCAAACCCGGCTGTGCACCACACATGCCCATTCTGCCCCAGAGTCTTACAAAGAGCGGGAGAATGGAGGGTTTTGTTCTATTCTTCAGGCTCCTTCTGTGTGAGAGGCCATTCAAGCGATCCAGTACTTCTCCCTCACTCTCTCCCTTGGCCCCTCTCTCTCTCACACTCACTCTCCATGTCTCTCTATAATGCCAGCATTAGAGGCAAGCCGCTGGCTGGGAACGAGCTTTGATGTCGACCTCTCGCTGCCACTGACAGACCTGCACTGGGGGGTGAGTGGCGGAGCCACGAGGGCATGTGTGGGAGAGAGGAGGATGAAAGGAGGCACGGCCGGGGCTGAGAATGTGGACAGATTCCTGCCTGTTCCCTTAGATTCTTCAGGAAGAAAAATGCCAAGCCTTGTGATTACAGAGGTTATGAACCAGCTAAACTTCAGAAATGACCATTAAAAGTACTGCCGAACATAAAGAATCAAATTATTGTTCAGGCTTTTGGCCTCAAAAAGAAAAAGGAAAATGAAACAAGCCACAGACAGAGCCAAAGAGATAAGGACATTCAGATTACATTCTAACGAGGCTGGTTAGTCAAGGGTGCAGGGAGCCCAGCACATAGATGGGGTTTGAGTGACAGCCATAGGCACACTTGCTGCCTTTCAACTTTGGGCTGTATTGTCTTGATGACTTGTGCCAGATGTCAGGAATAAATCTCAGGCCCTGGTGCTAAGGTTACAGCTGTGACACAGGCAGGCAACACATGAGAATGTCAGATCAGCAGTCTACTGTGATCTGCCATGGACCAGCATGGCCAGGGACATCCCGAAAGGGTGAACCCACAAGGGAACTTACACCCTGCATGAATTCTTAGCATTCAAGAACTACCTTCAGTTAGATCGTGGGATTTCATGGCTCCCTCTGAATTAAAAAGGTTTTCCATTGCCAGGTTGTCAGAATAGATCTGACCTTATTCTCCTGCAACGGACAACTACTTCCTCCTCCCTCATCTATCTGTTTTGTTAATCTGACCATATAAAGGAGTGAGGGCCCGTCCACATAACCAGTTTCCCAATACCATAGTCTCAACTCTTTGGAGAAGATACGGGAGAGTAGAATAAGGCAGAGAAATTAAACACTAAATCCCCTTCTCTTTTTCTTTCCTTATTTCACTGACTCCCAGAGAATGTAATTTATGATCACCCAGCAAAAACTCACTGAGGTCCTACTGTGTGTAAGATCCACATTCAAGAAAATTCAGAAGTTTAAAGAAAAATCCTTCCACTCTGCATATTCCATCTGGAACTGCTCTTTAGTACTAAAATGAGTCTTCTACTATTAAAATTAGGTCTCTCTTTCTTTTTTTTAAACCTGATTTTAGGAGGTTATAAAAAGAAAAGAAGTCTTTCATTTTCTCCATGTCTATTCCTTGAATTTGGGCTTGCATGACTGCACCTTACCTATGATCAGATGGCTTGGTGCGTGTTTTTATACTGGTCAGAGCATTCGTGGGAACTATTTGCTAATGGAAAACTCTGGATGGAATCAGAAGCCACATAAACTGCCTGTTGCCAGTCAAAACAGCATTCATAGAAGACCCCATTCTTCTTCGACAAGGCTGCCCTGAGAAGAATTGGCACCTAGCTTGCTTCCAAGAAGCCTTCAAAACTAAGCCTGCCTCTCCCTTGCTCCCCCATTCACAGCCCAGAAAAAAACTCCCAGAACTCCACTTGGCTCTATCCTGGGTCCTGAAAGAGAAGCAAGAAGATGGTCCTTGCAGGGAAGTCTCTGCTCAAAGCAAAACCTCTTTATGGAATGGGGTGAGCTATCTCATTATCAAATTCACCAGCAACCAAGAGCCTCTGGCTGTGAACTGAGGTCAGCATAGTAAAAATTGTTTGCTCTCCATTTCTTTTAAATGACTAAACACAGAGGGATCTGGCTTAGATGGAACGATTTGCTGTATGGGAGGAATATATCCCCAGTGATAGAGTATGTGTTTGAATTTAAGTGCGTGTATTTTGTACATCTGAATGTTTTTGCTTTTTAAAAACAGTATCCTGACGTAGAATCTTTCAAGCGTGAAAATCACCAAAGAATAAAAGTAAAATAAAATAAAGCAGGGAAATTTCATGGAGGACTGAGTAGCAACCCCCAGCGCCCCCAGCAACCACACACACAGCGGGTCACCTCTGGAAACTTCCCCAGCATTCACTCCACCCTTCAATTATGAAATCAGCAAAATTCTCAGGGGAAGAAGATCCAGAAAGAACAAATGTGGCAGCAAGACACAGAAGGATCAATACCTTCAGAGTCTGAGAATGCAATGGGCCCTGTAGGTCTGTTAATTATCAAACAAAAATTCTGTTTCAAGAAAGGAAAAAACACATTTTAATAGCAGCTCTATAATTAGCCATTTCTGTTCTTGGTTTCTTAGTCGTTTTTATGTTTGTCTGCCTTCACCTTTATTTCCTTTAACAATGTTCACATAAAATGGATCAGAATTGCTCTGCCTCTAATTATTTACTGTAACAACCAACAAGCTGAGAGAAAGATGACAAAGTAGTAGAGAAAGATCTTTGTACAGGATGTATTATTGACTCACCACTGTTTCCTTCTTACTCCTTGATATTTTATTCTTCTTTTCTAGTATATAATTTGTAAATATGCATACACGACTCCCCTGAGTTTCATTTTTTGATAGAGTTATACTTTTGGTCTATGAGTTTGCTTTTCATATAGATGCATAGTTTGCCCAGCTTTTGGTAAAAGCTAGTTTTATTCCAACCCTAAAGTCACCCTTTGCTGAGATGGAGTGATGTGACCCAGGTGTTTGTTGGGGATTAGAAAAAAGGAAGGTGTTCAGAAACATAAATGTGACAACCCAGAGAGAGTAGGAGTTTGGATGTCATGATTGAACTGTAAGGCAGAGAATAGTTCAGGGAAAATCATCAATGCCAGATTCTGGTAAAGCACATGATAAATTAAATCCTTAGCGGGGCAAACACAAGAGACAAAAATCCCTAGGCTGAATCAGGATCAAAGCCACCACAGTCTGAAAAAAGTAGGAGATTCACAGCGTCTAGGGTAGTCACCCAGGGATCATTTTCTCAAATCTGAAATTGTTTGCATCCATCTTTCTGAAAGCCCATCTTAAAAATGTAAGACTCTGAGTTCAGCGCCAGAAACTATGAGCCTTATTATGTGAATAGTAGTGACTCTGTACTCAAGAGACATGTGATATATGGAAGAAGAATGAATTTAAGGGTCAGAATGTGGGCCTGGGAGGCAGCAGGTTCAGCCACTATTCGTTGTTCTACTGTGGGTAACATGAAATGATCATTCCCATCAAGTTGTCATCACTAAGTGACTGAAATATTATGGCTGAGATATGACTTGGAACTTGAAGAAATTAGAAGCTGCTAAAAATAAACTTCTGAAAGATGACTATTGCACAACTTTCGAAGTAATCCATCCAGTAGCACCAGGGTGAAGAAAAAGACATAGAATACCAAGAAATGAAAAGCATTGTTAATCAAGAGGTTCCCTTCAAAATCATTCATAAATAAGATCTACAGGCCTTTTCTATATTATTCCAATTTAAATTTCTTCAGAGATGAGTTAAATCTCACTTTGAGGTCATTCGAATGGGATGTTAGGGAAAGAAGCCTTCTCTCAGAATCTAGGATTTCTCTCTGGGTTAAGCACGAGATGTCCCTGCATTATGAAGAAAAGTCCCAAATTACCTGTGTTATGCTAGAGATCTCAAGCAAGATAAAGAACAAAATAAATTTTGCTCTGTTCTCTGAGCAGTTATGGTTCTTGGTGATAGGCTATTGCTGTAGTTTATTGGTCCATCTTATAGGTTATTAGATCTAAGCTTGTGTCAGAACTTCCATCACAAACCCATATTTTCTGAGTTGAGAAATCAACAACAAAATGGCGCTAGGATTGAGCCCTAATTTTGATATTTAGTCCCTGCTCAAGAACTTAAGAAAAGAAATTAAAGAGAGGTGGGTGGAGAGATAGAGAGATAAAAAGAAAAGTTACAGATCTGTCACTGCAATTTTAACATGTATATATATCTCTCTACCATCTTAGCAGTTTTCCTATTGTAAGACTCACTTTTGTTTTATTTTGCTTACATTTTTCATGGGACCTATTTGACAGAGGAGAAAGTATTTGACAGAGGAAATAGTAAAGATAAAATCAAATCCATTTTTTCACTCTACATATTCACCATATTTATATGTCTATGAAATAACCAAATCTTTACTCTTTGCTACTCAAGTCACATAAGAACATGAAGATTAACACTGTGAAAAAGCCAGAGGAGAGAAGAAGGTAGTGATGTTCTTGTTGATTTTTTCCTTTCCTCTGGATAGTAATGAGCTTTTGGCAGACTTTCTTCAAGGTGAACTTCCTTTGATTTTCTTCATTTAAATAGAAAACAAATAGTACAAATGTACAAATGTTTTTGTTTTACTCACACCATAGTTAAGAAAATTATTTAAACTTGTTTAAAATGCTTCCCAGGGCAATGATATCTAAGAAAAGATCATTTGTAAAGGATCCATTTTAAAATGCACAGTCTCACTATAATGTCCACTATAGAGAAAGACCTTAGCTTAAATTATACCACAGCTATTTTAAATGGATTTTTAAATTATCTACCTTTGCATTTCATCATGAATGTTTCAGGGAAATTATCCTGAGATAATGCCAACAAATGGCTGCAGACTTTAGGTTTATAATTGCTCTTGTTCATTTAAGGTTCCCAGCAGACCATATCAGGAAATTCAATGCCTGGCAAGTCGGGGTTGATAATATACCGTAACTGGCATTTTCTTATTAGACGAGCACCCAAATCGGTTTTCATTTGTAGCAATGACCCTAATTAAGAGAGTTATGATTTAAAGTAGAGTCTTTGCATTTTAAGAGTCAGATTTGGATACACTAGAGTTAGCCAAAGGGTTGTATTTTTTTTAAAAACTGGCATAATCTGACCTTAATTTTAGTTTTTCAAATGTATATCAAATACATTTTTTTTCAGTGGCTCCCTCTCTCAAAATGAGAGACTCCCTTCTAGCTACTGAGCAAATATATGAATAAGTAAAAATGTTCACATACACATACATTCACATGGACCTAAGTATACTCACCTCAGTCTTCACTAAATTATTTGGTTTTTGATCTGCAGGAGGTCTTAGAAAAAAGAACATCTAATTCAACTAGCTCCCAACACTCCCACTATCTGAAGTAGAAGAACCCATGGCATGGCAGGTAAAGCATTTTGCTTTAGATCATCAGCTGTTAAGAGGTAGAGCCCGAACTACATGAGTCTCTGAGATCCTAATCCAGGGATTTTGATGGTAAATGTACAAAAAGATTCCCTTCCAAAAAATACCTATTTAAAGATGCTACCTGTGCCGTACATTGAAGTGTCTGACTTTCTAAAAACTCATCGAGTCAGCAGAAATTATTAATTGCTGTGTACCACGAAAGTGTCCTCACTGAAACTTTATGACAACATTGCTCTAAGGGGTCATTACCAAAAAATAATTTTATTGTCAGGAACTTTAATTATTCCATCTGAATGTATAGCTAAAATTTGATAACTCATAGGGCTGGATACAAAGTAAATTCACCTTACCTAACATATCAGTAAAAGGAGGTACAGCAAGAACAATAAACAACTTTTGGAGATCATTTTACAATTTATGAAGAATATCAACTTAGATTATTTCTTTACTTACAGTTGTCTTCATGGCCACACTTTAAAGGGGCAGGGCAAGAAAAGCATCAGATATTGGGCCATTATCATTTGCATTTTATTGTTTGGAAGATAAGACTCATCAGGCTTTCAAACAATAGATCCTTATACTTTCCACTATACTATTCTAACTTCCTGAGAGCACAAAATATTTTTGGTAATCTATTATAAATTGAAAAAAGCAATATGATTCATGAGTTATTGTTATAATTACAGAAGTGATAATAATAGCCATGATTGTTTATCACTTTGCTTCAGATGACGCCCTGAGCAGCCTCTTGGACATTCACAGACATGAACATCTCTATGGTAGATATTATCACACCAATTCACAGAGAAGCAAACAGAAGTCAGAAGCCTTATCTGATTTCTCTAAAACCATGTAGCCTGTAAATGGCAGAACCAAGATTTGAACCAGATTAACTTCACCCCAAGCCAAGTGTTTTTAACCATCTTCTACACTTCTTCCATGAAAGATAATGCATGTGTTTGACAATATCCCAGTGCATTGGTAATACAGAAGTATAAACAGAAATCAGTGCAAAGACCACCCCAAGCCAAGTTTCAACTAGTATAGGATAAAACTTTGAAAGAACAAAGAAAAGTTTATATGACAAACGGCTTTCTAAGAGCTGTATGTGTGTATGTGTATGTGTTTGAGGGATAAGAGTCTCAAATATACATATACATATAATACAACTATATTTTCATTTTATATATGAGTGCATATACATACATAGAAAATAAATATTTTAAAAACTAAAATTATAAGACCAAAAGGAATAACATATTATTAAGCTCTTTCACAAAAATCCTAAAAAGTTCTAACACTTATTAAGTAGAATTTATTTCCTAAGTTTGGTGCAGGAGACAGAATTACTACCAGTGTTATAGGCAACTTTTCATCAAGATCTAATTGTTAGAGTTGCTTCATTTCAAGGAAAATGATTTAGCCCCCAGGATATGCATATCACTATTCTAATAAGCCACATTTTTTAACAAGGGGAGGGCCTTCAGCTATTCTTGCAAGAGCGAAAATTTCCAGGAATTATCCTTACTGCTATTATAAATGAATAAATTTTAGTAGTGCCACACCGCAAATCTTTGGCACTGACCTATATAGAAACATTAATATCTTATGATATTGATTTCAAAGACAAAGTCCAGAACCTTATGGTAAATCTAGAGGAAGTTTGTCTCTCATGATAGATGCTGCCATAAGATTCACCTAATAATATCTGAGTAAATCATAATCTCCAATAAGCTCAAGATAGGCTCACTGAGCATGTACATCCTCTCCAGGGGACTCTGGGCCCTCATGTGCTCTGGGCACATTTCCTATAAACGGCCACCTAAAACATTGCTAGCTCCTTGTTCTTTGTGACTGTCACTGGTAGATTGAGTTACAATCCAGTCAAGCTATGTTCATACCATCCATGCCATTTTAAGGGTTTCAGATGTGTCCCCCAAAACAAGGACATTTGCAATGAACAGTTAGTCAGTCAAGAACTATTAGAAAGAGATTGGGAAAAACCCAGACAGGGTCATGAAACTAGTGTGCTTTGGGCTTTGATAGGTGGACAGGCTAAGCTCTGTTCTTCCAGATTCTCTGTTCCTTAAACAGGAATGACCAGCCCTTCAACAAATAAATGAACTGTGGTATGGACCAGTAGTTGGAGAAATCAGTGCTTCCTCTCCTAGCCCCTGCACCAAGTTTACTACTTTGAAATATTATTATAATTTACAAGTTGCTAATATATTTTCCAAGCATGGTCCTTTTTAAGTATTAAAACTAGATAGCAGCATATATAAATAATAGAACCATTGACAGGAACAGTCAGTAAGTAAGCCAGACTCTAAAAAGTCCCCTTAATGTCTGGCGGTAAGGAGAAGAGGGCAGGGAACCTCCCCTTCCAGCATCTCTAGCTATCAGCCCTATAGGCCATTATTCCAAAATTGCCAGCCTGGGTAAACACTGGAGACAGATGTTTTCCAGTTTGTTTATCTTCTTCCTGTCATTTTCACTGATATTGTCTGCTCTTCTTGGCAGCTGACCTTTCACAAATGCTGGCTTTGTTTTAGAAATGTCCAATTGTAAAAAAAAGAGGGCAGAATTCACAGAGCAAAGGCCAATGTAGCTGGAAGCCTCAGTGGGGGCCATGGAGCCTTGTTCCCTCTGCCAAAGGCCAGTGTTAACTTGCTCCCAGCCATAAGGAGGAAAGGGGTCAGCCCTCACTTCCCAATGCTTCATCCCATTCAAGCTTTGTTTCTTAACATTTCCAAAGAGAACATAGTTAACAGTATGGAACTGTTGGTTGGCTAATCTACTTGCTGTGGTGGTATCTTAGGAAAATAAGACTCAGCTAAAATCTGGATGACTTTTACAAGGAGATAGAGAAACAAACCAATATTCAACAGTACAAGTGAGGACTGGAAAATGTCCTAGTAGAGACTTATATTTTCAGTGTTTGTTAGTTCTTTCTACTCAGAATCCCTAGAGGAAAAGAACTAATCTTACATGTAATAGAAATCATTGGACTAGAAATCATAGATAACCTGGATTTATGCCCCAACTCTATTTCTATGAGACCTGGGATTCTTGTTGGTGGATCAAATGACTTCTTTGAGCAATTCCCTCTTTGGCAATAAAATAAGGACAACAGTCCCTCGCCACCTGCCTCAAAAGAGTGTTAAATCTCAAGTAAGATTATACATATAAAAGCATATTGTAAATAGCAAACACTCACAAAGTGTACTGTGTACTTGGTACTTGGGCCATGGAGCTTGGGCTAACATCATTCACCAATTGTTTTTTAAAAAAAGAAATTTCAGATGATCAAAAACATGGGGCATTTCTAAATTAGAAGAGCTCGAATAATGATCCCTTTCTGGTTCCTGATACTGTGGGGAGAGGTTAATAAGTAAGACAATGGTTTCCCATCAGGAGATGGAGAACTCAGTGTTTGAGGTATAATGATAACACTGAAGTTACTAAGCGGAAATTCCTTCTTGCTCATATCTCAGAAGAAAAGAATCCTCGGGGTTAAGGAACACGAAGCCCACAGAAACCTTCCTGAGGCTTCCCAGGTGTTAGCATGCTCAGGTCTTGCTCAACAGACAAGACAAAGTGATGCTAATGCCCCCATGATAGGAAATAAACTTCTATTGTTTCTTCAAAGCATCTCTGGATAAGAGCAAGGACCAGAAGGCTTTCTCCCATGGTACCAAAATCTGGAACAGAGAGAAAGATAATTTTTCACCACAATGTTAAAACATCCATCTCATGCTCTGAGGTGCATGTAGCTCTGAATGCTTCCTTCATAATAGGGAGGTAGGCCTGAGGTTGCTCTTGGAAGGAGTCTCTAGCACAGAAAGCTTTGTAGAAGCTCCATCGGATCTCCACTCTGCCTCCTGATTAGCTGCTGCCTTCACCTCCTCTTTTGCTTTTCTATTGCAGTTGTTGGATTTGTGATCTTTGCCATTTCAGGAAAGTTTCAGCACATGTTGTGTTGTAATTTAGCTTTGTACTGTTTTTCATTTGTAAAAGTACTTCTTTAAAGAACAGAATGGAAACAAGCAGTTCTTCAAAGGGTTTCAAATGAGAAATGTTCAAGTGTGTGTGAGTGGGGGCACTGTGGTAAACCCAGCAGCTGTTGGGCAGAGGTTATTCATTTATACACTCAGTCATTCGACTTGGATTCCTAGACCTCTATAGTAGAGGCTGGCAATGTAAAGATGAATGAGAACAACTGGCATCATCCCTAGAAAGATGTGGCCCAAGGAAACTAAAACTCACTTCTCCCTCATTGTCATCACCATCAGCAGCATGAGCAACCTCAATACCATAACACATATTTATTCATGGGTAACCCATTTAATGTAAATTCTTCAGTCAATTTATTTGTTTGTTCTGTTGTTGTTGTCTTTTGTTTTATTTTTATTTTGGGTTCTGGGGTACACGTGTAGATTTGTTATATAAGTAAACTTGTGTTGTGAGGATTTGGTATACAAATTATTTAATCACCCAGGTAATAAGTACAGTATTCCATAGGTGGATTTTGATCTTTACCCTCCTCCCACCCTCCACCCTCAAGTAGGCCCTGGTGTCTGTTGTTCCCTTATTCATGCCCATATGTACTCAATGTTTAGCTCTCCCTTGGAAGTGAGACTATGTGACATTTGGCTTTCTGTTACTGTGTTAGTTCACTTAAAATAATGGCCTCCAATTCCATCCATGTTGCTGCAAAGGGCATGACCTTGTTCCTTTTTATAGCTGCATGGTGTATATGTACTACATTTTCTTTATCCAGTCTACCATTAGTGGGCATTTACATTGATTCCATGTCTTTGCTATTGTGAATATTGCTGCAATGAACATACATGGGCATGTCTGCAGTCAATTTCTAATTCATCTCTAAATCTTCCGTATCACTTTCAACTACTTTGAACACATAGAACTTAGTGGCATCTAATATTTGTGGAAAGATGATCTTGAAGAATAAAATAAACATCTAAAGTGGGTTGATACCATTTCAGCAGGAAGAGTGAGGGTAGGTTTATCAGTTGGAGAGCATTGGGGACAACTGAGGAATAATGGAGTAATTAATTGTACATGATCCCAGGCCCTTTGCACTCACCAGATACTGGCTTCCTCCTGCATTCTTAGTCACAGCCAGATTCAGCTTTAATTCACCTCCACTGAGCATCTAAAGTGAACCAGGAATTATGTAGGTATTCTTGTATGGCATAGTATACCTAATATCACAAAACAACCCGTTACGTCCAAACAATCCCTCATTACTGGGGTGGGAAATGTGGCTCAAAGATATTAAATAAGTTGCCTAGGTTCCACAGGCTAGTTATGTTAGACCCAGGATCCCATGTCAGGTCTTCTGCCTCTGACTAGGGTTGCATTATTCTTAAGCATCAGAAATGGATCTCAGAACATGAATAATAAATGAGAAAGACCCACCTAGTTAAAATGACTGTAATTTTTTAATCCATTTGGATGATCAGAACAAAGGCTATAAAAGCATCCTTTGAAAGATCAGGCCAGTCAGAGTCACCTCCCCTCTGCAAGGAGGAAGTCACATAGGTCTAGCTCATCCTCTTAGGAGCAGAGCCCCTGTGAGTTTAGCTCCTAACCAGCTCATCCCAGCCTAGCCTCTCTCTACTGCCTCAATGCAAATGACTACCTGAACCCAGGGTAACCTTATAGATTTTTTGATTCAGTAGTTATTTAAAGTCACTGAACAACTTATTTAGCAGATAAGATAAAGTTCACAGGATAAAATGTGTAGGCATGCAAATGTGAAGCATTTCCATGTGGCACACCGAAGTCTGGCACTGCGTGTTTTAAAAGCCTTCAGAGTGCTGTGCATGTCCTCGTACTTTTCTATATTCCAGTGTAAGATTGTGGAGATCTAATTTCCCTCAATTAAGTTCTCATTGCTGATGAAGGCTGAATAGAATGTGAAATAGTTTGAAGTGAGGAGTGTGTCCTTCAACGTGGATCGATGGGCAAGAACAGTGTGACCAAAGCAGCCATGGGGCAATGCTTTATATCCTCCCTGAAGAAGATGGATGCTTTGGGAGTTGAAGAAGATGATCAATAGCATTCTGACTGACATTGATACAAGAAAAGGTCACTCAAGAGTCCAAGCCATAGGGTGTTACCCAGCCCCCGAGGGTGTCGTTCACATTGTATCCCCTGTAAATAGCACCTCCTGGACTTGGTAGACATGGTGGCCCTATGGACTCCTTGTCTTCTCTATTCTCTAGTACTATTATCCTTCATTTACGACCAAGACGGCAGAGCAGGCAGAAGGAAGAGAAACCACCATATGTTGCCTTGGCCCCAGTTCATGACAACATCCCCATAGTCAATAGCCTTTGAGTGCCCCCAGGAAAGAGGATGTGGGAGTGAGGAATACCATGTGCCTGTTCTGTATCAATGTCTGCATTTTATTGATCCGTTCACAATGCCTCCCAAGAGGGGTGGATCATTACGCTCTGTCTTTACAGTCAGTGCCTCCTCTGTATGAAAGCCACAGCAGAACAATCCCTCTTTACCATTCTCAACTTTGCATTTGTCAATAAGTGCTGAAGACATAAAAAGGGAAGACGGGCTTTGCTCCTGAATGAGAGTTATTTGACTTTCAATATACAGACTGTGGCAAATACCTTTAGATGCTGTGTCCCGTGGAGCCTTTTAAGAGGTAGGTTTTGTTTGCAGAGGGCTCTTTCCTCCTTAAACCAGACCCAGAGAGCCATCCTCTCTTAATTTGACCTTGTGGATGCATCGTGGCATGGGTATGCCAAACCATGCCCTGGTCCTTTGGTGGAAATGATGGGCTCACAGTATTTTTTTCCAGGCTGCATCAGCCATGCCATAGTGAGCAAACAGCAAGTAAACAGAGCTTGCCTTTCTGTTGTGTGTGGGCTGCTGCCTCTTCCCTCTCTGCACAGCCCCAGACCAACAACATTTTAAGGCAGAGTTTTAAAGTAAGCATGAAATTGCCACATTTAGCTATTATACTTTTTACAAGCTTTAGGACACAAATAGAAAATGTAAATGCATCCCAAATAGTACTTGATATCAAGAATAGGCATCTTTAAGGTACTATACAATGGAAGATTGAGGATGGGGCAGGACCACAAACATAAAAATTAACGTATCCAACTCATGGCTCCTCCCAATTCAGTATTAAAAGAAACAATGGGGAATAAGAACACATTCTCTCTTGGCAATCTTCAGAGTAGTAAAAAGCACTTTATATTTACACATAATGAGCTACTTTTGTGCTTTACAGACCATCTTGTGCATGGTTTGTACCTCATATTAAATTTGATGATGGATATGAAAGTATTTTATAAACAGAAAACTGTTATGCAGATTTTAGCTATTATGAAAATAATGATGAGTAAATAACTTCAGTTAGTGAGACTGTCATTGGACCAATGTGGAAGCCTCTCTCTCTCCTGTTTCCTCAGTCCTACCCTTGGATGCAGAAGAAAGAAAAACACACAAGAAAGGAATTTTAGGAGATGGAAACTTTTTAAGTTACTGACTTTTACTAATAGTCACAGAACTGCAAATTAAACAGTAAAATTCCATTTCAAGTTATAAGAGATTGGCAAATAAATAAAAAAGATTGAAAACAATCAATTTTGACAACACTATAGTGAAATAGGCAGTGTGAAGTGTTAAAATGTTAAAGATCCTAATTATTTGATGTAACAATTCCACTTTTGTGAATTATCCTACCAAAAATGAAAACACAAGTCATTATATCCCATTGTATCCATGTATGTATAGATAGGTAACTACATAAATAGATATAAATAGATATCTATTGTTGTTCAATATGGGATTGTTTGTTCTGCAGAAAACTGAAAATAAACATCCAAACAATAATTCATAAGTCAATAGTTTTTTTTGTTTCGTTTTTTTAGATAGAGTCTTGCTCCATCTCCCAGGCTGGTGTGCAGTGGTGCTATCTCGGCTCACTGCAACCTCCACCTCCCAGGTTCAGGAGATGTGACTTCAGCCTCCCAAGTAGCTGCGAACACAGGCATGCACCACTACAGCTGGCTACTTTTTTTTTTTGTTTTTGTATTTTTACTAGAGATGGAGTTTTGCCATGTTGGCCAGGCTGGTCTTGAACTCCTGGCTTCAAGTGATTCACCCACTTTGGCCTCCCAAAGTACTGGGATTAAAGGCATGAGCCACTGTGCCCAATAGTCATTCTTGAACAACAAAATTTTAATGCCCTTGCACTAATGCTCTGTCCTCAAGATATACTATAATTTACTGAGCCTTACACGTATTTGTCAATGTTTAAGCTGATTTTAATGTTTTGCCATTATATATAAAAAAAAACATAGGCAGCGTTGTATACAAATCTCATTCTACAACTCTGATTATTCCTGTAATGTTTATTCCCAGAAAGAGAAATGAATAGTACTTCGAATTGTGATGGCAGCTGAGTGACCATAGGACAGAGAACAGGGTGGCTGGGAGTAGGGCTTGGCAGTGTGCACTGGAGGGGAAGGGTGGGGAGAAAACGTTCTCTGAAGAGGGGGTACTTGACCAGGAGACCTACATGATGGGAAGGAACCAGGTATGCATAAGGCTGAGCAATCAGCCTCTTCAGCAAAAGGCATAGCATGTGCAAAGGCCCTGGCTCAGGAAAGCTCCAAAGCTTTAAAAAGTCTAGAAAACTCTCAGGAGGTCTTTAAGTAAGATAAATAGAGTGGTGCGATGTATGACTAGGAACTGCTTACACTGGGTGCAGATGAGATGGAAGAGGATGAGGAGAGATGGGAGTGTGGTTATGTTAACTCATGCAGGAGGCAGTGATGTGGGCCTCATCCTGGGGAGGGGGACAGTGTAGATGGAGAGAAGTGGACAGATGGAAGAAAAGAAGAACTCAGGAAAAATACAAGGATTTCCCTGCAAGAGGGAAGATGGCAGTTTCTTACTATGGTACGATGAAATGGGCAGAAAAAAAATGTTAAGAGAAAGACTGCATTGAGTAGGGGGAGAAGTATACGTTCCATTTTGGTCACGTCCTATCAGAATCCTAGTAGTGGTGCCAAGTAGGCAGTTGAACACCCTAGCCTGGAGTTCAGGGAAGCTCTCAGTGCTGGAGGTGTGGTTTTAGGGAGTTAGCAAATGGGAGGTACTTAAGTCCCAGTCCCACATCATAGGACTGGACATGCTGACAACAATGAGAAAGAGAAGACACAGGAGAGAGGAAGCTGAAGGACTGAGTCCTGGGGCTCGTAGAGGAGAAATTGTAGATAGTGGAAAAGTTACTTAGAATGACTAGTGAGACAGAATAAAAATTAGGAAAATGAGAGGAGGACATTTCAAATGATGCTCTGAAGTAAAGACCAAAAAAATTGAATTGGGCTTTTGTGTGTGCGTGTGTGTGTGTGTGTGTGTGTGTGACAGAATCCCGCTCTGTCACCCAGGCTGGAGTGCAGTGACGAGATCTCGGCTCACCGCAGCCTCCGCTGTCCGGAGCTGCGCGCCCCGGCCATCCGGCCATAGCGAGTAATTATTGACGATTAGATGCCTGAGCTCTATTCATTTCCACCTCTCACCTCCTTCCCAGATTTGTCTTTTCCCTGTATTAAATACCTCGCACAAGATGGCGCTCTTCCTGCTTCTTCTTCACCCATCTTTCCCGCGCGCGCGAAAATTGTTACTTCGTAGCAAAATTGTTACTTCCTAGCGCAGGCGCAACATGACGACCGAGGGTTGAAACCGAAACCTGCCTGGCCGCGCCCTCTGAAATGAGATCTTTTCCACCTTGGCCCAACCCCTTCCTCTCCAAGTGTATATAAGGCACTGCATTACCGCCATTAAATGAGACTTGATCAGAGCACTGTCTTGTCTCCATTTCTCGTGTCTCTTGTTCCCCAAATTCCCACTCCCTCCTCCAGGGCCTGCTTCTACGATCCCACGGGCCGGGATACTCCGCCTCCCGGCTTCAAGCAATTCTCCTGCTTCAGCCTCCTGAGTAGCTGGGACTGCAGGTGCGTGCTGCCACGCCCAGATAATTTTTGTATTTTTAGTAGAGATGGGGTTTCACCATGTTGGCCAGGAGGGTCTTGATCTCTTAACTTCGTGATCCACCCGCCTCGAGACCCAAAGTGCTGGGATTACAGGCATGAGCCACCGCACCTGGCCAGAAACCACTTCTACGAGACAATGAAGACAGAGTTCATTCTCTTTTGTGGGCGGAAGGTGAAGGGAAGAAAAGAGCAGAGACAGTGAGTGCAGAGCTTTCTGTAGGCCACTGGGGCTCTAAAGTGTGCGGAGAAATGAAAAGCTCTCCAGAGGGGTACTAGACGAAAGGAGGCTTAGGTTTTACTTTTTTCTTTACAGTACATATTATAACAGGTTTGCATGCTCAGGGATAAGATCCAGCAATGAAGGAAAAATTGGTGACAGAGGAAAGAATGTGAATGAAAAGGTGAAGTCTCTGAGAAGGCAAGAGATGATAGAATCCAAAGCACAAGTGGTTGGTTTTTCAGTCTTCCAATAAAAAGTAGGGTGGAAAACAGGAGGGAACAAGATGTAGATAGAATCATAGATGAGATAGGAAATATGAGGCAAGGTCAGCTAATGAGAGTGAAAGGACAGGAGGAAGGTTGAGGAGAAAGGAAATGATACAAAAACATAATCTTCCATAGAGGATACCTGAGCTTACCAGGGAACTTGCCAGTAAGATTCCCAGAAAGCTTTGATGTCCATTTGAGGAGACGCATTTGAAGTATACTCTCTCAGTTCAGCTATGCCATTTTCCCTGACAACTTTCTACTTTGAATGCAGATGATAATTAGGTTGATACGAAGTTGCAGTTTTGCAAGATAAGCAAAGCAGGGGATGTTTGCACTGCCATGATTATAATGGCCTGTTTTTGAAGACAAAGAAAAGAAAAGAAAAGAAAAGAAAAGAAAAGGAAAGAAAGAAAGAAAGAAGGGAGGGAGGGAGGGAGGGAGGGAGGGAGGGAGGAAAGAAAGAAAAAAGAAAGAGAGAGAAAGAAAGAAGGAAAGAAAGAGAAAGAAAGAAAGAGAGAGAAAGAAAGAGAAAGAAAGAAAAGAAAGAAAAAAGAGAGAAAAGAGAGAGAAAGAAAGAAAAGAATGAAAAAAGAAAGAGAGAGAGAAAAGAGAGAGAGAGAAAGAAAGAAGGAAAAAGAAAGAAAGGGGAGGGAGGGAGGGAGAGAGAGAGAAAGAAGGAAAGAAAGAAAAAAGAAAGAAAGAAAGGAAAGAAAGAAAGAGAGAGAGAGAGAGGGGGAGGGAGGGAGGGAGGGAGGGAGAAAGAAGGAAAGAAAGAAGAAAAAGAAAGAAAGGAAGGAAGGAAGGAAGGAAGGAAGGAAGGAAGGAAGGAAATAAAGAAAGACGAGAGTTCAGAAGAGAGGCTGAAGGACAGAGAGAAAATATTTCTCCATATGATCAAGAATGATAGTGGCTGGGGTAGTAGAGGAAGTGTGCTGAAAAGCAGAGGTGTGGTAAGGTTAAGATTTCAGATGGAGTGAGAGTCCAGGATGTGAACTTGCAACGTGTGTTCAAAGTAGAGCAAAAGTAAAATTCACCTGCAGTCAGGAGATCAAAAAAACAAGTGGCCATGTGTTGGATGAGCCATCCATGAGGATGGGGAGCTCACCAAAAATGGTAACAGAATCACATACAGAAAGTAAAACTATGAACGAGGAGCTTCAGTCTGCAGGGGATGAGTGCCTAGGATATAGGAATGACAGTGGATGTACTGCAGAATGACACTTCTTCTAAACCAGGGGTGTCCAATCTTTTGGCTTCCTTGGGCCACATTGGAAGGAAAAATACTGTCTTGGCCCCCAATAAAATATGTTAACACTAACGATAGCTAGTGTTAAAAACAAAACAAAACAAAAAAACATTTTTCTTGTTGTTGTTGTTGTTGTTTCTTGAGATGAAGTCTCACTCTTGTTGCCCAGGCTGGAGGGCAATGGTGCGATCTTGGTTCACTGCAACCTCCACCTCAGGGTTCAAACATTTCTCCTGCCTCAGCCTCCTGAGTAGCTGGGGTCACAGGCACCTGCCACCACGCCTGGCTGATTTTTTTTGTATTTTTAGTAGAGATGGGGTTTCACCATGTTGGCCAGACTGATCTCCAACTCCTGACCTCAGGTGATCTGCCTGTCTTGGCCTCCCAAAGTGCTGGGATTACAGGTGTGAACCACCATGCCTAGCTGTCTCATAATGTTTTAAGAAAATTTACCAATTTGTGTTGGGCCACATTCAAAGCCATCCTGGGCTACATGACTGTGAGCCACGGGTTGGACAAGCTTGTTCTAAAGGCTGTCGTATTTAGCCGAGAAGAAGAGGAAATGCTGCAGAATGGGCACTGAAAACACTCCATCTCCAGATCCTGAAAAATGAGAGTGTAAGAGAAAATAGCCTCCACTGAAGCCTCAGGGAATAGCCTAGCAGAATTTTCCATGTCCCAGGGAATGCTCTACAAAATGTTGAACATGTGACGGAGTTCTTGCTGAAATCAAGAAGACAAGATTAGTAAAATTAGCAAAGGTTGAAGGAAAGAATAAGAGTGATAGACTAGGTCCTTGTAGGGTACACACAAAACAGACTGCAGATGATGAGAATTCAGGGTGCAATAGTAGCCAGGGAAGCCTGGATTTCTGCAACATCTGCAGCAATTACAGATGTGAATGTTCTGCCATAAATTCAAGCATAGTGGTTCTGTGTTCCTACCTTGATGCCACTTTAGGAGGACTCCTCACTCCTCCAGGGCTGTTGAAATGATATATTGACATGATCTTCATTTTTGTCAATACCGATTGTCTCAACCCCATTTGTTTGGAAAAAAAAATTACTAATTTGTGATGTCACTTTAAACATTTGCTGAAATATATCTGCATTGGAGGGTCTATCTCAAGGTGCTCTATTCTTCTTCATTGATCTCTTCCACTAATGCTCATATCAATGTGCCTTTCTAAATTCTGTCCAGTTTTCTTTTAACAAAATTACTATTTACTAGGGCAAGTCTTCCTTACTTAGTCTTTGTTCAGGGGTTGGGTTATTCCAACTCTCCATTCAGCCACTGAACTTTCTAATAACAAAAAAAAAAAAGTGCCAAAACAATGCCACTAGGATTTCAATGACTTTGTTAAAACCATAAAAAAATCAGCATGGAACTGCAGTAGCCATATTCTCTTCTGAAAATACCTCCTAATTAACATAGGATTTCATGTGCCTCTCAATTAATTCTCTCCTCTGAATTAGCTGTTTCCCTTATACTTCTAAATGTGTATTGCTTATACAGTATATAGGAAACATATAAGAGTTTCATATTTATTTCTGTCGTATTCTGTCACCTTAACAAAATATCTTATTAACGTTATTTTTTTTTCTAAATACTATTCAGAGTTATTTTATCTTTTGATTGTTTAATTTTTATCACATTCTCCATAATAACAAGGACATCGTCAAAATTCATGTCTTGTTTCTGAATCTTATGTGAATACAGGAAATGTATTGTTAAGTATATATATATTAGTCACTCAAGATGTATAGTCCCAGTTTTATAAAATAATTACATGTAAGATTGCATTTATTCCTTTTGCATTCTTGGAATAAGCTCTCTGTTGTATTATTTTAAATATTGATTCAATTTATTTGTATTCTAGCCTTTTAAAATCTGTAAGTATTCATTTATGCTTTTAAATACGGTATTAGTGCACTCAGAATATTTTTTCATCTGGAATTAATATCAGTATTTTATATTTTCCAAAAAAGAAAATCATTTATTTTATTGAGTGCTTCAACATTCTGGCATACATTTAGAGGTCTTATAATTTCTATCTCCTTTATATTTGTTGTTTTATCATTTCTAACTTCTAATTTTATTTGAGCTAGCCATCTTATTATCTTAAGGAGAATTCCAGACATAGGTCTTGAAATTGTTCTCCTATAAAGCTAGTGTCTTAGATTTACCTCTCCATTTACTTGTCAATTCTATTCCTTAACAATATTGCTTCTTTATATTTACAGAGTTTTTTTCTAATTTCTTAAGTATAATGATTAACTCATTTCATTTTATTTTTGTTTAATAATGCTATGAATTTGCTTTTTACTACTGTTTTGGAAGCATCCAATGTCTTTATGAGTTGTATTCCATTTTCTCTTTTTAAAATAATTGTATTCATAATTTCTTTCTAGACCTACTAGATATTTGCAATAGTATATTTAAATTGCTGAATAGGTTGATTTAAGTTTGGTTAGCACATGTCAAATTTTGGAATTTTGGAGAGGTCTTTTTCATGGCTTAGAATATCAATTTTCTGATTTTTTTCTTTTAATTTCTCAATAGATGCCAACAAAAGGAATTATTTTTTATTAGCAGAGTAAAACATGTGTGCTTTAGTAACTTTTCATTGTTATGCCTGATGGTAACATAAGCCTAGCAGAGCTAAATGATTAGGAACTAAGACAACCGACAACTGAAGTACTTTAGATGGGCATTTCCTTTATACATACCTAAATGACTTTTTTTCTCCTTCTCAAATTGCACTTCTTTTTAGATTCAGATAAAACACTGGAAATTTTTAATTAATGGAATATTTGATTTATTGCTTTAACAAATAGCTCTATTTTGTGGGAAGCCATATTCATAGATGGAAATCACACAATCTCTGGATCCCACGTAGTTCATCTAACAGACCTGAACCACCCTTGTTGGCACCACTCCCACCTAGCGGCCCTTTTTAGAATTACGTGGAGAGCATCTCAGCATGAAAGTCATCATCTTCAAAAGTAACCTGTTCACACAAGGAAAGAATCACAATAATACATTAGGAAAATATTTATTAGACTGAAGCAAGCACCTTCTAACATTTAAATTCCAAACACAGTTTGTTTGGATTTTTGTTTGTTTGTAGGGTTGAGGGAGGTAAAATTATCTATTCGAAACTACATGTAGCATGTATTCTACATAGAAATAAAATATCCAAGAGTAACTCAAATATTTTATTAGAAATATTTAGAAATAACCTTTTTGGAATTTATTATTATTTTTCATCTAAATTTAGAAAACTTCTCCATTCTGTTTCTCCTGATTACCAGGTTATGTTCGATAACATGATGCAGTCATTGATGCATGTGACAGCTGAAGGGGCTCAATGATGTGAAACTCGTGTGAGAAATCATGACGGGAGATGCAGGTTTCATAACCCTGCACTGTCTGCTAAAGCACAATAATCAAGCCACTTTATGAGACTGGTGATTATACTATAATGACATCAACCTGAGGACAATTTAAAGGAATATTCAATTTTCAAAAAATATTCTGGAATACAACCGAAGAGACAAGCCAATAGAAGAAGTAATTTAAGTATTTGTTCCTAATTTGTGTAATCAGCTTGACAACTTGCAAAGTCAGTTTAATTCTTTACCCAGCCCCGTAAGATCTGTCTATCAATAACAGCAAACTTTTCAACTAAAACCATTTTTCCTTGTATTACAAAGCTTATAAGAACAAAATCATCAAATATTTTCATACTTTAAATTCTATGGATTCCCAAATAACCAGGTTTGTATTTTAAGGTCCTACAACGTTAGAAAATATTCCGTCAAAATAACACTTTAGATATTTGCCAAAAAAGCATATTCTCAGCTGACCTATAGCAAGCCTTCTGTCCTTCAAGGAAGGGTAGTAACCTATCTTAATTGTTCCATAAATACCTAAATCAGGGCAAGAATTTAAAGTACTACTCATGGCAAAGTTATGGTCCTAAAATTAAAAGGCTGAAACTCAAATAATTTTAAAAATTGGTTTGCATGTTATGCACGAATGGGTAGTGGGCCTTTCATCTGCCTTTTGATTATTTCAGGTGTGCTTTGTATCGGGGAAATGTAATCTGGAGCTAAGCAAAGCAAAATGATGACACATACCAGAGGGATCCGTTTTAAATGAGAAGCAACAGAAATAAGGGGGCAAAGTCCTGAGGCAGGGTCATCCGAAAGATGAAGAGACAAAATCCATCCCATTGAAGAGGTTGCCCTCACTCTCACTCAGCCACCCCATCCCACCCAGTTCTAAGGCATTCTCAGAACCACCCAGATCCCAGTTATGACTAATTGTTCCAAATAAAGATACTCACTCAGCCATGTAACTATAGAGAATGGCAGTCATCATTTTAACTGTCTTCACGAAAACATTTAATAGCATAAAGCACTGATAAATAATTTTGATGAATGCAGATATATGCACACATACCCAAATTTATAAAGCATTAAGTAGAACTACAAAGTTGCTGCTGGCATTTTTAGCTCATGGCATTTTTCCTTAGAAATCTGGGAAGTTCATTGCCAGGCCCATAGGCTCTGCAATCTGAGGAGAGGCTACATTTTCTTGCACATGGAGGCATCTCAAAATCTTTGCAGAGATTTTTGACAGGTTCTCTGATCTGCAGGCTGCAGAGCCACCTTTTCGGGGCCACATGCACACAGTGGGAAACACATTGCATGCTGAACTGTAGATGCAGTAAAGCCTCCTGAAGAATCACACACAACTTCCTGGTGTCCCGCGGCTGTTGCAATGGGCAGGCAGGAAAGGAACCTCCTCTAGACCTAAGCCAGACCCAGGAGGCTGCCCACAGCTGACCCCGCCTTCCCCCAAACTCCTAATGAGAAATTGCTCTAAAGTCCTCTACTTTAATAATAATAATATCATTATTATTATTATTTTATTAACTCTCTAATATCTCCAACTTATCACATTTCAAGCATATGAACATTGAAAACAAAACAACATATGGAGAGAAGATTTTTGTGGAATTGTCAACCGGTCTCCAGGAGCACACAGCAACCATTTCTTAAGCAGCCTTAACCCTGGTATTTCTCAGTACAAGTGGGGAAGACTTTCAAATAATTTAGTACTGTTATTAGGTAATATATTTGGGGAGTAGGATGATAAATCAGGTATAAAATTGCTTTAAAATATTAAAGGTTCAAGAAAAAAAAAGACATTAAAGACAGATGCCAGTCAGGGAGCACTCTCAGGGAAGAAAGGGAGGAGGCAGGCTGTCCCTCTGCCCTCACTGCTTCCCTAAACACAGTGCTGTCCTGAAGAGCCCCCACAGTGTCCTCCTTCGGCCCCCTATCCTGCTGCATCCCTCCCCCTCCTCCCATGACTGAAAACAAATTGTTTTGGGCTATAATACTCCGGGCTGTGCCTTGACCTGCACGGTACAGTGACACTGTGCGGCTTGAATTTTTACATACAGCTGCATAAAGCAATTTTCATGTAAATTTCTAGGTAAATCAGCCTGCAGTTGGTCTATTACAGGGACACATACACAAAAACCATTAAGTTCGACAGAAGATTAGAAGTTGCCCTTGTTCCTTCCTATGCCTTTCTCTGTGCCTTCGACAATGTGTCTGAAATGGGAAACTGAGAATGCCTAAGCACCCCAGAGAAGCAGGACTCTCATCTTGGGACTGTACCTTCCCAAGGCTGGGATGTGCTAAGATCAGAAAGGGCTTCTCTGGGAAAGAGAAAAAACTTGGTATGAAAATCAACCCTCAAAAGAGCAGGGGGAGCTGGATAATTCTCTCTCCCTGCCAGGGAAAGACTGGGCCACCTTCCATTACCTGACTTCTTCTCGATGAGGCGATGGACACAAAAAAGCAGCCAGCCTGGGCCCCCAGTGGCCCCACCACTCCTATGGATGCGGACAGGCCAGCTCAATTAGCTCACAGCAGGTGGAGAAGTTTCCAGGGTCAGAAGAGCAAATCAATCCTTCAGAGGCACCTTTCCCTGGGAGCTGGGAGCCACCATCCCTCCCTGCCCAGCCAGCAACAGGAGTTAGGCGGGCGACCCAGCCATCTGGCAGCAGCCTATCTGGGTCCTCCATCTAAATGCGTTCCTGCCCAAAGGAGGCTCATTTCTTGAACATGTTCTTTTAAGGCAACAGCATACACAGAGCACAAAGTGAAAGATGTAACCAAAACCTGGCCCAGGATGTTTGTTTATGCAATCCTTAAATAATTCATCTTTATCCCTATTGAGCCCATCACAGCATGTCAAAAATAAATGTGTCGCCTTGGCCTATTGTTTGCAGCTCAGGATTGTCAAGCGAGCAGAAAATATTACAGAGACCGAGGGAGATACACGCAGGAGTGTGACCTTTAACTGCACTACCTATAACCAATCTCATCAAATTAAAGCACTGTATATTTTCCTTAATAACCTCTGATTAGGCTGGGGCTATGAGTGGACACGAACACCCGCCATTGCTATGCAGCGGGATGTCTGCTTAGCACCAGCAAAGCGTTTGGGAATAAGTGAGCAAAATGCTTTAATTTGATAGGGTTAGAATCCTGCAGGCTCTGGGGTGAAAGGTCCCCAACAGCTCCGCTCACACTGAATATGCAGAAATAAAAAAGTAAATTGCTTACATCTGCTGCAGGCGGCAGGGAAAATGATCTGATTGGATGGTCCGAGGGCTCTCCATCTCTTTTGGGTTAGAGAGAGGGTTTCAGAGCATCAAAAGCTTGTAATTGGAGTAATTCTGAATTAATGGACACACACACACACACACACACACACACAACATTTTGAGGCAGCTGTTTGCAGAAGCCTGCCTGTTTAGGAATGCTTACAGATTGCAAAGAAGCAACTTCAAAAATAATCTTTTCTTCTCTCCAAATGAATCCTAACTATGGGTTTGAATTTGACAACAGGTAACAAGCACAACATTCTTATCTGTCTCATCCTCCTGCCACAAAGCCTGGGAGCTATCAGACCTACGTATCTGCTTGCCCACCATGTATATCTTCCTGAAATACATGTGCACTCCAGCTCTCCTTCACGCATAAGAAGATAATTCAGAAAGGGCTTCACCGGGATTCCTAGAAGTTGACAGAGAAAGCTCGGGTTTTGCCTTGTTGTGTGATGTGGGATTTAATCTGCGTATTTGATCAATAAGGATCAAAGGCAGGACTCAAGGTCTTTTGGGCACGAGCTGGTTCAGTTTCATGCAGGATGTCAGGAGGAGGCCTGCCGTGTCAACCCGGTGCGTTCACAGGACAGTATGAGGGAACCTGCCTCGCAGATGACACTAGGCCTGGCTCAATCTGCTGTTCTGTCTGGTGTATGATGGCAACAATGAGGCTGAGGTTGCATTTTAACTGTTTACATTTTATTTTATTTTATTATTTTATTTTATTAAGCTTACACCAGCTTGCAGATCTAAATGAGATCACCTAGTCCCATTGTCAGCAGGCTCCTGTCACGTACTGAAAGCAACTGTGGCCTCCTGTGGTTGAGAGTAAGCCCCCAAGGAGGGAGATTTACTGAAACTGAACTGGACGAGAGAATGCATTCTGTGAGGCAAACTTTCAAGAGCTATTTCTCAGCCAGGCATTGATCTGGGAAGGCAAGCTTGGCCAGACAAGCCGCGGAGGCTGAGATGGAGGTTCCCGAATACTCCTGGATGCATCAGCCTTATAGGGACATCTCCAAGCTCGTCTGATACTTCAGTTGTAAATGGGGCTGATGTCTAAAATCAATTTTTTGCCATAATTCTCATTACTGTCCAAGACTCTTTAAAATTATCTGAATAGCCTATTGTGTTCCTGCAAGAATCAGGTTGATATGTTTTACAATGCCATAAACAAGCTAAAAAATATTCTAGGTATCAAATCTCATGCACATACATACACACCCTTCTCTCCCTATATATAATTTTTTAAACATGGACAAAGCAATAGATTGGATACAAAACTGCACAAACGGTCTGTGTTCATCCCTCTCCAGCAAACTCTGTGATACACGGAAACAATGAGTCTTTTTTAATTTCTCGATTTTGGTAGGATTGCCCAGGATTGGCCACAGAGATGCCCTGACCAGGTTTCCCTTAGTAAGTTCCCTATGTGCAAAGTCCTTTCCTCTGTAAGGCACTGCCTCTACCAAATGGCTCAGCTCCGTTCTCTATCATTCTGAAATCTTCTTTGTCTGCCTGGGCGCTGCCACAGTCTATTGGAAGGTATTTGTCAACAATTATATGTCTATTAAAGAGTAGTCAATCAGTGTGGGCCCAAACAGCCAGGCCTCTAGGGTCTAGCTATTGATAGGAAACTGTCAATATCCCATCCACTCCATTTCTCAGCAAACACACAGTCACCTACCCGAAATCATTGTGGGAGAAACAGGGAAGGCCTGCGTTCATTCCTGGGCCTCTGACTTCTTCACTTTCTGATCTAATGCTCAGTTTGAATAAATAGAAGCCTTTAGACTTCTGCTGAATAAAATATGTATATTAAAATGCTACATAAACTGAGTGGGGGATAGATATTTAATACAATTAAGAATATTATGTGAAGACTGTGCATGTAGGTGGCTGCAATTATTCCTGCAAATTGTCAAACCGGAAGAAAATTAATAAAGGATACTTTAAATTAGCTTGACTGTAATTAATATCTATAAATACCTTCCATTCCACAAACACAAAGTTGAGAGTTATTCACCCAATTTAAGACAAAAGTTGTGATAGTATCCAATATAGCTTCATGTATGTTCAATTTACAAACCTTACTGCAGATTTTATAATTATTATTATAAAGGGCTTGTCTTTTCTTGAAAGAAGAAAGACTGGGAGTTGCATGTGAATGCTTAAAACTAAAGCCCCCCAAGCAAAACCCACAATGTAGTGGCCGGGGAGGGGAGAAGAAAAGAAAGAAAGAAAGGAAGAAAGAGAGAAAAGAAACCCGAAGTAAGGCTATATCCTTTGAACTAGCAACTCCCCTGCATCACAGAGTACACGAGTTGTCCTACAACAAAAGACGGCATCAAACCCTCTCCACAAAGGCCTGAGACTCCCAACAATATTTAAAGCAGATGTAGTATTTAGCGTCTCTGCACTATATAAGATGCCCTTTTAAGATCTGTTACAGCCAGGGTTTGTAAAATTTATGAAAACAAACATTTTCTCCTTTCCTTCGAATGTTTCCCTGGGATTTTCAGACTTTCAATGAGAGGGAGATATAAACACCAAGCTGGCTGTCCCAGAGTTCAGGTAGCACACAATTAAATTCAGAATTAATGCAGGAATAGTTGTGCCCCTCGGATTGAGCTTGTTTTTATTGTACTCTTTCCATTTTCACTAAAACGAAATAATTCAGATCGAGAGAAAGAGCATGGAAGGGTCAAAATGAAGCCCAAATGTCCAGTAGAAGTTTTATAAGTTGGCATAAAAATGTAAAATAAAAATTAAAAGTACTGAAATAGAAACTGAGATGTGTCAGGTTTCATGTAGAGTTTTGCCCATCTTATTTCTGCTCTCCAGAATCAAAACAAAGTAGATTCAAGGTGCATGTTAATCAAATAACCTATGTCCTGTCTGAAGAGTGTCCCCAATCCCCCAAGTACTCGGAAATCCTTTTTGCATTTTATGACCACAACTTAATGGCATTTAATGCATATTTAGTTTTGCAGGTACTGTTGATGTTCAAATCCACTTATAGATACTCAAATCTAATCTACCATGTAGATGTAACGTAGACCTGTGGTTCATTTTAGATGCTCGGAGCAGGGAAATTATAGATGGACTTCACAAAATGTTCCAAGAGCATAAATAGTGAAATGGACTGGGTCAGGAACCCAAGTCACAAAGGGTCTCTGAGTAGTTACTTCCACAGCAGACGGCCATCGTTGCAAGGGGCAGCTGATCTCCTTTTTTGAAAGCTCCATTATGTGTATTTACAAAATAAACAATGCATGCGAGTTCATGATTGTCATCATTAATAATATGCATTATAGCAAACCGTTAAATAAATATACATGCCATATATGTCTGCCAGACCCATCACTCCTTTTCTCCTACATCAGATGCAAGGCACTGTCTTTGTTGAATTGAAAAAAAATCACTCTTCATGAAACAGCAGCAACAACAAAATAGAATCATTATTTAAAATAACTCACCAATGTTCAAATGCTCAGATTTTAAATCGGATAAGTCAGCAAGTTCAGAGTTAGGGTGAGAACTTGCTCTCATTAGTCTCACGTTTGCAAGACACAACCACAAGCCAGGAATGTAAATTGTTCTCAATGCTTCAATAATTAACTATCTTTCAAAGGAAAAGACAAATAAATAACATGATGTTTTATGAGTTCAAGTTGAACAACTTGTGTACTGTGAAATGCTTCTATCATGATACTCTCCAAAAAATTGTTTTGTGAGCATAATATTTGCTTATTGACAAATTCTGTCACATCAAGATATGTTTAAAAAAAACACGTGACTTACATATGAGTTTCAACTTGATAATCTAGAAACCAGGATACAGCTGTTCAGATATCTTAGCAAGTTTCTTATTTAAAGCAAGTCTCTAAAAGTTTTACATTACATGTTCATAAAAGAAGTACATACTATTCCAGCCTCTCATTAAATAATATTCAATTTTTAAAAAAGCAAGAAAAAGTATTACCTTAAAGCAGTACTCTGATAAAAATTTATGTATTAAAGAACGAATGCTTGCATGAAAGAGCTTAAATTTTACTTTGTTACATTTTTAACCCATGCAGAAACACTGAAGTAAGAAAAACATGTACAACATATTTTTATATATTGTTTCTACACATATAGGAAGATTAATGTATGTGTCTGTGTGTGCCTGTGGACTGTGTGTGTATACATATGTGTATAAAATAGAAAAAGAACATTAGCATTATTTGCTAAAATAAAAAAGAACATTTAGTCCTATCTGAATTTTTCCTTTAAACGGTGATATAAAGGTTTTGTAGGGAAAATGCACAGATGACCATCAATTATGATTATTTTACTAGCCAAAGAAGAAATTCTTTGATGGTTCTAGATACAAGCACGTTACTTTCTTTTTACATAGAGCTTTTTGTTACGGGAGTAACAAGAAAACTTTTCAGACATTCATTTCATAATTCTTGGCCAAATTTCCATCAGCAGAAGAGCAAATTTGTTGATGACTAAGCAGACTGAAATTCAGAAAGCCCAGGGACCTGGCGAAGGTCACACGACCTTTCTGTAATAGGGTGTTGATCTCCCAGCTTCCATTCACTCCACAGGGGAGTACAACTCTGTTCATGTTTCTCATCAATTGAAATAAAAAGGCGAACGAGAAAGTGAGAGAAAGAGAGAGACAGAGAAAGAGGGAGAGAAAATGAACGGGAAAGAACGTGCTTGAATGGACTGTATGGTTTGCATGAGAATCATGTGCAGGAATTGATATTTTGCTTGTTTTTTTTTTTTTTTTTTTTTTTTTTTTTTTTTGTCTCAGAAATAATCTTAGAAAATGTCTGCCTAAGATTCTATCAGGGATCTCCCAAAACTTGGAAATTAGCTTCTCACAGTCCTGGAGAGTCCCAAAATGTTAGCAAATTAAAACAATTTGTCTCCCTGGAAGCCCGGGGTATATTCACTGCTTAGAATTGAAGAGGAATAAGGGACCCACATGTGCTTTTGTGACTAACTGCTCTCCACGAACAACTTTTTAGACACGCAGCCAACCTAAATACACTGCTCAGAGTTAGATGGGAAAAAGGTGTTGCTATGCTAGATACTTAGAACCTAACAGACAAGAATATCATGCTACACTTTCTGAAAAACAAAAAATGTAGGGAAGGGGTGGCATCAGCATTATCTTCCTCTTTCCAAATTAAACATCAACATGTTTTATTTTCCACACGTTTTGGACATACATCCACTTCTAAAGAATATTTATTAAGGCTTGTGTGTCTAAAAATACAGGCCCTTCTTCTATTGCAAAACTCCCAAAAAAATTCAAAGGGAGAGAAAAATCTCATATAGATTAAAATCTCTCAAGCTGACCATTCCTGAACAAACTTTATTTTACAAAATACCAGGAAAAAAAAAATTAATTCAGTGCATTTATAAAGAATACACACTTTTATTTTAAAATTCATAATGTCTAAGTACAAAACGTGCTAGTATAAAGAAGAAAATAAGATTTTTTCAACACAATGCTTCATAGAAATATTTTCTATTCAATTCAGTCGTGTATTTTAAAAATTTTACACAAAATTAGTATATTACATTTTGGAATTATTTAAAACAAACCAGACCTTTCATTTACACACACACACACACACACACACACACACACACACACACACACACTCTTCCTACCACAAATTTTTAGAGGCCAATAAAAAAACAGTATGATAGCATTCAGGCAACATAAAAGTATTTGCTACTCATTATTGTCTATTTAATTAGGAAGTATTATTTCCTGTTTTTCAAATCAGCAATTTCTCTCTGAACAATAGATTAGGACACACCTTCCAATAATAATTAGAAAAAAAATCATCTACTTCCAGCATATTGAATGGTGAAATTCCAGCTGCTACTGGTAAAATCTACGGTATCCTACCGCCATCTACTGACCATTGTTCAAATATTATGTTTTAAAGGTACAGGTTTAAATTTATAAAATTAAGGAATTTTAGAAAGGAAACACTTTGCAAGCTCTACTGGAACAACTCATTACCCCGACAGTTGTTCCAAATGTTTGAAAATACTTCCCTAATCTGAACTGAACTCGATCTACCTGTAAATACCACCTCCTGGGCTTTGCTTTGCCCTCTGTTGGTATAAGGAGGATGCTAATTTTCTCCTAAACTCTTTAGAATTAAGAGGGCAATGCTCAAGCCCTTCCTATCTCTTCCCACCCACCCAACACACACACACATACTCTTTCTCTCTCTCTCTCTCTGCTTCTGTTTTTTTTCTCTCTCTCTTATTCGCTCAGTCCCTTCTCCAAGCTAAACCACCTAACTTTCTTTATTAGCTCCACATCTGACATGGTTTGAAGTCCTGTCAAAAGCCAGATAGTTGTCCTCTGAACAAACTCTTTCACGTACTTTTCTCATGAAATGCTGCATCTGAAAGAAAACACTTCACAGAATAGATAGAGCACCTCCCTTACTTTGCATGCTCTACCTTTGTCAATGCAACCAAAGGTCACAGTCAATATTTTGGCAGCCATACACACCATGTAATAGCTTGCACTCAGGAAATCTCCTAGATCTTTCTATCTGTGCTACTGGCTGCTAAGCTATGCTCCCCTAATAGACATATGCAGTTGTATTTGAAACTAAGAAAATACCCATACGTTCATTCAGTGTTCTAAGATATATTCTTATTGGTGATGATCCATGGTTCCAGCCTGTCAATACATTTGTATCCTAATTCTGCTATCTTTTCCAATTTCATAGCAGTCTTGTATTTGTTATTGATCAATATTATTTGTTTATTTATTTATTTTTGAGACAGAGTCTTGCTCTGTTGCTCAGGCTGCAGTGCAGTGGCATGATCACAGCTCACCGAAGCCTTGACCTCTCAGGTCCAAGCAATCTTTCCACCTCAGCCTCCGAAGTGGCTGAGACCACAAGCATGCACCACCATGTCTTGCTAATTTTATTATTATTTATTTAACTTACCACCAGCTACTCCCCTCCACACCACTTTTCTGTGTTTCTCTGGACATCCTCCAGTATGATCAGTATGGGAAAAGTTTCAAGGACGTCATTCAAATGCTTTGTGCAGTGACTAGCACATGACAAAACCTTGATGTGACAGCTCTTCTTATGATTATCGTCAATAAAAATAATTACTACAAATACATGATACAAATGAAATCTATGACATAAATAACCATGAAACAAATATCAGTTCTAATAATACAATCACTCAATCAGTTGTCATTCGCTCATCTTCTGCCCTTTCTGCTCTTCACGCAAGCAAAGGAGATCCTCTCCTCCAGCAGGACCCTCAGCTCCCAGAGGGTATCATCTTAGCAGGTGTCTCAGTGCTTTTGGACAATTAGGAATCTTCTTGCAAAATGCCCCTTTCCACTGCCCCATTCTTCCTTTTGAGGAGGAAGCCACATTCTGAATCAAAGAGAAGGTGAAGCAGAAGAGAAGAGAAAGAGCCTGCACCTTCCACCCCTGCTCTGCAGCAACTTTTGGAGCCACTGAGCTGAGCCAGGACCTCTGTCTGCTGCTGGCTCCGCCTCTTGCTGTTAAGGCATCAGCAGGTGACACCATGTCCCTGAGCCTGTCTCAGCACATCCTGGGACTGGCACAGACTGACACAGCTCCAGTACACAGTCCACGTTTCCTGTTCCTTGACACAACCCAGAATGAAGATGTTTAGGTCAGACTTATTTAGTTTTAATAAAACTCTGTATGTAGTGGGATCTAATACCTCATTTTTTAACTCCTGAAAATTGGACCAATACTGACAGCTTTTGCTTAATCCAGAACAGCTCATTGAGAAAGGGGTCAATATCTCTCCCACTAGGAAAAAAAGACAAATCGAACATTCACCAAAATTTCAAACTGTATATTTCTTTAAAATAAATTAGCTTTTAAATACTAAAAAAAAAAAATCCAATAGTTTAAAAAGTCCATTGATGTAGGAAAACCCAGAAAATCACCTAACAAGTAAAACAATCCTCTTCTGATAAATGTCATAAGAACCAACTAAGACTTTCAGCCTTTTGCTAAATGTTAGGGCCTGGAACAGCACATTTTTATAAAAATGTTATAAAATATATGGGAAACAGAAATAAGAGAAACAGGCACTAATAAAGACTGATTTCAAAAAAAGTACCTTCTTTGAGCACTCTGGCAGGGGCAGCCAGAGAGTAGAGCTCTCTCAGACAGCTGGTCTCCTCGCCTGATTTCCAGAGGTCTCTAAGGCACTGGGACCTAACTGTGGACTGCAGCCAATGCAGATCCTCCAAGGCCAGTGCCAGCAGCCATACCTGACACACAGGAAGACTTGCAAAAATGCAATGGAAACAGCAGGTGGAAGGTCCCATGTTTTCTGCTGTATGCCCCTCTCTCCTGCTTCAGTCTCCTATCATGAGCCTGCACTAATTAAACAAAGTAATAGCTCACTGTTCTCCTTATACGTACTACTTCTTCCCCCTTTATCCAAGTTCCTCCGAACTCCTAGGCTCATTCATTTACCTTTTCCAGCTTCTCTCTTTCTCTCTCTTACTCCTGCTCTATCTCTCATTCTCTTTCATTGAAGTTTTGTTTTGAAAGCAATGTTTAATGCTATAGAATTATAAATGAAAATACATTTTAAGAAAGGAAGACCCGAGCTTCCTGCCTCACCACACCCCAGTTTTTTCCCTAGAACTCTTAACTGCATTTTTTTTTCCTTTTCAGCAGTTACTTCCATAATCTCTAAAAGTGTTATTTGCACAGGTACTGCTATTTCTTGATGTATCTATTTTAGACGTTATGTATTTCTTTTATGCCCTTGCTTTCATTAAACAAAGTTGGTTTAGTAGGGCTTTTGTCTACTATGTTTGGTGCTCTGTCTGTGGATGTATTTGGAACGACTACAAGTTTCGTTGTTTCTGTCTTCCATTTTTTCCCAAAGAAGTAGCATGATGGAAAGCATAGATATAGGTGCTTCCTCATTTGGGAATCTATTAAGGTATGTGTCTTTTTCCTGAAGTGCTTCCCAAACTAATCCCCTCCACTTAAACAGCCATCAGGATCATCCCATTTATTCTGAGGAGGAAAAATTGAGGAAAACGCCATTTTTCTATTACAGCTATCATAGCTGAGATTACTTCATTTTTTTTCCAGCTTTAAGTTCATTTTTCAGCTTAAAGTTCATCTTTCTATGTCCTCGTCTGTAAGAGAAAAAATAGATTACCATGACACTAAGATGCCGCAATATTTAAAGTTTCAAAAGCGTTAACTTAGATTAATAAGAATTCAAGTAGCACAGAGAACAATTTTTAACAATAGTGCTTGAAATCAAAAGGGGATCCTGATTAACTGTGCATCATTTGGGGAATTTTGTTACCGAGGAGTCGCCACTCACTTTGGTGCCTACCGTTCATGCCTGACTTGCTGGGTCACAGCCCAGACACAAAACACTCGGAAAAGCAGAGAAAGGGCTGCTCATTCTTTCACATCTCCTGAATCTTCCTTCTTCCAAGATAGGCATCACATGGCATGAAAACCACTCTTCCACACCCCACACACATTCCCAGGTACACAGGGCGCCCAAAATGTGTACGAGTACACCACATGGCTTCCATTAGAAAATCAAATTTGTCTTGTTTTGTTTTAGTGAGAATGAAGAGAACCAAAAAGCCAATAAACAAGCACACACACACACAGGCTCACACATATGCACACATGCAAGCAAACATGCACACACACACACACATCTATGTATACACTATGACTCAGCAGCAATTGTGGCTTTAATGGAGGAAACCACAATCTGTGAAACATATTTGAAAAAAAAAGGAAGCAGTTGAATTGGAATGGGGTTATTTTCCTTGGGAAGATGCCTAGTAGAGTGTTTGACAAATGATTGGCATCCTATGTACAGTTTCTCTCCGTATCATTCTTTCTAGGAAGCCTAGTTTCTTTAATTCATGCAAACAAGAATCCTTCATATTTTGAATAAGAGGTTGTTTATAAGGGGCCGCCCAAAATTTTAGAGTAACAAGCTAAAGTTGAGACCCTCCTAACTCTCAACAACAAATAAATAAAACAGAGCTAAAAAAAATTCATCCATTTTGCTTATCTGTTGAATGTTGGAAAAATTTTATGTGCTAAATAAAATTTCATTTTATTTTTTATTTCCAAAGCAATAACACTCAATGTTCATGAGGGTTCAGGAAATTTTCTAGAAAATTATTCAGTCTCATAGAACATCGGTGGAAGGGCAATGCTACGACTTTTCCAAAAAGCGGTTTGGTGACACGCTTCAGAGGCAACCAAAATGTGCTTCTCTTTCATCTATAACATTCCATTGTTCAAAGTTTATACTAAAACACGCCAATCAGCTCTATACAAAGATTTGTATCCAAAAATGTTTGCTATGGAATTATTCACAGTGATTTCAAAAATAAGAAAAACTATATACATATGCAAATAGGACAAGGAATGTATAATAAAGACCTGAGTTTCATGCCTCACTGCACCCCAGGTTTTCCCCCAGGACTCTTAACTCCATTCATTTTTTTTCTTTTTAATAAAAAAATAAGAAAAAATATGTATGTATAATCATTGTTGGATATAACAACAAGGGGTATTTGTGGTGCATGTTTATGACGACATACTCCACAGCCAAAGATGGCATAATGGATATTTTATTTAATAAAAAGAATGTTATGTTACACAGTTAAGCAAAGAAGGTCATTTACAAAACAGCATGTTTCACATGATTTCTGTTTTGTTAAAAATAACATGCATAGTATTTCTATAACTTCCAAAAGGTAATGCCTTTTTAGTAGGATTCAAGACATTCTTTCTCTTTTTGTACAGGTATATGTTCCAAATCTCTTCTGATGAATTTATACAATTTTATTATGAAAATATTACTAAAGAAAAATAAAAATATACATGATAACAGCTGATGAAGTCAATGAGAGCTGGTATAAGTGCTGCATGGGGAAATGTCAGTGATGGGAAAAAAAACTAGGGGAAGACTGCGCCTTAGAGTTTTTGAATAAAGCCAACGGAGTCCTCTAGTTACAATTATGGCCAAATTTTAAGAGCACCTTATTCTTTTCAATCTCTCTTCCTTCCTGGACTGCAGCTGTCTTCAAGCAACCTACGAGTAATTAAAATGTGGCTCATGGACAAGCTTTCACATTTTCATAAATACATGTTGATAAAGGCAGACAGAGAAATGAATACGTGTTTCTTGTGAAAATAATCCTCTCCAAATATGCTGTACTGTTTCCTTGTAACTCCGCGTTTGTGGTATATTGCTAATATACTTTTGATTAAGAACAATATTTGTATCATATATCATCCACTTAAAAGGAAAAAAAAAGACCTGGTCCCATAAGACAAACCTATGTAGAAATCTTGGCCTTAGTTCCCTGTGAATTAGACGCCCTGTTCTCCAACACTGGGCAGGAGCCAGCTGTGCTACAGAAGTAGAATCAAGCGCAGTGATTTCTAACACATTAGGAATCCCGACACCTCCGAATGAGTTGCTATTTCAGCATAAGCATTGCCTGTGAAATCTGTCTCCAAATTATGAAGGTAAAGATGTCTTTGGTATAATGGCTAAGTTAAACTTGAACCAACATGTCCTAAATATGTAGGTTTCCTGAGACCTGGAGAGGTTTGAGTGCTGAGAATGGTGAGCAAAGAGCATTTTCTTAAAAATGCAGTGGGATATTTCAACAGAAATTTCAGCCATAGCCTGAGACCATAAATATCAGCTTCCAATGTGATATCTCAGAATGGATGGAACATTTTCAAAAAGTTTGCTAAAAATTGATTGCAAGATATTTAATACTTCACCTAGATTGTGGACATAAAAGGACCTGGAATATTTTTGAATCTGACCACCATAGATTTGGCAGATAAGATACAGAACGTCCAATTCACTTTGAATTTCAGATAAAGAATGGTTTTGTTTTAGTATCGGTATGTCCCAAATATTGCATGGGACACATTTATACTAATTTTTTTTCTTGTTTATCTTAAATTGAAAAATAATGGACATGTTTCCCCAACTCTAATCCTGGCAACCCTTTATCACTACCTCCTGGAGAAAGAGGCTTGAATAGCCCAATGCATATAGCTGAAATGTGAGTCTGGATAGCTTAAATGTGTGTCTCCGTTGTTTGGAGTCACAGTGCCTAGGCTGGTTTCTCTGATGACAGAAGACGGTAGTGGCTGATGCTATGTGGGCACAGACTTGCACCCCAGAGTTTGTCAGAAGAATGAATGCTTGATATTTCCTGTTGTCCAGCTGTGATCCACACAGGATAAAGGTCTAGGCTTGCCTTAGATACATGACAGAGGGTCACCAGGAAAGAAGAGAACTTCAGTAGAAAGTGGTCAGAAGCAGCGAGGAAGTCACAAGTGACCAGTTGAAGCAGGGGGGTATTAAACCCACCAAGAGAGAACAATTGGTGAGAGGGGCTCAGAGATGTATGTGTGTGTATGTGTGTGTCACTGTGTGTGTGTGTGAGATAGATAGATAGATAGATAGATAGATAGATAGATAGATACATACATAGATACATAGATACATAGATAGATACATAGATAATCTCAGAATAGAATATTTTAAATATATTCCAAGATCGGAGAGTACAGAGTTGGGTGACCAGGTCAGTAACAGGTAAGAAGTCACCTGTAAAACTAACCAGGTGTGGTGGTGTGCACCTGTATTCCCAACTACTCAGGAAGCTGAAGAATATCCCTTGATCCCAGGAGGCAGAGGCTGCAGTGAGTTACGACTGCACCAGTTCACACTAGCCTGGGTGACAGAATGAGACCCCCCAGCTCTTAAAAAAAAAAAAAAAAAAAAAAAAAAAAAAAAAAAAAAAAACACCTGTTTTTCTGTTGGGCTTAACTCTTTTCCTTGCTGCGACTCCAATCCTGTCAGCCTCATAACCATTCTGAGCTGGAGGGAGGAGGAAGTGCGGAGAATCTTGCAGGCTGAGAAGGAAGTCGGCCGGACCTCCCGGCCATCTGGTCAGTGGCCAGTGTGAAGTGAGACAGAGCTAGAAGAGGAGAGGCATGCTGAAGAAAGAATATTTTCTCATGATTAACAGGACTGGACATTTAAATAATTATATTGAGGTAGTGCTTTTGTGACTCCTGTGGTTGCAGAAACTAACAGTGATAAGCAAAATCTTGGATGAACCACAGATCAACTATGCAGAGTGGATTTAAAGGTAAATGGGAGACAAAAATACAGCAGCTGCCTTGTAACTGCACCCACGGGCCCCGCTTGTTGAAGGCCAAGACTACATTTATTTTTATTAAGGTTCAGGTGCATCATAAGAAAACTATGATCATTTGAGGATTGTATTTTGTCCTTATTATTTTTAATTTAAGGTTTTAACTACAGTATCCATGATTTCTTAACATTTCCTGGATTTGGATGACATAGGTAACATACAAAAGAAAAAAAATGGTGGCGTGATAACATATAAAAGAAAAAATGGGGGTGTGCTTCTCAAATTGGTAAGACTGAGGTCCTTGCTATTTAGTTGTAACCATCTGTTGCTATAATAGATTTCATTTGACGTCAGAAATGGTTCCCACTGTAATCTACACCCAGGAAGTTGAGGAAAAAGGAACCGAATGTCCTTTGGCCCCATGTAGTGTATGCTTTATCTTGGTTTATCCTCACAATAACCCATTGAGTCCATTATTCCCAATGGATGGATGCAAAAACTGAGGCTGCAGTAGGTAATCTGGTTAGATTCAAAGTCAGAGTGACCCTCTGAGGGCTCTATCCACCAGTGTTGCCATTATTTGCTACAAGAACAGCCCACCACAGCCTGAGCACCATTGTCTCTGACCAGAGGGAAAGACTCCACCTATGCATCTCCATCAGCTGTCCTGGGAGGACTGGACTTTAGAAGCGCTACTGCTTGAAACTCCTCTCTGGCTCCCTTGGTCCATGTGTTCATTGCACCCCCACTCCACCTCAGCCCACAAAGGAGTCCATCAGTGGGGTGAGAGTTAGTCTGAGTTCTGAACCCTGAACCTCAAGAAGGCAAAGTGACAGCAGGACAGCAGCCCAGGACTGACTAGGGCTTACCTACAACCAAGAGTGTGTGAGAGTGGACAAGGCCCAAATGCTGTGTGGCCACAGATTCCATGTCTGAGAATGAGGCAGTCGGACTCTATGCTCTCAAAGTCTCTTTCTGCCAGAAAACCCATGACTTTTCCTCCCCTTAGCAAATTGGAAAGATCAACTTACATTTCAGCAGAAATAGCCCAAAACCCAAAACTGAATATCTTTGCCCAGTGGCCTTTCTGTAGGGGTCAGGTCAAGAGCAAGATTTCCCTAGACGCCCTCCTCAGGGCTTCTTAGTGGTCGAGTGAGACACCTAGGACACTTTAATCCTTTTTAATTTTTTTAAATTGAGAAATGCCAAAATAGATTTATAAAAATTATAACAAATATTCATCATTTACATTTAAAAATTAAGTAAAATGATAACGTTTCTCATGAACCTTATCAATGTATCTGTGACTATAGGTATGATCTTATATGGAAATGACCCCACAAGTCTAAAGTTAAGGCCCCACCTGAATTAGAGATTGTCCTGCACTTGCCTTATGATGGGTCTTGCTCCTGAGGTTCTAACAGACACTAAAATATTGAAGTTTATTTCACCACTTTTCAAAGTGAAAATGCCAGCAGTCATCTAGCAGTTTCTAATCCTAAATCATATATCCTAGAGTTGAAACATCTGAATTGTCCACAGACTAGTCTCTTCCCATCATTATCCATAATTTGTTCTAGAGAACCGTCAAAGGTATGGCCTCTGGTTTTCACTCCCTCATGAGGGATAATTATTCCTGAAATCATTGTGAAATTAAAGTAATGGGTCACAAGAAATATATCAAAGTAAACTCGGAGACCTGCAGGGAGATAAAAATAATAGTAAGAATTATAGGAACAGCTGTACCAATTGATGTTACTAGCGGCCAGTGAGTGTGTGTAAAGGTTAACCACATGGACTTTGGAATCAGACAGACTTGAGCTTAATTCTTACTTGGGAGTTATATGTAAATACTTCCATTTCACTAATGTCCTTTTGTCAATCATAAAGAGTTCTGTCAGGGTTAAAGATAACCTGGCATGGTGTCTGGTGCCCTGAAAATATCCAACAAATATTAGTCATTGCTATTCTTGTCATCGACAGTATGGGTGGTGGTGGTAGCAGCAGAAATAGAAGGAGTAGGAGGAGGAAGAGGAGGAGTAGTGGTGGTAGTAATAGTAATAAGAAAATATTTGTCTTCTATCAGCTCATGCCTAAGTAAGCATGCAAGAGTCTCACACAAAATAATTAGGAATAAAAGAGAGCATACAGAAGGACGCTAAGTGGTTGAAGACATTTTAAGAATGACAAGGCCTTAAGGGTGAAGAGGAATTGGTCGAGCACAAAAGAGATGAGAAGTATAGTGAGCATCAGATATTCCTGGCACAAGGAGAGTTTGGAAGGTTGGAAGGAGCCCAGGGTGCCTGGTTGAAATAGCACCGCGGGAAATAAATTCATGAACCAATATCACCCCTTTCCTCGGTGCCAGCATCAGGACGAGGAACTTGGTGGCCAAGGCAGCAGGGAGCCCCACTGGCTGCCAGTGATATCTGTTATTATTCATTTATTTGCTCATTCAATAGATATGGGACTCTAGAATGTGCCAGGCCCTGCAATGTTGCATCCAAGCAGTGATAAAACGCCTCCTGCATTTGCTCCAACACCAGCACTAGTTCAGCACCCACTGAGCTCCTATAAGCTACCCTTGCCTTGAATTTCTCCAATACCCTAGCCATCTCAAGTTCTCTGAGGTCTCCTCTTGATGTGATATTGTCTCAAGCCCTCTACAGCGTTATGGGTTAAATTGTACCTTCCTCAGAAAGATGTGTTGGAGTCATAGCTCCCAGGATCCCAGAATGTCACCTTATTTGGAGACAGGGCCTTAGCAGATGAAACTAAGTCAAAATGAAGTCATTAGGAGGGCTTCCAATCCAATATAACTGTTGACCTTATAAGGGAAATTTGGACAGAGATATACATAGAAGGAAAACAATATGACAAGACACAGTGTGAAGACAGCCCTCTACAAGCCAAGGAGAGACACCTGGAACAGACCTCATAGCCCTCAGATGGAACCAACTTCCTATAGTCTTGGCCTCCAGAACTATGCAACAAATTTTGTAGTCCAAGCCACCAGTTTGTGGTACTTTGTAACGTAGCCCTAGAAAGCTAGTACAAATGGGAATCTTCCTCTAAAAGACTTATTAAAATACGTGTTTTTAATTTTACTTTTAAAAAGTCATCAGAGCTGTGACATTGGTTCAACCACCGTTGAATTTAGCCCATAAGTTCTCTATGGATCCCCTCCTGGAATATTCTTCTGGTTTCTAACATCTCAGTGATCTTCTCTTCTTCAAAACCCAAGTCAAACATCACATGCCCTGAGAGACATCCCTGGTTCCCCATATCCCATAAGAAAATTCCTTTTTCTGCCATTTTCTGTAGAACTTGTACTCAGCTTCTCTGTTATCCTTTTATTTATAAGTCTTCCTTCTCCACCAAATTATGGATTTATTGAGATCATAGTCTCTTCATCGACTTTGTTCCCCCAATAGAGGAGTTGATACATAGTAGGCACTGAAGATGTTGTAACAGCATACATGTGAATGGATCATTAGAGACTGCCATCATTGTGAGGCAACTGTGACTTCTAAATCTACATAAATTATAAAAGAATCATTAGGGCTGGAGAAAGAAACATAAACTCTCTCAACAAACCCTTGGACAACAGACCTAGAAAGACATCATCTATCCCTTAACAGGAGGAGTGTAGAGAATAAATAAAAATATGTGCTTGTTGATTTTGTGTTTCATGTGATATTGTATTAGCAGCCACTCTCACAGTTGTTTCTGACTGAAATAGTTAGGAGGATTCGGAAGTAAAAAAATGTTTCTAGATCACTCAGTGATCACCCCTTTCCTGTATGCTCCTGGTGGCCTCTAGAGTCAATTCTTCTTGAGTCCATCACCACGAATGCTATTCCCATACCAATTGAAAACTAAAACATAATAAAATAATTGCTTTCTAGGGAGTGTGGTTTGACCAAATAAAAATGAGATAGAGAAGGACAGAGAGAGAGAGAGAACATGAACTTTATCTATTCAGAATGACAGATAACCAGGCAGTTGTGGTAGAGTGACTTTCAGGTCAATTTCACAGAGCTAAGGCAGACCCTGGTCATTCTGTTGATCATGGGTTTAAGGTGACCTCCCAAAGAGTCATGCCCTTTTGTATTCCTCTTTCCTAGAGTGCAGGTGGAACCTATGACTTGCTTCTATCCAATATGGCAAAGGTGAAAGAAAAGATGTCATTCCTCAGATTAACTTATGAGATTGTTTGTGTGTGTATGGCTTGGGGCAGTGGGGGATACACTCTGAGAAGAATAGAGTGAGAGAAAGATGCTCCTGGTGACCTTGAAAAAGCAAAAAGCCCTGTTTTGAACTATGGAGGGGGCCACATGGCAAGAAACTGCAGGGTGTTAGGTAGAGACAGGGAGGCAGGCTCCAGGACCTACCAGCAGATTTTAGCCTCTAGTCAGTAAAAAGACAGTGATCTCAGCCATATAAGAAACAGACTCTGCCACCAATCTGGATGAGCTTGGAAATGGATTCCTCCCTAGTCATGTTTCCAGATGAGACTGGAACCCAGCCATCATCTTGATTGCAACCTTCTGAGACACTGAACAGAGAGCATAGCTAAGCTCCGTCCAGATTTATGGTAACTGTGAGACAGTAAATGTGCATTGTTTTGAGCCACTAATTTGGTAGTAAGTTGTTATGCAGAAATAGAAACTAATTTGTCATAGTACATGTCAACTCATTCTTGAGCTATAGATCTGAGAAGGAGGATGATTGGCAGCCAAATTGCTAAGAGTGGGATCAACTACAATCACAATCTTTTACAAAGCATAATACTAAGAACCTAAAAATCTTTCTTCATTCTATATTAGAAACCAAAACAAAACACAAAATCCTATCAGTCCTACAGGAAATGATTCAGAACGAAAGAAAGAAACTAGGGGGAAAAATCACAAAGCTCTGAAAATATTTTGCTGTTAAGATCAGGAAAATAAATGTCAAGCTACTTGGCAATCCTAAATATATTTTAAAAACAAAATGGCCTCTATAAAATCAGATTTATGCAATTATGGGAGACAGAGAAAATAAAAAGGATTGCAGGAAGAGTAAGCAGGCGAATACATAGATAACATCCACATCAGAGGCAGTAAAGAGAAGGACTAAGCCTTTCAATTAGCACTTATTTATTATCTTCTCTGTAATAGATGCTAGGAAAACACAGAGTAAAACCAAGAAGGTACTTGAACTCATGAAGCTTACTTCCTACTGTGGGGATAGACAATCAGCAAATAAACAAGTAAATAAATGAAGCAATGATATTTGTGATTATTTTTTAAAAAACACACTTCTGTGATAGAAAATGAAGGGGAAAAGCTACTTTAAACAGGATATTAGGGGAGGATATATTTAAAAGTAAATACCTTGTCTTTGCTATTGTGAATAGTGCTGCAATAAACATACGTGTGCATGTGTCTTTATAGCAGCATGATTTATAATCCTTTGGGTATATACCCAGTAATGGGATGGCTGGGTCATATGGTACATCTAGTTCTAGATCCTTGAGGAATTGCCATACTGTTTTCCATAATGGTTGAACTAGTTTACAATCCCACCAACAGTGTAAAAGTGTTCCTATTTCTCCACATCCTCTCCAGCACCTGTTGTTTCCTGACTTTTTAATGATCGCCATTCTAACTGGTGTGAGATGGTATCTCATTGTGGTTTTGATTTGCATTTCTCTTGGAATCAACCCAAATGTCCATCAGTGACAGACTGGATTAAGAAAATGTGGCACATATACACCATGGAATACTATGCAGCTATAAAAAAGGATGAGTTTGTGTCCTTTGTAGGGACATGGATGCAGCTGGAAACCATCATTCTTAGCAAACTATCACAAGAACAGAAAACCAAACACCGCATGTTCTCACTCATAGGTGGGAACTGAACAATGAGATCACTTGGACTCGGGAAGGGGAACATCACACACCGGGGTCTATCATGGGGAGGGGGAAGAGGGGAGGGATTGCATTGGGAGTTATACCTGATGTAAATGACGAGTTGATGGGTGCTGACGAGTTGATGGGTGCAGCACAGCAACATGGCACAAGTATACATATGTAACAAACCTGCACGTTATGCACATGTACCCTAGAACTTAAAGTATAATAATAATGAAAAAAATAAATAAATAAACAAATAAATAAATAAATAAAAAGTAAATACCTTTACCTTGCGAGGAGCCAGTCCTGTAAAGAACCTAGTGAAGAACATTATAGGCAGACGGAACAAGGGCAAATGTCCTGTGGCAGAAAGGAGACTGAGATGGTTTAGGAACTAACTGAAACCATGTTTCTAGAACAGAATGGGATCAAATACTTCAAGGTCTTGTAAGCTAAAAAATGGAGTTTGAATCTAATTCAAAATGTGATGGGTGCCCAGATTGTGACTTTGTATAGTATTTCCCAGCAAAATGAAGCAGGATGGTTTGGAGAAATGACTCATTCCAGGGCTGGAGCAGGGAGCATACAAGATGACCCTAGAGCATTTGCAGTCCCATAAGTAAAGAAGTTCAAGAAGTTCTCAAAAGAGAAAATGATGAGGGTGTGCCAAAGGGACATAGGAGCCAAATGAAAGGGTTCTCAATAATTAATGCTAGAATAATTTGAGCAACAAGATTAAAAATGTAGATTACTTGAAGATTATAATCTAAAAAAGTATGAAATAAGCATCCATGAATCCACATGTATATAAATAAATGATTAAGTAAATAAACAAAAGGGAGAGAAGTAACAAATCTTCCATATAGAAGAATTTGAAATAATCTATATACCTATTCCTTCCTTGAAAATGTGGTGCTTAATTTGCTGCTTGTTAAGTTTGGGTGTACTTTGTGGCTTAATTATAAAGAGAAAAGTATGAAGGGGTAGTAGCTTTACACTGGAGAAAGTGGGAAAACACTACCTCATCAGGGTGATCAAAGTTAACATCATTGGTGGCATGTCATGTTAACATTAGGAACCCTTGATAAGATGTAATGATAAGGTTACTTCACCTTCGTGATCTTCCTCACAAAAATTCATAACTCAAGAATAACCATGAGAACATATCAGATAAACTCAAATTTAACTTAAACTCAAATTCTACAAAATATCTGGCTACTATGCCTCAAGACTGTCAAGGTCATCAAAAAACACTCTGGTATTCTGAGATACTACCAGAGTCCAGAATAGATTAAGATATAAGGTGACTAAATGCAATGTGGGGTTCTGGATGGGTCCTAGAATGGAAAAATAACATTGGGCAAAAAGTAATGAAATCTGAATATATCAGCATTAGTTCATTAGTTGTGAAAAATATACTATAATAATGTAAGTTGTTAAAAATAGAGCAAACTAGGTACAGGGTATAAAGAAACTCACCAAACTATCTCTGCAACTTTTCTCATCTAGACAATCCTGTAACCAAAAAAAAAAGTTATTTAAAAAATGTGGCCGGGTGAAGGGGCTCACATCTGTAATCCCAGCACTTTGGGAGGCCGAGGCGGGCGGATCATGAGGTCAGGAGTTTGAGACCAGCCTGAAAAATATGGTGAACTCTCATCTCTAATAAAAATATAAAAATTAGCTGGGCGTGGTGGTGGGCACCTGTAATCCTAGCTGCTCGGGAGGCTGAGGCAGGAGAATCACTTGAACCCAGAAGGCAGAAGTTGCAGTGAGCCAAGATAGGGCCATTGTACTCCAGCCTGAGCAACAGAGTGAGACTCTGTCAAAAAAAAAAAAAAAAAAAAAAAAAAGTAAGGCAAAACCATAAAATGAGTTCAAGCAGTGGAAAAATAAAAACTATGGATATGAGTGGAGAATGGTTTGGGGAAAAAGAGAGAGGACAATAAAGAGACCACTCATGAGTCTATCATATCAAGCTGCACAGATGATGCGGCTGCAATTTTGTAGGTGGTAGTGGAAATGGAGATCAGTGGACAGATTCAAGATATAGTTTAAATAAAGAAACAAAAAAGAGTTATTGATAAATGTGTCATGAAAGAGAAAGAGAGAAGTTAAGTATGACACCGAGATTTTGAGCTTTAGATGTTAAGATGGAGAAAACCTGGGTGCAACAAAATATTTGAAGAAATAATACCTTACAATGTCAAAAATTAATGAAAACTATAAAGACACAAGTCTAGGAATTTCAATAAACCAAGCACAGAAAACATAATGAAAACTACACTAAGGTACATCACAATCAAATTGTTCAAAGCCACCGATAAAGAGAAAATTTCAAAAGAAGTCACAGGAAGGAGACATGCAATATAAGGATGACATCAAATTTCTCATCAGAAACAAAGCTAGCCAGAAGACAGCAGAGCAATGTCTTTGAAATACTGAATTTTTAAAAGTCAACTTAGAATTAAGAAAACATAATTTTCAAAAATAAAGGCAAAAGTAAGATTTTTTCAGATGTAAAAAAGCAGAAATAATTTATCACCAGCAGATCCACACTAACAAAAATTGTCAAAAGACATCCTTCAGGCAGAAGGAAAAATGATGCTAGATGAAAATATGAATCTACACAAAGGAAGGAAGAATACCAGAAATTTTCAAGGATTAAAAACATATAAAATACATAATTTATTTTGTTATTTAAATATATGTAAAGTTAATTAATATTTAAATAACAGTAACAATTTAGTATTTGCTTAAAAACACATTTAAAAAAAATGTGTAGCACCTGTAGCCCAAAGATGTTGAGAGAAGAAAAGGAAATAGACGATTGTAAGGTTCCATGGTATAATATCACTTGAGGATGCACTGTGATAAAATGGAGGGTTATACTATATAAATCACAAATCAATCTATAAGCAACAAAAGAAGTTACAGCTAATAATCCAACCTGGACATGAAATTACAAAAATGGAATCAATTAATCCAAAAGAAGTTAGTAAAGGAGGAAAGGGAAACAAAAACCTAATGAATCTAGTGTAAATCACAGAGCAAGATGGCAGATGTAAATCTAACTATATCAGTCATTACATCAAATGTGCATCATTTAAACATCCCAACTAAAACACAGGAATTTTTTTCAAAAAAGCACGAGTCAAATATTTGTGACCTCTAGGAAGTAAACTTAGACTATATTACCAAGTTAAATAGAATTTTTAAAAATGAGGAATGGTACATCCTCTTAACCCTGATCAAAAGAAAGCTAGGATAAGCACTTCTGGAATGGTAGAGTAAGGACCTGTAGAAATGTACTCTTTTATAAAAACAAGGAGAACACTAAGAAAAAATGTCAAAACCTACTTTTCGGGGCTGCAAATAAACCAAAGTTTTGTGGAAATTAATGAACCTTTTATTTAAGAAAAGCATGAATTTCGGTAAGACTAGTAAACTTTGTAAATTTTAACATGTCTTTTTAAAATTCTTTTTTCTTTTGTCTCCTTTTACTGTGTATTTTCAAATACCCTGTCTTCAAGCTCACTAATTATTTCTTCTGTTTGATCAGTTCTGCTATTAAACAACTCTCATGTATTCCTCCACATGCCAATTGTATTTTTCAGTTTCAGAATATCTGATTGTTTTTATAAGTTATTTCAATTTCTTTGTTATATTTTTCTGATAGAATTCTGGATTCCTTCTCTGTGTTAACCTTGAATTTCTTTGAGTTTCCTCAAAACAGCTATTTGAATTCTCTTTCTGAACTGTCACATATTTCTGTTTCTCCAGGATTGGTCCCTGGTGCCTTATTTAGTTCATTTGGTGAGGTCATGTTTTCCTGGGTGATCTTGATGATTGTGGATGTTCTTCTGTGTCTGGACATTGAAGAATTAGGTATTTATCGTAGTCTTCACAGTCTGGGCTTGTTTGTACCCATCCATCTTGGAAAAGCTTTCCAGATATTCAAATGGACTTAGATGCTGTGATCTAAGCTGCATCTGCATTAAGGGGCACCCCAATCACAGTAATGCTGTGGTTCTTGTAGACTCATAGAGGTATTACCTTAATGGTCTTGGACAAGGTCTGGAAGAACTCTCTGGATTGCCAGGCAAAGGCTCTTGTTCTTTTCCCTTACTTTCTCCCAAACAAACAGAATCTCTCTCTCTGTTCTGAGCAACTTAAAGTCAGGGGTAGAGTGACACAAGCAACCCTGTGTCCACCACCACCAGGACTGTGCTGAGTTCGACCTGAAGCCAGTGGAGCACTGGGTCTCACACAAGGCCTGGTGTAACCACTCCCTGACTACTTCCTATGTTTGCTCAAGGCCCTGGGGCTCCATAATCATCAGGTAGCAAAGCCAGACAGGCCTGTTTCCTTCCCTTCAAGGCAGTGAATTCTCCCAGGCCCTGGGCATGTCCAGAGGTGCTGTTGGGGGCCAGGCAGTAGAGTCAAAAACCTTAGAAGTCTACTTGGCGTTCTGTTGTACTGTGGTTAGACTGGAACTCAAACTACAAAACAGTCTTTCCCAGTCTTCCCTCCCCTTCCAAAGGCAGAGGATCCTTATCGTGTGGCCACTGCCAACACAGGCCTGTGGGGAATACTGCCAGACTACTGCTGATGTCCTTTGAAGGCCCAAGGGCTCTTCAGTCACCTTGTGGTGAAAGCTGCCTGGCCTGGGACTCACCACTGAGGGCAGTGGGTTTCCCTCTGGCCCAGGGCATATCCAGAAATGCCATCCAAGAGACAAGTTCTGTAATTGGGGACCCCAAGAGCCCACTTGGTGCTCTACCACCTGTGGCCAAGCTGGTACCTAAGGTGCAATACAAAGTCCCTTTTATTTTTCCCTCTGCTGTTTTTCAAGCACAAGGGGTCGCATCTCATAGCCACTACAGCTGGTAATGTGTTGAGTCTCACCTGAAACCACCAAGTCTCAGAGTCTTATCCAAAGCTCATGATACATTACCTGGGTATCACTGCTGGTTATTCAAAGCCCAGTGGCTCTTCAGTTGGCAAATAATAAGTCCTGCCAGTACTGGGTTCTTCCCTTCAAGGAAGTAGGTTCCCTTCTGGCCCATAGTGTCTAGAAATGTCACCCAGAAACTAGGGCCTGGAAAGGGGGCCTCATGACTCTGACTGGTACCCTATACTGCTGTGATTGAGCTGGTATCCAAGATGTAAGAGAATATTCTCCCACTCATCCTTCTCTTTCCCTCACCTCAAGGGGAAGGGAGGAGTCTTTTCTGGAGCCATGAGCTGTGCAACCTGGGGTTAGGGAACGGGTGATGTTGGCATTTCCTTAGCCACCTCAGCTGGTGTCTATAAGATGTGTTCCTCCCACCCCCAGTCCATGGACTCTGGGCCCAGTTCAACACTAGGACTCACCTAGGAGTTGCAGTCCTTGTGGCCTAGACTGTTAGAGCCCCAGAGCACTTTACCAGCAATGGAGAGTCTTGGAGGAACTAACCACTAAGACTGGCAATTCCCCTCTGGCTTGGACTGGTTTAAATGCTTCCTTCATGGGTGGGCGTCAACTGATCTAGAAGCAGAAATACCATTTGACCCATCCTATCATGAAGATACATGCATGTATATGTTCACTGCAGCACTATTCATAATAGTAAAGATATGGAATCAACACAAATGCCCATCAATGATGGACTGGATAAAGAAAATGTAGTACATATCCAGCATGGAATACTATGCAGCCATAAAAAGGAATGAGATCATGTCCTTTGCAGGAATATGGTTGAAGCTGGAAGCCATTATCCTCAGCAAACTAACACAGGAACAGAAAACCAAATATTGCATGTTCTCACTTATAACTGGGAGCTGAACAATGAGAACACATGGACACAGGGAGGGGAACAACACACACTGAGGCCTGTGAGGGGAATGGGGGGAGGGAGAACATCAAGATAAATAGCTAATGCATGTGGGGTTTAATGCACGTGGGTGATGGGTTGATAGGTGCAGCAAACCACCGTGGCACACGTTCATTTACCTATGCAACAAACCTGCATGTCCTGCACATGTATCCCATAACTTAAAATAAAATTAAACTTAATTTTAAAAAACAAAATAATTTTAATTATATGAAGTATATTCTCCAACCAAATAGAATAAATTAGAAATCAATAACAAAAGGAAATGTTAGAAATTCCCAAATGTGTGAATATTAAACAACACATTCCTAAGTAACCAATGAATTAAAAAGGAAATCTTAAAGAAAATTGGAAAATGATTTTGGATGAATTATATATACCATACCAATACTTATGAATACAGCTAACGCACTGTTTAGAGAGAAAGACTAATTTTTTAAAAAACCAGAAATATCTCAAACGAACAACCTAAAATTCCACCTTAAGAAACTGAGGGGGATGGGGCAGGGGAGAGCAAACTAAACCTAAAGCAAAAGAAATAGAAGAAAAAGAATAACAAAGAAATAAAAGAAACAGAATAAAAGAAATAATTAAGATTAGAATAGAAAGAAATGAAATAGGGCATAGAAAAACACTATACAAATCAATGATCACAAAAATTAGTTCTTCAGAAAGATCAATATTAACAAATCTTTAGCTAGATTGACCAAAAAAAGAAAAAAGACTCAAATTACTAAAATTAAGAATAAGAGGGGACATAACTACCAACCTTACTAAAATAAGAGGAATTACAAGGAAATAATATAAACAACTGCATACCAACAAATTAGAAAACCTAGATGAAGCAGCAAAGTGCCCCAAACTGCTAACACTGACTAAAAAAAAAAGAAATATAAACTTATGTATAACAAGTTAAAGATTAAGTTAGTAATTTTAAAAATTTCCAGAAAGTAAAGCCTAGAATTAGATGGGTTCTCTAGTGAATTCAAATAAACATTTTTTTAAAATTTATACCAATTCTTTGCAAACTTGTACAGTAAACAGAAGACGAGGAAACACTATCTAACCTATTCTATGAGACTGATGTTGCCCTGGTTCTAAAACCAGATAAAGACATGACAAAATCAATATCCTTTGTAAATATAGACACAAAAATACCCAACAAATTTCTAGCAAACCAAATCCAACAACATAAGAAAGGATTATACCCCATAACCAAGCAAGATATCCAAGGAATAAAGAATATGGTATATGTTGGTAATTATTCCACATGTATTTGAAAAGAATGCATATTCAGCTATTTTAAACGGAGTGTTCTGTAAATTCTAATGAATTCTAGTTGGTTGATTGTGTTATTTAGATATTCTATATTATTACTGATGTAGTATATACTTGTTCTATAAACTATTGAGAGAGACTACTGAAATCTCTGACCATTGCTATAAACTTGTTTATTTGTCTTTGGACTTATATTAACTTTTCTTCATGTATTTTGATGATCTCTTACTGGGTACATAATCACTTAGGAATGTTCTGTCATGTTGATGATTTCATAGCTTTACATGATGAAATGATATTTTATGTATGGCAACCCCAATTAAAAGCCCAGGAAACCTTTTTAGAAGTTGACAAGCTGATTCCAAAATGTATATGATAATGCAACATAGAATTCCCAAAACAACTTCGAAAAAGAACAAAGTTGAAGAACACTACCTGATTGAAGAACTTAATATGAAGCTACAGCAATGAAGATACTATAGTATTGGTATTACAATAGGCAAGTCAGGCATGGTATAGAATAGAGAATACAGAAATATATAAAAACATATATAGCGAAGTAATTATTTTAACAAATGTATAAAGACAACTCATCAGAGATAGAATAGGCTTTTCAAAAAAAAGTGCTACCACAATTGAATGTCCTGTGCAAATAAATAAATAAGCGTTGATCTATCTTGTACCATGTATGATTAACTTGTAATAGATCATAGAAATTAAACTCAACCATAAAATGCTTAGGAAAATAGATAACCACACAATAATACTGGAAGACTTCAACACCACACTGACAGGATTAGACAGATCATCAAGATGGAAAAAATAATAAAGATATTTGGGACATGAACTTGACACTTGACCAATAGACTTAAAAGGCATATACAGAATGCTCCATCCCAAAACAACAGAATAAACATTGTTCTTGTCTACACATAGCATATACTCTAAAATTGGCCACACAATCAGCCATAAAACAATCCTCAGCAAATAAAAAAAAAAATGTAAGTATTACAAAACACACTCACAGACCACAGCACAGTAAAAACAGAAATTGATACTAAGAAAATTACTCAAAGCCATACAATTACATTGAAATTAAGCAACCTGCTTCTGAATGACTTTTGGGCAAACAATAAAATTAAGACAGAAATCAAGAAATCCTTTGAAACTAATGAGAACAAAAATACTAGAATCTGTAGGATACAACTAAAGCAGTGCCAAGAGGGAAGTTTATAGCACTAAACACCCACATCAAAAAGTATGAAAGATCTCAAATTAACAACCTAGAGAAACAAGCACAAACCAACTCCAAAATTAGGAGAAGGCAAGAAATAACCAAAATCAGAGCTGAACTGAAGGAAATCAAACATGAAAAACCATACACAAGATCAATGAATCCAGTAGTTGATTTTTTAAAAAAGAATAACTAACGTTGATAGATCACTAGATAGACTAGTAAAGAAAAAGAGAAGATCCAAAAACATACAATAAGAAATGACAAAGGGGACATCACCACTGACCCCACAGAAATACAAAAACAAACAAACAAAAAAACAAACAAAAACCCTCTCATTAGTTAGAAAACCTAGACAAAATGGGTACATTCCTGGAAACATACAACCTCCTTGGATAGAACCAGGTAGAAACTGAATCTCTGAACAGATCAATAAGGAATTCCAAAATTGAATCAGTAATAAAAAGCCTACCAACCAGAAAAAGGCCAGGATCAGATGGATCCAGAGTCCAATTCTATCAGATGTATAAAAAGGGCTGAATCTCAGCACTTTGGGAGGCCGAGACGGGTGGATCACAAGGTCAGGACATCAAGACCATCCTGGCTAACATGATGAAACCCCGACTCTACTAAAAATACAAAAAATTTAGCTGGGCATGGTGGTGGGCGCCTGTAGTCCTAGCTACTCAGGAGGCTGAGGCAAGAGAATGGCATGAACCTGGGAGGCGGGGCTTGCAGTGAGCCAAGATCCTACCACTGCACTCCAGCCTGGGTGATAAAGCGAGACTCCATCTCAAAAAAAAAAAAAAAAAAAAAAAAAAAAAAAAGAAGAGGTGATATCATTCCTACTGAAAAATATTCCAAAGAAAAAAATTCCCTCGTTGTATGAGTCCAGAATCACCCTAATACCAAAACCTGCCAGAGACACAAGAAACAGAAAACTTCAAGCCAATATCCTGGATGAATATAAATGCAAACATATTCAACAAAATACTAGCAAACCAAATCCAGCAGCAGATCAAACAGTTAATCCATCATGATCAAGTAGGCTTTATCCCTAGGATGCAAGATTGACTCGACATATGCAAATCAGTCAGTGTGATTCATTACATAAACAGAACTAAAAAGAAAAACCATATAATCATCTCAATAGATGCAGAAAGGGTTTTCAATGAAATGGAACATAATTTCTATCCACCAACAAGGTCCAAGCTGAGAGTCAATCAAGAATGCAATCCTATTTACAATAGCCACAAAAAGAATAAAATACCTAGGAATACAGCTAGCTAGGAAGATCTTTGCAATGACAATTACAAAACACTGCTCAAAGAAATCAGAGATGACATAAACAAAGAGAAAAACATTCCATGCTCATAGATAGGAAGAACCAATATTGTTAAAATGGCCATACTGTTCAAAGCAGTTTATGGATTCAATGCTATCCCTCTCAAACTACCAATGCCATTCTTCACGGAATTAGAAAAAAACCGTTTTAAAATGTGTATGGAACCAAAGAAAACTCAAATAGCTAAGGCAATCCTATGCAAAAAGAACAAAGCTGGAGGCATCACATTATCCAACTTCCAACTATACTACAAGTTTATAGTAACCAAAACAGCATGGTACTACTACAAAAACAGACCAGTGGAACAGAATAGAGAGCCCAGGAATAACACCACACACCTACAACCATCTGATCTTTGACAATGACAACAAAAACAAGCAGTGGGGAAATGACTGTCTATTCAATAAATGGTGCTGGGATAACTGGCTAGCCATTTGCAGAAGATTGAAACTAGATTTCTTCCTCACATCATATACAAAAATCAACTCTCAGGATGGATTAAAGACTTAAATGTAAAACTTAAAACTATGAAAATCCTGGAAGATAATCTAGGAAATACCATTCTTGTTATAGGCCCTGGCAAAGATTTCATGACAAAGACACCAAAAGCAGCTACAACAGAAACAATAATTGACAAATGGGATCTAATTAAACTAAAGAGCTTCTGCACAGCAAGATGTAAAGAATCAACAGAGTAAATAGACAACCTACAGAATGGGAGAAAATATCTGCAAACTATGCATCTGAAAAAGGTCTTATATCCAGCATCTATATGGAACTTAAACAAGTTGACAAGCAAAAGCAAACAACCCCACTGAAAAGTGGGCAAAGAATATGAACAATTTTCAAAAGAAGACATACACATGGCCAACAAACAAAAAATGCTACACATCATTAGTAATTGGAGAAATACAAATCAAAACTGTAATAATATACCATCTCACACAAGTCAGAATGGCTATTACTAAAAAGTCAAAAAATAACAGATGCTGGTGAGGTTACAGAGAAAAGGGAATGCTTATAGACTGCTGGTGGGAATGTAAATTAATTCAGGCACTGTGGAAAGCGGTGTGGCAATTCCTCAAAGAACTTAAAACAGAATTATTCAACCCAGCAATGCCATTACTGGGTATATACCCAAAGGAATATAAATTTTTCTACCACAAAGACACATGCATGCATATGTTCACCGAAGCACCATTTACAATAGCAAAGTCATGGAATCAACCTCAATCCCCACCAGCGGTAGAATGGAAAAAAATGTGCTACACATAAACCATGGAGACACACTATGCAGCCACAGAAAAGAACAAAATCATGTTCTTTGCAGCAACATGGATAAAATTGGAGACCATTATCTTAAGTGAATAACCCAGGGACAGAAAACCAAATATTGCATAGTCTCACCTATGAGTGAGAGCTAAACATTGAGTATATATGGACACAAAGAAGGGAACAACAACCACCAAGGCCTGCTTGAGGGTGGATGGTAGGAGGGTGAAGATTAAAAAAACTACCTATGGGTTACTATGCTTATTACTTGGGTGGTGAAATAATCTGTACATCAAATCCCCATGACATGCAATTCAGCTATATAACAAACCTGCACATGTACCCCTGAACCTAATATAAAAGTTTTTTTTAAAAACTTAGAAAAAATAGGAGAAAGTCCTTGTGGTTTTTGGTTGAGCAAATATTTCTTTGACAAGACATCCAAAGAATGATCCATAGAATAAAATTTTCATATTTTTAACTTAATCAAAATTAATAATGCACTCTCTTTGAAAGGTACAGTTGAGAGAATGAAAAGACAAGCCACTCATAAGGAGAATATATTTGCAAATCACGTATCTGATAAAGGACTTGCAAGCAGAATAGATAAAGACCTTTCAAAACTTGAAAATAAGGAAACTATTAAAATTTTCAAATGTGCATACAGATGACAAATAAGACAAAAATAGTTGCCTAACGTCAGTAGGTAAATGCAAATTAAAACTACGGTAAGAAACCACTTACACATCCATTAGACTAGACCCTCCATGTGAAAGACTGGCCCTTCCAACTGTTGGCATGAGGTAGAGGACAAGAACTCTCATATAATTATGGTGAGAAATGGAAAACAGTATAATCACTTTGGAAAAACAGTTTGGCAATTTTTTAAAATGTTAAGCAATGATACACCAGATGATACAGCAATTCTATTATTTGGTATTTCCCTGAGATAAATTAAAGTCCATATAAAGACTTGTAGTAATATCCAAACCTGGAAACTACTCAAATGTTCATCAATATATAAATAAACACATTTTGGTACATCCATAAAATAGACTACTTACTACTGAAAAGGAAGGAAAAAATGAGAGATATAACATCAATGAATAAAAAATAAGTATTCTGAGTAAATGATGCAAAGCAAAGAACAATGCTATGGTTCCATTTACATAAAGTTCTAGAGAATATAAAATAATTGATATTAAGAGAAAATCAATTACTGTTTGCATGGGGGATGGAAGTGTGGGGAAGGGCAAGAAGGAAGGGATTACAAGACAGCATGAGCAGTCTTTTGGGGAGTGATGAATATGTGTATTATCTGGATTGTGCTGATGGTTCCACAAGTATACATGTAGGTCAAAAGTTAACAAAATCGTACACTTTAAATATGTGCAATTTATTTTATGTCTATTATTCCTTAATAATCCTGCTTAAATATCTCAAGAATTGTCAGGTGCAGTGGCTCACGCTTGTAATCCCAACACTTTGGGAGGACGAGGCAGGTGGATTGCCTGAGGTCAGGAATTCAAGACCAGCCTGGCCAACATGGTCACACCCTGTCTCTACTAAAAATACAAAAATTAGCCGGGCATGGTGACGCACACCTGTAATTCCAGCTACTTGGGAGGCTGAGGCAGGAGAATAACTTGAACCTGGGAGGCAGAGGTTGCAGTGAGCAGAGATCATGCCACTGCACTGCAGCCTGGACAACAGAGCGAGATTTCATCTCAAAAAAAAATGAAAGAAAGAAAAGAAAATTAATATATAAAATAATTATTCTATTTTAGTAATTATTTCAGTTATATGACATTTCATAACATGGCATGATATTAAAAATTTATGGATAGGATTTAAACACATGAAATTAATTTGAAAAAATTAAAAGTAAATAAACTGAAATCATGATGTAACATTGTAGGTAAATTATTTGCTTATTTTCACTTTTAGAAAATATATAGGCTGGGCACGGTGGCTCAAGCCTGTAATCCCAGCACTCTGGGAGGCCGAGGCAGGCGGATCACCTGAGGTAGGGAGTTCGAGACCAGCCTGACCAACATGGAGAAACCCTGTCTCTACTAAAAATACAAAATTAGCCGGGTGTGGTGGCGAGTGCCTGTAATCCCAGCTACTCGGGAGGCTGAAGCAGGAGAATCGCTTGAGCCCGGGAGGTGGAGGTTGCAGTGAGCCGAGATTGTGCCACTGGACTCCAGCCTGGACAACAAGAACAAAGCTCTGTCTCAAAATATATGTATATATAAATTACCTACAATGAAACTAAATTGCTTTCCTAATACAAAACAATTTTTAAAAAATACTACTCACACCATAGATAATAAACTTGTGGAATTGTTGTTTTTAGTTACAGAGCTGTTCACTACTAAAGAGGCCATGAAAAGCGAAGATATATTTTTAAAAAGATGCATGACATGTTTAGCCCATAATTGAGGGATATTTTGGTACCATATGTCTAATTCTCTGAACTTTAAGCCTTGAACTCTATCCTGACCCTGTAGGACATAACACATTTGCATACTTGGGGAGAAGCAGCATAACTTGACCCAGTGGGTCAGTTGGGGCTATTTTATAAATACTAATTTCCCCAAACTGGATATGCAAATAGATGCATGAAAAGCCAGATGGTGACAAAGTGGTGCAGCTGGGCACAAAACCCAACTCTTTCTCCCCTTCCCCTTCAATTTAGAGGAATATTGTATCTTAGAAAGAATAGAAGCAAAAGACTTGGCTTTCACAGGAACTGAAGAACTGCAACTGGCTGGCTGCGTAACTCTAGGGGCATCATTTTACCTCTCAGAGCTTTGGTTCTTCTGTAGGACTGAGACACCAACACTTGCATTGTGAAGATGAGGTGGAGTCCTATGCAGAGGCACTGTGTATACTGTAGGACCCAGTAAAAAAGTGAGTTCACTCCATGACCAATGTTCACTAGTAGGCTGAATCTGAGTCTTTAACGACAATGGAGAGAATAGATTGTCAGAACAGAGAAAGCAAACACAGACACAGTATTCCTACTTTAGAACACAAAAGTTTGTATTCCTGGCAAGATTTTCTCCATCTGACCATCAACACCTGTATCCTTCTTGCCTCTTGACCACAAATTTTGTTTGTTCTCCTTGATGTGCCCCAATGATTCCAATAGGCTTAAGAAAATGACGCTTCAGCATTGCAGCTTTCATTGCCAGTAGAACTGATATTTGCTACATAAGGAAATGTTATATAGAGAGCTGTGTGATGAGTTGTGTCCTCAAAAAAATGCTTCCAGTGCTTATCAATCCTGTTTCTCCACACTTTGATCTTGGGGTGATATGGAAAAGAGATACTGTAAGTTAACAAATGACCCAAGCATTATAAACCCTTCTACTGCTGATAATATGTGAACTGTGGTTTTATGTAACCATCAGATGTTGTCTGTAGGGTTTAATCTACCAGTGACACAGAAAGCTCCATTAATTTGTAAACCTTTTTGTTAGTGATGAAAGCCTTAAAGCTGAAAACAAAATGAGTTGTCCGTAAAGAACTCACTCTCTGCTCTTATAGAGTGTGGGTCACTCTGTTTCTCCATTACCAATCCCCCGCCTCTCTTTTTCTAAGTCTGTAACTCATCCACAAAAATTAATATAACTTGCACGTGGGATAAAAACTGAGATGAAATGGGCTTGTTTCTGCAACTTCTGAAATACATTCTTTAGGCAAATCACCCATTTCCAGGAAGCAAAACTGCCTCTGCTTTGAATATTTCCCTTTGCTTTTTCTCAAACAATTGCTATTCACAAAAAAATTGACATTGAGCTATTTGTTTAGGGATATTTATAAACATCACAACAGCTTCTAAACAGGAAGAAAAAAAAAAACTCAAACTTCCAGAAATGGGCTGTTTTTTCATCCATGAACATGAAAATATTGCCACATGTAGCTGTAAAAAGTGAAAATATATTTTGAGCATATGCTATACATAGAGGAAGATGTCCTAAATTTTATATTTTTCCTCCCAAGCTTCAAGCTATGTTTCCAAGTACAGTCAGCATTATAGGTCTATGGGAGAAAATAATTTCATAGCACATGTACATTGTGAGTCATAACAAGAGGTGAAGGGACTATTTGTTTCAGACTTATCCTAAAACCATCCTCAGAGGAAGGGCATCTGCCTCAGTGTGCGATTAACAAAGTCCTTTGCAATCCTGTCTCCAATGTCCCAGGTGCGATGACTGCATACCAAGGCTACACATAACACTGAGTTCATTGTTTCTTATTGTTTATCTCTATGGATGAAACCTTATGTATGGCAAAAGAAAGAATGGAAATTTGTTTTTAACAGAGATAGGGATAAATCAATGCTGCTTTAATTGGTCTCCTCCAAAGAGACTTAGATCAGACGAAACATCTGGCATGCTGGGAGATTGCTGTATTGTATTTGTAGCCAATTTTCCTGTTGGGGTAGACAACACTCAGGAAGTGTTTGAAAAATCCAAAGCCTTCATGTATAAACCGAGTAGTCCTAGATCCGGAGATCTATCACTGAAGGACTAATCTACAAATCAGTTTTAAAACTCTGGTACAAAAATGATTTTATTTCCAGTTCACTATTTATGCACCAACATCACTAAAAACTAAACAACATGTAGCAAACCACAGAGTATAGCTCTAGGAATTGTTATTATGCTGGGATAATGCAGAGAATTGCAGCCAGGAAGTCCCAAAAAGCAAATATCAGGCTCAAGTTACCATTGTAATAACTTTCCAAATGGTTTCATCATTGGTTGATTGTTTTGAAACAACTGGAACCTTTTATATTCTACTTCCACATGCCTGAAAGAACAAGAGACTGAGGATTCATTGCTGAAAAGTTCCAGAATATATGGAAAAGAGATCTTTTAATTCTGCCTCTCCTATGGTTCTGTGACCATTTTGGCCTTCACGTCTGTGTTTGAGTCAATGACTTAGCTCATGGGGCCTGCTATAACAAAATACCATAAACTGGATGGACTATAGACAACAGAAATGTATTTCTCTCAGTTCTGGAAGCTGGAAGTCTAAGATCAAGGCACTGGTAGATTCAGTCGGCTGAGGACTCCCTTCCTGGTTCATAGACAACTGTCATCCCACTGTGTCCTCACATGGTGGAAGGGGCAAATGAGCTCTCTTAGGCCTCTGTTATTAGGGCACTAATCCCACTTATGAGAGCTCCACTCCCATGACCTAATCACCTTCCAAGACCCCACCTCCTAATACCATCACTTTGGTGACAGATGTCAATATATAAATTTTGGAGGACATACACATTGGAATATAACAGTCGGGATCTTGATACACCATGGAATAGCACAGAAAAGCATCTCCTTATACTTTCCAATTCTTTCTTTCCCTGGGATCAGCCAATCAATATGCATTCAGTCTACGTTTATGGAGCATCACTGTGTTCAATGGCCATGCTAGGTTCTGGTGAAATGCAAAGACAAGGAAGTCTTGATTCTTACCAGTATATAAGCCAACTAAGAAGGAAACTTTATTGCTTGCTATACAGTGATCCTTTAAAAAACAACAAAAAAAAAGGAATGGTATATTTTTATGGATGAGGTACAATGCTCAGGATCCTGTGAGATGCTGTCCATATCACACAAGGGTGGAAAAATAACTCGATTTATGGTAGCACATGACTCAGCGTATGACATTTGCTGAGTTAGGCAACACTTTATAATAACGGCTGATGGTAATGGTTATTTTCTCCATTCACATAATAAGTGAAGATGCAGCCTTCCCATCCCACAGAGATCTGACTTCCACCTAAGAAGAACTAAAGATCTCTGGAGGCTGGGAGTGGTGGCTCACACCTGTAATCCCAGCACTTTTGAAGGTCAAGGTAGTTGGATCACCTGAGGTGAGGAGTTTGAGACCAGCCTGGCCAACAGGGCGAAACCCCATCTCTACTAAAAATGCAAAAATTAGCCAGGTGCGGTGGCTCACACATGTAGTCCCTGCTATTTGGGAGGCTGAGGCAAGAGAATCGCTTGAACCCAGGAGGCGGAGGTTGCAGTGAGCCGAGATCTCACCATTGCACTCCAGCCTGGGTGACAGAGAGAAACTCTGTCTCAAAATAAATAAATAAATAAATAAATAAATACATAAATAAATAAATTAAATAAAATAATAAATATCTCTAGAGCACCAACACAGGGAAAAAGTCCAAATACAAAAAGTATAAACTTATTTCACTTTTTCATTGAGGTTTGCTTTGACCCAACTATGTTCACTTGTTTTAAATATCAATAACTAAGCAATCTATAAATTGCATTTTAAGGTACCCTCCTACTTCTATTCATCTGATGCATAAAATGATGCCATTTGTGATTAAATGATAAACCCTGAAACATAATTTTCTGGTTTTTTTTTTTTTTTTTTTTTTTTGAGATGGAGTCTTGTTCTGTCGCCCAGGCTGGAGTGCAGTGGCGTGATCTCGGCTCACTGCAAGCTCCGCCTCCCGGGTTCACACCATTCTCTTGCCTCAGCTTCCGGAGTAGCTGGGACTACGGGTACCCACCACCACGCCCGGCTAATTTTTTTAGTAGAGATGGGGTTTCACCGTGTTAGCCAGGATGCTCTTGATCTCCTGACCTCATGATCCACCTGCCTCAGCCTCCCAAAGCATAATTTAAAAATTAAATTAATATTAGGGGGATGTTAGTGTGATGGTCACCACAGAATCACCTTGGAAAGGAGATTCTGCAAATGAAATTCTCAGATGAATGATCTGAAGTAGAAACTCTATAAAAATGCCACTCTTTCTTGCAGTTCTAAACTAAATTACTTTTCCAGAAGATTGGTCAGTACCCACGATGAAAAGGGAAAGGTAGGAAATATTTAAGTAAAGGGGGAATTTTCTATATTTCAAAATATATGAAGGCTGTAATGTTAGTGAAGGAAAATAACCATGAAAATTTGATTCTGGGTAGCACAACTGTAAAGAATTTTATTGGAATTTTCCGAGGTCCTGGAGTTAAAGGATTTTTTCATTTACTATATGAAGACTGTGTAATCATATAGATTATGGGTATGAATCTTGCAGATATGGACATAGGTAGAGATCTCAGGACTTTAGCATCTGGTAGAAAGCTTTCAAAGAAGACCAACGCAGGAGGAGTTGGGGCTCTTATACTGTCACGTAAAACTGAATGAATTTGGGAAAAGAAGAAGACCTCTTTTCACTCCATTTCTTCAATCCACTATAAGAATGTAATGAAGTCATCCCCAGGAATGGTAATGTGCAGTATAATTCATCATCAACTTTATTAAATCATAGCTCTACCTGAATTCAATAAATTTAAAAGATGATTATAAAGCTTTCTCAGTGAATATGAGAGGTTAGAAAAGACATTTGGGTGTGTTTCTCAAATGTTCATAAACAACATTTTCTCTATAGTAGCCAATTTCATTTATGGGGTAGTGTAGCAAGGAACTCTCAACCAAGGATTTCCTCATCAAAACTCGAGATACTTTACGATAGCCAACACTCTCAGAATGAGACCCATTATTTGTGGAGAACATATGCCCTTCATCCCTCTAGCAACTGGGTTAATATCATCAGCTCCAACTATTTCCAGCCAATGCCAATCTATCATCAAGCTTTGGGGACCAGAAAAGAAACAAGCAGAAAAACCATTTGCCAGAATGATTTAAGGCCTGGCATTTAGAAGTTCCTCATTCAATTGCTCTCTTGATGTGGCTGTTGGCCCTTCCTCTTCTTGAAGAAAGCTCTCATATATTCACTCACAAATGGCCTACATGTGGGGATGCACAAAAACAAAGCAGAGAGATGTTCTTTTCAAGACTGGAATTGTTTAAGAGTGATGAACCATTGCTTAAGGAACATTCAGGATGGTCCTTAAAAGGATGACACTGAGCAGGCAGGCAAAGGATCCCAGCACATCCAAATGATGAGTGCAGCTCTGTGTTTGGGTCCTACTTTCATGATGGTAAATACCTGAGCAAAAACTGTAAACGCAGCCAGGCATCTAGATATTTGGAGTTCATCAACGACTTACGCAGCCTAGAAAACTGATTTTTTTTTCCACAAGTATATCTTACAACAGTGGTCCCCAGCACCAGGGATGGGTTTTGTGGATGGGGGCTGGGAGAGGGAATGGATTAGAGATGAAACTGTTCCACTTTAGATCATCAAACACTAGTTAGATCCTCATAAGGGGCATACAACTTAGACCCCTCGCATGTGCAGTTCACAATAGGTTTGCGCTCCTACGAGAATCTAACGTCACTACTGATCTGATAGGAGCTCAGGCGGTCATGCTCACTCACCCATTGCTCACCTTGTGCTGTGCTCACCCAGTTCCTAATGAGCCATGGACTGGTACTGATCCAGGGCCTGGGGATTGGGGATCCCCGTCTTACAACATATAGACCCAAACTGAATCTAAATTTGTTCTACAGAAGCTGATGAACCAAAAGATAATGTTGTAGCAGACATTTTGGGACAGGGAAGTCAATGGATGCGGAGTGTCTTCAGTGCCTTACCTCGGAGAATGCAGAGAGTGAGGAGGCCTCCAAGGTTATGTGTCTAAGTTGTTATATTACAAAGGAAAGGACTGAAGCCAAAGAGGGCCTTTGCCCTTTGATAGAGCTGGTGGGCAGGACTAGAAACCAGACCTTCCCTCAGGTTCAGTGCTCCCTTTATTTCACCTGCCACATTCAAGGTGAGTGCAGCACTTCCACTGCCCAAGTATTGTTATATTCTTGTGTTATTTCGATAACCTTCAGGCACTGTGCATTCAGAGGCCACGTCTCCATTATCCAGTACCAAATACCCAGGGCTTCACACAGTACAGGTCAGCCTATTGATAAAGTAGCTACTGATTTTAGTTAAATGGAATTAAATTTAACTGGAAAACAGCTTTAATAACCAATAACAACACCACCACAACGATGAGAGTAGCACACACTTATAAAATGCCTACTATGAACAAGGCATCATCCAAAGCTCTTTATGTACATTAACTTGAGTTAATATTAATAATAACCCCATGAGACAGGTTAGCACCATTACTGACATGGGAAGTGCATTGATTTTCATTATTAAGATCATGACCAATGCATCGCGCAATCAATCGTGAAAAGAGAGCTCTTAACCCTGAGCCTCGTCATTGCCACTGTGCAGCAAGACCAGGCAACTTGGGGCAGTTGGGCTCAACCCAATCTTGGACAACTGACTACACCATATTGGGGAAGTTACTTTGAATAAAAATCAGCATTTTAATTATATAAATTTTAAAAGATAATTTAGGCAAATCTGGAAACACCCTAAGTTGTGAAAGCCCAACAAGCCTCAAGGTAGCCCTGGAAAGTCCAGCTGAGCCTGCTGTTATTTGGCATTTGTAGTTTGAAGATTACTCCGGACTGAATGTTTGTGTCTCTCCAAAATCCGTATGTTGAATCCCTAATTTCCAGTGTGGCTGGATTTGAAGATGGAGCCTTTAAGGACGAGGCCCTGATACAATAGGATTAGTGTCCTTATAAGAAGACACACCAGAGCACTCTCTCTCTCTCTCTCTCTCTCCCTCTCTCTCTCTCTCTCTCTGTCTGTCTCTCTGTCTCTCTCTTTCTGCAAACAGTGAGGAAGTCCCTTGTGATGACACAATGAGAAGGTGGTGGCCACTTACAAGCAAGGCAGGAAGCCCTCACCAGAAACTGAATGAACTGTGAGAAAAATTATTTCTGCTGCTTAAGCCACCCAGTTTGCCATGTTTCCTTCTCTCAGGCTGAGCTAATACAAGAGTTTTGTCTGTTTGTTTGTTGTTCTGAGAAGTAGGGGAAGAGTCAGCAAGCTTTCCCTGGTTGCTTCCAATCTGCATGATTGACCCCGCATTGTGTTCATAGCCACCCTGAGGCTAGTGTCTGCAGCAAGACGAAGGCATCCAAACAGCCAAGTTCTGCCATCCAGGAAAGGCCAGAACAAGCTCGCTTTGCTTTCTTGCGCCCATTGCCTCACAGTGTGGCTGTAAGGATTAAATTAAGTAACATCTGTAGAGCCCTCAGCACAAAGCCTGGCATAGAACTAGAAATGGCAGTGACTGTTAGAAGAGGCTGTGGAATACGTGGGTGAGGACATATAAGGCTTTGACAGAAAGAGATTAAGTGCAGGCCTCTCATCCCCACCAACCTCTCATTAAGTAAGTAATTCATCCCTCAGAGCCTCGGTCTTTTCACCTGTAAAATGCCCGTACTATCTATCGCTGTGGCTCTTGGGACATTGCATCACTGCCTGGCTTCTTTACACAGAGGTGACTATCTAGAGGGAGGGGAGGCTTACAGGGTGGATAAGATTCCCAGACTGCGGCTGATGTGCTATATTTTTGGCCTTGGAAAGAGGTGGGGTGGAGAGCACCAGATCTACTAGGCCCTGCAAAGGCTCGACTATGAGGCCTAAGCTGGGCAGAGGATGTGGTGGTTTTGAAAGAGCACACTCGGGACTTTCTGGAGAGATCTCCCTCAATTTAGGGAGCAGAACACCGGGCTAGGACTCTGGGGACTGAGCCCTGGGAAATGCAGGTAACTAGCCCCTCCAGGTCTCCACATCTTCACCTTTAAAGGAGGGGTAAAACATGATGATTTCTCAGGGCTCATGTATCCTGTGATTGTAAAGAGTGCATTCTTTTTTGTTGAATTCTACATTAGTAAAATGTGAACACAGGGTGATTTTATTCTGCGCACTTGGTCAGCATGATTTGTATTCCACAGCTTAAGTCCCTCACAGCAAAGTTGATGTGTGTTTAGACTGCAATAACCAAGTGCTTTTATATTTTATAAAAGCCAAATTAATGATGAAAACTCACTAACGGTACTTTTCCTTTTTTCAATTCAAAGAAAATTGGATTCTTCATGTGTGTCAAGTTGGTAGCTCACCTCCATTAGGAAGGGGGGCTTATTGGAAATCCAGAGAAAGTGTTATAATCAGAAGGAAATTTTAGTAGAAGAAACCAAAAGACCATTACCAAAGCTTGCATACAATGCACCTAGCGTAGCTCGCTCAGGGTGTAATGTTCCTCAAAGGGAAACATCCAAAGCCAGAAAAGGCCACCCGAGGTCCCACAGTGAGAAGCTGAGTCACAAAAACAATCCCAACAGGAGAAGAAAAATTACTCCCTAGACTGTAAGCTGCTTAGAGGTCAGGATTTTGTCTTTTGTTTTTATTGTGGAGTCCCCAAATACTAGAAGACTGAGTCATTGCACATTGAATGAATGGAAAAGTGACCCACTCATATTCTGGCGCCTATTCTTGAAGAATCAGACCGATGATAATACATAGATAGATGATAGATGATAAACAGACAGAGAGATGATAGGTAGATAGATGATAGATAGATAGATAGATAGATAGATAGATAGATAGATAGATAGATAGAGACAGGATGAGATACGTAGAGAGATGTCTGTATCTATCCACCATCTATATCTATCTATCCATCTGTCTGTATCTATCTATCTATCTATCTATCTATCTATCCATCCATCTATCTATCCATCTATTCATCTATCTAGAGAGAAAGACAGAGGAAACACTCAATATAAGATTTAATGGCTCAGTTTCTTCCATAGTCCACTTGTTTCTTTCCTTGTAGACTGTGAGTATTTTCCTGCTGAGGACTTAGGTTCGGATTTGAAGTGGCCATTTGGTACCTTTCCCCTTAAGCTGCTTTCTGACTTCTCACAGCTTGGGGAGCTTGAATCAAAGCTTAGAGAGTTTGTTTCTTCCATAACAGAGGTCTTGTGTACAAGGTCTTGAGTCTTACTGAGGAGAGAGGCCTCTTTCTAGAAAAAGCATCTTTGCAGCATGACTCTCTGAGTGTGGGGAGTCTGTGTGGACACCAGACTGCATTGTCCATGGTGTCAACAGCACAGTCAGCCCTGTCAACTGCATTCCCAACCACATTCTTCACTAGGCTAGAACTCCTGCCTTCTTACAAGATTCTGGGAAGAGAAGACAGAAAAAGACGCAAGTCAGCAGCACACTCTTGCCTTGCCCCTACCCTGGAAACAAATGGACTTGAGATGTTTTTGCCTTCTGGTACTATCTGTTGTTCTCCAAGGGATGAGAATGGGTTCCAGGTGGTCACTGAAAATTTTCACAGCCAGCAATCAAATACCCTTCTTAAGAGAAGACATTTTCAGGCCAGACTTACATGCCAAGCTCATGTCAACCAGTCCAAATACCTACTGAGTAGTCAAATATTTATATTCAAAATAAAACTCACCTGCTCCTCCCTGCCAGACCAATGCCTGTATATCCTATCTCACCAAATGCACCATTTGCCATCCAACAATTGCCTTGGATAGAAATAGGGTGTCCTTAGAATCTCCCCTCTCTTTCACTCATCATTAGCTCCAAGCCCTGTAGCTTCAGTCTCTGAAAAACTATGTGGACCCATCCCCACTGCCACCACAATGGTGTAGGTCCTCCTCTCTGCTCACCTGGAAGAATGAAACAGCATCCCACCTACTTCCTGCCTCCATGATAGCTACAACATCAATCCGGTTAGGGACTTCAGAGGTGGCTCTTGTTTCTCACGGCACCATTCAAACCTTTGATGTAGCTCCTGCCTTCTGCACCAGCCTCATCTTTCTCCTGTTTTTGCAATCCCTCCAACACTCACTTCCCTGGACTTTCCTGGATGCTTACCGCTGCCTGAGCACATTTTTTCCATCCTTAGCTGGACTCCTGAGCTCAAATTTTAACCAAGCTCAAGTTTGCCGCGTGCTTCCCACTCTGGGAGGTGCTTACAGGTCTGTGCCTCTCATTTTATTTTGAAGTGTGTCTGGCACCCAATTCTCACCAATCTCACAGTAACCACCTTGCCACACTCTCATTTCTGTGTCTCTTCCAGAGTAGGGGCACGTCTTACTCTGCATTATAATCCTGGCGCCCGGCACCAGGCTTGCCCCATTAAGAAGTCAGTGTTTCCTAAACATCTATTGAATAAATGAGTGACTGGATCCTGAGGAATGCATGCCATGGGGGTTTGGCTTCTCTTTGTTTCCCCTACAGTTTTACAGCTTAGAGAGTTTGTCTCTTCTCTAGCCAGAGTGGACTCTTCCTGCAGGGTAGGTGGTTTGCCAGGCTCTCCTGGGCTGTTCCGAGGATGACATTTAGCCTCACATGGAAGAAGGTGGGAAAAAATCAGGCAATTTCGATCCTGCAAAACATCAGTGACAACTCATGGTAGAAGTTTATAACTGTGTTGAGGTGTTATTCGGTTGCCAGGACTTGGAAAAGAAACGAGCAAACAAAGGCACCAAACGAGGTGTGGTGTGAGGAGAGGCCTGTCATTCCCGAGAAACAGCCCCCACGCTGGCTGGGAAGGGGAATGCAGAAAGCAGCAACAGCTCCCACCGGAGGCCCCCTCTGACCCAGGAGAGAAGGCTTGGCCTTAAATCAAAAAGACATCCTGATGAGATGGGGTAAGTAGAACAGATGGGGGAGGGCCGTCAGAAAAAAAAAAAAAAATCAGTTCATCCAGGAGAAGGGAGATGGAGAGGGGCCAGGAGCCAGGATGCAGCAGGACTGGAGCCCTGGGGTCTAGTGACTTGTCAGCGTCAAAGAGACCAGAGGGAAGCACTGCTTCAGGGCAGCCTTGCTGGAGGGATACACGGTTTCTCTCCTGCATATCACAAGCACATAACCTTAAACATACACAATGAAATTTATTCAGAGAAATTCTAATTTCAGCAAAATTCTAATCTACTATACAAAACAAAACAAGAGGAATGATGCTATAGCTATCATGCTATAGCAAAAGAGGTTCATCATTCCTCTTGCACAGGCAATGTGGAAAGGTAACAGGTAAGGTTACCGATTGTGTTTCTTGTTAATCCAAGTAAAGCAGGGACTTTAGGTCAAGGCTGGTTCATTCCCCGGCTCCATCACTGACTTCCTGTGGTCTTTGGGTTCACAATAAATTGCTCAATATTTTTGGCCTCAGTTTCCTCATCTGTGAAGTGGTACCGTTTGCTCACATCCCAGATGATATATGAGGTGGAAGATAATATATGAGGTGGAAGGGAGGATGGATAGGTGCTAATACTTTTTGTAACCTGAAATAAACTGTACAGATGTGTTAAAAAGACAAGTGTATATTTGCGATTTGGGCAAAAATCTCCAAGCGTGTATAAAAGCAGCATTTGGTCAAATGTGTAAAAGAGGAAGAGTGTGAAAAACAAGAAGAGGTCCAAGGGAATGGTGGGCTGGGAGGAAAATGGGGAGGGACACCTCCTTCGGTCCTGGGTCCTGGAGATGGGTGGAGGAGCTTGGCTGTTCTAAAAGTGTTTGACTCAAGCCCATGGGAATTCCCTGGTCCTAGGGTCAGCACTCCCTGAAACCATTCCAAGCCCTATGTGCCAGCAGGACAGAATAGCCCTCTTCCAAACAACTTGGTTTTATTCCCCCATAGCATTAAACAAGCCTGCCCACCCCCCACCAACTCAACAGCAATGCCAATGAATAGCTTCAAAAGGAGTCAATATACCAAGTTGATCAGAAAGGTCTTCAAGGCAACCTCAGTGCTACTGCTCATCCCTCTGAGCCAGCTCTGAGTTGATGCCTGATGAGAAGGCTGGAAAAGCCAAGCCTGCTTCCTTTTAGCCTAACACCCTCTCTTCTTTCAGTCTCTTCTTTCCGGCAAACCTAGGTCCTCACCCTAGGTCATTAACAATGCCTTAGCATGTCTTACAAAAGCAGAGATATTAGGTTCTGGCTATATTTCAACCTAGGTAATTGCACTCTCCCTAGCAAGGTCATTCCTTAAAAAGACAGTCATTACAGCAACTTGGACACTCCCTCCCACCAATTCCTCCCACCTCAAAGAAAAAGTAATGATTCTTTCTGGGATTTTGGCCAGAAGCCAGTTTTGGCCAATTTGATTTCACCTGCCAGGACAAAAGCTTTTCCAAGACCTTGGGCAGCAGAGCTGCTTCATGTTTCATAGGTCATGGGTTCAAATGCCACGGAGGTGGTGCTTTCAATAAGACCTCTGTTAACATTCAGGTGGTGGGTAACGGGCCTGAGAACTCTTTCTTCACCCTCCTTTCTGTGCCTCTACAATTTTCTTGCTGGGAAAGGTAACAGGTAAGGTTAGCTTTCATTTCCCTTCCCAATATGAGCCTTGTGCCCGGAGCCAAGTTGGCGCTCTACCATCCCATAAGGCATCTGGCTCTATTTCCGAGAGCTGCAAGCCGAATCACTCTCTCAGCTGCCTGGGGGAAAAATGGACCTTCATTTCCTATTCAGGCTTATGATTTATGCAACAATATAAATTACTATGATTCAATAAAGTAAAGTTGTATAACAAGTACATTAAATTCAGGTGTTCAATATATGAAATAGGATAAAATGTCTGATCAACATTTTTTTTTTGACGTGGCAACCAATGCCTGAAAAACTCTGCCACACATAAGCATTGACATGCCTGTGCATGGAAGGAGGAAATCCTAACACGAAAAATCAAATGGTGATAGCTGCATATATCAAATACTTATTACATGCTAGGCATCAGAGTGGGTTCTCTGAAGGGATCGCCTTATTTGTTTCTTTAAAGTTATCACTACTGTCCCTGGGATACAGATGAGCAAACTGCCTAGGGTCACCCAGCTAGTAAATACTAGTGTCTAAATTAATGCCCCAGGCAGCTAGGGTCAGAGTCTATGCTCTCGAACACTGTATGCTATTTCTTCCAAAATACAGAGGTTGAGGAGTGCAACCCCCGGGAGGTGAGGTGGAGAATCAGCTTTATCATCTTATTTATCCTTCTCTAGGTTGTAACATTCTTTGTAATGAAAGTATATTATATTTATAATCAGGAAAACATATGTCCAAGTCTTCCTCTTTTCATATTGTCTGCATTTTAGACAAAGTAAAAATATCTCAGAACAAGAAGCCTTTTTCATGAGGTTCTTTTTGGAGTTTCTAGGATGAGAGAAAAGTATTAGAATACAGCAAATTGGCAAGCTCCTTTACAAAGATGTCATCTCCCTCTAAACCTGCTTTTACTCCTACATAAGCACCATGTTTCCTCTCTCTCTCACAAATAATAGGGCCTCTTGACACATATACCAAAGAAGGCACAAGAAATCGAGGGGCAAAAAGTCACATCTAAATGCCCAATCCTGCCATGCTTCAGGAGGATGAACTTGGCCTCTGGGTACAGCAATTGTAAAGGCTTCTGCAACTTGGCAGCATTTTAATAGCATGAGATAATTCCCCATCGTAACAGTAAGAAATATGGACTTGAGATCAATACAGGGTGAATTAGTAGTCAACAGCAATCAAGTACGACAGAGAAAATATGATTCATTTCTTAGAAGGGCTAAGATCTCAAACAGTTTATTGAGACGCGTTTGAAGATTGGAGAACTGAGCTGGAAGGAATGCTTTAATTTAATCGACAAGTGGGTTTGTGGAGCAAGCACAGACACTTGAAGGCTTTTGAGACTTTATTTTCTCTATTTCTGCTGTGACTGCCGAAATCTTATGGCTATACTTCCTCCTGCAGCTGTTTCTGAAAGCCCAAGATCAGTCCCAGGCAGGCAAAGCAGCTGACCTTACACCTTATTGCATGAAAATGAAGTTTCCAGCTCAGCATACCGGACAGTAATTAATCTAATTAACAATTATTGGGTAGCGATGAAGTTAAGAATGTCACATCTCGTGGCATCCTTTTTATTTCAGATGGGCTTTTGAACGTGATTTTTCCTGACATTTAACTGCCTTACCGTATGTCTCTCCTCTTACAGAGAAACACAATTTATTCATCAAGGATGCCGGTTCGTTTTCCTTGGGTGCAGGAGATATGAACAAATGTGGATTACCTTAATATGAAAAGTGCTGGCCCTTGGCGCCTGCCTGAATATGAATGTTGGAAGGAATGGAGAAGTCATTTTCCTTGGTGTATTTTGTTATTAAGTTTGAAGGGCAAAAGCATTGAATCTAAGCTGTAGTGACACTAGATAGCATTTTTGTAAATAAAAACTGATTTTTAAATAGTTTTAAACAGTGCCTAACAAATACATTTCTCACTAGATATGTGTCTCTGCCCACGTATAGGAGAGGAAGGAGAGTTTATAAATTCACAGGCTCCTCTTTCCTGCCAGGTGGGGATCCAGAGATGGGGAGACGGTGGCTTCAGTTGCTGCAAAACTTCTCCAGTGAGGCTTTTTAGATTCTAGATTGAGAAGAGAAATGTGATAATCCATGTGTCTCCCCTTGGTGACTGTTTCGAGTTCAGTGTCTTTCCAATCAAAGCCTGGGGGAATCACTAAATACAAAAATAACTCTAACTGATTTTGATGCAGCATCCTCCAAATTCTACCAACCAGCATGTGTTTCCTCAGGGCAGTGTGTCATTCTCTAAAGAGAGAAGTAGGGCTTGGAGGCTAGACGGGATTCTGAACTGACTTTGGGCACACAAGGGGAAGGAGAGATTGATCTCAGAATAGTCAATGAAGTGTCCCCGAAGTTTGCTGCCCCAAGAGAGTTGAGCTGATCCAACCAAGTGAACTTAAGGGTAAGGAGGGCAGAGGACCTCCCAGTAATGAACAGCCAATTCCAAAACACCCTGTGTTCTGTCTTATTCAGAGTTCAGTCGTTTCGTGGAGAATCTACAGGAAGAATAGCTGGTAACCGAGATGGTTCACATCTATGGCATGTTACTCATCACTAAAAATCCAGGGACCAGGACCCTGAGCGCTTCTCCAGACCTTCATTCCCTGTGCACACCGGTCAGAAACAATGAAGTTCTGGGTATGAAGCGAATGATGTGGGGCAGTGGTGGACAGGTGCGGGGAGGTGAGAGGTTGTTAAACACCCACAAATTCTGTGAAAGAAACATTGTCCCCCGCTTTGAAGAGATAGTAATTGAGTTTCTGAAAACTTAAGTGTTATTTACATAGCATCGTTAAGTCACCCAACTTGGAAGTGGTAGAGAGTGGATTCTAACCCAAGTGTGGCTGAGGGTAGCAGCTACCCTTTCAACTTTACCAAGCTGCACGTAATCAACACAAACTGCCTTGAGCAATATCTTGACCATTCCTAATCTTTGTGTTTGTTCCAGTAATAGCTCGATTAACCAAAACATTTGGGGAAAGGGGTGTTCTAATAAATTGAAATTCTACCTTAGCAAAGACATACTAATAGAAATAATTAGATTGTCAAAATCTGTTTGTCCCACAACAAGTAACTTCTCCACTCCACTATTATTATGTGCCTGATTTGCACATGATACTGTGCCTGCAACAGTTAAGATTTTTGGTCATAACCATTAGCATACTTTATTGTGGTCTTTTTTTCTGTTGTAAGTTCAGTCCAGCAGGACAGAATCTTTCTTGCCACATTTTATACCCAGTTTATGGCATACCTTTAGTCCTCGGTATGTATATGTGTATATACACATGTGTATGTTATGTACTATACAGTATGTATACTATTATATAATACATATTGTAATAGAGTATATTATATGATAAAATGATATAGAAAATGTATTATATAATATCATATGTTGCATTAATATGATACATAATGCATAATATAAAATATATTTTACTATATGATATAGCATACACTATATGCTACAGATGTGTAACACATACATATAAAATACGACAGAATGAATGAATGCAAACACTGTACAGTCGGAGATGAAAGCTGTGAAGAACATTTTTCTGAATGCGCACTGATGTGAGGATGTCCTCAGACACAGATGACACCCAGAGTTTGAGTCCAGGTGCCATCTTTGATCAGCTGTTATTTATGGGCAAATCTCTTAATCATCTGAGCCTAGTTAAAATGAGGATGATTATATGATTTGACACATTGACATCTTCTATGGACCAGGCTTAACTAACCTTTCAATAGTCCTTATTACTCAGATATTATGATTGGCCTCATTTATAGGTGAGAAAACTAAGGCACAGTGAGGTTAAGTAATTTGTTCAAGGTCACACAGCTCAACCATAACAGGCATTCTGAATCCAGGGTCTACTTGTTTAATTTCTTCACCTGAGAATAAATGAGACAGTATACATATAGCATCTCATACAGCACCCAGCACATACTAAACACTCAGTAAATACTAGCTAGCTAGCCATGGCCTTCCTTCTTTAATGAGGACATTCTCCAGCTAAACACATGTGCTGTTAAAACTTGACAATATATTTGCCTTGTAAAGAATAGAAGAAGAAGTCAGTTTGCAAATATTTTATTTTCAAACTATCTATAAATAATATGTTAAGGGAACTTGCCTTTCTTATTTAAAGGTCTAATTTAGATTCTTTATCAAAATGATTTAAAATGCCTTTCACTGGGAAACCATATTTCAAAGGCTTTATTTATTAGACTTCTTGAAAGTGTGTTTTTAATGCACATTCTGACTTTTTGCCAAACCTCTTCTCTGAAACAGTAAAATTAGAGCAGCCCCCTCTTTAAAGAGTTATATTTATTTGATTTTTACATATTGATACAGTACAATTTATCAAAATAAATCTAACTGAGAATTGGCACATAAATCTTCCAACATTCTTTATATCCAGAGTCTCTACTGTCATTTTCCTCTGATGAACATTCAGAGAAGTCTCATGGCAAGAAGCTTCGGTTGAAAAGAATCAAAGCTGTGTCTTCAAGTGTAACTTTTCTGCCACCAACTTCACTTTCCTTATTGCTGTGGTTCCACTTGGGCCGGAGTGGCTGTGTGTGTTTTATCTGACACTGATAATTAAATGTAATTACATTTTAAACCTCAGCAGCTGTGAAGTCTGTAAAACGTGTGGAGCTCTTAAGCCAAGCTCTAAAACAATGTTTAAGCTTCTTGGGGCAATGCCGGAAGAATGTCCCCATTTTGCCTCTTTTCATGCTATAGGCCTTTGTCTTTTTGTTGTTGTTGTTTAGATTATGGACAATTACTTCGAAAGAAGATGCCTACTTCTAAAAATTATGGCAATCAGATATTGAGTGATTTCAAATAATACAAGCATTACCTAAATCACCAAAGCGATTTTGGATACAAGTCTTTCTTTTCTAGAACTCCTAGATCTCCCAGCTGATATGTACTAAACACCAATAGCAACATTCAGGGTGGCTGACATGCATCTCGTCTGATATATAGCTTACCTGCTTGACAGTGTAGAGGTAAGAAATCCTAGTAAAAAATTAAAACTCAACTCCCTTTTCCAGGACAGAATCATTTTAATCCTCAAAATATAGAGCATTGTGAGTACATGCATTATATTTCCTTTTTTCATGGACCCATTAAATAGTCTGTGAGGCATGGGGCTCCAACGACACCAAACAAATAATGACAAATACAAACGTGGTCATTCATGCAGACTAATTTGACTCTTTGTATTGAGGGAGAAAACCGGAAGCGTCAGAGTCCATTTTTTGCACTACCATCAAAAATAATGCTTTTTGAAAATTGAAAGCTGAAAATGAAGATGTGCTAGCACTTTTGCCTTGATAAATGCCCAGTGCTGCTCCTTCTCCTATCCCCACGTCCCATCCCACTCATATAGGTTGATCTTCCCACCTCTGCATCTCCAGTAACTGTACTCTACTGGCTGCAATGCCAACAAGTCCAAGCTTCCAAATTCAGAATCCCAAACCCTTTCTAATCAGACCCTACCAATTTCTCTAGCTGCTTCTCTTGAAAATTAAACCTCTAATTGACAAGCGTTGCTTGGACCTGCCCAGCATTCCTTTCTCTTTTCTAGCTAAAAAGCATCCTGTTTTCCCACTGTTACCATCCTCACCTGCACACTATAACTCTGACCCCTTTTCAATCCCTGCGTTTAGTGAATAGAAACTCTTCTGTACATCCAGGGCTAAAAATATCCTTCAAGCTAAACAATCAGACTGTGGCATCTCTTGGGCACAGTGATTAGTTTAGGAAAAATTTCGAAAACCAGTGAAAACCAAGCAGACAGCCCTTTGAGACCTTGTTAGGAATACTGACAGAAAGAAACTTTCTTTCTGAAGGGTGAGGGGCTGCCTGGTTTTAACTCAGACTTACTGGGGACCACAACGAAAACAATCCACGCCTATGGATGAAGCCAAAATAAATAGAAGAAAGAAACCTAGTCTTGAATAAATTGTACCTGATTCTACTATGTCAGAATCTCCTTGGACTTTCTGAGTCTATCATTCAGGAAATTGCCTACGGGCTCCAGCTGAACTGAGTTAGTTTTTCTGTGATGTTCAACATGAGTCCTGATGAATATTGCACCCAGTGCACCAAACGACTTGCATTTCTCTACTCAGGGCTTGGAATTTTGTATGTCTTCGGTGTCTGTCTGTTTAATATGGATCTATCTGCCTGAAAGTATATGGTCCACTTTTGGGGGAAATCAGGACAAAGCTACGACCAGTGTGTGAGATCTGGGCAAGTAGAGATGACAGAGCAAAGGCAATGGTGGAGAAGACTTCCCCGAGAGCTCCAGGTGGGGTCTTTTGCCCATTCCCATTAAAACAAAGTGTAAAGTCCTTGTACACATCAACCTGATATCAATAAAATAGAGACAAAGGGAGAGAAAATAGCTTTAGGGCCATAAACTCTATTGTGTAGGCCATTTACTTTTCCTTGTTCCCTAATTAAATTTCATCTTTATTTCAATCACCTATTTCAGCAGGGTTATAGAAACTTACACCTCAGTCAATATCATGGAGCCCCTCCAGATGTCCCCAAGCCCCATGTCCACCTGTCTATCTACTGAGACTTTGCTTCCCTGGACCTTGAGTCCCTCTGCAGTCCAGTGAGAGGCTCTTTCTTACTTCTGAATTGCCCTGCAAGCACAGACATCCCTCTTGGAGATTGGGCATAGTCTCATCTACTGGGGCACACCAGACAGACCTTCTCTCTCCAAGGATTGGTAAACTCACCAGGCTTCTGCCCCAAACCTGTCTCTGAGCACATCTATCCGGGGCTCAGGATCCACTCCCACCCCAGAAGAAATCTGTGTTTATATTAGAAGAAATCATCCCCTTTGCTCAATTTTGATGAGTCTCCCACAGGGGCACTTCCCCCTTAATGGTGTACTTAGGAATCACTTTAAAAATTATTTTAATGAGTTTAGGACTTATGAAACCAAAACCAAGAAACTACTTTTATCTCTCTTTGTCCCTTTTACAGCGTTAGCAAAAGCCCACTAATTGCTGGGAAAGGCGGGTTGGGAAGGTGGAGGGTGGAGAAATAGAAACTGAAGAGGAGCACAAGCTCTTACTCAAACTTACCTTATTCCACAAAGTACTTCTCAGCCTATCATAAAGTTCTCAGTAGGTCGTCCCAAAAGCCCTTGGAGCTCCCAGTCAACTCAGCTCCCTTCCTTAGGAGAACATGGCTGCCATCTGAGAAGAAAATGAGTCTATGCGCTGAGAAGAAGATGCTTAACGAAGCCTGGGCATCAGCTGAGTTGCAGACAGCCCATTTGTCTTTAGCCATGAGCACCTATCCTTAAGCAAGGGGTTGATTGACACAGCTAGATGAAAATCAGGTGTATTGCTAACAATGCTTTCTTGCATTTAAAGTATTTTAGAAAACAGGCAGATGGACTTTTAATAACCAACCTATAAAGTTATATAAGTGAGAGAGGCAAGAACTGAAAAAATGGTAGCCTGACACAAGGTCTGGCTTCAAATGGGTTCGGGAGTCAGCAAGGAAACTGGCAGTAGAAAGGGAAAAAATAAAAGAAGATAGGTAACCAGGAACTCCACCTTTACGTTCTTTTCTACTTTACTTCCTGAGCTGAGCCACTGGGTTTTGAGTGTTCACTGTATTTTTTTTCGCCCATCCATCCATCAGCAGAGGGAGATGAATTGAGCCAGGGATGGTTTCTCTTATACCTTTACACATCCAGTCTGCTGCGTCCAGTCACATGCCCCTTGAGACATGGATTTACTGAACAAGACGTCACCAGAGCCACCCAGGGTCAGAGCAGAGCTGAGAGATTCTCAGCATTTTGAGTAGAAGAAGGAAGGGGAACTAAAATTTGTTATGGACCTACTGTGTGCCAGGTTCCATACTAAGCACTTTAACATAATCATTTGTCATTGCAACTCTGAAAGACAGATTTTTTAATCCTGTTTTTTATAAGTGAGGAAAAGGAGGCCCAGAAATATTAAAGCTCTTGGTCACACAGGAATTCAGACTGTGAGTTGATTCTAGACCTTCTTTCATTTAATCAACTCTTTAAAAAAACTAATTTCTAAAAAAATTTGAGTACTGTGTAAAGTACTCAATCTGGCACTGAGACACCAGAAACTATATGAAATCATCAGTGTCTTCCAATCTGAGAGAAAGCAGCGCACCTATAAAGGCAATAAACCAATAAAGAATAAATGATATGGAAAAAAATAAGTGCACATTGTTCATTTGTCTATACTACCTGAAGTACAAACATTTGTTGAGCTTCCACTAAATGCCAAGTACTACCTAGCGACTATCCTGTGTTTATATTTTTATACTCAGAAGCCTGTGGGATCAGCATAACATTATGCATTGTGGAGAGGGGAATTTAATTAATGTGTCCATGTTTATTCAGCTGGTACAAAGAGAAAGGCTTAAATCCAGACCATCCGAGGCCAAGGCACACATACTTTCCATCACATGTCAGTAACTCATTCAAAAACTGACACAATGTTAGAATGTTTCATTCACGTGTATGCATATATGTGATTTATATTTTCCATTGATATGTTAATGTATTCCAAAATCATGTGTTGAAAGCCCTATGGTCAGAGAACCAAAACAAAACTTAGATCCACGGGATGCATCCAGTGTCCTCAAGGAGCTTTACAGTGATAGAATCAGGAGTGAAAGGACTTGGGAGAAGCATATCCATTCACAGTGTCAGCTTGTGTCCCTAGTATGGTGGCTAGGCTCAATGGGACTACCTTCTCCTGGGAAACCCACAACACTCCATGAACAATACCAGAGCTTCACAACACCACACACCTGCTCCACAATCTGATTCCCGTGGTCAGTTACACACTGCCAGAGCTACTAATACATACGTTTAGCAGATCTACTTAAAATTTCAGCACAATATTTTCCTTCTGAGACAGAAAAAGAGATCCTATTTTACAAATTTGCATTTTTGAAGTTCAGAAAACAGAGACCGACAGTCCAGGAGAGCAAACAGCACTCACAGGGTGGGGGTTTTGAAAGTAAAAGTCCTGTGAGAACCCAACAAGATAAGAGAGGCAAAATCCAACAAAGCGTGTTCCTTATACCTGGCAAGGTGCTACTGAGAGACACACAGCAGAGATGTAAATAGCAGAATTCACAGGGAGAAAACTTGCCCCTGGCTCAGTACCTGGCTTCATATATTATTTATCATCTCTCAGCTTTCTGTTATTCGTAAGGGCTTGCAACTGCAGAATTCTAGTGTCTCAGTCAGGCCTTTCTCTCTCTCTCTCTCTCTCTCCCTCCCCCCACCCCACCACCCCGCCCCAATTGATGGACAGTAGAATGAATTCTGTGCTGAAAGGTTATAATTAGCTTAGTAACACAATGTTCCTGATGTGTTGCTATTCTGTTTTATCTCCTCCCCTGCCCCCATGATTGTACTGCAGGTAAAAAAAAAGAAAATGATCAATACTGGATTTTCATTATTAATATTTGGAAGCTCTATCGATGCCATTAAAGTAACATCAACCACTGTTTCTCTGAGTGGATGATTGTGATCATAGTGATGTTTCTTCCTCGATTCTTGAGAACACTCTTATCACTCCAAAAGCATGCCTCAGGCAACATTCCCAAGCCAAAGTGCTGATTCTGGAGTCAACTTGGAGTGGCCTCACTCTGGGCCTGTCCAGGTTTAATAGGCTCTGACCTGGAGATTATTTATAAGGCCTGGTTTGTTAGAAAGGAAAGATTTATATGTGTGCTCTCCACACATGCAGCTGATTTTGTAATCTGAAAAGGAACCAGGGTTTCGCTTTCTGTAACAATGCTTCCCAGAGAGCCACAAAACATGGTGCCAAGAAATTCTCTTCAGTAAGGAATTCACTACTAGAGCAAGCCAGAGGGAAAAAGCCATCTACAGAGATGTAGAGTCATCTACAGAGGAAAAAAATGTGGCTTCATCCTTAAAATACATCTTTGAAGCTAAATTGGTCCTTATGGTAACCACTAAGATGAACCCCCAGTGATCTCCACTTCTTGTAATATACAATCTTGTATAAACACCTCCCCTTGAATGTGGCCTAGACCTATTAATTCACTTCTAATGAAGAGCATGAGGCAAAGGTGGGGGGGATATCGCTTATGAGATTAGAGGCACTCTCGTGGCTATCACATAAAAGACATCTTCTGTTTCCTACCGGCTGCTAGCTGGGGACTTCCATTCACACGGGCTGATCACCACCTACTTCTCACACAGCAAGCTATCCACTAGAGAGAGAGACAGCACACCAAGAGAGAAGCCACAGGTATTTTATAACCTAATCTTGGAAGTGACATCTACCACTTCTACCATAGGCTATTCATGAGAAGCAAGGCACTAAGTGTAACCCACACTTATGAGAATATAAATAAGCTGCACCTCTTATAGGGGAAAAATATCAAAGAATTTGTGCACCTTCTTTTTAAAATTACCCTAGCCCCCATCTTGGTGGGTTGGTATGGAATTCAGGCATGATTTGGGCCACATCCCCTTTCCCAGGTTCACTGCAGAATCCATAGAACATACTTGGTTTCATGAAAATAGGAGAAAAACTTCTAATCTCTAATACTATCCTAGGCGCAGCTAATATCATCATAGCTAAAGGCTGTGCAATTCCCTGCAATGTGTCTTCGTCTGCTGTTGTGCATTCATGAGCCAGAGTAGTTACCGAGGCAAGGAACCAAGTGTCTAAGCAGACCGTGTCTGCATTCTTCTCTGAGCCAGAGTGCTGCCCTTGAGCGGTTCAAAGGTCTCAACAGCTTCAGCACCAACTGCCCTGAATCCTTACAGCCCAGGAAACCACCCTTCCTTTCCTCTCGGAGACACCAAACATCATAGCTTTAATGACCTTCTCTTTGTCCTGCCTCTCTGGAAACAAGGACATACACAACCTGGCTGCCTGGTTGTCAAGGAGGGAAATGCAGGGAGAATGGCATACATGTCTTAAGTATTCTGTCCTGTTACTGAAATGTTTAGAGTACCATTCGAAAGTTCTCTGAAGCACAGAAGAGTACATTGTAAGAAGCTGAAGATGTATGAAAAGATTTTATTGTTCTTTAATGATGAATGAAGTGTGTGGGAAAGCTTGGAGCATTTTGCTTTGAAAGAGAACATTTTAGCATAGAAGCAAAAGCAGTTATGCTCAAGTCTTATAATGCCTCTCTTCGGCAGACAAGGTCTTCTCTCAGAGTGTTCCACAAAGGTTTTACACCCTGTTCTCAGTTCACTTCGAGCCCCGTTCACAAATACCGTCACCCCAATTCCACTGAAAGTTGGTCCAAAAAGCATCCTGTTTTATTAGGTTTGAAGCTGGTAAAACATGCAGTCAGATATGAAACTTCAGAAATCACTTAACCACCATAGTCACACATATTCTTTCTCCATTTCCCCAGCTGGGTAAAAACATCAAAACCTCTTCCATCCCATTAGATCTTGGAAGCCACCTTCTTCTCCCCGTATAAACAGAAACTCAGAGGTTTATTCCTTCTTTTCATATTTCTCTACTTCCTCAAGTCCTCCCCCAATAAAGGTCAAGGGTATGCAGTATTTATTTTAAAGGCCAAGGGCAATTTGGCCAGTTATTATTTTAATATATATTCTTCTTGGAGAAACATCAGCCTGTAGAATATCCTCTGAGAAATGAAAATGTGAAGGAAAATTCTTCTGCAACCTTGAAACTTTTGAATTCACTTTTAAATGAAGAGTAGACATGAGGTGTGAGGTGTGTGAATCGGAGCTTACTAGTCTTGTTTTGCAGATGTTCATCTGAATCTGATGAACTTGAACTTTTCTGTGGGCAGCCACTTCATTCAGTCAGATGTGGTCATGTCTGAGCCTTAAATCTAAAGTTTCTATGGTTGACTCCTTGTAAACTACTTTAGGACTCAGTTTGACTAGCCAAGAAAGCTACTTCAAAAATACAATGCTCAGGCTTTAATCAGGGGAGAGGTATTTTTTTAAGTATGTGTTACATTGCATGAAAAGACCAGGAATGGACCTGAAACTTAACATGCATGGTGATGTGCCAATTTCAATTATAAATAAGGCAAACCCTATTTGGTTGATGTGCTAATATATTCCATTGACATCACATTTCTCACCGAAATGTGCACACTGGCAGAGTACATGCCTGCATCCTTATTTTGTTTTTTAATTTGCAACTCACTGTCTTTCAACTGGCTAAAAGGAGCTCAAAAATTATAAACAACCAAGAAAATGCAGTCCGGCTATCTAAAGCATAGGAGAATAATATATTTTTAGATACTTTTAAGAATAACTGAAGCAAATGTACTAGAACTACACTTACCACTTTTTCATAGTGGGATGGACTAAATTACCCATTATGTGGGAATCACACATAAAAACCTTTCTCCACATCAAGTGATAGATCAAAGGAAGGGAAGATGAGTGGTCCACAGGCACAAACCACACCTCCCGAATTCTGAGACCAGGATCGAGCAGTCTGCATTTTAACTACCTCTCCTTGACATGAAACACTACTCATGTGTCTCCCACTGAGGAAAGTCAGGTCGGCTCGGCTACAAAGATTTTCTTCCGTTCCTCCCCCCTCCCCTTTTCCATTCCATCCGAAGGATGACAGTTCACTGACTGGGCTCAGGTGAATCTAATTTAAAATCTGGACTCCAGGAGTCCCTCCCATCTGAGCCTTGCAGGGAGGGCATCTGTCAGCATCCCAGTGTGGGTCCGTGGCATATTTACGATTTCAGTGATGGCTTGCTCATTCCCACAGCAGCTGCAGTTGCGCCCTCACCCCACCCCCATCTGCACAGAAACTACCCAACCAGATTATTCTGACGTCCATTGACAGATAAAAACACAGTGTGTCCTCCTGTCATCCCTCTGCCCTCTTCCCTCCTCTTTTGGAATAGGGGCCATCAATATGTCAATTGAACAATCATCTTGCGGTTGTGCTACACGTTTACCGATACTCTAAAGAGGCCATTCATTCATTCTCTCCTTCATTTAACAGATATTTGCTAAGGGTCTCCTTTGGGCCAATCTCTCACCCAGTCATCAGGATACAACCATAAACATGCCAGCCCAGTGTCTGACCTCATGGAGCTCACTTCTCTCACACCTTTCACATGGGTAGCTTCTTGACCTATTAGCAATCTTCCGTTCCTATTAATTTCCTAGGATCGGATGGGAAATGACAGCCAGGTCTCTGCTGAGGACTTCTATTTCAGAGATGTCCAAGGCCTAAAAGAAAGAGCAACCCTGCAGGATTTGCACCATCCCTGAAATGGGAAAATATTAGCAGAACCAGTAAGGCCTTCGGACCGGGAGTCAGGAGAAGCATCAGGCACATTGCTCATGCCTCTTCATCTGGGCCCATTATGTGACAGCACTGCCCACAGCTCTGGGCAGTGAACAAGACAGGCTTCAGTTATCTGTGGGTGGTGGGGGGTTACTGGCCTAGGAGATAGGAGAGCAGGTAAACAATAAACGAATCTATAGATGTGGTCTTTGCAGTGGACAATAAATGTTGTTGAAATAATAAAGACAGAAGGCCGGAGCAGTGACTCACACGTGTAATCCCAGCACTTTGGGAGGCAGAGATGGGCAGATCATGAGGTCAGGATTTCGAGACCAGCCTGGTTCACACGGTGAAACTCTGTCTCTACTAAAAATACAAAAAAATTAGCCGGGTGTGGTGGGTGGCGCCTGTAGTCCCAGCTACTTGGGAGGCTGAGGCAGGAGAATGGCGTGAACCTGGGAGATAGAGCTTGCAATGACTGGCACTCCAGCCTGGGCAACACAGTGAGATCCCGTCTCAAAAAATAAATAAATAAAATACATAAATAATAATAAAGACAGAAAAGGAAGTCTGGGAGCTAGGCTCAGTCCTTCACCCCTCTGGCCTCAGTTTCCTCATCTATAGAATGAGTATGACTCTAGATCATCTTCAAGGTTTGTTCCTCTGCACCTAGAAAACCTGGCCCAGGCTATGCCATCTGCCCAGTTCCACCTGTCTGCTTCCTTTCTGCACTTCTTGGAATGTTCCAATCATCCATGGGTTTAAGCACTCATGCCCAGCCAGGAATATATAAATTATCACTCAGCTGTAAGGAGTACTGGGCAGGTAGCTCTGTGAAAGGGCTTTCACGGATACTGCCTCATCTAATTCCATCATCTTTACACAAATACAGACCAGGGCAGATGTGTTTTTTTCTCTTTCACAGATAAAAACATTTTGGCCTCAGGGAAGCAAAACAATTTGACAAAAATTCCAGCAGAAGGAATGAGCAATTGGCCTGAATTTAAAACCAGCCTTCTACTTCCAAATTCCATATATGTATAAACTACTAATCAGAAAATACATGCGAAGGGAAAGAACTGAAGGAGAGAAGGAAGGAAGAACCCTGGTGGCTATCAGAGGGAGTTCATGGGTAGGCAGTGAGACCCACCAACACAGAGCTCAATTCACCTGGACCCTTAGCCTCTGCCAGCTCCTTGGTCCATGGAATCCTTCTCCAGCCCTGGTTTTTGAACCTACCAAGGGCCACACACAGTGGGGACTAGTTTAGAGCCACAAAGACACTGTTTGCCAGCAAGTATGTGCAGTGGCTCAGGCCTGTAATTCTAGCACCTTGGGAGGCCAAGACGGGAGGATTGCTTGAGCCCACAAGTTCATGACCATCCTGAGCAACATAGTGAGACCCCATCTCTAAAAGAAAGAAAGAGAGATAGAGAAAAGAAAACCCTCTGAGTAATATTTCACAGAAACCAAACCCTGCTGTCATCAGAGTATGACGTCCCCTCCAGCTACTTCGATTAACACTAGGTGCGCATCTCTGGTGACTGCTTCCAAGAAGGGGGCTCTGAGAGACAAACGTCAGGAAACCAGAGCACACCTGCACTCTACATAATCAGAGTTTTCTTCTCACACAGAATAAATCTAACTAAAGACATTCTTCAAGGAATTATCAAGCCAATCCTTTTCTTACCCCTAAACCAAGTTGCGATATGTGGGATTATCAGAAGTTCTTCTATGGTGTTTGCAAACCAACAGGTGCTGCATATAGAACGTTTATTAACTAATAAAAGAAAAAGAGAAATTGTGTATTAACCAAAAGCAATTAAGAGTTAAGTCTTAACAAAGCAGCTGACTCTTAAGTATCCAGCTAAGGTACAGTTGTTTACGTTGCTCCATTTGAATCAAGTGTACATCAATACTTTTTGCATACTCCTTGGACAGGTCACATTGATTTCACAATACCATATCTTCATCATGGCCATAACCATCCTTGTCATCAATGGAGCCCACAAGCCACCCCTGGACTTTAGGCATACTCCCTGCATTTCATGGAGGAGACCCTTGATACTTTCCCCAGGGTCTCACAGTGACCATCACTGCTGAGGTAGAACCCAGATCTGTCTGCCTGCAAAACCCACACCCTTCAAAGTTGTCCCTGTGAAAGTCCTACACCCTGCACTTAACCCACTTGTGGCAAAGCACAAAGCGGTCTTCATGCAGGGACTTGCAAAGCACCGATAATCACCCTAGCCCTCATTCCACTGAAAATATTTCTTCTACCAGGTTGTGATTTCACGTGAAATTTTGAAGAGGTTGACTTAAAAGTCACTCTTTTTAGGGGGGAGAATCACATTAAGACATTGTTATCTTTTAATCACCATTTATTCTAAGGAGCCGAGTTACTGTCAGTCCACTCAGAGAGCCCTAACTCATGAGGCAAGGGGACATGTGTGTGGTTTCAGGGAGAATGACCCCCCCAAAAAAGTGGTTATTTTCCCAGTGAGCCACGCTTCTTTGGGTTGGTGTTCATGTGATACTTTGAATCTGGACTGGACCTGCAACATGTAATAGATAGGGACATGGGCCCCCATGACCCCAGGCCAATTCCTGGCCTTACAAGGCTTGGCAGCTTCTTCTCTCTTGAAGTGGTTGCTGTGGGGAGTTGCAGTGACTTAAATGATATTGCCTACAAAGATATGTCCGTGTCCTAAGCCCTAGGACCTGTGGATGTGACTTTATTTGGGGGAAAAAAAAGGTCTTTGCATATGTTATTCAGTTAAAGATCATGAAATCAACCAGGATTATCTAGGTGGACTCTTAACAATGTCCTTATTTTTCAAAAGGTCAGTGGGCCCAGTGGCTTGCACCTGTAATCCCATCACTTTAGGAGGCTAAGGCAGGAGGATTCCTTGAGCTCAGCAGTTTGAAACCAGCCTGGGCAACATAGTGAGACCCCCACTCTGCTAAAATTTAAAAAAATTAGCTGGGCATGGTAATGCACACCTGTAGTCCCAGCTACTTGGAAGGCTGAGATGGGAGGACCGCTTAAGCCCAGGAAGTCAAGGCTGCAGTGAACCCTGATCATGCCACTGCACTCTAGCCTGGATGACAGAGTGAGAGATTTGAGACACAGAGGAGAAGAAGGTCATGCAGAGGCAGTGGCAGAGACTGGAGTGATGCTGCCACAAGTCAAGGAACACCTGGAGCCACCAGAAGCTGAAAGATGCTTCTCCAGAGTTCTCCCCTAGAGTCATTGGAAGGAGCACAACCCTGCAGACCCCTGGATTCCAGCTTCTGGCCTCCAGAAGTGTCAGAGAATGATTTCCTTTTAAGCCACTCCAGTTTGCGTTAATTTTTTACACCAGCCCCAGGAAATGACTACAAGCGTGCAGAGAGTACACATAAGAAGTACGTCTGTGCCATTGGTAGTGGAAAGACCCTGAGACCAGATAATAAGGGCAAACCCCCCAGCATTGCCCCCATAGGAATGAAGCCTCCATGACTCCGGCCCCAGTCACTGGGTGACTACAAGCTTATGAGAGGCCACAAGCAAGACCAGCAGAAGAACTGCCCAGCAGAGCTCATGGAAACCTAGGCAATAAGAAGGTGGCTGCTGCTTTAAGTCACCAAGTTTGGGGAAATGTTTTGCATAGCCATCCTTCACTGAAAAGTAGACTAGGCGGCAGGTCAGGAGAATTGAGGTCAGATGTCAGAGGACCCTGAGCCCTGAAAATAAAGTACCGCAATGGAATGGAGAACATCATTGGGGAACAACGTGTGGAAAACAACATTGTCCATGTCACAACTCTGATCTGGACTGTGAAACAGAAATAAATCAGTCCCCAGCATTCAAAACTTCAAGTCCTCAGCCAGAGAAAGCACCGAAATGGTGTCTGGCAAGGTTGGGAATAGAAGGGCTAAGAGTAACTTCAGTGCCTAGGGGATAAAAATGGGCCAAGTGGAAAATGAATACATAATGATACCATGTGTGTTAGTTTCCTCTCGTCACAATATCAAATGACCACAGCACAAAGTTATTAGCTTACAATTGTGGAGGTCACCAGTGTGATAGGAATCTGCTGGAATGAAAATCAAAGTGTTAACATGGCTGGTTCCTTCTGCAGGCTCTAAAGATTCTCCATTTCCTTGCTTTTTCTGACTTCTATGGCTTCTAGATGCCACCTACATTACTTGGCTTGTGGCCTCTCCTTCTGTCTTCATAGTGCATCACTCCAACCTCTTGTTTTGTCCTTACACATTCCCTCTCTAACTTTAATACACCTCTCTCTCTTATCAGGCTGCTCATGATTACATCAAACCCTCTCAGATAATCCACAATAATCTCCTCATTCTTAAGATCCTTAACATAATCCTACGGGCAAAGTCCTTCCTGCAATGTAAGGCATGTATTCACAGGTTCCAGCAGAAGCCCAGCAGAAGAGCTCCCCAGCTGAGCTCACAGAAACATAGGCAATTGGGGGATTCAAGTGTGGACATCTTTAGGGGGCCATTATTCAATCAGCCACATCATTTTGTGTTTAGCGATCACTTGCTATGCATTAGGCACTGAGCTACTTCCTTTTTTAATTTTGTAATTTTATTTAAAAATTTACTAAACATGAGGAGTTTGCCTCAGATAGTGCATAGCTTTTTACTGGAAAATATCCACAGTTGGTCTCTTTCTTCAGTGTCTGCGCCATTGTTTGGCATCTTCTCCTTTCAGGGCCCTTCCCTACACAGGCCTTGGGCAAACCCAACCCTGTTGGCTTTGGTTCTTCCTGGACCACCCACTGAAACTGAAACTCCCTTCCTTACCCCCCAGAGCATTCAGCTCTGTGTAAAACTCATCAATGACAATAGAGACTTCTACAGTTAAAAAATCTATCTGCCAAGGTGATTACTTTTTAAAATGGAGAAACTATGGAAAACATATTTTATTTATTTGTTTAATGTCAATACTATATGAGTTTTTAAATTGCATTTATTTTAGTAAGAGTACTCAACATGAGATATATCCTCTTAACAAAATTTTAAGTGTATAATGCATTATTGTTGGCTACAGGTACAATGTTGTACAGCAGAGCTCTAGAGCAAATTTATCTTCCTTGACTCAAACTCTATGTCCATTGATTAGTAACTCTCTATTTTCCCTCTTCCCAACTCCTGGCCACAACCATTCCACTTTTTGATTCTATTAATTTGACTATTTTAGATATTTCATGTAAGTGGAATCATGCCTTTTTGTGACTGGCTTATTCACTGAACGTAATGTCTTCAAGGTTCATCCATGTTGTCACGTATTGCAGAATTTCCTTCTTTAAGGCTGCATAGCATTCTGTTATATATATAGACCATTTTTCTTTATATATTAATCTGTAGATAGACATTTAAATGGCCTCCATATCTTGGCTACTGTGAAATAGTGTTGCAATGAATATGGGAGTGCCAATATCTCTTCAAGATCCTGATTTTAATTATTTTGGATAAATACCCAAAAATGGATTTGTTGGATTCTATGGTTGTTCTATTTTTAATTGTCTTAGAAAACTCTATACCAAGCTTGTCCAGCCTGGAACCCAGGATGGCTATAAATGAGGCTCAACACAGACTCATAAACTTTCTTAAAACATTATGAGATTTTTTTTGGCAATTTTTCTTTGTAGCTCATCAGCTATCGTTAATGGTAGTGTATTTTGTGTGGCTCAAGACAATTCTTCTTCCTGCAATGTGGTCCAGGGAAGCCAGAAGATTGGACACATCTGCTCTATACTATTTTCCAAATCAGTTACACCATTTTACATTCCCACCAACAGTGCATGAGGCTTTCAATGTCTCCACGTTTTTGTCTGTGCTGGTTGCCATTGGTTTTTTGATAATAGTTATTCTGACAGGTATGAAGGGATATCTTGTGGTTTTGATTTGCATCTTCCTGATATTTAGTGAAGATAAGCACTTTTTTTTAATACTTGTTGGACATTTGTATGTGTTTTTTGGAGAAATGTCTATTCAAATTCTTAGCTCATTTTTTGATAGGGTTATTAGGGGTATTTTTTTGCTAATAAGTTGTAAGAGTTTGTCATTTTGGAGATTAAACTCTTATCTATGATTTGCAAATATTTTCTCCTATTACATAGGTTGTCTATTTATTCTATTGATTGTTTCGTTTGATATGAAGAAGTTTTAGTTTGATTTAGTCCTGTATGTCTATTTTTGTTTCTCTTGCCTGTACCTTGATGTCATATCCATTGAATCAAAATGAGCTATTTTCTAGCTTACTTCATCCTCACAACAGCTCTATGAAAGAAGTATTATCATTTTCCCTACTTTAAGGGAGAAACTGACATTCAGCAAAGTGAGAATCCACCCACTCTACACAGCATGTAAGAGATTTTCTCCCTCTAAGAGAAAAAAGAAATACAAAAAGAAAAGTCTTCCTGGAAGAATATTAATACTGAATTATCTGTATTTGGATTAAACAAAAACACAATGATAATTGCATATGATTACATCTCAGGCACGAGTCCTTGGGCAGACATTGTCATAACAGCCAGAAAAGGAATGACACATTAAAATGCTGGAGAGTAGGGTTTTACACAGAGGCATCATTTTTGTTTGTCTACTTGTATTTAATAGAAATCATATAAAATTATATTTCCTTCTCTGTAAAAGCATTTAATTAGTTCCTACCAGTTTCCCAGCCTTGCAAGATACTTCAAGCAAAAATAAAATATCATATAAGACACAGTGCCTGCCCCAAATATGGAGCACGTGCCTATGCCCAGAAGCCACTGAAAGGTATGAGCTGCCTGGAGTTGAAAAGTATTCTGGAGAAAATGTAGTACATGGTTTGGATTCTAAAGTGGCTATATTGTAGATAAGAGGTAAATCAGGAATGGAGAGTGTTTTCTAAGTGAGAATACAGTCATGATCAAAATCATAGAAGACACAATAATCCAGTGTGCTTCGGGAAGAGCAATAAGATCAACCTGGCCACCCCAAGTGCATAATTATGAAGTTAATGAGCGGGCCCCTCCTTGCAGGAAGCCTTGAGTGGCATCAGATTAGGAATAGGAATGTGAGAAGAGCAGAGGTCTATGGGGCACAATGTAAAGGGAAAACTGATGGAAAAGAAAGGAAAATGAATAAGCAAAAAACAATTTGGAAACCCATGCTTTATGAAGATGACATATTTTAAAGAAAGGCATAGTGGCTTTGTAATGGCTCCACTAGGCCAGTCAAATCTGCGTCTCCCCAAACCCTCTTTCTTGTGTGTTTCTGGTTTGAATGGACCACAAAGGAGATTTTTAAGTGGGTTTGGAGGGTGCAAGGCAGAAACAGACATTTCGTAGCTCATACACTGTTACTGATCTGCTGACTTGCCTCCTTTGTGTGAAGCAGCAGCTGGGCCAGCAACCGCTCCACCTTCCCCTAGAGCATCCCTCAGCTTCTCTAATTCCTGGGTCAAGTTTATGCATTTAGCTTCATAACAAATGGTCTCAGTTTCTGGGGGACAATGATACCATCAAATTCAGAGGCACTAAGAACTGACACATGGCTCCTTTCATCCTACCTGATCTTGCTGTTCTGCACTTTACACCCATTTTGTCTTTCTGCCTACCTGCCTTGGGGGCTTGAAACTCCAGCATCAGATGTGAAGATAACAGCACAACGACTTTACAGAAACTCTTCAATCAGCTGCCATAAATTATATAAACCAAATTCCTATAAATTATATGATATGTGTGTGTGTGTGTGTGTGTGTGTGTGTGTGTGTGTGTGTGTGTGTTCCAGTTCTAAGGGTCTAATTTCCTGGTTTAACTCTCACTAACAGAGAAGGGCAATGAGATAAGATATTAAAGATTCATAATAATAAAAGATTATAGAAAAACAGTAACTGATATTTATTATCTCCTATTTTTTCAGTGGTATGCAAAGTATTTTACAAAAGTACACTAATCCTTACAACAACCCTAGGTAGCTACCCCTGTCTCCAGTTTTCAGCAGGAGAACATCTTAATAGCTCACAAATCCAGAATCTTGCAACACTTTTGATTCAAAGCCATATCTGTCTAACTCTGGGTGATTGGCCATTGACATTCTCTCTCTATCACGGTGAGAAGGAGGAGTGAAGGCCCTGCCTCATTGAAATTCTGGGGATGGAAGCATCTTGGTGCCATGAGCAGAAACAGGACACATTAGAAAAGGGATTAGTTAAGCATTAGGTAGAGAGTAGGGAAAGGAAGGATGGAGGTGAAGGTAATTTGAGACATATTGAAGATGAGATGATGAGAGATTGTTAAGAATTAGATGCTTATATTCAAGTTAGAAATTATATATTTCTTTTGTTTCACAAAGAATGTTTCGTGGGTTTTAGCCTTGTACAGACGTACATAGTCCTATGAACAATCTGCCTGCAAATGGAAAACCACATGGAAAACTGCCATCATTTTAAGTCTGTAACTTCAGTAGAAAGAAATATTTCACTTCTCTGATGAGAAAGAAAGAAAAACTTCCTGAAGCAGTTAAGAGCTCAAAATGGCTGGTGGGAGAACAGATCCAGCACTAGAGGAAGATTTTATGCCTGGGGGAGAAAGCATTCCAGGGGCAGAGAAGGACAAGAGGCAGTGCATCCAGTCTGTAAACTCTGGGTAACCTGGAAGAAACCAGAAACCAAACAGGATCCGGGAGCTGGAAGCTGCGTGATGGCCAGGTGATACGGCTTATAAAGACAGGGGCCAGAGGCCACACCATGGGAAATGAAATGGGCTAGTGGCAGGTCAAGGAGCAGGAGGAGTAGTAAAAGTTGAGTGATTTCTTGTGTGATTAAGGGTTTATTTGGTGTTATCTGGAGTTAGAGGGAAATATGATAGGGGAGCCCAGTTTCTAGGCCTTTACACATGCCTACCCCAGGTTTATAGAATAAAGCAGCTCAAAACAGGTTGTATGTGGAGATTATTATTTTAACCTCTTGACCTACCCCCTCCAAAAAATAAAGTCCTCCATTTATGATCACTATCTGAAACATATGGCAATTTTGAGAACAGTGTTTTTAAAATCTTCTCACAGAGAGTTATCAATAACGAATTGGTGTCATTGCCTTGATACAAGCAAAACAGTCACTTATCACTGAAATGTTCTCAGATAAAATTGTCTATTTTTACAAAGTCAACTTAGGAGTCCTAAGACTTAAAAATTCTTTTCACACTCTGATTATCCTTTTTCCACAAGCAGTCATTTATTTCTAGTAATCTCTCTCTCTCTCTCTCTCTCTCTCTCACACACACACACACACACACACACACACACTCTCTTACTCCAGAAACAACACATTTTTCTCCTGTGGAGAACATGTTTTGATTTGCAATTTCATTAACATGAGAAATATATTTGGTTTTAAAAACAGATAAATGTGGGAGAATAATTTCATAAAAGAGGTAGTTTTAGCCACTTATTTGTACTGCAATGACTTTATCTATAATTCTTCCCTCAAGGAAATTGGGTATAGTTATAATTTTTCAGTAAAATGGCATGTTTTCTATGTTCTCAGATTTTCAAAAAACTTAATAGGAATAAATTCTCAATTCTGACCCTTGAAATCTTTAACTGTACATTTTCTTAGATCATTAAATACATTTAAAATAATGCATTTTGGGTTTTTAATGTTCATGCCAGCCTTACTATATAGTCACAATTTTTTAACATCATAGGACATATTCATAAACTAATAAGTTTATTTTTTGCAAAAGAATTTTTATATATAAATAATTTTAGGGAATTTGGGGGATCTTTCCCTCATTATCTTCCAAAATCAAGATTTGAAACTTAAGTTTCACGGATCTCAAAAATCTATGAACCAACATATTTTTGTGTTCAAAACAACATCAACAAAAACTTAAGTAGAGAAACCTAAGATACCTCCACAATTCACGATGGAATAGAACAAAGTATCCTTTACTTCCGTGCATTCAATGGATGGCCTCAAGGCTGAGTAAAGAAAACAAAATTGATACTTGAAAAAAAAAAAAGCTGAGTGCTTCTAATGCATTTAGGAGCAGGTGTCGAGGTGGCCAAACGGAACTTTAGGGTCACTGGGAAGGAATGTCAGAGCTGAGTTATTAAGTTTAAGCAGAAAATATGGCCTGAAAGTTTAGCTTCGAACGAATTAAGGATGTGCCCAGGAATGAGTGAAATATTTTCTGTGCGAGTCACAGGGTTAGCAGGTTGGGATCCAGCATCTGGGGCTTATTACATGTGCTTTAGGTGACAGGTGGCTTTAGGAAATGGAGCCCTCATAGAGCTTTTAAAATATTTTCCTGGGAAGGGTAAATAATTCTATGCCTTGCTAGTTTCCCTTCTGCGGGCTGTTTGAAATACAAAAACACATCTTAAGCCACATCAAAGTTGTTTCAAGTGCAGACAAAGGCAAACATCCTCAACTCTGACACATGGCTGCACCGGTTTCACTTCCAGCATTTTGAAATCTGTTCTGTGCACAACGGGTAGAGATCAGTTACCAAACCCTATTGTTACATTTATAAAACTAATATTTATCGGTCATCTTTTTAATGCTTGATTTTCATGAGCCTCAAAACGTTTATTGCCCAATTAATTCTTAGGGGTAGCCACAGATGTTGAGCCAGAGAAAATAACCTCAGTTTTGGCACCAAAAATAATGTGACGAGGAATCATTTCAACTTTTACAAATAAAAGAAATACCTTCTTGAGTGCTTGCCGAGTCAATGGTCATTTTGCTGAGATCAAAGATGATGGATGATTTATTCATAAATATTTCCCTTGCCTTTATTTTGACTCTTTAGCTGTTTTTGTTGTTGCCATTTTTGTTTGTTCTATTTTTTGGTTCTTCTTGCATTTTAGTGCATGTTTTGTATGATGTCATGAACCACCTAGAAGCCCAGATTTGCCCTGTGGGATACATCTCAATCAAAGAGAATCACATTAAGAAGCATCATTGTTTCCTGATGATTAGCCAACTTTTTTGTCTCCCTCACTTCATATAAAAGAATGTGTAAAAAGAGCAGGGCAAGTTGTTGTTCTTCTGCAATTCTGGAATATGATCGTAGTTCAGTGTCCTGGAGTCACACCAAGTAAGTTTGTTGCCCTTAACGATTACTCGCTGATATTTTTGGTTGTCTTTGAACATCTCCAATGCATTCTAAATTTACAAGAGTTTTTACATTGGGATCTTGACAAAATAATATGAATTTGATTCGTTTTGCACTCCATGAAGTTATTTTCCATTTTTGTAAGAACTGCATGAGTTTTAATCATATCTATATAAGGAGCTTCATGATTGAGTGGATTCATTTATAGATTTTGTGTAATATGTGCCTGTGCCATTTTTTGAAATTGTGATTCTTAAGGACAGGTTTTCTTCATTTTAGTGCACTATCATTTGCATGCAGTTCTAGAATATGAAGTTAGTACTTTAATAAATATTTGTGAGAGTCAGAGATGCTGAAACATCTTGGAGGTTGCCTAAACCAGAGATTTTCAAACTCAGGACCTCCTGCATTAAAATCACCTAGGACAGTTTTAGAGTGTAGATTGCTGAGACTTTCCATCAGACAGTATAACTTAGTAGTTCTTGGTTGGTTGGGGTCCAGGAAATCTAATTTTTTTTTAGTTGTCTGGATGATTTTCATTTGCAGCCTTCTTTGTGTCATTGATTTAAACACATCTTTGCCTAATGTAAGGATTGATCTCATCTAATTTTCACAAAATAAAACCTTCAATGCATCCACAATGTAGATTATGTAAATCTTAAAGGTATTTAACAAATTATTGCATTAATTCCCCTTATTTTGTACTCAGGAAAAAATAAAGTAAATTTTTCAAAGTTATGGAGCTGCTTAGCACCAAAATCTAGAGCAAAACTTTGATCCCCTGACTGAAAATTCCAGACTCTCCACCATCATTTCTTCAGTGCTTCTTATTTAAAATCAGCCCAGAGCCCACAGAATTCCTATACAGTCATGCACTGTAGAATGAAATTTAGATGAGGGTCCCATAATATTACAATACCATATTTTTACTGTACCTTTTCTACATGTAGATACATGAAATACTTACCATTGCGTTACAATTGCCTGCAGTGTTCAATACTCACTACACAGGTTTGCAACCTAGGAGCAACAGGTCATACGTTATAGCCTAGGTCTGTAGTAGGCTAGACCATCCAGGTTTGTGTAAGTACACTCTATGATGTTCATTCAACAGTGAAGTCACCTAATGGTAAATATCTCAGAATGTATCTGTGTCAGTCTGTTCTTATGTTGCTATAAAAAAGAAATACCCAGGGCAGGATAATTTATAAAGAAAAGAGGTTTAATTAGTTCATGGTTCTGCAGGCTGTACACAAAGCATGGCACAGACAACTGCATCTGGTGAGGGCCTCAGGAAGCTTACAATCGTGGTGGAAGTCAATGAGGGAGCCAGCCTATCACATGTTAAGAGAGGGAATGGGGAGGTCCTACATTCTCTTCAACAACTAGATCTCACATGAACTAACTGAGCAAGAATTCACTCATCACCAAGGAGATGGTGCTAACCCATTCATGAGAGATCTGCTCCCATGATCCAATACCTCCCATTAGGCCCAATCTCCTGCAGGTCACATTTCAACATGAGATTTGGAGGAGACAAACATCCAAACCTCATCAGTGTCCTCGTCGTTAAGCCAGGTATGACTATAATTGATACTGTCTTCTAAGGGCCCATGGACAAGATCCCTTACTACCTATAAACTTACGCCTTCTCTCAAATAACTTATTTGCTTTTTAAATTATTACCCTGTGGTTTCAGTGAATCTATTGTCACATACTTAGAAACTTAGATTATCATTGAGACTAGATAAACATAAAACATTATGTGTTGATATGGAGGTTTATTAAATTCAAAAACACCATGTAACAAAATATGCTACAGCTGAATACATATTTAAATAAATGTTAAATAATGCTCTTTACAATTACTTGATCACCAATGGAATTCCCTATATTCATATAAACTAAGAAAAAATAAATAACATAGCTGAAGAAATGCTTATCAAATTAGAAAGTTCAGAGAATTACATAGCAATGTAAAAGAACCCAAGGGAGAGGTTTATCCTTTATGAAAAACAGAGTTTATAATTTATGTCTTTCCCACTTGTCTCTTTTTTTTCTTCTCTGCTGTCCTAGTTTTCAGCAGCATTCATTAAGCAAAACACATTTGCATTGAGGTTACCTTGAGTATTTCTATTCTCCACTAACAAACCACATTTCTTCTCACATAAATCCAGGTAGACTTCAGAGTAATTTTTAAAATACTTTTCAAAATAGACTTTATTTTTAGAACAGCTTTAGCAACTCACAGCAATATTGAGAGAAAGGAATAGAGACTTCCTGTAAAGCCCCTGTTCCTATACATGCACAGCCTCTCCCCTCCCCCTCCAGTATCAATTCCCTGCACCAGAGTGATGCATTTAGTACAATTAATCAACCTATGCTGACACATCATTATCACATAAAGTGCATAGTTTACATCAGAGTTCACTCTTGATATAGTATATTCTATGGGTTTTGACAAACATATAATAATATGTATCCACCACTACAGTGTCATACAGAATAATTTCACAGCCCCAAAAATCTTCTGTTCTCTGCCTATTCATCTCTCTTTCCCCTCTAACCCTGGCAAACCACTGATCTTTCTACTATCGCCATAGTTTTGTCTTTTCCAGAATGTCATAGAGTTGGATCAAACAGTATGTAACCTCTCCATATTGGCTTCTTTCACTTAGTAATAAGGACTCATTTAAGTCTCCTTTTCAAGATTTGATAGCTCATTTCTTTGCACAGCTGAGCAATATGTCATTGTCTGGATGTACCACAGTTCATTTATCCATTCACTTACTGGAGGACATCTTGGTTGCTTCCAAGATGTTGGATGTATTTGCCAGTTATTATTAAAGCTGCAACAAACAACCTTGTGCATTTTTTTTTTTCTGGATACAATTTTCAGCTCCTTTGGGTAAATACTGAGAAGCATAATTGCTGGATCACATCATAAAAGTATGTTTAGTTTGATAGGAAAGTGTCAAATATTCTTCCAAAGCAGCTGCACCATTTTGCATTCTCACTAGCATTGAATAAGAGCTCCTGTTGCCTTCCATTTTGCCATCAACGAGGGTTGTCAGTTTTTTGGGTTTTTGGCCATACTAACAGGCCTTCAGCAGTATCTCACTTGTTTTAAATACCATTTCCTTAATGACATATAATGCAGAGCATCTTTTCATATGCTTATTTCTCATTTGCATATCTCTTTGATGTCTAGAGGTCTGTTCAGGTCTTTGGCCCATTTTTAAAATCAAGTTGTTCTTTTTTATTGTTGAGTTTTGAGGGTTCTTTATATATTTTGGTTAAGAATCCTTCATCAGTTATGTCTTTTGCAAATTATTTTCTGTCTGTGGCTTGTCTTTTCATTCGCTTGATTGTGTCTCTCAGGGGCAGAAATTTTTTATTTTAATTAAATATTGCTTACCAATTCTTTCTTTAGAAGATCGTGTCTTTGGTGTTGTATCTAAAAAGCCTTTGCCCAAACCTACGTCATCTAAGTTTTTTTCAATGTAATCTTGTAGGAGTTTTATAGTTTTGCATTTTACATACAGGTCTGCGATCTATTTTGATTTAATTTTTTTTGTGACAAATGTAAGGTCTATATCTAGATTCTTTTCTTTCATATGTGGATATTCAGTTGTTCTAGCACCAGTTGTTGAAAAGATTATTCCTCATTATATTGCCTATATTCCTTTGTCAAACATCAGTTGATTATACTTAGATTATCTATTTCTGGACTGTCTATCCTGTTCCTTTGACTTATTTGTCTATTCTTTCACTAATATCACACTATATTAATTACTGTGGCTTTATAGTAAGTCTTGAAGTAAGTTAACATCAATCCTCCAACTGTATTATTCTTCTTCCATATTGTATTTGACGATTCTGAGTCTTTTGCCATTTCAGAAAAACTTTAGGATCAGTTTGTTGATATCTACAAAGAAACTTGCTTGGATTTTGACTAGGATTTTATTGAACCTATAGACATGATGTCTTGACACTATTGAGTCTTAATATACATAAGCATGAAATATCTCCCCATTTATCTAGTTATTTTTTATTTCTTTCATTAGAGTTTTGTAGTTTTCCTCATAACACTCTTGCACATATTTTGTTTGATTTATAGCTATTTAATTTGGAGAGGTGCCAATGTAATTTGCGTTATGTTTTAAATTTCATATTTCATGTGTTCATTTATGGTATGTGGAAAGAGATTGATGTTTCTGTGTTTACTTTGTATCCTGCAAAATTGCTATAATCTTTTCTTAGTTCTAAGAGTTATTTGGTCAATTCTTTCAACTTCCTACATAGACAATCATATCACCTATGAACAGTTTTACTTCTTCTTTCCCTATGAGTATACCTTTTATTTTATTGCCTTATTGTACTATCTGTGGCTTCCACTATGGTGTTTAAAAGGAGTCATAAAAGAAGACATCCCTACTTTGTTCCTAATCTTCATGAGATAGCTTCTCTTTTTTTTTTTTTTTTTTTTTTTTTTTTTTGAGACGGAGTCTCGCTCTGTTACCCAGACTGGAGTGCAGTGGCGTGATCTCTGTCTCCCGGGTTCACACCATTCTCCTGCCTCAGCCTCCCCAGTAGCTGGGACTACAGGCACCCGCCACCACGTCCGGCTAATTTTTTGTATTTTTAGTAGAGATGGGTTTTCACCATGTTAGCCAGGATGGTCTCGATCTCCTGACCTCGTGATCCTCCTGCCTCAGCCTCCCAAAGTGCTGGGATTACAGGCATGAACCACAGCACCCGGCCGATAGCTTCATCATTAACTATGCTGTTAGCTATAGGTTTTTTTGTAGACATTTTTTGTCAAGGTAAGGAACTTCTCCTTTATTCTTGTTTACTGAGTTTTTATCATAAATGGCCGTTAGATTTTGCCAAATGCTTTTTCTGTATCTACTAATATATGATCATGTAATTTTTCTTCTTTAACCTGTTGATGTAATGAAAGACATTAATTTTTTATTGTTGAACCAGCCCTGCATACCTGGGATAAATCTCATTTGATCATCATGTATAATTATTTTTATATATTTTAAAATCTGATTTACCAATATTTTTTGAGGATTTTTACATGCATGTTTATGAGAGATATTGGTCTATAGTTTTCTTTTCTTGTAATATCTTTGGTTTTGGTGTTAGGTTAATGTTGTCCTCATAGAATGAGTCAGGAAGTAGCTCCTCTGCTTTTATCTTATAAAAGAGACTGTAGAGAATTGGTATAATTTCTTTCCTAAATAAAATTCGCCAGTGAACCCATTGGGACCTGGTACTTTCTGTTTTAGAAAATTATTAGTTATTTCTTCAAGTTCATTATCAGTTGTAAGCTGATTCAGATTGTTCATTTCTTCTTGTATGAGTTTTGGCAGATGGCGATTCTCAAGGGTTTGGTCCATTTCATCGAGGTTACCAAATTTCTGAACATAGAGTTGATATCACAACTTGATGTTTAGGCTCTGTTAATGTCCATGAGATCTTTATTGATATCTTTTATTTCATTTCTGATATTAGTAATTTGTTGTCTTCTCTACTTTTTCTTAGTTAGCCTGGTTAGAGGTTTATTGATTTTATTGATCCTTTCAAAGAATCAGCTTTTGACTTTGTTGATTTTCTCTAGCGATTTTTGGTTTTCAATTTACATTGACTTCTGCTTTAATTTTAATTTTTATTTTTTTCTGCTTACTTTGGCTTTAATTTTTTTCTTTTCCCAGTTTCTAAGGTAGAAGCTTAGATTTTTCAATTTTAGATCTTTCTTACTTTTCAATGACATAAATTTTATTGTAAGCACTGCTTTCATTGCATCTCCAAATTTGATAACTTGTGCTTTCATTTTTAATTAGACAAAATATGTTTTAATTTATCATATGATTTCTTTTTTAACTCGTGTTATTAATTAGAACAGTCATTATGGAAAACAGTTTGGAAGTTCTTCAAAAATTAAAGGTAGAACTAACATATAATCTAACAATTCCACTTCTGGGTGTATATTCAAAGGAAATGAAACCAGTATGTTGAAGAGAGATCTGCACTCTCATGTTCATTGCAGCATTATTTACAATAGCCAAGATATGGAACCAACCTAAGTGTCTAATGATAGATGAATAGATAAAGAAAACATTGCACATATACACAAAAAATTCAGTCCTAAACAAATCCTGTCATTAGCAACAATATATATGAACCTGATGGGGTTATATTAAGTGAAATAAAATGGACAAAGAAAAACAAATACTGCATAATCATACTTACATGTGGAATCTTAAAGAGTTGCACTCACAGAAGCAGTAAATAGAATGGTAGTTACCAAGGGAAGGGGAAGGAATGAAGATGTCGGTCAAAGCATACACAGTTTTAGTTAAGCAGGATGAATAAGTTTAAGTTCTGCAGATCTATTTTACAGCATGGTGATGATAGTTAATAATAACGTATTGTATGCTTGAAAACTGCTAAGTGAATAGATCTTAAATGTCCTTACCACAAAAATAATAAGCATGCGAGGTTTTGAATAGGTTATTTAATTTGATGTAATAATTACAATCAATATGTATATCAAAATATTATGTTGTACACCTTAACTATATACAATTTCTATTTGTCGATTATACCTTCATAAAGGTAGAAGAGAAATAGAAGTGGATTGTTTAATCTTCATATATTTTGGGATTGCCATCTATCTTTGTTATTATCTCTAATTTAATTCTAGTTTGGTAAAAGAGCATACTTTGTGTGATTTCTAATCTTTCAGTTTTTTAAAAGTACATTTTGTAGCCCAGAGTGTAATCTATCTTAGAAAATGTGGGAAAACTTAAGAAGACTGTGTATTCTGCTGTTGTTGGATGCAAGAAGTTGATAGATGTCAATGATATTCAGTTAATCAGTGACATTATTGAGTTCAACTATGTTCTTATTTATTTTCTGTCTGCTGGATCTGTTCATTTCTAATAGAGTTGAAATTTCTAATAATAATAGATTCATCTAATTCTCCTATTTCTACCAGCTTTTCCGTCACTTATCTTAATGCTCTGTTGTTAAGCACATACACATTGAAGACTGTTATTTCTTCTGAGAGAATTGACCCCTTTATCATTATGTAATGCTTCTCTTTATCCCTGAAAACTTCTTTGCCTTGAACATTCTCCATCTCACATTAATATAGCTGTATCTGCTTTCCTCTGATTAGCATTATCATGGTATATATTCTCCATCCATTTACTTTTAATCTACATGTGTCTTGATATTTAAATGGGATTCCCTGCAAATGACATACAGTTGACACTTGTTTTGTTATCTACTTTGAAGATCTCTGTCTTTTAATAAAGTAGTAATTAAGGTTTAAGGTGATTATTGATATACTTAGATTAATAACTACCATTTTTGTTACTGTCTTCTATTTATTGCCCTTGCCCTTTGTTACTATTTTTGTTTCCATTATTCTTCCTTTTTATTATTGGTTTCAAATGGGTATTTTATATGATTCAATTTTCTCTCCTTTTTTAACATATCAGTTATACTTGTTTTCTTCAAAACTTTAAAAAATAGTTGTTCCTAGAGTTTACAGTTTGTTCAAAATAATAATATCAACATATATTCAATTATGTACACTTATGTATACACATAAGCTTAGATATGCTTATACATAAGAAATATTACAACTAATCTGAGCTCACCTTCAAATAATACTACACTGCTTCACAAAGAGTAGAAGGACCTTATAAAAATAAAGTAATCCTGAATTTTTCTCCTGCACATTATATCACTGCTGTCATTCATTTCTTATACATAAGCATATCTAAGCTTATATGTATACAAAAGTATATATAATTGAATATATTGTTGCTATTACTTTGAACAAGCTATTATATGCTAGATCAATTAAGAATAAGAAAAACAAAAGTTTTTATCATACCTTCACATATTCCTTCCCTAACGCTCTTCCTTTCTTTATGTAGATCTGAATTTCTGATCTATATTATTTTCCTTCTCTCTCAGGAACTTCTTTTAACATTTCTTGTAAGGTAGTCTTCCGACAAAAAAGAAATAAAATAAAATAAAATAACCCCTCAATTTCTGTTTGTTTAAGAAAGTTTTTATTTCTCCTATATTTTTGAAGAGTAATTCTGCTTAGTAGAGAATTCTAGGTTGGTGGAGGTTTTTCCTCAACATTTAAATATTTCACCTCACTCTTTTCTTTCTTTCATAGTCTCTGAGAAGTCAGATGTTATTCTTATCTTTTCTTCTCTATAGGCAAGCTGTTCCACTGGCTTCTTTCAGGATTTTTTCTTTATTTTTGCTTTTCTATAGTTTGAAAATTACATGCTTACATGTTGTATTTTGGCATTTATCCTGTTTGGTGTTTTCTGAGCTTACTTTACTTGTGGTCTAGTGTTTAACGTTAATTTGGGGAAACTCTCAGTCATTATTGCTTCAAATAATTCTTCTGTTCCTTTCCCTAGTTGTTCTCCCTCTAGTATTTTCATTATATACATGTTATACCTTTTGTAGTTATTTCACAATTCTTGGATATTACGCTCTGTTTTTGTTTTTGTTTTTTACAACCTTTTTTGTCTTTGTTCTTCATTTTGAGAGTTTTCTACTGAGATATCCTCAAGCTCAGAAATTTCTTCCCCAACCCTGTGCAGTCTACTATTAAGCCCATGAAAGACATTCTTCATTTCTCTTACAGTTATCATGGTATATAAAATCTCTAGCTATTCTTTTGATTTCTTTTTATTTTATTTTTAAGTTTCACCTTTTTGCTTACATTGCCCATCTGTTCTTGCATCCTGTCTATTTTGTCCATTAGAGTCTTTAGCAAATTAATCATAATTATTTTTGGTTTGGGTCATAATCCTGAGAGACACAATCCCAAACACCATAATCCTGAATGTTGAAGTCAAAAAACACCAAAATTCCTAAAGTCTAAAATCCCAAAAATCACAATCCTCAAAGATAAAAATTCTGAAAATATTTTGAAAAGCTAATTTTAAAATTATTCAAAATATATTTATTTGCATTTTAAAGAGTATTTAAAAGCATGTTGTTTTTAACATGTTTGACATATAAAACATGACAACACTTCATAGGCCAGCATAATAAAATAGGCTAACACAATAAAATAGGTTATAGTAACATTTAAATATTAAAATACTTAATAAAATATTAATAAAATAAAATATTCAAATGTTAAATGCATATTTTTGCAAACATAAACACTCATGTATACTAACAGTCACACAGGTACAACAGCTATGAGCAGACAAACTGTCTTCATAAAACAATAGCTTATATAGCTGTAGTCATCTGAAATATAATGGACAACCTAAGTCTTTTTTGTTTATTTTAGTTTAAGTTCAGGAGTACACATGCAAGTTTGTAATTTTGATAAACTTGTGTCATGGGGTTTTGTAGTACAGTTTATTTTGTCACTCAGGTATTAAGCCTAGCACCCATTAGGTATTTTTCCTGATCCTCTCACTCCTCCCACCACCACCGTCAAGTAGGCCCCAGTGTGTGCTCTTGCCCTCTATGTGTCCATGTGTTGTCATCCTTTTACTCCTACTTATAACAACATGCAGTATTTGGTTTTCTATTTCTGTGTTAGTTAGCTAAGGATAAAGGCCTCTAGCTCCATTCATGTTCCTGCAAAGAACATGATCTTATTATTTTTTATGGCTGTATAGTATTCCATGGTGTATATGCACCACATTTTCTTTATCCAGTCTACCACTGATGGGCATTTAGATTGATTCCATGCCTTTGCTATTGTGAAAGTGCTGTGATAAACACATGTGTGCATGTGTCTTTATGACAGAATGATTTATATTCCTTTAGGTATATACCCAGTAATGGGATTGCTGGGTCAAATGGTATTTATGTTTCTAGGTCTTTGAGGAATTGCCACACTCTTTTCCACAATGGTTGTATTACAACTTCAGCAAAGTCTTAGGATACAAAATCCATGTACAAAAATCACTAGCATTCCTATATACCAATAACAGTCAAACTGAGAGCCAAACCAGGAATGCAATCCCATTCATAATTACCACACAAAAAATAGTTAGGAATATAGATAACCATGGATGTGAAATATCTTTACAAGGAGAACTACAAAACACTGCTAAGAAAATATCAGAGATGACACAAACAAACGGAAAAACAATCCATGCACCTTGATAGGAAGAATCAATATTGTTAAAATGGCCATACTGTCCAAAGCAATTTATAGATTCAGTGCTATTCCTATTAAACTCCCCATGACAGTCTTCACAGAACAAGAAAAAACTATTTTAGAATTCATATGGAACCAAAAAAGGGCCTGAATACCCAAGACAGTCCTAAGCAAAAAGGGCAAAGCTGAAGTCATCACAGTACCAGACTTCAAACTATACTACTGGGCTACAGTCACCAAAACAGCATGGTACTAGTACAAAAACAGACACAAAGACCAATGAAACAGAAAAGAGGTCCCAGAAATAGGGCCACACACCTACAACCATCTGATCTTCAACAAAGCTAACAAAAATAAGCAATGGGGAAAGCACTCTCTATTCAATAAATGGCACTGAGATAACTGGCTAGCCATATGCAGAAGACTGAAACTAGACACCTTCCTTACACCAAGTACAAGAATTAACTCAAGGTGGATTGATAACTTAAATGTAAAACCCAAAACTGTAAAACCCAAAACTGTAAAAACTCTGGAAGACAACCTAGGCAATACCATTCTGGACATAGGAACAGGCAAAGATTTTGTGATGAAGATGCCAAAAGCAAAGGCAAATGAAAGCTAAAATTGACAAATGGGATCTAATTAAATTAAGAGTTTTGGCATAGCAAAAAAAAAAAAAAATCAACAATGAACAGACTGTCTACAGAATGGAAGAAAATACTTGTAAACTACGCACTGACAAAGGTCTAGTATCCAACATCAATAAGGAACTTAAATTTATACAAAAAACCAAACAACAAATAAACAACCTCATTGAAAAGTGGGCAAAGGACATAAACAGACATATTTCAAAAGAAGATATACATGTGGCCAACAAGCGTATGAAAAAAAGCTCAATATCATTGATCGTTATAGAAATGCAAATCAAAACCACAATGAGATACCATCTCACACCAATCAGAATGGCTGTTATTAAAAGGTCAAAAAATAACAGGCGTGGGAGAGGTTGCAGAGAAAAAGAAATGCTTACATGCTGTTGGTGGGAGCGTAAATTAGTTCAACCTATGTCTGTTGACAAGATCAATCAAAAAATATTGCCCACATATGCAGTCACCAAAAGAACCAAGATCTTGAGAAATTATTTAGTTTATAAATGCAGATGTACAAAAAAGACATCTCTTCCTTTATTGAGAAACTTTCAATGTTTTTATGTACACACAAAATCTCTATACACAAAGTCATGTTGCAAGAATGCACTATGATGGAGTCAAATTTGCCAAATATGCATAAACTGAATTAAAACTCTCTAAAAGTCTCTACATAATTTATAACTTCAGTATTAGAAATGATACAAAGATGAAACACAGAGCATAGTGAATTGTGAAAAATAAGGCTGACAATTTAAAATCGTGCAACAAAAACTAAAAGAAAAACATTTTAAAAACTTAAAAGAAAATTTGTTATATTAAAACGTGTATTACAGATAAAGATTATGCACATTTACACAGAGGTAGTCCATTAAGAGCTGGCCAACTTTTACAGTTGTTAATTATATTTTAAGTCTTGCATCTTGATAAGTAACTACTTTTTTTATCTTTTAGGACATATCTCTCCTTGGAAAACATGTTCACATTCATTTTCTATATGGCCCTGCTTTTTTTGAAATTCTTCTATGATTCAATATACAGCGACATGTGTATTCCCTATAGAATTTTCCCATCTTCGGTGCTATGCTTCTGTATTGTTTTAAGTGCCCAGAAACCCATTCTGCATGCACTCATATATAGACTGCATATTTGGCAGAAACAATACTGGTGATCGAACAGCAATGCCTTTGAGTAAATGTCTTCTTATCTTACCAGAAATTTTACTGCGTTCTTCAGGTAAACAAGACTTTAATTCATTAAAATCTCATGAAAGTCCATAGTCTGGAAGGAATGCCAGTGCGGGCAAATGACATGTTTTTAAACTGAAGTTTTGGTCATGCCATATTGTGTAGCCAATCCACTCACCTAAATTTTCCACCAAATGTATTGCTCTGAATTTTTTTAAAAAAAATGTTTATTGGTACCTTGAAATTCACTTTGAAGGCAAGTGAATTTTTTATTTGATGACACCTAATTTCAAATCTGTCACTATGGTTTGGTGTTTCAATTAGATGTCAGGAATTTAGACCTTAGGGATTTTGATCTTCAGAGATTTTGAACTTTCAGAATTCCAGCATTCAAGACTATAGTGTTTGGGATTGTGTCTTTCAGGATTATGATCAGAACCCTCTCTCCTTCATGAATAGAGAATTTTTCCTCTAATTCTAGATCTAGATTCATAAACACTATTTCTAAATGTATCTTTTAGATTAAAAACACATTGGGAGAAGGAAAGAATACCCCAGTTAAAATAATAAAGTGAATGATTAAAATAATATACATCAATATTTATCTGACATAATAGCATCTAATTGTAATTGTACAATTCTAGTTCCTGGTAAGAGGAAGTGAGTACGTACTGCTGAAAGGTGCTACGGAATGTGGAAGAACAAATAGAAGGGTTAATTGAGGACTCTGGAAAGTAAATAATAACAGCCAGATTGGGGAAGAAGACTGAAATTTCCTTTTTATTCTCTTTTTTTGTTTGCTTTCACCACCCAGCCGCCATGCTACTCCATGGCTATAACAGTGGTGACAACAAAAACAACAGCAACAGAGACCCACGGAAGCCTAAACCTCTGAGGGAGGGGAAACTTCTTCTCTAATCAGACTAGTGTGGCCCCAGAGGGTGTCCCAAACCACCCTGTCTCCATTCTCAGCACACCTCCATTTCTGCAGTGTTCTCCTGGATGCCCCCATCTGCCTTCCCCTGACACTCCAGCCTACCCTGGACACTGCTGACAGTTGAGTCTGTCCCATCCATCTGATGAGTGTTCTGCTCAAACATCATTCATAAACCTCAAAGCCTATAGCAAATAGGACATGAGGAAGTATTGGTTAGATTTTTGACATCAGTTTGTATTTTTAATTTTATCATGTAAAAGTAAAAACTAAACAAAAAATTCAGTGAATCTTATAAAAGAGATTTTTTCAGATAAACCTAAACACCTCCTTTGTTCAGAAGTACAAAGTAAGGCAGGGTCATAGAAATAACTGATTCATTTATTCACAGCACTGGAAACAATAAAACTCTTGCCAGAAAATGTCTCTTTCGATTGAGCCATGGAAGTTCCTCTCAGCCTTGCTTTCTTCCTTGGCCCACAGCTCAGAAAAATTGAGATAATTGTGACTCAGTTTTCTTACTACAGACTAAAATCATGTTTTCAGAGAAGGAGGCAGAGGGATGAGACAATATAGCCTACAATTCTGAGATGTCACCTTTTGCTCACAGTGAATCACCCTTTTCTTACGGAGATAACAAAAATTCAATCACTTCTCGGCCTTTTGGCTAAGATCAAGTGTAAAAATTCAAAGGATATTTGAAAGGGCAAATCAGACTAGTCATTCTGTGTGGCTTTTAGACTGATATATCCCTAGTGAGGTCATGAAGCCTAATTATCACATTTTGATCTGGTTACTATGCTTTCATAGAGGACTCTATCCTTTTTCTGTCCATCATTCTCTCATGACAAGTCCAGATTCCACACTGGGAAGCTTCAGAGCCCATGCAGATGACCATTCAATACTTTATGTTCATCACTTGTTGACCTTCTCAACTTCAATGACCATGACCCAGATTTCACATGTCATTCCATGTCCCCAGAACTTGCCATCACCTCAAATAAATTGTATTTCAGCTTCTGACCACAATTTCTGACTCTACCAGAACCTTCACTTACTCTTTAAACCACAGCTTCCTTCCTGGATCCTTTCATCATAGCCCAATTGAACTGTCCCCGACTGTCATTCTTCCTTCTTGACCCTGTCAGAAGCCCAGGGCTGATGGCCTGAACCTGTCCCTGAACAGCCTTCTCCATGCCTTGTATCCCATCGGTATTAATCCATTCTTATGCTGCCAATAAAGACACACCTGAGGCTGAGTAATTTATAAAGAAAAAGAAGTTTCATGAATTCACAGTTCCATGTGGCTGGGGAGGCCTCACAATCATGGTGGAAGGCAAGGAGGAGCAAAGGCACATCTCACATGGCGACAGGAAAGAGAGAACTTCTGCAGGGGAACTCTCCTTTATAAAATCATCAGATCTCATGAGACTCATTCACTATCACACCAACAGCACAGGAAAGACCCACCCCCATGATTAAATTACCTCCCACTGGGTCCCTCCCACGACACGTGGGAATTATGGGAGCTACAATTCAAGATGAGATTTGGATGGGGACACAGCCAAACCACACCAGAAGCAACATAAACTCTTCACCGATTCTGTTCTGGCATATTAAACCTACATAATGAAAGTCACGTCAAAACATGCTGACTTGGTCAGCACGTATTCATGACCTCTAACCTAAACTGGTACATCAACACCAAAATTTTATGACTTTCCTTATTACTCCTACACAACCACATTGGCTTCACTCTCAGCAGACAAGCAAGTTTCCTACTTCACTGAGGCTTCCAGATTTCTTCCTGTCAGCTGAATTATATGTATCTCCCTCCAAAACGTACTCAGTTTATGCCAAGCACATTTACCTGTTTTATTATCTTGCATCCAATTTCTACCTACTTCTTTAAGACCTACCCACCTCATCACCTGCTTTTCATCACCTGACCTCAAGTCCTCTCAAGCTATTCAGTTTTTCCTTCCTGTCTCAGACTTCCTCACAGTATTGAAGAGCCTGTATATTTCCTTCACTACAAATATTTATGCCTCAAATTGTGCAAATCATAGAATTGACTTCCTAATTGCTAAATAGGTGACTTTTTACAATTCTCATCTAAGTACATTTTTGCTACATTTGACACCATTGCCTACTACATCAATTGCTTTATTTAAATGGCACAACATTTATTTTTCAGTTTTACTATTTAAATTTTTGTTAGATGAACCTCAAATATATACAAAAATTGAGAGACTATTATAATAAACTTCCACATACCCAACAACAAGCTTTAAGAACTCTCAATTTGTTGTCAATATTGTTTCCTCTATTCTCTGTCCCACCACCCTCATCCCTGGTTATTTTGAAAATATCTCCCCCTGTTATTTTGAAAATATCTCCCCCAGTTACTTAGAAAATATCTCATACAATGTGTCACTTCATCAATAAATATTTCAGTACGTATCTCAAAAGATAAATAATTCTTTTGAAACTAATTTTTAAAAACATCATTGTCAAATGTAAATATTAGTAAGTCTTTAATATCTATGCTCACAAAGATATCTTCTAATAATGTGTTTGTTTGAATCATATCCAAACAATGCCCATATATTACAAGTGGTTGAATGTGTTTCCCTTTTTTCCTTGCAACTTGGTTAGTGAAGAAACTGGGAGAGTGGCAGGCTGGAGCATGCCTACAGTCCTAGCTACTCTGGAGAACAAGTCAGGAAGATCTCCTGAGTTCAGGGGTTTGACTCCAGCCTGGGCAACATAGAGGGAACCTTGTCTCCAAAATATAACGAACTAACTAAATAAATAATAAGATAATAAAATACAATTTTTTAAAAAGAAATTGAGTAATTTATCCTGCAGTTTTTTACAGTCTGAATTTTGCTGATTGCAAAATTTTGTGTTATTCAACATGTTTCTCTCTTTCTTATATTTATTTTAAATGCATGATTAGATCTACAGGCTTGGTTAACCTCAAATTCTATTACACACACACACACACACACACATATGCACGCACTCACTCACAATCACAGAAGAATACTCCAAAAGCTGTAATGTGTTCTTCCATCAAGAGCTACATAATGCCAGGTTGTCTCTAATTTATGATGTCAGCAGCCGTTGATAGTCATTGCCAAAATCTATTATTTCTTCCAAGGCTTCAAAAGGATTATACTATGATTCTAACATTTCTTACCTTCTTACTTGAAATACTTTTGCTGCCTTGAAATTTAATTGTTAGTCTTCATCCAGGGGCTGTTCTAGATCCCAGGAAGAATGCCACAGACAAACATCTCTGCTTTCTTGGAGTCTACATTTCAGTGGCACTTAGTTCCCATATGTAGTAGGTGCTCAATTAACACCAGTTACTGGATTTACACATGGTTCTCTTTCTACTGAATTCCTCTTAAATGCTAATGTCCTCATGGTCCTATTCAGAGCCTATTGCTCTTCTTACTACACTTTTAAAAACAAGTGGTCTTATTCATTCTCATTATTTCAAAGATTACTACTGATTATCATTCACATTTATTAATCATTTCCAATGTATCAGGTACTACTCTAAGAAGAGTACATATATTGAATCATTTCATTTTCAAAACAATCAAATAAGGCAGTTACTCTTTGTTCCAGTTGGTATTTATGATAGCCAGGACAATGCTTCTCTCTGATCTCTGCTATTAACTGAGAGATCTCAGCTCCTGGGATCTGAAAATCATCACAGCCTTTGTACCAAGGCCACATTTTTCAATGCTTCAAGGATGAAGATCCTCTAACAGGTGGATTTAGCTCAAGGACTCCTCAACAGGTCCACTGAACTTGCCTTAGAATAGCTCAACTCTGCCCAAACTTTTGCCTTCCTTCCCTCTCTCCTTCAGTAAGGGATGGACATACATTATCAACTGATAGCCCTCCAAGTTTTTCCTGACTTTCTCTCAACTTTCTCTTCCAGGCATTTTCTTTAATAAAGAGTTTCCATATTTAATCTCTTCCTGGTGTTGGATACATTATCACTGTATAACAAATTGTCCCAGAACTTGGTGGAATAAAACAATCATTTTATTCTGTGGATCCAGAATTCTAACAGAGCTCAGTAGGGATGGCTTGTTTCTGCTCCATGACATCTAGGACCTCACCTGGGAAGTTTGGGCAGCTAGGGTGACTGAAAAACTGGGGGCTTTTGACAGTATGTTCACAAATATGTGTGACAGCTAATACTAGCTCTCAGCTGGAACCTCGCCTAGGGCAATCAATCAAGCATTTACACGTGTCTCATGTCGATTGGGCTTCCTCACAGTATGGCAGCATCATGGTTGTTGGACTTCTTATATGCAGGTTCAGGGCTCCAAAAATGAGTGCACCTGCAGGAAACAGAGACGCTGCATTGCCTTTTATGATGCAGCCCCTAAAGTCATATTGTGTCACTTTTGTCATGCTCTGTCAGCTGAAGCGGTCACAACCTTGCCCAGATTCAGAATTGGGGAAATACATCCAATATCTCAATGGGAAAAGTGTCAAAGAATTATTAGGCCATTTTTAAAAACCACTATACTATTTTCTTATCAGTTTCCCAGAGAAGGAGACTGAGGCACAGAGAAATTCCCCAGCCACAATCAAGTCATCTAAATCCTGAACTGACATGTAACTTTAGAATGATGCAGCCTCTGTGTATTTGAATTGATTGTGCCCTTAGATTTAATGCCCTCAAGTTGAGTGTTTCATCATCCACCTTTTATCTTCTGTTACTCTTCTGTAGCATATGATTCCATCTAACCAGTGATTCAAGCCAAAAAACCTGGGAGTACTCTTGGAGTTTTCCTCTCAGCCTCATCCATGAACTGAATCAGTCCAATTCTAGTAGGCAGGAGTTGTTCACATTTGAAATACCTGCCCAACTGTATCTCTTCTGTTTCCACAAATTACATTAGAATCAGCTAAAACTTCCATTTGCATGTAGGCAGGAAATTCACTACTCCTGTTGCTGCGCTGCCCATCTTCTGGGTCTTCTAAAAGACTGGAGAAGAAGTCTGCCCAGGCAATGGCAATGCTATTGAAGGACAGGCCCTAGTGGTGGTCTCCCTCCTGATTTGGTCACTGCCTTTGCCTCCTCATTGCCAAATGATAGAGCAAGAAATACCAGACACCCTTATCTGAATGGGCTATGCCTTGGTAAGATGTCCCCTGCCATGACCCTGCCATATGCCAATATTGTGCCTGGGTTCTGAGTATTGAGTTATTTCAGCTACATGCAGAGAATCCTCTCTGGGACCTCACCATCAATGAGATCTCAGGAGTTAACTCTCGTGCCACCTGAAGCCACAGCCCTTCCTCGGGTTTTGTGAAGGTCAAGTTCCTTTCTTTTTCAACTTTGTGATCAATGCTTTTATTTATCTCCCTTTCACACACAAGAAAACCTCAGCTTCTCTAAGAAGGGATCTGAATCCAGGAGCACTAAGAAGTTTCTTCACCTTCTCTGGAAGGAAAATACCATCTATGTCTTACTAATGACACACAATGAGTCTCCCACATGGAGTCAAGCAATAGGACTCTGTTTTATCAGTTGCTGAGGTAACTGAATCAAACAGGCAAAGTTTTCTTAGGGCTTCCTGCTACATGTACCAGATTTTCCTTCTAAACATTTCTCAAATCATTCCCTCTTCCTTAGTCCTGCTTTTACCAGCTCAGTCCAGGTCCTAATCATCCCTCTCCTAGACTTTATAAAGGAGCTGTATACAAAAGGCTTCTAGTTCCTCAGGCAGTGTCTTAGGAAGCCCTACAGCTGGGCGCCTGGAGAAGTCAATCCAGGCAATTCATAGCCACAAGAGCTGCTACAAACAGAAAAGCACCACTTTAATCTCCTTCATGAGGCAGAAGCATTTGCCCCTTAACATGCATGAAGCAATCGCCTCTTAGGATTGAATTTGGAGAATAAGAAAGTGGTGATCTTCTGCCACCAAAAAGAAAAGTCATAGAAAACTCCAACCAAAAACAAAAATTTGACCATGAGTGTGACTTAGGATAGGCCGTCGTTTGAAACCCTATAGTGGTACCCAACAGGCTCAAAAGGAAGCTGCTTCTTTATGTGATACAAGGACTTTCATGATCTGTACCCACTACACGCACACACACACACACACACACACACAGACAAAGAGAGACACACACACACCACTCCAGCATCTTCCTTTTGCACACTATCTTCCAACAACAATGAACAATTTGTATTTCCCAGCAGACGTTGTATCACAGCCCTAAGCTTTTGTTCATCCCTCCCCTCTGCCTAGCCCTATCCACCCCACTAACCCCCTATCCAATCTTTCACAATCAATTTGACCATTATCTCGACCAGAAAGCCCAAACCCCTACCTCTCTCAAGCCTCTGCCAATGTAGGTGCCCATCCTCTGCACTCAAAAACACACTGCAAATCATTATCACTGCTTTATAACTATCAGATCGGGAGTCTGTCCCACTCTATACTGGGGGTTGCTTAGACACAGGGCCTGATTTTAATCTATCTTTGTGTCTCTGTGCCTAGGAGAGGGCCTGGTAGATGTATACACTCAGAAATTGTGTGCTGCATCCATTGATTCAATCTCATTACAGTTAGAGTACTCTTTTATTACCCTACGCTCCCAGATCAAATATTTTTGCATACTCATAACTTTCTCCTATATCATTCTTGTCAGTTTACAATCTGCTTTATTTTTTACCATGACTTAGCCTTATAGTTCTCCAAGCTTAGCATTCTCCTTGTAAGAATTCAGCATTCTTCACTTCCGCCTTCTTTGCTCCTTTTTTGATCTCATATTCCTCAACTACCTCATAGTAGTTATTTGTGTGCTTGCTTGTGTCTTCCAGTGAATTGGTGTCTGTGGAGAGAAGGAGCTATGAGGCTTTGTTCTCCTCACACCACCAGTCCAGGCCCTGCTCATAATAGATACTCAATAAATATTAGTTTTGCTCTGTTGACAGTTCTGAGTCAGATATGCCTTGGCTTACTTTTTAAAGTTTTGATTATATTCACATAAGTAAAATTCACATATTTTGGCATGTAATTCTGAGCCATGGAAAACATACAGTGATATAATCGTACCACAAGTAAGATTTAGAACAGCTCCATTCTCCCAAAAATGCCTGCAAGCTGCCCTATCATAGTACAAAATTCTACTTTCCCTGAGTTCCTAGAAACCATTTATCAGTTCTCTGTCCCTGTAGTTTATCCTTTCTTTAGTGTCATGTAATGGGAATCATGCCATATGTAGCCATTAGCTTGTTTCACCTAGAAAAGTGCATTGAGAGTCACTCATTTTGGTGCAGTGAAATAGTTCATTTTTTATTGCTGAAGAGCATTCTATTGGATGGATACACCATTGGATGGATATACCATTCCACTGGATGGATTCACTAGTTGAAAGACATCGGATTGTTGCTAACTTGGGGCATTTATGAGTAATGCTATTTTAAATATTTGTACACAGATTTTTGTGGGAACATACATTTTCATTTCATTTGAATAAATACCTAAGGGTGGAATTGCTGGGCGATACAACAAGTATACATTTAACTTTATAAGAAACTGTCCATATTTTCTAAGAATACAATATGGCTGTACCATTTGATATTTTTATCAGCAATATGTGTTCCAGTTGCTCCACATCATTCCCAACAGCTCTTGGAAATGTCCATTTGTTTCACTCTGTTTTGTTTGGGTTTAGTGAATCTGATAGGTGAATAACGTTATCCCATTGTGGTTTTAATTTGCATTTTCCTCATTAATAATGATGTTGAGCATCTTTCCATGTGTTTATTTGCCATCCACATATTACCTGATTTGAGAAAGTGTCTGCTCAAGCCTTTTGCTCATTTTTTATTGAGATGTTTCTTACTGTAAGTTTTGAGAATTCTTTATATTTTTTGAATAAATGGCCTTCGTCATAAAAAGAGAAAAGAAAATGTGGGCTGGGTGCATGCATAAAGGATGGAGAAAAGTGAGGGAAAAGCATTTCTTGGCCAAACAACAAGGACTTCTTCTTCTATTAAGCTCTGGCTTGTCCTATGCTAGACACTGCTGTGACTCTCAAACTGCTACACTGTCTCAGGACCAGAGACTCCCTCACTCCCACACCTATGAAATATAATGGAATCCTGTAGGATTCAAAAGGCACCTGAATTGCTTCAGGGTCAAAATGATGAACATCAATTATCCCAATAGCAGCAAAGAACAGATGCAAAAGTTAATAGAGTTTTCTGGATGACAGAATGCTGGATAGACAAATCCATGCTGCATTATACAGCAAAAGATACTGAAATGTGGAGACATGAAAAAAAAAATTGGTGCTAAGCTGCAAGTGCCACACAGTCTGGGGTGTTGTAAATGAGAGAAGTCCTCCACGATTACTACATTGATCACAAGAATCGGCAGAATTTGCCACTGAGCTGATACAAGTAAATCCAAATAAATACCCTCCTAGATGGGGATCCAAATGCTCAATTAGCATTTCAGAACATATTCAGGGAGTTTCAAAGAGCCTAGCACTCTCGTATCATTACGAGGAGGAAAATCTTATCCCAGCCAGGCTTTTTCATTATCCAGTGTTGTGAAAAGCCCTCCATGAGGGGCTGTGAAGTACTCAACCTCCCCATGCACCAGAGTCTGTTTTCAGCCAACAGTCACCATGTGCTCCTCGGGATTATTTTAAAATCTCTCTTCCCTGGGCCATTCTTTTCTTCTATGAGACTTCATTGCACCTTCAATATATAATTTTTTCTTACATGATTTATTACTTTAATTTTAGTTTAAAAATAGATTTTTATTGGCAAGCCTGCACATAACTGAATTGGGTCCATCTTATGGGTTTTGACCCAGCTGTTGTCTTCAGTAACTATGCAAATGCCGTGAATGAAACGCAGAGCCCAGCAATGCCTCCTTATGGAGAGCACAGGAAGCCTTGCTCTAGCCTCTCCTCTGACAGACAAAGAGAATCCACCTGCAAATTTTTCGCAGATAATGGATATTTGGATATGGATAACAGGTATTTAAGCAGTATACTTGCCAACTGAGTTATATGGCAATAATAGTAAAACAGTGTATCTAGTTACTTAAAGAAATAAATTGAGCCTTTCAGGGTTATTAAAATTAAATTTAAAAGGGAGAGAAAAAGCTGTACATGCTGACTGCATGTGGGGGGGGGTGTCCAAGTGTGCGCACGTTTGCGTTTCTTCACGAGTTTCCAAACACCAGTGCAGAACCTTGTACATACACAGCCAGAGTAGCCAGTGTGAACAATGTCCTATACGTTGGTTTAATTTGCTTTGTAAATACAAGTGTAATTGGCATTTAAGGGGCCACTCTAAATTGCCATCGCCCCCTCTGAGCGTGAGTAATCTAATTTTTCTGCAGAGCATGTTGCAGTTTGATAGACAGGTCTCCGAGGACGGTCTTGTATGTCAGCATCAGTGAAAATGAGTTCTGAAGTATAGTCACACCCCCACGCAAGCGAGGAATCCCAATCACCCAAGACTCACAGATCCATTTGCCCCATGTCTTGCTTCGGACAGATAATATATTCATTTGCTTCTGGCTAAAAAAAGAAATATAGTGAGAAACCACTGGTGCATACTGATGGCATCCTCAAGGAGCTGTAATTGGGAGAAGTGATACGCAGCTTCTGAACATGCCAGGGGACCTCAAGCTGCTATCGTCCTTCTTCGCACTGCAGCCAACTGGAAAAAAATGAACCCCCAAACTCTCAGGGGATCTAACTGTCCTCTCTTGTAGGGCTGGAAAATTAAAATCTATCTCCTCGACAAAAAGGGAATTTGTTTGCAAGTGCCACTAAGTATTTAAGCTGAACACTAAATATTATCTGATTAAAATTACTCCCTGAGGGAAAAGTGTTAGCTTTCTTGTCTACTTCCATTGTGTTTAAACAATGTGCGATGGATGTGTGTCTTTCTATATTGAAATATTTAACATAAGAGTATAAAAAGCAAAATCAAATGATGAAACTGCAATGTTTAAAGGGTAGGACGAGTTCACTCATGGAGAAGTTAGCCATGTGCAAGCCTGAGTTCCGCTCATAGAGGGGCATGAACCATCTACTCATAGGCTCTGGTCATTCCCTGGTGAGTAAGCTCACTTATGGGAGACAGAGAATTTACCAGGAACTCAAACATCTCCCTTCAATCAGTACTGATAAGCCCTTTACTACTAATCCATATTTTGATATTTAATAATGTGGTATGTATGCTAAAAAGCTGACGACTTTATTATACCAATGTGAATTGTTTGGGATAAAATGTTTTCATTTAGATGCATCAATTCTGTTTTCTATTAGTTAGAACAGTTTATATTTTTGGACTCCTTTATTGTATATACAAGAGCTGTTTTTGTTCAGCAATTTCAGCTTTTGGAAATATCTGGGAAAGGATTGCTTTGTGTGATAACGAAAGTGCACCTGCTATATTGCAATGTTGGACCTATTTTCTTTATTCTCCCTACAGCGTGCACCATACAGTAGTTGCCCAATAAACTATGATTTGAAAAGCAAAATGAATCAAATTAGGTAGAGCACATAAGATGACTCACTGCATGTATAACTTTAGGATGTCCCAGAATATGTTTGAAACAATGTGATCAAATTGCAACGTACTGGTCACTGGCATTAAATTCATTAAAGAGGTTGGGCGCAGTGGCTCACACCTGTAATCCCAGCACTTTGGGAGGCTGAAGCAGGCAGATCATTTGAGGTCAGAAGTTCAAAACCAGCCTGGCCAACATGGTGAAACCCTGTCTCTACTAAAAATACAAAAATCAGCCGGGCATAGTGGCACAAACCTGTAGTCCCAGCTACTCAGTAGGCCAAGGCAGGAGAATCACTTGAACCCAGGAAGTGGAGGATGCAGCGAGCTGAGGTCATGCCACTGCAGTGCAGCCTGGGTGACACAGCACAACTCTCCCTCAAAAAATAATAATAAATTCATTAATGACAGCTTATAGTCTGTGCTATTGCCTCAAATGCCAGAGAACATATTTGTCAAGCGTTGAGAGCTTTCCAAAAAAGGAGGGTCACCACAAGTCTTTGCTGGTTTTCCTGGGCGTTGGGTTTGTCTGCCCACCAAGTCTATGAGTCACCATTCTCCACATAACATGTCTGATCTCAATGGCTACTCCCCTCAAACACCTATTTGTTGCTAACCCCGGCAACTGGTGGGTAAAGGGAAGAGGGCAGGCTGGAGAAACAGTATGCACTTTAAAAACAGTCACATAAGGAGGGAGAGTGAGCAAAGCTCATGAAGGACACAAAAGAATCAGGGGCCTAGTGTCAGAAGAACCCTGCCGCCACCTTTTACGACCTGTCTACTTTACCCCCAGGCATGTAAGCCACCCTCCTTCTTCCCCCTCCATAGCGGGCTGCAGAGACCCAAGCCTAGAATCTGCAGCCAACAGCAACATCTCAAAGTACAGAACCATGTGTGTGACCTTATAGGAACTTAACTGTGTGAGTGTGGTCCCTCTGAAGCAAGGGCCACTTATGGTATATTTCCACATCTACATCTCGGTTTCTGATTTAATATCTCTCCCATCACCCTGTCTTCAACATCCCCGCTACCACCACACATACAACAACCAATAAATATGTGCATTTGAGTGCACATATACTTGCACATATTATAAATTGCCTCTCTTAACAATTTCAAATTGTATAAGATCAATAACATTGTGTAAAAATGCCGTCTTGTTTTATTAAAAGGGCCCCAAAGTAAAATTTCATGGCAGACATATGGTTTAGCATTAAGATGATAAAAGTGCAGAAATCACTTTATGGTAAAACAAAATAAAAATTATGTATGTTTGTTACTGAGGTTAAATTTCTATAACATAAAGTTAATGATTTTAAAGTATAATTCAGTGGCATTTAGTACACTCACAATGTTGTACAAATCTCCCTGGTTCCAAAACATTTCTGTATCTCCAGAGTAAAACCCCTTACCCATGGAACAGTCACTCCTTACTCTCCTTGCCCTCTAGTCTCTGGAAACTGCAAATCTACTTCCTGTCTCTCTGAATTTTCCTGTTCCACACATTTCGTATAACTTGAATCATGCGGTATGTGGTCTTTTGTGCCTGGCTTCTTTCACCGAGAATGATGCTTCTGAGGTTCGTTCACACTGAGGCATGTATCAGAACTTCATTGTTTTTGATGACTGAGCAATATTTCATTGAATGGATGGATTGCATTTGTTTATCCATTCACCTGTACAAACCATGTATTCTTGAGGACCCACAGCTTGACAAAGTGGTTGAGAGAAAGAGCTCTGAAATTGTCCAGCTCTGGTTTGAATATCAGTTCTACTGATGAGAAGCTGCAAAACCACTGCGCCTCAAAATACAACGAAGTCATGGGGTTGGTGCAAGCGCTAATGAGATGCCAAAACCTCCACTAGAGTGCTGGAGGCGGCATGCATTGTTATCTTTTAAGACTGCCTCAAACACAAAAATAAGATTTAAAAAATCTTTTGGGGAAAGAATTTTCATGATAATTTTAACATGTTCTCTCTTCACTTTATTTAAAATTGACTTATTTTCATTCTATTCATTTGCATAGATATACCATACTGTGTGACCAGCCCAAGATATATGACTCATTTTCAAGACTTGTGGAAATCAAATAGAATTAATTTTTCTGATCTTAAGATATTTTTAACAGCACCGCCTTCAGACCCTGGCAAGAGGAGTCCCCCACTTGGGCCCCAAAAAATTCACACAAAAAAACACATTTATTAAAGAGCATACAAGCTCCTCTGTCACTTGGGATTAGGCACTACACAGCCTGTCCCCTAAATGTCCCCGCTGGTGACTTCATCTCTGGAAGCCACACCTCTTGCCCTCAGTTTTCTTACAAAAGGCAATTGGTCCCAACAGCCACGGGTTTGCAGGTTGTGAAGAGCCAGCATGAAGAATGCACGTGGCTTAGAAGTGAGGGGAGGGTTTGATTGGAAAAGTGAGAAAACAAATTAATTAACCTGTCAGTATTTTTCTCTTAGATAAAATGAATGCAATAGACATATCATTTCCCTCTAGTGCCTAGCTCTCATTTGTAGCTTCTCTTTCTGTTCCAGTTGGTGATTCCAGAGAACCTTACAAATTAACAAGGTGTTCACAACAGTTGCCCATGGCGCCAAGGATCATTTTACAACACTAAACAGATTTATGTCCAGTTAAAATCTGAATAGCTGGAGATGTAGATTAAGTGTAAATCAAGTGTGATGCTTTCCTTGATATTGACAGAGAGGGACATAGAGCCCTGGAATGGAAAAAAGTTTTATTTTCGTACAAATACTTTATAAAATTCTATTAACCATTAACTTTTTCAAAAAGTAAGAAAATGTTTCAACCTTACTTATATAGTTTTATTTTAAATTTTAATGGTAGAATTTGTATTTCTCTTTTATTTAGAAAAGAAATTTTAAGATATTTTAGGAGGAACTTTTTAATGTTTCAGATGTTGTATTCATTTTAGTTTTATTTTTAATGAGAATATAATTTTGTTCACTTTGAATATGATTATATTTTATTATTCAATTCTTTGGTTCCTCCTTGTAGTAAAACACAATGTTAATTATGAAACAGAATTGTCTGAAATTAAAACCAGAAAAATAATGTATAGAATAAACGTATGTGAATTTACAAATTATATGTTTTATTTTATTATTTACATCTAAATATTGTCATCTCATCATACTGAATATCTGGACATATGTAATGATAATTAGTGACTGAAGACACCTTTAATATTTTGTTAATTTTTATTCATTTTTAAGACATTCTTTGATTTGTCAGTATTAAGGTTTAGCTATAATATATTTAACATATTTTATTTAAAAGTTTTTTAGCACGAGTTATAATTGTAGGTGGGTTTTCAAGTGGATCCTTATTCCAGTCTCCAAAAATGTTAGGGTTGAGCATACTGTTTTGCATTTCAAAACATACAAAAATTTGTGTTTTGTTTTGTTTCATGTATAAAGACAGGTCTCACTACAAGCAAGACAAAACCAGAGAAATCTCAGGCTGGCCTCGAACTCCTGGGCTCAAGGAATCCTCCCACCTCAGCTTCCCAAGTAGCTAGGATTATAGGCAGGTACCACCACACCCAGATAACATGCACAAAGTTTAAACTACAATTGAGGATAACATAAAATGGTAATATTTTAGAGATACTCCTTTCATGTAATAAATTAAAATTAACAATCTCAATGACTTTAAAGATTCTTACATTAAAATAAAAATATATATGACTGATTTTGAGTCCTGAATATCATAATGGGGTATTAAATTCCCATGCCTAATAACTTTGTATGATATTTTTATTCCAAATATGCAAAAAATAGAGAAAATGAACATTTGAATAATCCCCATGAGTCCAGCTACACCAAATCTGTTTTGCCATATTTGTTTTAGATATTTCTTTTCTTTACAGATACAACATGACAGAATCAGTTGTATCTTTCTGTGTCCCTCGAATGTATCCAGCACTTCTGGCTCCTCCACAGAGCTCATCAATGTCTAGAATCTGGTATTTATAATTTATATGCCTGCTTTTACTTATATTCATACTTTTACTCAGTACCCTACATTTGTAAACAACATACAGCATTATTTTGCATGTTTAAAATTTTCATATAAAGAATGAATAATCACAAGTTTTCACAAATAGCTTTTTTTCAACCAAGATTACATTTTTGAGATTTATCAACATTCACACAGGCCATACTCATTAACTTTAACTGGTGTATTCCACATTACTTTTTACCATACTACAATTTATCATTTCTCCTTTTGATAGATACACCAGTTCTCACTACTCTAAACAATGCTGCTATAATCTTCATTAGACATTTCTCCTTTGGCAAATATGAGAGAATTTATCTAGGCTGTGTATATCTCGAACTATGATACCTGGGTCCTGAGGAATGCTCATCTTTTTTATTAGCTGTTGCTAGTAAAGAACGCTACTGCTTTCCAAAGCCGTATCAATTTATACTTCCCCTAACAGGTTATGTGGGCTCAATTGCTTCAAATCCTCACTAAAAACTTGTTATTTTTAAAGTTTAAAATTTCACTTCCTACTTTGTTTCTGGCCCATAAGTATTTCCTTTACATTCTTTTGTACTAAACCAATAATTTAAATGAAATTTTATTTTGTGTATATATATATAATACATATATTCATTTTATATATCTATATATATTATATAGATATATATTTCATCCAGCATTTCTAGGTGCTTGCAGTAGGAGAATTTTTAGAAAAGTTGGTCAGTCATATTGCAGAATCTAAATGTGTCAATCAAGGAAAAGTATGAAAACAGAGCTATATTGAATGCAAGGAACTGGTTACTGAGGTGATAGAAGAGCTGCAGAAACAAAGGAGAGAAGTCAGATTCTGAAGTGGCAATAGAGGTCTGAGTGTTATCCAGATAAGGAAGCTGCCATTATCCCTGGCTGGACACCTGAGCCTGCACTTTGTTCGCCCTGCTGAAGGTGCCATGCAGCTTATAATGGAGCATGAAGAGGCACCAGGGGGACTGTTCCTAGAAGTAATATGGTTCTTTTCTTTCTCCCACCTTCCAATCTCATCCCAGGGTCTTCTATGATAGAACATAATTAGAACCCAGCAGTCAATAGTCTAATAAATAGAGCTAGCAGGCTTTTAGTCTCCTAAAGCACAGAAGAATTGGAATACTTTTATATACAGATGACTGTTTGGCACACCACGTGACCTAATTATTCTCTCTGGAAGCTTTCAGGATCTCACATCTAGAATTCTAAAATGTCATAATGATGTGCCTTAATGTAGGTACTGGTTCATCATTGTTACAGCTATTTAGTGGCCATTTTGAAGCAGAAACTCGTGTCCTTTAATTAAAGAAAGTAATAAATAGAATTGCATGTATCAACACAGATAAATCTTATAAACATAAAAAGAAAAATGTAAGTTTCAGAACATATTAATAATATATAATATAAAATCATTTATATTAAATTTGAATATGTGCAAATCAGTAGTATATATTGTCTCAGGATGTATTTTATGTAATAAAATTAAAAATGCATGGAAAGTTAAAACACTAATTATGATGACTTTTGCCAAGGAATAGGGAAATAGGATTGGGAAGTGGTGTATGTGAAATTTTAACCCGTGCTCTGTGTTATGCTCCATTTTTAAAGCTATGTGGTAGGCACATGGATATTTTCATATTACCATCTATAACATTTTGTATATCCAAAACACTTTCTAGAAAATAAGGGGAAAAAAGAAGATTGAAAAATCAAGTCAGTTTTTAAAAATTAGGAATCAGAATGGCATCAGACTTCTTAAAGTGAGCAATGGAAACTAGAATGCCACAGAGCAATATCTTCATATTGTCAGAAACTAACTTCCAACCTAAAATTCTGTACCCAGACAGACCATCAAGGAAGTGGTAGAGGAAAATACAGACATTTTCACTCAACTAAGGTCTCAAAATATTACCTACCATGCAACTTTTATTAGAAAGCTAAGTTTTATCAGAAAGGCAAGTTTCACCAAGAAAGAAAACAAAGAAAAAGTAAGAAATTAGATCCAAAAACAGGAGATTAAATATAGGAGAGACGTGAATGGACCTCACAGGGTGACGGTGAAAGTTGATCTAGGATGACAACTGGGAAGCAGTACTTTATTTATACAAGTAGACTGCCATCCTGCTGCCATAGTTTCAGGAGTTTAAAAACTGTGGCAGTGGGATGGCAGTCTACTTGTATAAATAAAGTTTTATTGGAATACAGCTATTTCCATTCATTTATGTATTGTCTAGAGCTGATTTTTCACTACAATGTCAGAGATGAGTAGCAACAATGAAAACTTCATGACCCACAAGATTAAAGTATTTACTATCTGGCCCTTTACAGAAAACGTTCGCAGATCCCTGGCCTAGAGTGCAAACTGACCAATGTGGAGCAGGAAAATGGAAGGATTCAAGAAAGAGGTCTCCCAGTGGAAAGAAAATAAAACTAATAGATTCAATTTCTGGATGTGTTTGATCTTACTGAGAGGAGCTTTACAACTTTGTTGCAAAATTAGGAATGAATTAATAGGTACCTACAAAATTAAGCAAATGAAAACTAATGTAATTTTTAACTCTCAAGAAAGTAAAAAGCTGCACAAGAAAGTATTTGTAATTACAGAACTGTAGTTAACTTGCCTGTGAGCAATATTTCATAGGCAGAATAATACAAACACTTAATATTGATTTAGCAATATTAGGAGGATAGAGGAGTTACCTGTAAGTTGGGGAGAGATAGACAATGAAAAATAACTAACTAAAAGAACCAATCCTTCAGAGCAGAATATTAATATATATTCTATAAAATTGAAAAATTAATATATAAAACTATTTTATTCAGAAATATGAAATTAAATAGAATAAATAGGCATTTCTATTAGAAGATTTATAGACATTTGTTTTTGTTAACTGTATATAGTTGATTAATATAAAATATAATTTAGAGTAAAATGACAAGGCCTTATATATCTCTTTATTAATTTGTCAAGGTCGGTTTAGAGTGAATAGGCAAAGAACCAAGGATCAGGATGCCTTCTCTTTCCATGTGCTCCTCCCTGTGACCTGCCTGCCTTCATCTATAAACAATATACAAATAAAGACCAAGCTAAAAGAAAGGAAGGTAAAGAAAGAGGAAGAAAAATAGCAAGCGAGAGAGAGAACAGAGGGATAGAAGAAATAAATAACTTTTACTTAGAGAAATTATCAAAGCTAGCTTTCATGTAAATAAAATTCTGTGAATGTCCTATAAATGATTGTCTCCTCTCTTCATTCCCACTGTTTTTTTTTTTTTTCAAAAATGACTAAACTTTCAGAAAACTATAAGGAAAATCATTGTCCCAAAAAAGTTGACATTGTAGTTTTTAAGCAAGACAAAGGTAAGAAGTCATAAATAACAAGAAAAATCATTCAAGTATTCATTTATTCAGCAAATATTTACCTACCCTATACAAGCACTCTTCTATGAACTGAAAATACAAAAGTATAAAAGGCAGATTAAGTCCAGATTCCCAAAGAGTTTACCTTCTATTACGGAGAGGTAAACAGTAAGCAACAAACAAATATACATATCAAATGGTGATGAATGCTGTGCAGAGAATTAATATAGAGTGATGCCAGGCCTGACATTAGGGATCTCAAGGACAATGAGCCCTGCAAATGTCAGGGGCAAATATTTTCAGGCAGAGGAGTAGTTTGTGCAAATATTCTTGGGAGTTATTAAGCTTTGTGGGTTCAAGGGATAGAAAAGAGAATGCTGGAGCCCAGTGATGAGTAAGGATATGAGGGGTAGATGGTCCACCAATATTCTCCACGGAGTTGGCTAAGCACATAAGTATCAGCTAAAGATGGTGTAACCAAAGGAGCCCAAGATGCACGCCTCTGGCCAACTAGGATACTAAGGAGAGGGGGCCTTCTGCCTGCAAAGATCCCTTGTATTTTCTGCAGCCATCTGCATCACTAATGCCTTCCTCAAGGTTGCAAAGCAATGGTAATCAGGACCCAGGACAACAAGACCCTGGTAGCAAACTGACTAGATTCTGCACTTATCTCTAGATAAAGGATCAGGAATAGGACTGGTCCCTATAGACTGAGCAGGTTCCCTGAATTTTTAGATAAATGGAGGCAGAAGGCTTTATCCCTGGAGAGGCTCAAGTTCCTGCTAATCTGCACTTGGCTATTCATAAGGAGCTAATTTGAAAACTTAGCAACATAGTAAGCTCTTATACTCTAAGCAGTTGAAGATGGTCATGGCATTACATATGTGGAAGAATAAACTAAGAATTATCCTACACCTACATACCCCAAGTGTGTGGACTTTTTGTTATCAGTGGTAATTCATTCACTCTGGATAGGTAAGAGGTATTTTCCACAACATGAAGGTCTCTTGAAGCATAGGTAAACTGAGGAGAAGTCAAATGCTTAGAAATTGCTTTAGAAAACGTTGCTTTATAACAAGTTGGTGCAAAATTCTAGTAAGCAAGTCACATGATTCCTTGTAAGGGACCAGACTCTGTTTGCCTAGGAAGAAAATAAATCTGACAGTGGCAAGTAAGACCTTAGGTAGGTCAGCTACAGGCCTCTTTCATAAATAAATAGAACTGGCATCAGAGCACCACCATTTTCTTAAACCTACTCCTTCCCTATTGTGTACCCCAAAACTGTGGGTAAAGAAAGGTCTTTATTAGCCTGAGGTTAAATTCTCAACTGCCAGGGAATTTAAGCGTATTAAGGGGCCAAGGATTTAGGACTCCTTCCTCTTAGGAGGAGCAGAGGAGGTACCTGACAGAGGGAAGTAGAGACACTAGGTGATGGGTTATAGGGCGGCTCTGAGGGAAAGACTGGAGAGATTGAGGAAACAGATGTCAGATAAGAGGGAAGAGATAGATAAATCGATGATTATGGATATAGATATATAGACACAAATGAAGATGTAGCTGAAGACAGACATAGATATATGGCACCCCAAAAGCCCAAGAATATGAGACCTTCTCTTCTACTGGGTGTGGTACATGGAAATATGTTATTTCCATAAAGTCAAAACTTGTCCCTGCTTTGACACGTTTATCAGACTGTGCTTTCAGCTTTGCTTGTCTCTAGCAAGGGCTCAGCCTATAGAAGCTTTCAGGAAGTGGGTGATACTTTCTCTTGGATCCCCTCTTGGGTCCAGCCCCTTGTTAGCAATTAGATGGAGAGAAAAGGGACCAGCAGATGATGCCAAGTTGTGAGAACTTAAAGTCTGTTTCCTCATGAATTCATCCCCCCTCATACACAACACCACTGTGGGCCTAAGAAGTGCCCCTTGTGGCACAGACAGGAGCAGCCATACTACACATACAAGAGGCACACACTACACTTCATACTCTTAGAAAAAAACCAATCAGGAGGCAGTTACTGACATTGAAACACTTTGCTTGATCACTTTCTAGAATCCACCATAGCCTGTTGCTAAACGTGCAGACCTCTCCGTGTATTTAAAATAATTTTGTTTACTAAAATGTATTAAACAGGTTTTCAAGAACCCACATTTAACTCAGGGTAAGGTCAAATGGTATGTTTTCTGTGATTCGGTATTCCTGGATCTAACACTGAGTGATTAATGACCCCAGTATTCTTCATATGGGTATTGTTGGTGCAAATCAAAATTTAGAAGAAATCATGTTTTAAGAAATGAAACTAAATATTGGGCTAATGCCACAGACCTAAAAGAATTCAGGACAGAAGTATGGATGATCTCTACCTTTTTGTCTGCTTCATTTCAATCCGATTTTCATGAGAATTCTGTTTTGAGGGAATCCTGAGTGTACCTGTTGTAGATTGATACTTCAAAAAAAGTCGAATGAGGAGAGCCATGCAAGGAGGAGGTGATATATGGAGGTGACTTGAGCAGGAATAGGGAGGTCTCTTCATGAGGTAATGCTCACAGTGTCTTGGTTTTTATTTTCTATGTTTGTGAAAAATGCAACTCTTATATTGTCTCAGAGCAACACAAGCAATAATAGGAACTATGTGTCACAACATATTTAGTTGTTTTTATATGCATTTCACCATATGATTGCAATTCTAACAATTATAAGTTTCTTCTCCTCTCTGGAATGTAGGGCATAACCTGCACGTTGTGCACATGTACCCTAGAACTTAAAGTATAATAATTTTTTTAAAAAAAGAAAACAGTTGTTCTTTTGTGCACATAATATTTTTCAATGTGTGAAAAATGAGAATAGAATCAACTGTGTGAAATAAAAGAAAATCCAAACTGGCTTTTAAAATGTGAATTAATGTCAGGGTTGACATGATGCTTGGACCTTTCCTTGTAGTAATGTAATCCTCATTTCTTTTGTCAATGAGCAGCTACCCAGAGAATCACAGGAAGTTTCCCATAATGTTCTCCTCTTTCTCATTTAATGTTAGGTTGTCATCCAAATTAACCTAAAATGAATAGCACACTAATATAATTAGCATTCTAATACAAACAGCATCCTAATATAAACAGTGTCTTAAATTCCTACCCAAATTACAAGCTTGATGCATCACTTTGCCATTTTGCTAAATCTACTTTCCTACTGGCTTTAATCATCTCTTTTTTTCCCCAATGGATCGTTTTACAGAAAAATATGTACGGTACTAAAATTTCAGAGAAAACTTAGAGAATCCAGTGAGATGATCCATGCAAGAATCCTAGCTCTTAAGGGAAAACTCAGGCATTAAAAAAATCAGGCATCTTTGTAACAGAATGACTTACATTCCTTTGGGTATATACCCAGTAATGGGATTACTGGATCAAATGGCATTTCTGGTTCTAAATCATTGAGGACTCTATTATAAAGATACATTCACACATATGTTCATTGCAGCACTGTTCACAATAGCAAAGACATGGAACCAACCCAAATGCCCATCAGTGATAGATGGGCATTTGGATAAAGAAAATCTGGCACATTTACACCATGGAATACTATGCAGTCATAAAAAGGAATGAGTTCATGTCTTTTGCAGGGACATGGATGAAGCTGGAAGCCATCATCCTCAGCCAACTAACACAGAAACAGAAACCAAACACCGCATGTTCTCACGCAAAATTGGGAGCTGAACAATGAGAACACATGGACACAGGGAGGGGAACGACACACACTGGGGCCTGTAGCAAGGATGTGGGGAGGCAGAGCATCAGGACAAATAGCTAATACATGCTGGGCTTAACACCTAGGTGAAGGGTTGATAGGTGCAGCAAACTGCCATGACACACGTTTACTTATGTAACGAACCTGCACGTTCTGCACATGTATCCCGGAACTTAAAGTAAAATGAAATTTAAAAAAATAGGCCCGTAAAGTTCTATTCAACAGATAAAATTTCTATAGTCTTATACGAGATTTATAAATCCTTACTTCTTTCCTCACCTGTATTAAATTTTAAACTCGCACTGGAGTGGGGAGGTAGGCACGTGCCCCAGCAATATGCCATGTGAAATCCCCACATTCCAGAGAAGAGAAGAAACTTACGATAGTTAGAATTGCAATCATATGGTGAAATGCATATAAAAACAACTAAATATGTTGTGACACATAGTTCCTATTATTGCTTGTGTTGCTCTGAAACAATATAAGAGTTGCATTTTTCACAAACATAGAAAATAAAAACCAAGACACTGTGAGCGTTACCTCATGAAGAGACCTCCCTATTCCTGCTCAAGTCACCTCCATATATCACCTCCTCCTTGCATGGCTCTCCTCATTCGACTTTTTTTGAAGTATCAATCTACAACAAGTACACTCAGGATTCCTTCAAAACAGAATTCTCATGAAAATCGAATTGAAATGAAGCAGACAAAAATGAAGTATACATGTGCCATGTTGGCGTGCTGCACCTGTTAACTCGTCATTTACATTAAGTATATCTCCTAATGCTATCCCTACCCCCTCCCTCATCCCATGACAGGCCCTGATGTGTGATGTTCCCCATTGTTCTCATTGATCAATTCCAAGTGTTCTCATTGTTCAATTCCCACCTATGAGTGAGAACATGCAGTGTTTGGTTTTCTGTTCTTGCGATAGTTTGTTCAGAATGATAGTTTCCAGCTTCATCCATGTCCCTACAAAGGACATGAACTCATCCTTTTTTATGGCTGCATAGTATTCCATGGTGTATATGTGACACATTTTCTTAATCCAGTCTATCATTGATGGACATTTGGGTTGGTTCCAAGTCTTTGCTATTGTGAATAGTGCCACAATAAACATACATGTGCATGTGTCTTTATAGCAGCATGATTTATAATCCTTTGGGTATATACCCAGTAATGGGATTGCTGGGTCAAATGGTATTTCTAGTTCTAGATCCTTGAGGAATTGCCACACTGTCTTCCACAATGGTTGACAGTCCCACCAATGGTGTAAAAGTGTCCCTATTTCTCCACATCCTCTCCAGAACCTATTGTTTCCTGACTTTTTAACGATTGCCATTCTAATTGGTGTGAGATAGTATTTCATTGTGGTTTTGATTTGCATTTATCTGATGGCCAGTGATGATGAGCATTTTTTCATGTGTCTGTTGGCTGCATAAATGTCTTCTTTTGAGAAGTGTCTGTTCATATGTTTTGCCCACTTTTTGATGGGGTTGTTTGATTTTTTTCTTGTAAATTTGTTTAAGTTCTTTGTAGATTCTGGATATTAGCCCTTTGTCAGATGGGTAGATTGTAAAAATTTTCTTCCATTCTGTAGGTTGCCTAGAACAAGTGTTTTCAAATCAGGTCACAGTCAGTGAAGAAAGTCGTAAATTCCAAATGCATTATCTGAAAAATTAGGAAGACCTGTGTAGAAGGAAGCACATGCCAGGTAAGCCATGCACCTGTGCTCTGTACACCCCTAGAGGCTGAACTCTTCAGATTTCAACACGTTGTCAATAAGTAATACATTGAATGGATATCCAAAATCATTTTTTCACTGTATTATCAAAAATTTCTGTAACCAGCTAGAAGTTTTCTTTGAGAGTTTGCTACCAATGGGTAAAACAAGCCATATCCCTCCTCCCCTCACCTCCAAACCTAATAGGGAAGTATATCAGCAGTTTTTTGGCATCCAAGAGACATTTGGTGGATCCATCTACACTATAAACAGCTTGATTTTTCACATAACCAGAAATTACTTGAAGAAATGCTGTCTGTGAGAAGAAGGCTGTGGGTGCCATGCATGAAATATCCTATGACTTAGGGCCTACATTCAGTAGTCTCCTCAAAATTCTCATCAAACAATTCAGAAATATTTGCAGACACAAACCTGGTGAGGGACTTGCATCCAGAATTTATAAAGAATACCTACAACTTAATAAGAAGAAGACGAAGAGCCAATCCAAAAGTGGTCAAAAAACATGAACAGACATTTCTCCGAAGATGTATGAATGTCTAATAAGCACATGAGAAGATGCTCAACATGATTAGTCATTAGGGAAACATGAATTAAAACCACAACGAGTCAGCATTTCACAAGCACTAAGATGGCTATAACGAATAAAGTAGGTAATAATATGTTGGTGAGGATATGGAGAAATGGAAATTTCTTGCACATTGTTGATAGAATTGTAAAATGGTACAATTACATTATAAGACAGTTTGGCAGTGTCTCAAAAGTTAAACATAAAACCTTCATAAGAAGGCTCATTAATTCTACTTCTAGGTATATACCCAAGAGAAATAAGAACATATGTCCCTGTAAATACTTCCACATAAATATTCATAGCAGCATTATCCATAATAGTCAAAAAGGGGAAACAACCTGCATTAGTCTGCTGTGGTTGCTATAACAAAATGCCATAAAACTGGGTGGCTTAAGCAACAGATATTTCTCACAGTTTTAGAGGCTGGAAGGCCTGAGACCAGGTGCCAGCATGGTTGGGTTCTGTCGAGGATTCTCTGGTTGCCTTGCAGATAGATGGTTACCTTCTTGCTGTGCCTTACATGGCAAACACAGAGAGAGCTAGCTCTCCAATCTCTTCCTATAAGGGCCCTAATGGCACCATGAAGACTCCACCCTCACGACCTCAACTAAAACCTAATTACCTTCAAAGGCCCTGTCTCCAATATCATCCCATAAAAGGCTAGGGCTTCAAATATAAATTTTGAGGGTATATAAATATTTATTCCATAACTCTGCCCTGGAGCCCCCAAAAGCCATGCCCATCTAGCATGCACAATATAACCATTCCACCCCAACAGCCCCAAAAATCTTCACTCATTCTAGTATCAACTCTAAAGTCAAAAGTCCAAAGTCTCATCTAAATATCATCTACATAAGATACTTATAAGAGATATAATTCATCCTGAGGCAAAATTTCTCTCCATCTGTGAACCTGTAAAAGCCAAAATATACATTGGTAGGACAGGCACAGAATAGATATTCTCTTCCTAAAAGTTAGAAATAGGAATTAAAGAAGAGGTGACAGGTCCCAAGGAAGTCCAAATCCAGGCAAGGTAAATTCTATGAGAGCCAAGGCTAGAGAAGTATCCTCTCTGGCTCAGTGTTCTGCTCTCCAGAGCTACTGGGGTGCCAATGTCACCCCCAAGGCTTGGTGGCCTACCATCCATGCCACAACTTTCTGCAGGGACAGTGTTCCCACACTTTGAAACTGAAGTTTACTTGATCTTTTCTGCAAGGCCTGTGCACTGTGGACCTGTGGTGGGACTGGCTGTCCTGATGATCTCTGACTTGCCTGAATTAAAAGGGATCCTTCTTCCCTTTTAATGAAGAACAGCATATGTTTGCAGCCAAATAACTGTATTCTTCCATCTTATAGAAGCCAAGAATTCCAACACTTTACCTTCATTTTGTCCTGTATTCCCTGTCTCCATTAGTTTGAACTGCACTGCCTTTGCTGTTAACATCCCGTCTCTACTCCTGGCCTCTGCTGAAATGGCTGATTAAGTTCACAAGCTGCACCTTTGATCTCTTTATCAAATGGTTGTGCAGCCACACCCTTACTGTTCTCTTCAAAGCAAGTATTGTCATTTTTGTAATTTGGGTAGGCTGAGAATTTTCACCATTTCCAAGTTCTAGTTCCTTTTTGCTTAAAAATTACATCTTCAATTTCTCTCTCCCCCTCACATTTTACTACAAGCAGTCAGGAGGAATCAAAATGCTTCTTCCATGCTTTGCTTGGAAATTTCCTCAGCTAAATTTTCAATTTTATTGCTCACAAGTTCTGCCTTCCACAACACACTAGAACACAATTCAGCCAAGCTCTTTGTCACTTTATAACAAGCACTGCTTTTCCTCCAGTTTTCAATAACAGAGTTTTCTTTTCCATCTGAGACCTCAACAGAATGGTCTTTACTGTGCATATTTCTAGCAACATCCTGTTCATGATTATTTATGTATTCCCTAAGAAAATGAAAGCTTTCTCTCTAGCTCCCCTCTATTCTTTCTGAGTCCTCCCTAGAATCACCTTTAACAGTCCTATCATGGCAATTCTGGCTCTTCCTAGCATGCACCTGAAAACTCTTCCAGTCTCTAACCATTAGCCAGGTCTAAAAATGCTTTTACTTTATTTTATATTTGTTACAGCACCTCACTTCTGAATGCCAATTACTGCCATCATAGTAGGACAATGATTTTTTCTTACAGGAATGGACACTCTAGATATGTTTGCCTTCCCTGCATGTAATGCTTCTGCTAAAACTACCATCTGTAGACTTACAGAATGTCTTATCCACCATCATAGTATTCCACACAGCACTGCTTTCGACCGAGATACTCACTTCACAGCAAACAAGTGTGGTGATGGGCTTATGTTCACGGACTTCGTTGGTTTTATCATGTTCCTCACCATCCTGAAGCACCTGCCCTAAAGCAATGATTGGGGGATCATTTGAAGACTCAACTATAGCACCAGCTAAGTACCCCTACTTTGCTGAGTGGAGGCAACATTCTCCAGCAGGCTGTATGTGTTCTGAATCAGGATCTTATATATGGTGCTGTTTCTCCCATAGCCAGGATTCATGAGTCTAGGAATCAAGAGGTAAAAATAGAAGTGGCACCACTCACTATTACACCCAGTAACAACTATAAAAGTTTTTACCACCTGTACCTGTGACCTTATGCTCTGCTTGCCTGGAGGTCTTAGTTCCAAAAGGAAAAATACTCCCACTAGGAGACCCAACAATGATTCCATCAAACTGGAAGTTAAGACTACCATCCAGTCGCACTGAAACTGTCATGCTTCTGAGTCAACAAAGAAGGGAGGTACTGTGCTGGCTGGGGGGATTGATCCTGACTACCAAGGGGAAATTATACTGCTACTCTACAATAGGGGTAAGGAAGAGTATATCTGGAATACAGGAGATTCTTTAGGGTATCTCTTGGTATTACTACATGTGTCCTGTAATTAAAGTCAATGAAAAATTACAACATCCCAATCCAGATAGAACTATGAATGGCGCAGACCCTTCAGGAATGAAGGCTTGTGTCAGTCCATCAGGTAAGGATCCATGCCTGCTGAGGTATTTGTTGAAGGCAAAAGGAGCACATAATGGGTAGTGGAAGAAGGTAGTTACAAGTACCAACTACAACCTGGTGACAAGTTATGGAAATGGGGGCTGTAATTGTCATGAATACTCCCCCTTATTTTGTAATTAACAGGTGTGTGTATCACGCACACACACACATATCAAATAGCTTTGTTTTCTTCCCTATCTCATCCTTTATGATGTAACATAAGACTTATTGACTTTATATCATAGTATTTAAGTATTATTAATATTATATTTAGGTTCTTGAATACACAGGAGAAGAGTAAACATCACTTGAGGACTTTACCTCCTCTTCTGGGGAAGGGATTAATTCATTCCCAGTTGTACACAAAATAGTTACATCATGTTAGGTGGAATTATGACCTTGTTATTATCTGTATTTGGAGATTAAATATGACTCAGGAAGATGCATATGGGTGACGTTGACAAGAGGTCGACTTGTGATAGTTAATTTTATGTGTCAACTTAAATAGGCCCTAGGGTCCCAGATATTTGATTAAGCATTATCCTGGATGTGTCTGCCAGGTTGTTTCTGAATGAGATTAATATTCCAATGGATGGATCCAGTAAAGCAGACTGCTCTTCCTACCTTGAGTAGACTTTAGCCAACCAATTAAGGATTGAGTAGAACAAAAAACTAAGCAAGAGAGAATTCACTCTCGCTGTCATACGCTTGTGGTCTCTAGCTGGGACCTTGGTCTTCTCCTGCCGTCAAACCTAGACTGGAACTTACACCATTGGCTCTCCTGGTTCTCATACTTTCAGACTAAAGGTCTTAGGACCTCTCAGCCTCCATAGTCATGTGGGTCAATTCTTTATAATACAAATATACAGATATCTACAGAACCCTGACTAATGTCAGTGGTCTAGCTTGTCTTCTTCACTATGGGAATATTTTGGTGCAAATTAGTGCAAATGCAAAATTCTCATTTCGAGCAGTTTGTGAGATTTTTGAAGCCTTGGCATAAATACCATCTTTCTTCTTCATCATCCATTTTCCTGAAATACAGACAACAGGCATCCTCATCTGTGCACACTTCACCAAAAGCATTCTGTGAAAGGAGCATCCTACCAAATGACTATGGTCCTGAAATAGATGTAGCTTCCACTGATGCGGCACAGAGGGAATTTCACAGGAGGTCCTAATTAAAGGGGTATGCACTCTAGAATTCCTTATGGTGTTCACTACATATATTCATATAAAGAAGGGAGTGTAGGTGTATCTAGAGATATTTGTGGTGATCAATTTGTCCTGGGCTCCAGAGCCAGAACCAAGTCACCCTAGTGATATTGCAACATGAGGACAGCTGTCTCTAACTAGTCGCTGGGTCTGCACTAATTTGAGAATGAATTTCTAAAGTTTACATCTAGGTTTCTCCAATATATGGCTTACTTTATGACATGATTGCCTGGTGAGAAAGTGTTCATTACAGCATGACAAAGCAGAAAGATAGATTGAATTAAAACAAACAAACACACAAAAATCTGCTTTGTAGGTAACATGGGAACAGAGGTTGGAGGATGAGCTCTAGAAACCGGTAATAAGGGGAATGTCCAGCCAGAGACTCAACACAATAATGGAAATTTCCAGAAATAAGTCACACTCCAGGCAAACAATTAGCATGGGGTCCAATTCCAGTTGAGAAATAGGTCATTTTATGGAGACAAAGCTGGCAGGCCTCACACAGCAGGCAGGAAGGAAATCTTTCAGCAACCATCCAGGTGCTGCCCTCAGAGGAAGTCCTGGGAATGTGTCTCTGTGTGTCTGTGTGCGTGTGTGTGTGTGTGTGTGTGTGTGTGTGTTTTGTTTGTTTTTTGTTTGTTTGTTTTTAGTGTGTGTGTGTGTGTTTTGTTTGTTTTGTTTTGTGTGTGTGTGTGTGTGTGTATGTGTGTGTGTGTGCATGCACATGGTAGGTAGTAGAAAGAGAAGGGGGATTCATTTGAAAAAACAGGATCCAACTTACTTCTTGCAGATAATATCCAAGCAAAGGACATAAACAGAAGGAAAAAGACCAACATCCAGGAGATATATGGAGAAACCTGGTTTTAAGGCTGAACACAAAACCCTAAAGAACGTAGTTCCTACTACGCAACCACACCAAGACTGACCTGCAGTGAAATTACCCTTAAGTAACTGAGATAAGAGGATGAAGCAATATTTGTCAGGAAGATGTATAGACTGTGATACAGATCTGACAAGCCTTGCCCAACACAATCATATGTTCTGGAGTTAAGGTAGCCAGTTAGAGAATCCCCACATTGGGCAGAAATGTCCAGTCCCAAGTATCCCTGACATCTTCAGTCATTGATTGGGGACTGGCTGAGGAGAGTATAGCTTTGACTCAAACAATGCAGCAGACCCTGAAGAAGCTATATCTGGAGACAAGTAGCTAATTGTACTCCTAGCAGCTGAAGGCCAAATTCTTCTTTGGAGAAAGATGTGAGTGGTGCCAATGTAATATAAGATCTGGAATCCAGGAAACTGGTCTAGGCCAGAGATAAACATTTTCCCACTATTTGCATGTAGATGGCCTTTAAGGCCATAACCTGGAATTGGGATCACAAGTAAGGTGAATTTAGATAGAAAAGAGGACCAAGGACTGAGTTTCACACTGTAAAATCAAGAGTTTAGAGAAAAGAAGAGCCAACAAAGGAGAGTAATGAAGAGCAATTATTGAGATGGAAGAAAAACCAAGAAAGTTTGGGGTGTCTTGAAATGCAGGTGAGGAGAATTCATCAAGTGCTGCTCAGGGCCAATTGAGATGAGGAATGAGAACTGACCAAGGGATGTAGCAACAGGAGGTGACCTGGATACGAATCATTTCAGTGGAGTAGGGGGCAGCAGCATGGCTGCAGTCGCTATACAGAAGACAGGAGGCAAGGAACTGGAGAGAAAACATGTATTATAGACAACTCTTTTGAGAAAGTTTGCTCTAAGTAGGAGCAGAAAAAGTGGTACTAGCTAGGCAAGAAAAAAGTTGATTTGGAAAGTCAGGAAACAACAGGTTCTGGAGAGGATGTGGAGAAATAGGAACACTTTTACACTGTTGGTGGGACTGTAAACTAGTTCAACCGTTGTGGAAGACAGTGTGGTGTGGGGATTCCTCAAGGATCTAGAACTAGAAATACCATTTGACCCAGCAATCCCATTACTGGGTATATACCCAAAGGATTATAAATCATGCTGCTATAAAGACACATGCACATGTATGTTTATTGTGGCACTATTCACAATAGCAAAGACTTGGAACCAACCCAAATGTCCATCAATGACAGACTGGGTTAAGAAAATGTGTCACATATACACCATGGAATACTATGCAGCCATTAAAAAGGATGAGTTCATGTCCTTTGTAGGGACATGGATGAAGCTAGAAACCATCATTCTCAGCAAACTATTGCAAGAACAGAAAACCAAACACCGCATGCTCTCACTCATAGGTGGGAACTGAACAATGAGAACACTTGGACACAGGAAGGGGAACATCATCACACACTGGGGTCTGTCATGGGGTGGGAGGAGAGGGGAAGGATAGCATTAGGAGATATACCTAATGTAAATGACGAGTTAATGGGTGCAACACACCAACATGGCACATGTATACATATGTAACAAACCTGCATGTTGTGCACACGTACCCTAGAACTTAAAGTATAATTTAAAAAAAAAAAAAGAAAGAAAAAAAAGTTGATTTGGATGTTGTTGTTTCAAGGTAGGAGAGGTATTAGTATATTTTGGTGCTTGAAAGGTAGGGACTCCCCTTTTCTGCAGTAGATAATGATGTTACTTACAAGAAATGCTTGTGGAATCTAAGCAGAGAGTGTTTTGGCACCTAGCATTGTGATTAAACCTCTTGAGAAAAGCTCAGGAGTTGTGTCACCTATATTTAATAAGGCTGGTGCTGCCTGCCTTTGAAAGCCAGGCCTAGGATAATTACCCAGTCTAATATTTTCAAGCCTGCTTCTACATCTTTTGCATACTGTAGTTGGTCTCTTGGCTTAACCGTTCTGAGAAGGACATTTGGAACCAGCGCTCACTGGAATCCCCCCCATGCTGTACATTTCCAATCAGACCCAAGTGACGCCACATACTAATTTAATCACCACTTGGCACTGTGAGTCTCTGATAAAACAGAAGGCAGAAGGAGGATTACATCTGGTGGTGTGGAAAATGAAAGAAAAAATCCCTTGATTAAAATTCAGCACCTTTCACCTTCTGCTGAGCCACTAAATACCATTAGGTTTCAGCCTGTTATGGAAATACAGCTCTCTTCAAAGTCATTTTGATGGGATGTTAGGCAGAATATTATCCATCCAAGAAGCCGAGCATGGGATGTCAAGAAGAATAAAACAGAAACAGTGGGAAGAATTAAGAGGGCTCCGTGAGGCCCATGGAGATGACCACGGATGCTGGTCAGGGTCTCTGTGCTGTCATTAGCAAAAGGCACTATCCCAGCCTCAGAGGATACTCACTCATTACCAATGTACAAAAACAGAATATGCCTAGGAGTTCAAGAGCAATAATTCAGCGGTCCATCTTCCCAATTGTCCATCTCAACTGTTTTCAGTTCCAGAAGCACCTGGACTTCCCAGATCCAGTTCCAGTTCCAGCTGGCAGCTGCTGAAGAAGTTAGGGCCTGCTCAGAGCCAAAGGAAGGAGGAAAACCAGGATGACAACCCTTCCTCTCCTCCCAGTCTTTTCCTCTCTGCTCCTCCCAATTCCTGAAGCTGGGGAAACAGGGATTATGCCCAGTTCCCTCCTCTTTCTCACCCAACTCCCTCAATCCAATCATCCCCATACACTTCACTCCCTGATTTATGAATGACAAACATCTAACACTTGAAAACATTACTGTCATTTGCACACACATACTGCAGACATCAGCAATCAACTGCCATCTTCTCCACTGAACTTTGGAAATCTTGTTCCAGGGTGTCTGGCATCTGTCTCCAATCCTTCGTTGTCTTTCTATGGTTACCATGGCTGTCCCAGTACAGGCCCGCCTTGGTGCTCACCTTCCTGCTTTGCTCCCTTGTCTCCCTCAAGCACTACCTTATCCCCACAAGAGAATTCCATCTAAAAAGTAAATGTCACCATGCCACCTCCCTGTTGGATTTCCTTCCATCCTGCCATCTAGTAGCATCAAGTTCCAGAACCTGGGTACAGCCTGCAAGGACTCCCAGGCACTAACAAGATAATAATACATATGGTGGGCAAAGAAGGAGCTTCCACCAAATACTCTTAGGTTTCAGCCTATTAAGGAAATACTCAGTTTCTTCTTAAAATTAGACTAATAAGATTGCCTACCTTATAGAGTTCTTGTAAGCGTTAATCTTCTGTTGTTATCATTATTAATTTTTGGATCTTGGTTAACCCACAAAGCCTGCCCCTCTTGCTCCTGCAGCAAGTTGACCATCATCTCTGCCCTCATGCACTGTTTCTCAATGCCACGCCTTTGCTGGGACCTGAACCACTCATGCTGCACCCCAATCCCCCTTCTCCACCTATGCTGCCCTGGCTAATGCTTCCTAATCTCTATGACACAATGTGAGGTCACCTTCTCTGAGATGCCCTCCCCGGCCCTCAGATTTCCATTTGAGCATAAATTTCTATTACCATGCCCACCATGCGTACTATTATCTTGTTAATATCTGTCTCTCCCTTAATCTCTGGTGTCCCGGAGGTCAGGAACTAACTCTTTATCTTCATATTCATAGTTCCAGTTTCTAAATAAGTTTCCGGCACATTATAGAAAATTAGTAATGATAACAGAAGATTAATGCTTACAACAACTCTATAGAATGGGCAGTCTTATTACTCTAATTTTAAAGAAAAAGAAACTGAGTCCTTGAGAAATTAATAATTTGCTCAAGGGTCAAGCCAGTGATCAGGACTGCAATAATCTGACACCAGAAAATATGTTCTTAAATTCTACAAAATAATTATATTAGGATCTGCTTGGAACTGCAACGGACTATCAAGGCACCCAGTGGAAGCTCCTTCTATGTTCTTCATGAACCCCTTGGGTGGGTAACACTTCATCTATCATAGGAGAGAAGATTTAGAGCACCAGAGGGCTTTCCATAACACCTTTCTACCTTAAGACTCTCTACAGCCCGCCATTGTGTTTAGGTCACAGTCATGTAGAAACAACACCCTTTGCTTTTCCCCTTCTTCGGTGTTGGGTTTAGATACCCAACTGAGCCCTTGAGAAATTAATAATTTGCTCAAGGGTCAAGCCAGTGATCAGGCCTGCAATAGTCTGACACCAGAAAATATGTTCTTAAATTCTACAAAATAATTATATTAGGATCAGCTTGGAACAGCAATGGACTATTGAGGCACTTAACTTGAAGCAGGATGTTGGACAGAACACATCTGAATTTTTATAGTAACTTTGGCACCCGCTGTCTACCGGCCTTGGAAACACCAGGTAACTTTGGCCATGCTTCAGTGAAGATATTTCAGATTCCAAGACCCCAAGAGCTCACGCAAAGGAGATACAGTCACAAAATGGTAACTACAAAAGCCTGCGCCACTCACTTCTCTTGTATCTTTTTCTGAAAGCTCCATTTGACATACAATGAGGGTTGTTATGGGGAGAGGAACTAAACTGGGAGGGAATTTAACATAGTAAAAATATAGAAAAGCCCATATAAACTTCAGAAAATGCACTCATCACATCTGGCCTTGAAATAGATGCTGTATTATCTGTTACCAGATATATCAAGACTATTTTACAAGATACCTTTGTAAATTAGAGAAAATGGTCCTATGGCCTGGAATCTAGCACAGTGCAGGGCACATAGAGGGTGCTCCCAAACTATTTGCTGATGAAAGAAGAGTAGAATGACCAGGTGAGTAGATATGCTGTTTATTGTTAACATTTATTAATACAGATGATTAACATCTATTGAACTACAAGTAGAAACTAGAGAAAGAACCCAAAAGAATTTGCTACTAATGCAGGGATACTAAACTGCTGGACTGACTCTCCCTAGCAGTCAGAGTGAACTGTTGAATTGTTACCAATACACCAAAGGGATGGGGTAGGCTCATCTGCTAAGCTGCTGGTCAACTGTGCACATAATTTAACTCATTCTAAATCCAGCATTCAGCTTGCTAAACTCATTTTAGTTAAAAATGCTACTAATAGTTGTAAAAGTGCCCAGGTTCTCACAAAGTTTGGAAATCACTTCTGCTCCTTATTATCTCAACAAGTAGAGCCAAATTAGGAGTTTCTATCCTCTCATTTTATTCTGTATTCATGCACATTTCAAAGTCAAATCCCTCTCTAAAATTCTCGTACTGTGAATAAAATAAGAAAATACCTCTATTGCAATAAATATGCATTAAGAAAAAAGATTAAAGGAGTTCAGGAACAGCTTAAAACGGAATAATACAGTGCACTTTGAAATGTCAGAAAACAAATCTTGATGAGTTGACAGTTCAATGCATTAGAGGAAATCATCTTCTCCTAGCAGTTGGACCTTGAAACTCTGCACAAGTGCAAAAATCATTGAATCTCCAGCAGCTAACTTAGCTCCCATTTGGTCTGTCAATGCAACAATTGAGAGAAGCTCTGCCCGTGGTCTCACTGGAAATCCTGATTCATATTTAAACAAGTTCCAATGTGGAGTTGGTGCACAGGATTTATCTCTATCAAGTCAAGCTTTTCACTATGTGTTTTTGCAATAAATGGGCCCATTTTAACACACAATGTGCACAGCAGTCCATCGCACAGAGTACATCTGTCATTCACCAGGCACCACCCAATAAAAGTGCTTAACATGCTCCGTTTCTCAATTAAAGTAGAAATCACAGTTGTTTTGGGGGAATGGTTTGTGAGCTAATTTCTGTCAACCCAACAGCCTTAGCCACGAGAGCTGGAATTAAAGTGCACAAAAGCCTCATAAAAGGACAATGGTTCTATCAACTAATAAAGTTGGATTTTGGCATGTTAAAGACAATAGATTATACAAAGGAAAGGAAAAAAAAAGCTTTAGAGAAGGGCTAACTCTACCCTTCTGGCTACATCCTCTGGACCATGGGATTCTCAGGAGCTACAATACAGATAAAAGAAAAGCTTGATTTGCCCCACAGACTAACAAAGAAATGAAACTTTAAAAAAAAAAAAAAAAAAAAAAAAAAAAAAAAAAAAAAAAGCTTTATTGAAGTATTATAATTAAAGTACAAGAAACTTCACATTTTAAAGTGTAAAATTTGGTAGGTTGTGGTACATGTATACACATGTGAAAACATTACCATAATCAAGAAAATTAACAGATCTGTTAGGTCTAATCATTTTCTTGTTCCCTTTGTCAATCTTTCTACCTCAGCCTGCCCCACCCAACCCTTCACCCTCCCTCTCAACCCTTTTACCTGCCCACTTCACAAAAAACGACCAAACTGTTTTCTAAAGTGGCTGCTTCTACTGAAAATTGTAACAAGCCCTGCATGAAAGTTCTAGTTACTCCACATTCTCACCAACACTTCATGTCGTCACTTTTCATTTTAGTTATTCTATTTGTTGTGTAATATTATCTCATTGTATATTTAATTTTCATTTTCTAAGGCCTAATGATGTTGAGCATCTTTTCACATGTTTACTTGCCATTCATATATCTTCTTTACTTGTCATTCATATATCTACTCAAATATTTGGTCCACTTTTTTATTGAGTTTTTTTCATATTGAATTTTGAAAGTTCTTTAGATGTTCTGAATTCAAGTCCTTTATCAGATATATTCTTTATATTTTTCCTAGCCTATGACTTGCTTTTTTTCACCCTCTTAACCGTGTCATTTGAAGAGAAAAATTTTTTAATTTTGATGAAGTCCAATGTATCATTTTTTTTTTCTTTCATGGATCATGCATTTGTGTTTTTCTAAAGAAATGTTTGTCTAACTCAAAGTCCTAAAATTTTTACCTGTTTTCTTTTATAAGTGTTAGAGTTTAGGTATCATACAGAAGGCTATAATTCATTTTGAGATATTTTATATTTTTCCATGTTATTATGAATAGAATTTCTTTTAAATTTCAATTTACTTTTGTTTGTTGCCAGTGTATAGAATTGCAATTATATTCTGTATATTAATTCTGTTGCTGAAATCTTGCTAAAATTACTATGTTTAGTATCTTTTTTGGAGATTCCATTAGATGTTTTACATAGAAAATTATATATGTGAATGAAGCTATATTTCTTCTTTTCTAATATGAATATTTTTTGCCCTATTGCTGTGGCAAAAGCTGCCAGTATATTGTTGAATAAAAATGTTGAGAGCTAACATCTTTGTCTTGTTCTTGATCTTAGGGGGAAAGGATTCAGTCTTTTATCTTCAGTATGATTGTTAGTTGGAAGTTTATAATACATTCTCTTTCTTGGGTTTAGGAAGTTCCCTTCTTTTCCTAGTTTGTTGAGAGTTTTCACCAGGTATAGATGGTGAAATTTTGTCAAAATGCTTTATCTGTATTTAATGTGATGATCATACAGTTTTTAAATTCATTTTACTAATACAATGAATGACATCAATTGATATTTTCCAATGTTAAAACAACCCTACATTCCTGAAATAAACCCCACTTTGTCCTGTGTATTATTATTATGTATTATTGGATTCAACTTGACAACATTTTGTTTAGAATTCTTCTGTACATTTCCATGAGATACGCTAGTATACTGTTGTCTTTTCTGGTAATATGTTTGCCTGATTTTGGTATCAGTGTACTATTAGCCTTAAAAATTTCATTTAAGAATATTCCCTCCTTTCCTCTTTTTCAATTTTCTTTTAGACTTCTGTAAAAAAAATTATTTTCAAAAATGTTTAGTAAAATTTACTAGTAAAGCCATCTGGATTTTTTTCTAAGAATGTTTTAAACTACAAATTACATTCATTTAGTATATATAAAGCCATTCTTGCGTGGTCGTTGTTAATTTGTCACTTTCAAAAAAGTTGACAACTAAGAATCTAAGCTGTCAAATTTATTTTCATTTAATTGTTCATAATATTGTATTTAACCCAGGTCACTGGCACCCAACCCTGTGAGTTTTTCTCTAGCCATACTGTATCTGCTATTGCTATACCAGGGTTAGGCATCTAAACAAAAATTGCTATAAAATGGCAATTGAACCCAGCAACTAGGTTATGAGCATGAGAACACTGAGTAAGTGTTCTCACTTACATTAAGCCAAGAAGTATGTAGGTGAGAGCCTTTGTTACCTGTTTGCATAAAAACCTAAAAAAAAATTGTGACTTGCTAAACAATATGATGTCATTTATTTGGACTTACATTAAATAAAATACTGAATTAAACTTACATGAACAATTCTGTATTAGCTGCCCAATGTCTGTGGAGACTGAAAGAAAGCCATCAGGACAGGATATAAAAATAAATGTATATTTAATATTACCTAACAGTACTGCCAGATAAATTTGTCATTTTTGAAATATAACTGGAAAGTTACAATATGCACATGGAGACATATAGAATGTACATTTTTTCCAGTTCCTTCTAAAAAGTACAATGTTTATTATTGCAGTTCTGATACTGTAAATGATGAGAGGAAGTCCTATCATGCCATTGTCCCAATCAACTTCTTGGAGTTAATAATACCATGAACATGCTCATACTTTGAAAAGAAAAGCACTTTGAGCAGTCAGAGCTCCAGCATTTGAACATTTTGTTACATGTAAATACATCCAACCTTACTGCTTTTCATGAGATTCTATGAATGAATAGGAAAAAAGAATTCTTTTTTTTTAATGGCTCTAGAGTGATTCTCTGTTAGAGAAATTCTATTTTCCTATAGACTTATGTGATCAACTCAGCGATGCATTCCCCAGAAAGAAACCCCCAAGCGTACATATTAGAAAACATTTCAGGGAGGTGACCAAAGGAGTGCCCAGATCCCTCCTACAGGATCACAGGCTAATGACTGCCTCTAAGGTCTTCAAAGCATCGGGTTTCAGCAGAAATTTGCCAGTCTGGATTTTCCATCCCTGGGTTAGTCCTCCTGCTTCTCCACCACTCCATCTAAGGCCCTAAGAGTTGCTGCCAAACCTAGTGAGCCATGACTCCAGACTCCTGGCTCCCAACACGCATGCCACTGCAGCTCAGTCCAGGGTTTAGAATCTGTGGCTTACCAAGCTTGTCCTGCTCTTGTAGCTTCTAAAGAAGGGGCTCTGGCTGCAGAAAAGAAGAAGGAACTGGCAAGGAGTATAATGGAGCATCCAATGCATAGCTGCACTGGCTAAGAACATTCGTATTTGTTATGTCTTCTTATTTTCAAGGCACTGTGAGGTAAATATTATCCCAGTGTTCTGGGAAGGTAGTCTAACCCTTAGATAAGCTGGTATGGCAAACATGGATCAAGTTCATCTGCCTTTAAAGACCACGCTTTCCTACAGTTACTTGTATAGCAGCAGCCAAAACACTCCATAATCCCCATAGAATTCCAGGTCTTTGTCACCAGTGAATGTTGGCAAATCCTGTCTCCCATCTCAGAAACTAAATCTGATAAACTTGCTGGATGGAATCTTGGAGACTTCAAGGATTTTTAGAGAAGAAATTTCAGAAGAAAAATAAACTTCATATAAATCAGAGCCCTTTAAACTATTCTTGTATGTCCATTAGGGAATACAGAAATCATATATTTCAAAACATAATTTGATTCTCTCTCAAATGCTTGAGTTAAAGGTGGGATGAATTCAAATATTTGGACTACGTAACCCCTCCTTTGCCAATGGAAGATTGGGGTGAGAAGTAACCATGTCATATTTTATTGGAGTTTTGCTTCTCGCTTTAAACCCTCTCACTATTGCTAGTGCTGGTTGCCCTGACCTGGACTTCAGAGAAACACCCTCCAGGAGCTGAGTACATGAGCAAATCCAAGATAATCAGGAATTGGTTTTTTTTAGTTTATTTGTTATATTTGGCTGGCAAAAGATATTCTGTACCCAGCATAAGCTCTAAAAGCAAGATCCCTTTCAAATAATAAAATGGAATGACTTATGATAGAAGAGACAAGGCAAGGGCAAGTAATAATAATAGTAATAATTTTATTATGATCTAAAATAAAATTTTTAAAAGGCAAATTAAAAAAAAAAAAAAGCCAGTCTACGAATTTGCGCCCATTCAGGGAAGAATGTCTACCTTCTGGCCATTTCAAAATTGTACCAGACCCTGTTATAGCCACTCAAGCCCCTCCCTGCCTCATTCGATGCATTAGGAATTCTGCAAATGAGTGTTCACGGTTCACAGGGGGTTCGATCATAGAAAACTAGTTGTTGATCTTTGGATGCCTGCAGGCCTGCAATCTGTGCTACAAGTTTATCCCTCCTAGGGAAAAATTAAAGAAAAAAAAAAAACAGAAAAGGGAAAAAAGGAAGAAAGGAGGAGACAAGGGTGAGACAAGAGGATGGAACCAATACAAGCATCTGTAACAAGCTAATTGGACCCTTGTGGGCCACCCAGCAGGCACAAAATTAAAACAAACAGAGCTACCCATTGTGCACTTTCAGGACCGTAGCCACCCTGGGTCTATCAACTTTTCCCCTGACTCCTCCCTTGACCCTCATTTTTAAAGGACCTAATTATGGGTCTTTCTAAAGGATCACAAGCCAGTTTTCATCTGAAAAGAATAAGGTGTTTTGCCTTCAAACCAGAGACACTGTTAGAAGTTGGTAATTAGTATGACTTGTTAATGGAGTTTGGCTGTGATTAGGCAGTGATTGAGTGTGAGTTTGGTGCCTGTCAGTGGGTAAGCCTGGGAGGGTGAGAGATGTTTAATGAGACACCTGTTGTTGGGGCCCACTGGGGTTTGTTGCAGCTGATTGGCAGTTGGATGCAGCACACTCCATGATGGGGGCTGGGCTGAGCCTGGCAGGTGGTTGGCATCACAGCAGAGCCTGCCGATCCCTCTAAGTCAGGGCTGGCTGCGTTTCCTGAGCTGTTTCCTGAGCTGTTTCTCCATGGCTGCTGTTCCATGTCCCCACGTGATCCAGGCTGACTATTGCTAAACTCCAACTCCCAGTGGGCACTGCAACCACCATGCAGGGAAAGATCCCAGATATCCATGACCCCTGCTCCCCACCAAACACCAGGTAGGGTACTGGGCACTCCCTCCCGCATCCAGCCTTTCCTGTCCCCAGGCTATCGATGAGGAAGCTGAGGTAACAGACATTAAATAGCTTAACACAGCAAGTTCACACAGTCACCTCCAGGATCAGATGTACTGTACTTAGAAACAGCCCTTCTCAGGCCTTAAAAGGATCCTTGGGAAACAATGCCAAAATGCATATTTTGATGAGTAGTTCAGGTGTGTGGCCTGAGAGATCATAAGAGTTTCCGGAGGCACCCATGCTGCTGGTGCAGGGACTAGACCTTGAATGCAAGTCTATAGGAAACTTTCCTGTATTTGAGATAATCAGAACTTATGAAAGATACATGGTTATTGTGCATTTCAACTTTATGATGAAAACCATATGATGCTTTCCAAGGAAGAGAGAGAAGGGAAATGCGTAATACCTTCCCTAAAAACAGAGCCTGATGCTAAAAATGTTCTGGAACTCTCTACCTAAGCACATGGTGGAGGGGGGCTGGTGGACACAGCACAAAAATGTGGGGGAAACCTGAAAAGTCAGAGGAGAACCACACATTTCCAGGAGGGAAGAAGGAGTCTCGTCTCAAGGACTTTGTTCTGTCAATGATGCTAGAGGTCTGGCTGCAACTGTCCACCTTCACAGCTGACCCTGTTCCCACCTGCCGGTGTCCTGTCCACATCCGCTTGACAAACCACAACTTTTCCCGGTCAGCAACCAGGGCCGGAGGAGCAAACAACTCTTTGTTCTTTCCCGACGTTGTTGCAGGCTGAACACTGAATCAAAACACATGCTGGAAGTCACAAAGGTGCTGCAGCACCTGCACCAGGTTAGGTTCAGGTCAGATCCAGGCGGAGGAGTCAAACCTCCACCCTGACCTTCACAGAGGTCCCGCTTACAATTCCTGCCACATTGTCTCCAACATTCAATGAAGCGTTTTTTGAGATTGAAAAAAAAGACTGACAGCCTGCAGCAAAGGTTTAGACTAATTTGGATAAAGTTTAGAGAGCACAAAAATACCTGAAGAACAGAACAATTTCAGATGCTTTCATTTCCCAAAACTAATATTAAAAACAGATAAAATGTACTTGAGTAATTCACAAAAAAAAAAAAAAAAAAAATCTAAATGCTTTGTCTTAAATCCCATCAATTATTGAGGGTAAAAATGAGACTTTGTTCTAGCTATCCAGATAACCATCTCATTTCTTGGCTTCATTTGACTGAGGAAGACCTGGCCTGAAGAAAATGTAGGTTATTCTGTACGTTTTCCTTGTATTAAATTATTAGGGTGCTCATTTATTTTTCTAAAGAAATGGCATAGTCAGCTGATGTGGACAATTTTACTTTAAATGTGATCAAAAAATAATTATTACATTAAACTGCAATTTGATCTAGTGAAAGACAAGATTCAAAAAGTAAGTTCTTTAAGTATTTTTATATGTATTTGCTTTCTTTACATTTTTAACCACGACATCAGAGTTTAAGGTGTTTTTTGGGTTATTCACACCACATTTTCCAATAGAAACGTAGGCTTTAGACTTCTAGAAGGATATGGAAGTTTCAGATCAGTCTCTCAATAGGGATTCAGTATATTTTTTGGTGAATATGGGCAGAAGGGGCAGTCACGTGCCAGAAACTTACAGGAGATGCTGAGATGGCTTATGGAAATTTTTTTTTTTTAACTGTTAAAATTTTCAAGTCCCAAAAGGTGCTACATCTCAAGGATCCACATGAAAAAAAGGGAAGTGCAAGATGCTTTATGGCAGAGCGAATAAACAGCAGATCTGAAGACAGATGGATTTAAGGGAGAGCCCGGTTCTGCCAAGTCCTGGCTGTGTAGCTTTGGACCGGTGGTGTACCTTCTTTGGGCCTCAGTTTCTTCATTCATACATTGGAAGCAATAATATATCTTGAGATGTTGTTATGATAGTTGGACATAAGGTATGGAAAGTTCCTGGGGTATGGCAGACACTCGATGGAAACTGATGTGGGTTTCTCTGGCTTGCTGTCTAATCAGGATCATTTCCCATGTGGCATAACCCCACCAGTACTACACTGCTAAACATGCCCCATCAGCAGGCAGCTTGGGGTGTATCTGTTTAGCCATTTCATTCAACGTAGGTGAACTAAAACAAAGCCCATCCAGGAGTTATCTTCTCACCTGGACCATTGCCATAGCTTTCTAACCAGTCTCCTTATGCAACTCCCATTCCCCCATCTTCGCCACTGTCTATCATCTACATAGAAGTCAAAGTGCTCCTTTTAGTTTATTTCTTTTTGTTATTTTTTATTTTATTTTATTCTTTTCTAGAGATGGAGTCTTGAGCCCAAGAGGTCAAGGCTTCAGTGAACTATAATCATGCCATTGCACTCCAGTCTGGAAAGCTTGACCTCTTGGGCTCAAGTAATCCATCTCAGCCTCCCAAGAAGCTGGGATTACAGGTGTGTGCCACTACACCCAACTAATATTTTATTTTTTTTTAATAGAGATGGGGTCTTGCCATGTTCCCCAGGCTGGTCTTGAACTCCTGGGTTCAAGCCATCCCCCCGCCTTGGCCTCTCAAAGTGCTAGGGTTACACTGCACCTGGCCAAAGTGATCTTTGCAAAATGTAAGTCAGACCTTGACTTACGTCACACAGAGTGACAGTCAAAGTCCTTTCACTTGCCCAAGGCCCTGCCTGGTCCAGCCACTTGTTGCCCCTCTGACCTCTCATCCTGGACCTCACCTGCTGGCCCCCTCTGACCAGCCACTCTGAGTGCCACATGGGTCCTGAGCATGACACATTAATTCCTCACCTTAATTCCTCACCGGTGTTGCCCTTACTGTTGCCCTGCACTGATGAACATAAAATCAAAGCCTAGAGGAGAAAACTAATGAGGGGAAGAAGAACTTGAATCCAGGCCCAAGTCTTCAGGCCTTAGTTTGACCACTGCCTTGCCCTTGCTGCCCCTTCTGGTGGACCCGATGCACCCTAAACACTCCTGGGCCATGAGTTAAGGCTCAAAGTATATTGGTCACATGAGTGCCTAAAGATGGCCTCTGTGAGTCCCTGCAGATTTCCTTACACATTTCACAAGGAAGAGCAATGCCTTCTTTCTGCCTCAGACCAGAAGAGTGAAGGTTGACAGCCTTGGAGTAATTCCCAGGAGAGCTGCCTGGGAGAAAATGCCACCATGAGCTGAGTGCCTGCTGCTGCCTAAGCACTGCTCAGTGGAGCTTTCTTCCTGATGTTGGTTTGGTAGGAAATGCCCCCAAGATCCTCCTGAGGCCTCTAGCCAGGAGGGATACGCAGGATGCCTCTGCCAGTGTTCGCCCCATGCAAGTTCCATGCAGAAAAGATCCATGGGTCCCAAGGAGAAAGAACTGAGAGTACCCAGGATAGAGGGCAGAGATGCAGAGAACCCAGCCCTAGTGGAGAGAAAGCTCTCTCCCTCTCCTATGGTAAGGAGCCTCCATCCTCCACCAATGGAGGGTGGAAGGTAGAGATGTTTTTTGAGAATCTGCCAAACTCAGTCACAGACTGAGCTCTGAGGCCTGGCAGTCAGAGGCTGAAAACATCCACAGAGAGTCACCAGAGTCAGGATACAGAAAGGAAAGGTCTCGCCACAGGTGGGTGGGGTTAAGGAGAGGGTCATGGGAAGGTAGGCAACACAAGGAGATGAGTCATGCGGATGAGCCCCAACCAGAAACCATGGCCTTGCAGCCTTGACCAGGAAAGCCTGTCAGAACGTCATTGTGCTTCACTGAATATTCTCTGCCTGGGATTATATTCAAATTAACCTTATTATAGTAAACTGCATTTCTAGTGCACATTTCAGAGTTTGAGTTTAATCATTCACAAATAATCTCCTTTTCTACCTTAAATTTGAAGTTAAAAGGCCCTTCAAGGGATGTGAAGGACCTCTTCAAGGAGAACTACAAACCACTGCTCAAGGAAATAAGAGAGGACACAAATGAAAAAACATTCCATGCTCATGAATAGGAAGAATCAATACTGTGAAAATGGCCATATGGCCCAAAGTAATTTACGGATTCAATGCTCTTCTCAAGCTACCAGTGACTTTCGTGGCAGAATTAGAAAACACTACTTTAAATTTCATATGGAACCAAAAAAGAGCCCCTATCGCAAGACAATCCTAAACAAAAAGAGCAAAGCTGGAGGTATTGTACTACCTGACTTCAAACTATGCCACAAGGCTACAGTAACCAAAACAGCATGGTACTGGTACCAAAACAGGTATGTAACCCAATGGAACAGAACAGACACCTCAGGAATAACACCACATATCTACAACCAACTGATCTTTGACAAACCTAACAAAAACAAGCAACGGGGAAAGGATTACCTATTTAATAAATGGTGCTGGAAAAACTGGCTAGTCATACACAGAAAACAGAAACTGGACCCTTTCCTTACATCTTACACAAAAATTAACTCAAGATGGATTAAAGACTTAAATATAAAACCCAAAACCATAAAAACCCTAGAAGAAAAAACCCTTCAAGCTACCTATCATTTTCAAGAGTTATATGGGATTGATGGATATTTACTGTCTGTATTATAATCAAATCCCAGTGCATTGCCAGGAATTGGCAGAATGAAGAACTTTCAGGATGTAGCCTTAAGTAGGCGTATCTCTGCCAAGGTGCATACACATTGCATTATAGTACTGTGCAATGTGCCAGACATTGTATATATTACCTAATTCAATCCAGAGTGGTAGGCATGATTCTCTCGATTTTCATAGATAAGGAAAGTTGAAGAAAATAGGTGATTATATTAGTCAGCTAGTGCTGTCATAACAAAATACCACAAACTGGATGGGGTCTAACCAATACAACTTTATTTCTCACAGTTCTGGAGGCTGGAAGTTCAAGATCAAGGTATCAGCAAGGCTGGATTTTTCCTGAGGCTTCTCTCCTTGGCCTGCAAATGCTAACCTTCTGGCTGGGTCCTCACATGGTGCACACATCCCTGGTATCTCTGTGCGTCCAAATTGCCTCTTTGTACAAGGACACTAGTCAGATTGGATTAGGGTCCACCTTAGCCTCATTTTAACTTAATCACTTCTTTAAAGGCCTTATTCCAAATAAAGGCATATCCTAAAGTACTGAGGATTGGGAGAGCAACATATGAATTTGGGTGAGGGTGGCATAATTCAGCACATAACAGGGGCCATACACTCTGGTTTGCCTGGGACACTTGATCTAAGCTCATTGTCCCAATGTAATATGACTAAATAGCATATTCTTTCAACCTTAAAATTGTCCCATTTGAAAGACCAATTCTACACTCACTCTACTATGACAGCAGCAGGATTAGCAAAACATCTCAAGAACAGAGAGATGGAGTTCAACTCTGTTCTACATGCCAAATCTGCCTGCCCCCTCCTGCCCCTTAAAAACCTCCTTTGTAAAAATACATGCCCCTTACCCCTACCCCAGGGGACTGTGCTTACCTGGTGTCTTACAGGATGTGGGTAAAGAAAGCCAGAGAGGCACAGTGACTTGGGAGGCAACAGGTGGTGTACAGGACGGGCCACAGCCCCGCACTGCTTCCTGCCAATTTCAAAACGAAGCGAGGCTGTTTGAATGAACAGGAGCAAAGGGGTCTTCTTGTCCTCACTCCTCACTTTCAGCTTCACTGTTCCAAAATTAAAAACAAAAGCAAAAGCCTGTATCCAGGAGGATGCCATGAGAGTGCCTGACCGATGCTGGTGGACGTTCCAGCCGGAGCTCTGTGCCAGGCTTCCAGTGCTGTTTACTCTCCCTTGGCAGGCCCGCAGCATATGGTGCAGGCCTCACCTCTTCGGCGTCTTCCACGTCACATGCAGTGAGAGACTCCTCTCTCCTGGGGGGTGTGTTGGGCCCCTCACTGGGCCTGTTGCTGTATCATCTGACAGATTACAGGCCACATATTGCTGGGCTCTGCCTCTGCTGGGAGCCAGCTTAGTCATTTAACAGTTCATTCGGAGAGGGAACCAGGGTGCCCTGCAACTGCTGACGTGATGGATTTCGTCTGGGGAGGGAAGGAGGCACAGCTCTGCAAAAGTCTACAAATCCCATGGGTGGGCCAAACTTTGATGACTTGACCTAGTCAGCCCCAATTTATCATAATAAAATGAAAATAATATAATAGCTTCCATACAGTGAGTGCTTACCATGTGCTAGGCTTTGCGCCAAGATCTTTAAAGCCATATTTTAATCAAACCATGCAAACCTGTGAGGCTTGACTCATAGGCAATAAGCAGCAAATTTGAACTCAGTTACACCTTTCCCTCTGCAGCACTTGCTGTCAAGGTACCTCCTCCAGTGTGTTTTCCAACCATTATTAGGGCAAGCTTTCTAAACTGTGTATTTTCTAAAATGCATCAAAACTAATTAATACTAATGTGACTTTTGTATTAAACAAATCACTCATTCATATCTATAGTAAAGCATTCCAGAGTTCTAGTGCTTCCCAAAGAATTCTTCCTGGCAGGGTGCAGTGGCTCATGCCTGTAATCCCAGGACTTTGAGAGGCTGAGGAGGATTTCTTGAGTCCAGGAGTTCGAGACCAGGCTGGGCAACATAGCAAGACCCTGTCGCTATTTTTAAAATTAAATAATTCTTCTTTCACAAAATATTAATAAATGCCCTGCCTTGGCAAGTCTTTCAACAAAAGGGGCTTTGTGGCCATCTGTGCTGGAAATACAGTGTTGTATTGGAAATGTTCTTTACTGCAGGACTTCTCTGAGCCTTTAATGTGTTTGTGTTAATTGCGAATCTCCACGAGGAGAAGACAGTATGCAGTGTTTCCCAGACTGAGTACCTCATGAAATGCTTTCTCTTTCTAAGAACTTCTAGAGCCCTAGTCACCTGGACAGCACCCTCCAGGAAATGCTGGCCTCTCATAACCTCAAACTTCCATCTGAATTTCCAGGTCAAGTTTCCCCCTTATTATTCAGAAGGAACACTTTCTCTTGCAATGGACAGTTGGAATCCTGGCCTAAACTCAGATTCTCCCTCCCCATCAATGTCTCTCTCCACCTCTCCTACTACAAGGCCCAGGCTAAGCCCTATCTCCCAACATCCTTAACATCCCAACACCTCCTCTCCTGCTGCAATTCAGTCCAATTAGCCCCAGCCCAAAATCTAATTGTGTGCAAAGCACAGACTAACACTAAACCTGATCAGTGTTGTTTCTTTTTTAATGCTGAAACAGTTCAGGGCTCACTCATCCTATTTCATCGGCTAGATTGCAAGCTCCATGTAGGGATTTTCCCCCCTTTTATTTAAACCAGCAGGCTGCCGCTTCTGGTGGACCTGCTGCACCCTAAACACTCCTGGGCCATAAGCTAAGGCTCAAAGCATATTGGTCACATGAGTTTCTGAAGATGGCTTCTGTGAGTGCCTGCAGATTTCCTTACACATCCCACAAGGAAGAGCAATGACCCCTGTCCATGAACAGGGACGACTCCCCAGTCTGGCTGCAACCTTCTTTTTTATTCTCACCTTGCTGAGAATAATCAACTCATCTCAGTTTTCCTGAGGCTTTGCAAGTTTTAGCACTGACAGTTCCATGAGCCAGGAACCCAGTGAGGACCAGGCAAACCATGACAGTTGATCACTCCACTTGCCTGCCCTGCCCGTAAATGAATTAAGGTTTTACAGCCTAAATCTTTATCGTCTGCTTGAAATGTTCTTATCCCATGGTTAGCCTTTCAAGGCCAGGTTTAAATGCTCTTCCCCTCACTGGACATTCCCTTATCACATCCCTTATATGCCTCCCTCCTGATGAGTCCGGCCAAGTCACATGACCTGGCGCCATAACTGATTGCCCACTGACCCATGGTCTAGTTCTCAGTAAAACTGCTTCCCTTCTGGATGATTCTTGCAGGCAGGGTATCTGTTATGCACATCGTATGCACATGCTTGCTTCCCCAGCAAGCCCAGCACTGTTCCTTGCACCAGCACATCATCAGAATTGGAAGACGATCAGCATTTGCCGGTTGATTGATTGATTGGTTCTGATCCCAGAACAGGCCCAATCTAGGGAAGCCCAAAGCCAGGCAGGAGTATAGTGGAGAGTCTGGAACTAGCTGCACTAATTCCACTCCAGCTGAAAACTCTCAGTAAATAACGCTAAAATCTTCAACTGGCAGAGCACCTAGCTTCTCTGTTCAATATCTAGGGCTGTCTATAATCCATTAGTTGTGTGTTAGTCTTTTTTCTACATACGAACCTAAGTCTTTGCTGATTTATGTAGAAAGGAGTCCACAGCAGGGCAGAATGCCTCCCAGGAAAAAGAAACGGTTATCATGCAACTATGCTAGGTCATTCAGAATAGTTATCATTATATGCCCTGCTTCGGCAATTGCAGAGACCATATTTTTTAAATGAATATAAAGTCTAAAAGGAATTTTGTCAAGTCAGATTTACAAAAATCAAAGTAGGCCACCCTGACTTGCACTGTCAATAAGGTGTTAGGGGAAGATCCTAGGAGATTAACACCCTTTCATGATGACCCAGCTGTTCCCCTGAAGGTGATAACACCCAGTCAGGCCCAGGATGAGGAACAAAGAGGGACTGGGGGTGACACTGGAAACTTTTAAATCTAAGGAGCCACAGGTCTCCTACTCAGTTTTTTTAATGACGTTTATTATTTTTTTAATGTCAGTAACATTGCTTTCCAATCTATATCAACCACAAGAAAGAAAAATTTTCATTGGGTATTTTTATTCCTGTTGTATTACATTACATTGATTTTCAGGAAGTTACTATATAAAAAGAGTCTCTCTAGATAATGAGAGAATCTCTCTCTTTTTCTTTCTATATATAGTGTATACACATAATATATAGTTATTTCAATGTTTTTTATTATTTCTCAATTATATTAAATATATAAATATATTAAATATGTTATAAATTTATTTGTTATGTATTTATTTAAATGTATATTAGATGTAAAGTATATACATATTTATATATATATTTTGTATGTATAGTTTGTACCTATTGTATATTATTTTTGTATATAAATATTTACGTACATATGTGAATTTTGTTCAACTGACGGATATCAATTCCCATCCAAACACTTGCTGTGTCATTAGTAGAGAAAGTGCATATGCCAAACTGGGAAAAGCCACAGTAATCACCATACCCACCTTGTCCACCTAAAGTCAATGTTTCTGTAAGGTAAATTGAACTGGAGCCGAAGCTCTCAGGTAGTGGCTAGCTCACCACCAGCTAGCAAACACCTTAAGAGGAAGGACTCGTTTTCCCAGGATCTTGCTGTATTTTCTGGTCACATGGAGGTACAGAGAATACAATCAACTGTATTGTTGCTTCTACAGTTTGTGTGGAGCTAGAGCCCAGTTTGGGGCATCTACTATTCAAATGTTTAGCAACTCTGTGCATTTCAGAATTCGGTATCGTTGTTTCTGCAATTTTAACATCTCTATTATTCAGTTCTTTAATTTGAAGCCTCCATGTACCACGTGGTGTTACCTGTAAAATCAGAGTTTCCCCTGCTCACACATCTGTCCTCCCAGGAGGTACCAATTTCACCCCCTTATTTTCCTACTAAACTGCAGAGGGGCGTAGTCAGGCATTCTCAAGACTCGAAGACAGTTCTCTGTAATCTCAAACGACTTTCCTAAAGAGACAATGTGAAGTTTTGTGTGTTTTTTCTTAATTTAGTACAGGTAACAAAGAACAGAAAAATTCAAAAGAAAACAAGCCAAAGAGAAAAAGGAACACCAATATTAAATGTGCAGTGGTCTGTCTTCTGATTCTTAATGTTCTTCCTAGAGTTTTGATTAACAAATGTTTTAAATGAGCACTTACTAAATCAGGCGGCATCTGCATCTTCCCTTAGGCAAAGCTAATAACTCATTTCTGGATCTCCAAATATGTTCACTTATTTCTATGTTAGTTAATCATGAGTTAGTATGAATAATTCTAAAATGTGAAGTAAATAAAGGCAAATTAATTTTTTTTTTTTTTTTACAGCAGGAGGAAAAGTGTATGAGTCCATTCTTACACTGCTAGAAATAAATACCTGAGGCTGGGTAATTTATAAGAAAAGAGGTGTAACTGGCTCACAGTTATGTAGGCTGTATAGGAAGCATAGCAGCATCTGCTTCAGGGAGGCCTCAGGGAGCTTCCACTCACGGCAGAAGGCAAAGCAGGAGCAGGCATCTTCACATGGCTGGAGCAGGAGGAAGACAGAGAGATGGTGGAAAGTGCCACCCTCTTTTAAACGACCAGATCTCATGAGAACTCTGTCACTAGAACAGCTCCAAGAGGATGGTGCTAAACCATTCAGAAGGGATCCGCGCCCATGATCCAGTCACCGCCCACCAAGGCCCACCTCCAACACTGGGGGTTAAAATTGAACATGAGATTTGGGCGGAGACACAGATCCAAACCCTATCAAAGAGTATTTTTGTAAAGCTCAATAAACAAGGAGTTAAGAACATTATTGGATTCTGGCCCTAGTTTTGCCATGGGCCAGCCTTGTGAACATAAGCAATGCAAGCCATCTTCTGAAGACTCAATTTCCACAACAGTGCATTGATGATGTTGAACCAGATTAACCTTAAGATCCCTTATGGACCTAATAGTCCATTCGTCTCTAAAGAAGAAAGGAAATAGAAATAGATTAACTAGGATTAAATAGGGCATTATTTTCTCTTATGGACATCCAGTCTTAGAGAGAACTACAGAATTAAATTTTTAATAACAAATGTGGTAAATGTTTATAGTTGAAGAATAGAAAATAATATCACTATCTTCCCCCAAAAAAACCTAAAGTCCTAAAATCCTAGTACCCAAAAATGACCATTGTCAACATTCTGGTGTTTATCTTTCAGACTATTTCCTACACAAGTACATAAGTACATACATGGCAGAACCAGGGGCTACACTCCATGTACTTACACAAATAAGTAAGATATTTTTGGGCCATGCACTGTAATCCTAGCAATTTGGGAGGCCAAGGTGGGTGGATCACATGAGGCCTGGAGTTCGAGACCAGCCTGGCCAACATGGCAAAACCCTGTCTCTAATAAAAATACAAAAAACAATTAGCTGGGTGGACAGGCACGTGCCTATAATCCCAGCTACTTAGGAGGCCGAGGCAGGAAAATTGCTTGAACCCGGGAGGCAAAGATTGCAGTGACCAAGATAGCGCCACTGCACTCCAACCTGGGTAATAGAGCGAGATTCCTTCTCAAAAACAAATAAATTAATAAATAATAATAATAATAAGATACTTTGCCTTGATTTTGTGATCTGTCATATAGCATTGGGGAAATATGAATTGGTATTAATTGTTGTAGGTTTTCTAGCAACCAGGTTAGCATTATGTATCAAAAGTCCTGAGAATATATGCATTCTTTAATCTAACAATTACCTTGCTAACGAGGTAATTTCCTAAGGTGTAAATGTATGAAAAAAGATGGTCACTATATCATTGTTTAGAAACTGTAAAAAAAAAAAAAAAAAAAGAAAAAAGAAAAAAGAAAACAAACCAAATGTCCAAAAATCAAGGTCCTATTAGGTAAATCACAGAGTACATTTACACAATGGAACACAATGCAGCCTTTAATAATGATACTCAGATACATATTCAGGAACATGGAAAACTATAGACAACCAGTATTTGAGGCATTTCCTCTGACAACCACAGGTAAGGGAGTTCACCGAATTGCTTTCTTTAAAAAAACCACAATAAAGCTGCTGGGATGGCACAGCCCCGATCTGGGCTGCCGACAACAATCCCAGGCTTTCCATATGCTCCGCAGCATCCAGAAATGGCAGGCTAACATTTTCCTCCTGCTGGCACTGGTGGGCTCGCTGCAACTGTCACTATTCTATCCTCACTCTCCACTCCATCTCCACAACCTTTGCCCACTCTTAACCAGGGATGGAGAGACACACTCTCGAGGCTGAAAAATTAGAAACCTGTTGAGTTGCCCTCTTGCACTCCAAAGTTGCCAAGAGCCTGTATGGGGAAGGACAGGAGGTGAATGCAACAGGATGGGCAGAAGGCAGAGGCAGCAGGTGAGGGAGGCGAGGCGTGGGAGTGCAGGGACATCCAGCAGAGAGAGAAGGAGGGTCACAGAAAGAAAGGCAACCAAAGAGACAAGGCTCAGGGCTGCAGAAGAAAACGGGAAGCACTACTTTAAAAATAATCATAGAGGGTAAGAAAAAAAGATGCTGCCATGATTCCTTCCCTTTGGTGATGCAACCAGTGAATTAATGAAGGAAACCCGAGGTAGAGCCCACCAGCCTCTGAACTGCTTATAGATACCTGGAAGAGGAAGGATTCCTTCTTTTGCTTACTCTTTTCCCTTCCTTCCCCACCATCCCTTTTGGATTCTCCTGGTTCATTTATATACTCTCTTTCTCTCTCTCTCTTTTTTTTACATTGTCCAGCTAAACATTACAATGGCTTGAAGTAGTGTGACAAAGATGGGAGCCAGGATGAGAAGAAGGGAGTTGGAATACCTATTCAGGATGAAGATGTGTAATATGATTCACCTGTTCATATCCTAGTGACATGTTTTGGCTGTGTCCCCACCCAGATCTCATGTTGAATTGTAACTCCCACATTTCCCATGTGTCATGGGAGGAATCTGGTGGGAGGTGATTAAATTATGGGGGAGGGTCTTTCCGGCGCTATTGTCATGATAGAGAATGAGTCTCATGAGATCTGATGTTTCTAAAAAGGAGAAGTTCCCTGCACAAGCTCTCTCTTATCCCGCTGCCATCCACGTAAGATGTGACTTGCTCCTCCTTGTCTTCTGCCATGATTGTGAGGCTTCCCCAGCCACGTAGAACTGTGAGTTCTCTATTAAACCTCTTTCCTTTGTAAACTGCCCAGCCTCATGTATGTCTTTCTCAGCAGCATGAAAACAGACTAATACATCTAGTCTTTGACATATTGATCTCCAACAGGAATGATTGGAGACCTGGAGAGTGTGAAGATGGCATGCTGTGTAACTTCCTAACCCTCCGCTGGTCACTCCAGTTGTTGTGGCTTAGCTGTACTCAGCTTCTAATGGGTCTTGTCTAGCTTTCCTTCATACCTTCATTTCTCCAGTACCCCCTCTCACTAACTCCAGAATACTTATCCATTTTCGACTCTCAACAATCCCTTTTCTCTCTGTGATTTGTAATAGCAAGCACATCACTTAAAGCCATCCATCTCCTTCTCTTAAATGAAGAATACTTTTCCTCAACATTGCCATACTTTCTATCTCTATACTTTCCTGTTACAGTGCAATGCTTAACAATTAATTAATTAACCTTCTAACTGAGGGACACAATCTGAGATGCAAACAATAAATAAAATGTCTGCCCCGAGCATCCTCCTTGGCAGCCTAGCAGTACCTGCCACCCCAGCATCATGCACTTTTCTGTAGCCAATCACCATGAGGCCATTGGCAGGTCCAGTTTTTGCTGTCCTGATGCTTTCAGGTTGTCCCCTGGCTTCCAAGAATCCTAGTTTCTTAACTAGAGGTGAGGAAATATAGAAGGAAAGTCCTGGTACAGCACAAAATTAATGAAGAATGTATATCACCATATTTCCCAACTGAAGAAGTGTTCAATGAGTCAATAACACCACTCCAAGGTGAAAAAAGAGATTCTGATTAACAGAGAGACTACGTGTGCCAACTACTGTGCTAGATGCTTCATGCTTACTGGGAACCATTATCTTGTTAGGTACAGAAGACACAGTTCCTGTCCTCAAACTACATTCTGTGTAGACAAAGCATTCACAAGATAATTGGCTTGTGGACCCTTGCAAGGGACATCTGCCAGAGTAAGTCAACACAGAGTCAATACCAGAAAAGTACAGATTTAGGATAATAAAAATAATTTACATTATTAAGTGCTTACCACGAACCAAGTATCATGTCAGCCCCTTTAAAACACTAGGCTTCAAATTCTCAGAATTGTCTTCCATGGATGATAATGAGATTTGAGATTTATGATGATCCAGCACATAGTAGAATTTGGTCATGTCCTCTGTATCATCAGAGAGATGTTGAATGAAGGAAGAAAAATCAAACGACTTTGAAAATCTGTGCTCAATTGGTATATTGATGCCTACTTCTTAGCCCAAATTATTAATTTTCATTTTAAAAACACTTTGTTATAAAGTGGATTTTATGAAAACTAAACAACAATAATTAGTCCTATTAGTTTAAAGGCTGTTAATTCTGGCACATAATATTAAGTAATATCCTTATAGAATGGATATTTAAGGCATAACATGAATCATTACTGGTATGAGTTGTGATATGTATAATACCTAAGCATTGTGCTAGGCACATGCTGTCAATATTCTCATTTATTACTCCTATTAAACTTATATGTAAGTTTCTATTATCAGTCTCACTTTACATTTGGAGAAACTGAGTCACAGAAAGGTGAAATTGTGCATGCTTTCAAATCTGGTAAGCGCAGAGGTAGGACCTGAGCTCAGGTTTACTTGATTCTAAGCCCACTGTGTCCTAACTCATGACCATCCCAAATGGTTTTCATTACTACTTTAAATAATAAAACAATTATAATTTTTAAAAATTTCTAGAATATGTTTCACTATGATGTAGTAGTCAAATCCCATTGAAAGCCAATTGTGCCCAATTTTTTAATATTTCTGATGATCAATAAGTAAGATAACTGCACCATGTCCAGAAGGTTTCTCTATAGGAGTGTTTATCCCTATCAAAATGCTTTCTTAACTTGAAAATTACCAGCATGGTTTTAAACCACTAAAGCTGACTTTAAAAGGGGAATGAACCGGGGGGGGGGGGGGGGGGCGGGGGGCGGAGAGGCTTTCATCATTTATGAACAGTCCTTTGTTCGAAGTTCTGACACCTGTGAAAGATAAAATAATTTTTTGTGGTCATTGCTGGTCGCACTCGGGCTCTTAAGGAGCCTCCTTCAATGTCTGATGACATACAGACCTAAGGGAACCTTCCAACAGGGCTGGCTGCTTTGCATCTTGGAATGCAAGTCTGTTTGCTCTAGGTTTTATCTCTCAAGTAGGATCTAGTTGCCAGTGATTTGGGATGTTGCCCCCTTATTTCCAGGAGTTGAGAAATATTTCAAATGGTGAAAATGTTTTCCGGTTCTCTCAGTTTTGCCTCTGAAAATTGCCATTTATTCTGTCCTAACATCAGTCTCTTCCTGACTACCTTCCCCTGCTATTTCTGTGGGATTTCACTGTGCAATGATTGGAACGTCCAATTTGCTGAGTGTTACAAGTAGGGGCTAGGTTTGTATTGCATAGTAGATGAAGCAACTTCAACACCAGGAAGCTAAATGGAGGAAAAGAGGATTCTGAGGTTTTACTGAAGGAATTTTTGTTAATCATCAAACTCGAGAAGAATATACATTTTTTCCCACTAAATTTCTCACTTGAAATAGATAGAAACAAGAATTTTTCCCACTGAATTTCTCACCTGAAAAGATATTAGAGCACATGACTATAACTATCATCTCCAAATGAATATTTTTATGCTTGAATAGATTTTCAAACCCCAAAACCTACATACTATTGTATGATCCTTAAGGAGGAGGATGTTTTCACTAAGGTTGGTGAAGGTTGAGAAAAAGCTCTGCTAGAAAAATCCAGGCTGGGGTTATAATTGAAAGAAGAAAAAAATAAACATGTTCTCTCTTAACTTCTACTACACCAAAGACAAACACATAATTTACCAAAATGGTCCAGATTCAAGTAAAGGCTACCTATAGCTAAATTTGCATATATATGAAGTTGAAAACTAAAGCATATTAGCCTCAAACCAAAGTAAAAGCCTTTCCTACATCAAACACTCAGGGAAGATCTATGAAACAAAATTTCTTCCAGTTTATATTATCTCTTAAGTCACAACAATGCTCTCCTTCACAAATATAAATACTTCCTACAAGTTCAAAACCAATTATGTTTTCTAGACACTTGTGTACCTCTTTCAATAAACAAATCATTTTGTCCATTCCCATATGCCGCAACTCATTCATCTTGACCTTGGCAAATCACTTTATTTGGAAATTTTCAGTGTATTCCCACTGAGATCATCAATTCTAAGTAATTATCACTTTGCACCAGCTGGGTTAGAAAGTCAAGGTGTTTTCATCCACCCATTGTGGTTCCTCTGTGTTTTCTGTAGAGCACTCATGATTTTCTACTGGAAATCCATATTTGTATACATTTCTTGCTCTCTAAACTGCAAGCTTCATGAGAACAGGAAACATTTCTTTACCTGAAAATATTGTCTTCTGTTTATAGCCCTCCTAGGACTTTGCACACAATTGTTAATAAATATAAGTTGAAGGACTCAGAAATTTCCCTTCCAGGGATACGTCCTATAGAGCTATTGGCATAAGCACGCAAAGAGATACTTGTTGTATTACTGTTTTCAGCAATGAAAATTAGGAGCTACGTAGATGCTCATCAACAGAGAAATGGTTAAACACCCATACCCTTTGCAAGCTATGGATTGCTACATATCTATAAATATATAGTGTATACACACATGTACTTGATAATAAGAGCAAATTAGATAAATAAGATGTAGAAAAGTCTGATATTATCAAGTGGAAAACGATAAAAAGGAAAAGTTCAGAAAAATATGTCAATATACTTCCCATTTTTAACAACTGCTTACGGATAAACTCCATTATATACTATAACACATATTTTTCCTATGCATAGAAAATGTCTGAAAGGATAAACAGTATGTTCCCATGAGCAAATATCTCTGGGAAGTGCAAGGCAGTGGAAAAAGGATGAATTTTTTCCCTTTACATATGTATTTCTATACTGCTGATATTCTTTACACTGAGCATGCATATCTTTTCAATAAGAGGTTAAGGGAAATAAATCTATTCTAAATGAATGAATGAATGAAGTCTACATAATTAAATTGTTAATTCTGTGTCCCTAGTCTGGTTTATGAGGATAAGCTGATGAAATAAGTCCTCCCCTGGCTATAGGCCTATTACAGGGCAAGAAAGATCTTTGCTGAAAGGTCCTACAGCAACATGCAAATTACCCTGTCCCAGGAACCAGTAGACTAAATTCCTGGTTTATATGCTACCTACCAAGCCAGAGGACAATATACATTCTCTGTACCTTACTTTATTTATTTATAAGGTAAGATTGGGTAGACTAAAGGATTTCCAAAGTCCCTTTGAATTCTAAATTTCTCACCCCCTTCTTCGAGAGACAGAGAGAGAGAAATGATGAGGGTCACCAAATGGCCAAAGCATGAAAGACGTAAGTTGCACTGCTATTAGAAGACAGGCAGTTAACAGAATCTGACAATGAAAAAAAGGAGCACTTAGAAGGTTAACGTTCATTTTATGCTTTGCTTCATGATATAAATTTAGGCTTTCATCTGCATTCAACTCTAGATAACATCCTATAAGACAAGGAAACACTGTTTACAGCATGGCATTTCAAATATCCAGATGATGGTTCATTTGGAATAGATTACAACTCTGCTTTCTGTCATCAGGCATTCTCAGACCCATATTGCATCCATATGTAGCCAGGGACCATTAATTGGTTCAGTATTCTTTTATTTGGGGGGAAAAAAGGAAAATGGGGCAAAGTTTAGTACTTTCTTAATATATTTTATTCTCAATTTTCTAGATTGAAAACTAAATAAATTATACAATAGTTTATCAATCATCGAATTTAACACGTAACACCTCTTAAACATCTATGATAAAGTAAACCTGAGTCCCATCAACATGAAATGTAACCTCCTGTCTCAGAAACCACATCGATCCATGAATTTTACTCTAACTATGATATGGAGTAAGACCAGGAAGGTCACTTAGACATAGCCTAATGAGAAAAGCTTCTCGTATTATTTTCCAGCCTCAGTTTAAAAAAATAATAATAAATGGCAACTTTTTTGATTCATGACATCCTATCAAATGCAAAAGAAACCTAGGGTTTTCATTGCCCCGAGTGATATTATATACAGTCCTTTTTTTGTATTCTGATAGAGTATCTTAATTAGGACTTAGAATGGACAAGTTTATTTTTTAGCCAACTTTGAAAGATGATCTTCCCCACCTAATTTTCTACTTGAAAATCAATACATACAGTTTTGCCTTCAGCGGTTCCCAGAATGATATCTACAGCATGCCATCTTCCACTTGCTTGCATCTAGTTTTCATTACCCAAAAATGTCTTTGTTCCTCTTTAAGAGCTCTAAAGAAAGATCTGCTCAGACTGCATTGAGAACACAGGGAAATAAAACATTTCGGAGTAGGGGGTATGACAGAGAGGTCTGCCCCCTTGGAGCTGGGAAACCTGAGCATTTAAGCATCAATTTTAGAAAGGATGATGGATCCAGGGTTGGCAAAATGATGACCATGTAAGCTTTTCTTTGGGAAGCACTTGCCTTCAATAAACTCCCCTCTCTTCCACCATCATTCCAGGTGCTTTTCTACTTCCCACTCAATTGACCGGGAATCCCACTTTCCCTGCTGCCAAAACTTAAAGTAGACCCATTTTCCTCACTGTAGCAGTGTCTAGCAACAGAATCTTTTCTTCAAACTCTATCCAAACATACCTAACCTGTGCAGACTCTACTCATCTGTAGACATTCAAAGATCTAAACTGGTAAGGTAAGAACTGAAGTGCATGCGTTGTATGGCAGCTCCTGAGAATAAAACCAGAGGTCCAAGACAACTCTCCCCAACTCCTCTCTGTTGCAGGTCCTACCAATCAATACCTGTACTTGTTCACTCTAAGCCCAGACACAATCTTACAGTCCTTAACACTGGATTCCAAGCAGCCACAACCACTTCCGGTGGAACAGAGTCAACTGGAAAGTTGGAAACTCTTTGTCATAATTGTCTTACCCTCAAAAAACAAAAATTGCAATTCCTAGAACCATAGATAGCTGCCAAAGAAAGTGGGTAAGGTAATCACCTTTCACTGGATAAGGTGGACCTGTCAGTAAACTTATGACAACACCCCACTACCTACCTATGGAGTTGACCTTACCCCTGATATACCTCTTCTGATATTGGAGGTAAGGACAAAGTGACGATCATCCATCTGCAATATGCTCTCTACTGACAATGCCAGCTTCTTCCATCTCTGACTATTTAATGGTTTATTGCTTATGCCTTTAAGACATTCAGATACATCTTTTTAATACATTTAAATTCAGCATAAAAACAAAATAAATTGCAACTATTCTTGGATGCTATACTCCTACAATTTTTTTTCACCAAATTCTGAAGTTGGAAGTATTTATTAAAATATATGGTAAAAGCATAATGTATTCCTCTATAGCAAAAAACTGCCTACTGAAAAACTCCATTCAGCATACATTGTATTACTCAGCTTGAATTTAGGAAAAACTTTTTGATTTTGTATAATTCCCCCATGATTTCCAGCTCATTGTATTGAATTTGCACATTTGTTACATATACTATGGGCCTACCATATACAAAGTAGCCATCAGAATCAGTGTTACAAGTGAAAACTAAACTATCTGATTTTGGATAAGCAAGCCAATTGTTTGGCATTAGCATAGATGCATCAATTCTTCTTAATGGCTTGGATTTGTGACTTTTCTGTATGTCACCTCACCACCACCCACAAACACTCATTAATACAGGGGTCAAATTACCCTTGTTTTATTTCTATCAGGGTATTTCACTACAGATGTCTTCTGAAAACCTATTGAATTCCTCATTCATATTCCTCATTCATATTCACACTGTCTCCACCCCTCCCGCCTGATTTCAGTACACTTCCAATTTGTTTGGCATTCGTCTTCTCCAAATTTCTGAAGTTAGTCCTGGCTTTCTCCAGATGAAAAAGCCTCAAATACTTAGTTTCCCTTATTAATAACAAAGTTTGATTCATTCAATCAACTGGTGCATAATCATTTACACAGTGAAAAGTATTAGCCTGACTGCTCATAGCACAGCTGATACTGTTTGACCCTGCTCAAGATAAAACCCTTTGCAGGTATGACATCTACCATAGACTTAACTCATTTGCCAGGTAATCAAATGGCTATTAATTTTTCTATTAACTGAATTTAATACCAGAGAGACACTGTAATGAGACCTAGCAAATAATTTGGGAACATTAGGATCCCATGGATGCTACTAATAAAAGCTGTGATTTCTCTACTCTTGGTACTGCTTTTCCTTACTAGGAAATTGTAACACAATAAAATTTTAAATTCTGTGTTTATTTCATTCACAGTGAGTTGGAACCTGATCTTGCCAACCCATTGGGGACCATTTGGCCTTAGTGCTTGGCTTGAGATTAAAATTTTCTCAAAACTGAGGAATCAGATTTTTCATATGTATCATGGTGAATTTTTTTTAAAGCACATTATTTTCCACAAGACTAAAAGTTGTGCAGAAATAAACAAAGACCACCAAAACAAGAACATGCAAACACTATTTTTTCAGAGCTTGCTACAACAAGAGCATCAGCCACCATCATTCATGTTTGGCAGAGACTCAAGGGCAGGTACAGGGGTGAGAAAGCTCACAGCAGAAGGAAAGGGGGAGGCTTCGATGTGCCCTGATTGGAAGCTGTGGTCGTGTAGGAAGCTGGAAACAGGCTCGCAAGAAGTCAGATATCCTATAGGATTAGTTAGGAATGAGGAGTTGGGCTTCTCCAGTTGGCCCTAAATTGGAAGGCAGGACAAATATTAAGAAAGCGCTGTTATTGGTTAAACCTTGGCCATCTTGAGCTAATGACTATAGGGGTTTATATTCGGCTTCATGAACTGGCTGCTTCAGGTTGTAGGTCAGAGTTCTATTTTTATACACGATCTGGCCATTGTCTGTTTGTATATTCAGTCTCTCAACTGATACACACTGAAAAGTCTCACTTAAAGGAAATGTCTGTGCAATACTAAAAATAGCACTGCCATCCAATTTGCTGGTTTGGCATTGCTTTTCTGTGACTAGAAAGTAAAACCTAGTTAGTGTATGTTATTTGGAGAGAGAAAAAACAAAAAACAAAAATAAAACAATCACCAAATATCTCACCCTGTTTAAAAGATAGCCCTGATAACATTTTGGAATATACATATATTCACTGCTCTTTCTATATACAAAATTTACAAAACCAGAATAGAACTGAGCATAATCATTTCTAAACTGTTCTCTAAACCAACAATAAGCCAACAATCATGAACATTCTCTGCCTGATCATTTAGCAACTTTCCCTGTCATGATTTTAATGACTATATTACTTTAATGACTTCACATGTTAAGGGTTCCTATAATATATGCAACACTCTGCTCTTTGGGGATATTCACGGTGTTTCTTATTTTTATTACAATACAAAAATATTGCACTGAGCATTCTTTCAGGTAACTCTTAGCACACAGCTCTGAACTCTAGATGCTAAAGAAAAAAAAAATAGAAAAGGGATGGTGTTGAGAACTAACCAAGAGGCAACAGAATAGGGTAGGAAGACCCATGGGGGGCTGGTAAGTGTTTTTGGTTATACTGGTTCCACCATCGCTCACTTTTTTCCTTTTTTTTTTTTTTTTTTTTTTTGAAGCGGGATCTCTCTCTGTCACACAGGCTGGAGTGCAATGACACGATCTTGGCTCACTGCAACCTCTGCCTCCCAGGTTCAAGCAATTCTCCTGCCTCAGCCTCCCAAGTAGCTGGCATTACAGGCATGCACCATCACACCCAGCTAATTTTTGTATTTTTAGTAGAGATGAAGCTTCACCATGTCGTCCAGGCTGGCCTCAAACTCCTGACTTCAGATGATCCACTCACCTTGGCCTCCCAACGGGCTGGGATTACAGAAGTGAGCCACCGCACCTGGCCCCACCATCACTTCTTCTGTCACTAAACCCCTTATTTCTCTTCCTGGGCCTGAGTTTCCTCAGGAGAGAAAAGAGAAAGGGCCGCCAAGGATGCAGCAACAACATTTTGCAATTCTGCCCACCTGCTTCTGCTCTTCACGAGATCATGACAGCTGGTGACTTGGGCAGAGGCTTGCAGGACCTTCTCCTAGATGGGGCAGGCAGAGCCCTTCAGCCTGGGAGGCCTGGACATCCTGGTGAGGGTGGGACAGTGGCTGCCCTTATGCTGCCTGGTTTTCACTGGTATCTTGATGAAGATGTTACAAAGCTCTCAAAAGCCCTATTTCTGGGCCTCTTTAAACTTCAAAGGGTGCCATGCCACAGCCTGCCTTTAAGCCCTGGGGCGATGCAAGCGACCCTAGAACAGGTGGACTGATTGGCACAGGTTAACTTCCTGCTGTGTATAGCAGTCTCTCTCTCTGGGTAACCCCCATTTTCATGTTGTTAACTGTCAAGTTCAAACATTTGAACCAAATCATAAAATGTGTATGAGACACAAAGTTGTCCAGACAGAAATGAGCTCTGCTTCAGTGGTAGGGAAACAAGCACACTTAAACACTGTGACCAGAGGTAGATCCAGCTGGAGGCCCTGAAGCTTATACAATTTGGGGGTGCCCTGTAAGAAAGAGAATAAAAAGTTACAGTATAACACTAGCTACAGGGCCTTGGAAGGGGCCTTGCATAGGAGAGTAATGAGGCTCAGGTTTGTTCTAAAGTTCCCTGGGGGCGTGGTCAACCCTAGATGCTGACATCATTCCCAGAGCTTCAGTTCAAGTGAGCATGAAGAGGGACTGGGAAATTTCTAACAAGTTGTTGGGCAGCAACAAAGCTGCTGGTCCACACAGAGTGCCCATACCTTGAGAACCACAGATTTATACAAAGGTGGGTCATGGTCTCTTTAGGAAAAAGAATACCCCTTCTTTTTCACATTTTACAAAATCTTCTTAGTATCCCACATTTTACCAAAAATACACAGGATAGCATGACAGTCTCTCCCAGGGCTGTCGAAAGGCCCCGGGGAGTGAGAAGCACAGAGGCCGAAGCTTCACTTGCTTTGCAGACAGGCCATGGCTGGGGAGGCCGCTTCACCATTCAGCAGAACCCTAAGAGATTGCATTTCTGTGATGAAACCACTGTGTCAACTCTCCTCAAAACAGAACACTATGTCTTGCCTGGATGACCAGATGCTGGTTATCTGTATTGCTACCAGAGTAGGACAGTGTGTACAAGCTGTTACTGTAGAGCTAGATTAAGGAATTCAAATCATGGATTTGGCATGGACAGTGTGGCCTTGATCAAGTTACTAACCTTTCTGTGCATTAGTTTCCTTGTCTCAAAAATGGAGATGGTAATGGTACCTCCTTCACAGTATAGTTATGAGGATTCAGCACTCAGTAAATGACTAGCTGGTAGCAGCAGCAGCAGTGTAATGTAGCTTATGGCATTGACTCTAGAAGCTGACAGTGTGGATTCAAATCCTGGCCCCATCGCTCCAGAGCAGCACAACCATAAGTAAGGAAATAATCTCCCTGAGCCTTTATTTCTTCATCTATGAAACAGAAATAATCATAACATTTATCTAGCTAGAGTTCTTTAAGAGTTAAATGAGATAATGCATACAAACATGCTCCATGCCGAGCACATAGTAAGGTTCCACAACTGTCAGCTGCTGCTAATGTGTTACTATTGTCCCCGCATTTGATGATCTTATGTTAATCCTTATTGGCTCAGAAAGCACAGAGGAAGTCCCCGGACCCTCTTGTTCCATTGCTGAGCACATGGTAAGAAGTCAACACGTCTTCTGTATTGAAACCAAAAATGGAATTGAATGCCTTTGTCTCATCATCATCAACATCAACATCAGAATGTATCGACATGAGTTAGTAAAAGTAATTCTATGCAAATCAAGGTGCAATTGATCTGGTGGTGGAGGGGATGTAGAAGCTGGTTTCTTAGGAGTAAACCAAATTTCCCTTTTGGGTTGAATAATTGATTGGTCTACTCATATCTATTGAGAGCTCAGTGATTTTATTGTTTGTGTGGCTGACCTTGAATATACAGAACATTAAAACTATCAGGAGTGGAAGAAAGGGGCAGTTCTGGGGACTGTCATTTCATTGGCTACCAGGAAAAATGACTATGGTGGAGTTTCTAAGGCCACTCGGCAGACAGTGGAGTATTGCCAGTGGGCCTGTTGGCGGCCATCTGTAAAGGGGCTTCAATTACAAAATGTAAAGGTTGAGAGACAATGAAGAACCCTGGCCAGAAAGCCTAGAACCAGCAGCAGAGACCACCCTTTGGTGAAGAAAAAGAGGCTAATTCTACCCTTATCCTTCCTTCCCTGCCTAAGCTCCTCCAAGAGGGGACTGGTGAGAGAGCAATGCTGAAATCCTCAATTGGAGGCTTTAGTTAAATGATGTTGTGGCTGTATTCCACTATTAGGTATCAGAACCTATCATTTATACAGAAAATGAGCAAAAATATGATGGCTCACTAAAGCTTTCCAAAATGCTGATTCATTCATTCAAAAGCATGTATAGCATCTATTGTGAACCATAAAGTGGTTTCAACACCAGGATAGGAAGTGAAGTGTCTATTCATCATTTCTATGATCACGCTAGTTCCAGATGCCATAGAAACTTGTGTTCCCTATCGTGCAAGGCTTATAGTCCATATTCAATTAACTCTGGTTCAATTAAAATACACAGGGAATAGGCTTCTGGTATCACAGATTAGAACTATATAGTCTGCAAACATCATCATGTTTACCACGGAAGATATGATACCCTGTTTTGTGCCTCCTCCTATATGAGTATGTCCCGTCTGTACAAGGAGACAACCAGAAATGCCTCTAAGAGAGGCATCATGTAGTAACCAGCATGTGCCCTGCTAGCACCTGTCACAGGGCCTGTCTTTGCTAATGAAAGTGGTCATCAACAACCTCCATATAGCAGCAATTGTTTATTGTGCCCCAGTCATTTTTCCTGTAAACCATGCCCAGCTTATGTGGGCAAAGTGTTCTGGGAACACAGCATAGGGAGCCTGCTTTCTGCTGAGAATTTCCAGGAAGGCATCTCAAAGAACAGACGTTAAATTCAGTCAGTCCTTGAGATATGAATAGGATTTTGGTGGTGGTGACAGTAGGGAATGGGAGGAAGAATATTTCAAGCAGAATGAACAAATAGCATATAGACTATATAGGACATTCAGGCCAGCAGCTGTGGCTCACGCCTGTAATCCCAGCACTTTGGGAGGCCGAGGCGAGTGGATCACCCGAGGTCAGGAGTTTGAGATCAGTCTGGCCAACATGGTGAAACCCCATCTCTATTAAAAATACAAGAATTAGCTGGGCATGGTAGCATGCACCTATAATCCCATCTACTCGAGAGACTGAAGCAAGAAAGTCACTTGAACCCAGGAAGTGGAGATTGCAGTGAGCCGAGATCATGCCATTGCACTCCATCTGGGGCAACACTACAAGACTCCATCTCAAAAAAAAAAAAAAATATATATATATATATATATATATAGAGAGAGAGAGAGAGAGAGAACATTCAAAGTAGAAGGGGTGGAAGGAAATGCAAATCAGAGTATACTTTCAAAAGAATTGAGGCACTCAAACATATCTGAGGATCCATGTTCATAGCAGCATTATTCAAAATTGTCAAAAGGTAGATGCAACTCAAGTGTCCATAGACAGATGAATGCATAAATAAGGCACTCTATAGATAAATAATGGACTATTATTCAGCCTTAGAAAACAAGAGAATTGTGGCACATGCTACAACATGCATGAACTTTGAGGACATTATGCTAAGTGAAATAAACTGGTCACACACACACAAAAAAAACCTAAATACTGCATGATTCCACTTGCATGAGGTACCTAGAGGAGTATATTCATAGAGACAGAAAGTAGAATGATAGTTGCCGGGGGTTGAGAGGAGGGAGGAATTGAGAGGTATCGTTTAATGGGTACAGAGTTTCAGTTTTACCAGATGAAAGATCTGGAGATGGATAGCAGTGATGGTTGCACAACCATGTGAATGTACTTAATGCCACTGAGTTGTACCTTGAAAAACGGTTAAGATAAATTTTGTATTATGTGTATTTTACCACAATGAAAAAAAGTGTTTAAAAGAAAAAGGGAAAAACCAACAATCATTACAATTGTGCCCTGAGTGAAAAGTTCAACTTCTAAATACTTAGATACTTGTACCCTCAAAAGTACTACGCCTTTACATTTTATGCAAATTTCTAATGTGCAAATTTGAGATAGACACAATTAAAATATTCATAAATATCACATTTTACTAAAAAACGGAAACATGAATCTTTTCCTAAACTTTTTTACTTAACCTAGAAGCATATAATTGTAGTGATCTAAAGCCAAGTGAATTCTAAACTGTGTTTAAGAAAAGATACATGGAAGCTTTAACTGAACAGCAAAAATTTCTGTCATCCTTGCCAGTGACTTCTGAACTGCACAGCACAAGATTTTAGTGAATATTGAGTTATGGTGTTTAAATACATCCCAATAAACTTAAATTTTTGCCTATGCTATTGTTCTTGAAATTCAAGCTCTTCTATGGCAATACTACCACGAATACTGAAAAAACACAACGGAAAAGAACGAACTTTGGAACACGAGTTAGAAATGCCAGAATCTTAAAGAGCAAGTCAATCATTGATTAATAATCTACCTATCTCCTTAGGCTAAAAGGTATATTTAAATTGTTCTTAAATGTCCCTATATTCTTCCATTTGTGTGTTCTGAGAATACATCCTCACAACTCAAAATTATGTACGTCTATACAAATGCATTTTGCGCATGAAATGCAAATGCTTTGTGTAATGGAAGTCCAATTTTCCTTTGGAAATGTTGGACTGTCAGCAAATGTCTAGTGTCTGCTGGCCTGCAGTTCTCCTTTGCTACCCCATGACTGCAATAATCCCATTGCCACACTCTGCTTCTGCAGAATCTGGGTTCCAGGCACTGAGCCCCATTTGCTCAAAGCTGTCCATGCATGTGAGAAGCAGACCTGAAGGCAGCCGCAGGCCAGCACATGCACTTGTCTGGCTCCCCAGCACCTAAGTCTCAGAGGCCTTTCCTTAATGGGGAGAGGCTGCCTCTCAAATGGTGGGAAACCATCTCAACTCCTGCACAGATTTTCACCTAAAGCCAGTCCTGAAAACTTGTAGCGTGGGACCTCTGGTCATCTGAAGCTCCAAAAAGTATCAGAATAATTCGATAATTTTCCCACTAAAGAATGGAATACCTTGAACTCATAAGCATATATGGTCCTAACTGAAGATATGAGTATAAGAAGATATATATATACACGAGATGAAACATCTCAGGACACATAGGTCTGTCAAATAATAAGAAAACTGTAGGTTGGAAAAATATCACCAAACATATTGGAGCCCCATAAAACATGAAGCCTCTTATCAAATACACATTTTTGTTCTGTGAACCTTCCAACAGGGACAGGCAGTCTGTCTTTACACCCAGGCCAAAGTTCATCTATGAAAATGCAGCTGTAACAGAGGGAAGTTCCCTACCACCCTTTTAAAACCTAAAAAGAGGCCAACTGCGATGTGAGGAAGGAAACATCTAGTGGGGTTGTCACTTTTGCCACCACCTCCAAGTCCAGCTCGCAGCCCCCCATGGCAGTATTAAAGTGCCTCCTTATCCTGAATGTACAGGAATTTGGTTTTCTGGAAGGTAGCTTCACATTTCAGCCCGAGTCTCTAGGGTAATAGGTATACAGGCAGCTGTAGGGAACCATTCAGGTGTGACACCCTCACATCCCTGAGAAAAGACTCTCAGTCAGTGCTCAAAGGCTTATCCCTTTCCCCCAACACATACACACACACACACACACAGAGTCACACACACACACAGACCCACACACAGAGACACACACAGACACACAGAGACACACCCACAGGCACACAGAGACACACAGAGACACACTCACACACACAGAGACACACAGAGACGCGCGCGCGCGCACGCGCGCACACACACACACACACACACACACACACACACAGAGGTAACCTTCCCAGCAAGGATAGGATGGCAAGAATTAAATGGAGTAAAATCAGAATGTTAAAGAAGCCCTTCTGCAATGAAGGTATATCCGAAAATCAATCCAAAGAATCTACCGAGATTTCTGCTCCCTGAGGAGGTTGTGGTGGAGGCTGAACAGTGGAATATCTGGATCTCCCCTCATCTTGACTGTAATTGATAGAAAGAAAGAAAAAAAATGCATTGTGTTTCTAACTCAGTTCTTCTAAGATTTTATTTTTGATGCCGGGTCTCCTTTTCTATTTTTCAATCACACAACATGGTACTTATTAATAAGCTCTCAAATTACATAAAGAGAGATCTAAAGCACAGGAACACTAATATGCCCCGCGGCATTGTGGCTTTGAGAGCAGAACGGCATTTGTGTGCAATTGAGGAGGACTGGCCGCAGCTATGGAAACCAGAGCCAGACAAGGAGGAAGATGGCGCCCACAACACGAGGTGGGAGCTGCAAAAAGGAAAAAACCCCAGAAAGGAAGACACATGGCATCGCTAAACACACACACACACAGTCCCAGGTACTGGTACCTTAAGTGATTCAACTCTCATATCTCAATCATCTTTTGTTATATGTTGGGTTTTAAAATTGAAGAATCCCACAGGAACAATATATATATAATATATATATAATATATATTATATATATATTTTATAGTACTAGCTTAACAAATAAAATCAAGTATTTCTGCAAGATATAAAAGTGTGGATTCTTTAGTCCATTAAGATCATCCTCTGTATGTTCGCCTCCAGTCCAGATGGGACCAATTAAGAGTAAGACCCCCCAGTCCTAACAGATGTTAACCAAATAAGCCAAATCTGAAGCTTTAATGAACGAAGTCAGTCACATTTACTATACCCAAGAGAAGCAAAAATAAATATAATGTATACGGTAGGCCACCTGGGTTAACTTTAGATGACTAGGGCTTTGACCCATGGCTGTGATTAGTTTCAACTTTTCCCACGTATTTGTAATTAGCATATCAAAGGCTGCGATGGTGTTTAACACAACCCGAACCTTGGAATACTTTACCTCGACTTACCTTTCCTTAATATTGTTTGAAGAGGCAATTTCCACCTCTAAAATACTTTTCATTGCTTCTATTGAAATGGGAAGCATGGCTTTGTAACATTCTAAATCAATAATGATTAGTAACTCAGTGTGCAGCTTGTTCTGTGTCAATAAAATATGTCGCTTTCCAGCTCTCTCCGCTAGCTGTGACAGGCTTGGCTGGCATCACTTCTGTAACTTGTGCCTCACTGAATTCCATGTAGGATGGCGTGTAGACTAGAGACCCACCTCAGGCAGGCCGACCATCTCCCAGGGCCCCGTCCGAGCCCTAATATTTTCCTGAACAACAGGTGGCGGTAAAGAGACATTCCGCAGAAGCTCATTAAAGAGGTTTTCTGTTTCAGGCCGGGTTGTAGAAAGGCTGCTTAAGAGAAAGGATTGGGTAGTAAAAAACAAAACCTGATTCCAGTTTCTCTGCACACAATGTTCTGTTCCTACATATGTCACACCTAGCTCAGAGATTCTCCGCCCACCACCCCCGTCTTTAAATAACTCACCTTGTGATATAAATACTTTCCTTATTGTGGAGACCTCAGCTTTTGTAATGAACAGACCTCTAACCACTGACTCCCCTCACAACTCCCCCCCACACACACACGCACACACACGCTGACACATCTAAAAGAGCTTGAGCTTTCAAAAGCACAGATTCCAAAGCAGCAAAGCCAAGGGGTGCTTTGCGAGAAAGCTGCCATATTACGGGAACATTTGGTTTCTGAACTGCCTTAAAACAGTGACCTTTTTTCTATTGCCAAATAAACATTCTGCAAGCTGCACTGGTGTAGAACAAAAGTATCATCCAATAGTTGATCATGCTGATCAAAGAGTTGTCTTTTAGGTTCTTTTGTCATTTTGACCAGAAAAGGGATTTGTTTGAATTCTGAGCAGAAACCGGCCCACTTTGCTTTAAATGTACATGAACAAAAAATTTGCAGGAGCACACAGCACACAGCTCTCCTCTGAAAAGACAGAGAGAGAGAAATTGAGAGACTGATTTAATAAAACATTAAGTCTCAGGGAATCTACATGACTAATTTTGTATTAAAAGATACTGAAGATGTCTGTCCCAGTGGGAGCTGTCCCCAACAATCAGTAATTGCAAACATTAGTCACAGAGGCATGGAAAATACAATCTGTAGCTCATCTAGTACATTTTGCCCAAAAATACAATCTATGGAGCTGGGTATTACCTATTTTGTTGCAGCATGCCGTCCAATGATGCAGTCCAATTCACAAGGCGAATCTGCCAAGTTTTACTGATTCATTCCATTGGCTGGGCAACTCTCTGGAAGCAGCCACTGCCACACCAAGCAGGATCATATGGCCGGCCCTCTTTTACCTATACTCCCTGTATTTAGCCTGTCAGCTCATGGATACGCTTTGCTTAAGAAAAGGAAAGGAAAGAAAAGGAAAGCTTTAAAGGGCCATACTGGACCTGTGAGTTACTTAATAACTCAGCCCCCACCCCTACTCTTTTGTTTCTTGGTTCCTGGAAACTAGAGTTGACTATTTTTCATTGATCAATGTCAAATCTCCCAAGAGATGTTCACAGAGAATAAACATACTGAAGTGTTCCCAACATCCATCATGACCTAGTCCTTCAATTCTTCCAAAAGTGGCTACTTTGAAGATCCAGACCTAAATAGCCACCTGGGTACAGCGAGTCATGTGCCACGCAAGAAATCTAGGACTCAACTTAAATTCCTCCCTCTACCTTTTCCCAACAAATCAAATAATGACCAGTGAGTCTTGCCTCACCCTTCTAAATATATCACCTGGCTAAGTAATATCTCCAGATGTAGGATTTATTTTAAATGCAGGAGAGGGAGGGAGGTTTTGTCCCTCTCACCCTCTCTACCCTGCACCTAAGTTAAACCCTACATCTGTGTCTGTGTATTTTCACAATCCCCTGTGCCCAATTCTATCAGTGCAAAGTCAAAATTTAAGATAATTGTCTCGTAACATGCTTGTTTTCTCTAGGAGACTATGAGTTCCTTGAAGAATATAACTATCTTTGCTCACTCTCTTCTCAATATATGCCTGACCGGGGTGTTTGGCAGATGGATGGAGGAATGCATGTGTGGGTGGAGGATCAGTGAGGAGCACTCCTGAGAGGAGAACCCTACCTTGCCCTTGCCTGCAGGTTCACTGTGGACACAAGTTCAAATCACCTCAATCAGGAGGAAATTCTTAGCCTCATTACTTAAGATGGTTCTTAAGAACAAACTATTTTTAAAGAAAAATCAATTTACATTCAAAGACAGTAAGTCCCTAAACACTAACTTTGGGAGGAAACCTCAAAGAAACAGCTCTAAATAATGAAAGGCTTGTCTTAGAGACTTTGGAATTGTTTAAATTCCAAATCAAACAGGCGGCTATCCCAACCCTATTTCCATTTCTTTATGCGGCCACAATGTAGCTCTGCTACAGACTAAAAGGCCTGGTTTCAATTCTTCCAGGTGGAATATGCCTGCCTAAATAATTAAAGGCACTTGATCTACCAAGATTAAAGCCTCTTTTTGAACCTGGAAAAATGTAAGTCCCAAGAAAAGGCGGTAAACTTTCACCAGCAGAAATCCTCTGTATCTCATCACACTCTCATGAACACATAAAATACCAGCTATCAATTCAGGTTGCTGACTTACACAGGATCCAGGGAGAGTTACCACATAAAACACAGGCTACACAGCTAAATTTATTTCAGACAAACCATAACTAATTTTTGTATTCGTATGCCCATGAAATATCTGGGACATACTTATTCTGAAAAATGTCCATTATTTATCTAAAATCCAAATTTCACTGAATCTCCTATATTTTATTTACTGTCTCTGGCAACCATAATTCCAGGGTGCAGGGCCAAGTGATTCTGATTCTCAGATTCATCTGAGATTCTTGTGAAAGTAGATAGTTCACTGTGAGTTAAAATAAAAGTTCTATCCTTTGCCTGGATACTGCCATGTGGAAAATACTTGCTTTTAGTGCTCAGTCCAAGCTGGTCATCCCTAATGGAGCTACAGCTCTTCCTGCCCTCCTAGCCCCATTCCAAAGCCGGCTTGAGCTCATAAAATCAGAACGTGTTGCCGACGTATTCTCTCCAGGAATTCTCTCAACTCTGTCGATCAGATAATTACTAAAATAGAAAATCGTAACACTGATCCCATGCACAGCAATGCGAATGGAGAAACCCCCGGAGAATGAAGGCATTGTCCAGAGGAGCCTTTTCTTTCTTAGAATCATCTTGGGGCTTGTGACAGCAGTTCCAGCAGTCACACATCAGTTTCTAGACATCTTTCATGCTTATTTCCTTCTCTTCGGCTCCAGGTGCAAATAGGCAGGGTGTGCAGGAGAGTGAGGCGAAAGATACACCCGGGCTGCAAAGTTTCCGGAGACGTGAAGTCTCAGAGCAGAGCAAACATGCAGTCAGCACCTAAGAGAAAGTGTTGCATCCCAGGTGCCTCATTCCCCTCACCTTAGTCCTGGCCCTGCAAAAACAGGTTATTTCCTTTTCAACCAGAATGGTTTGTGAGACAAGAGTTTGGCATTTCTAACTGGTTTCATATCATTTCTGGGTGGAAACAATTCAGATTTATGAGGAAAGAGATTGCAATCTTTTAGCAAATGCATAACACAGTCCCTCACAGACAGAGGATAGTCATCACCGTGATGTCCTTAGCACATGGGTCTGACTCTGTCCTCATCAACTTGGCAAGCCAGTAGAGCATGCACTCATTTCCTAGGGTGTTGTAATAAAGCACTGCAGGCTGGGTGGGTTAAACACAGGAATTTGGCATCTCACAATTTTGGAGCCTAGTAGTCTAAAAGCACGGTGTGTCAGCAGGGATGGTTCCTTCTTAAGGGCTATGAGGGAGAATCTGCTCCAGGTCTCTCTCCTGGTGGGTCACTGGCCATCTTTGCTGTTCCCTGGCTGGCAAATGCCTGCCTTCATCTCCACGTGGTGTTCTCCCTGTGTGCATGTTTTTATCCACATTTCCCTTTATTAGGATGCTAGTCAGATTGGATTAAAGCACACACTAATGGCCTCATTTTAATTTAATTACCTTTGTAAAGATGCTACCTCCAAATAGGGTCACATTTTGAGGTACTAGGGGTTAGGAATTCCACACATGGAATTTGGAGGAACACAATTCAACCCACAATAGAGCACCTCTACACTGACTGGAGAGGGACACGCTTGTGGACTCTCAAGGCCCCCTGGACAGGTGACTGTTTCCCTCCAATTTCATTTCTGTAAGTGCATATCTTTTTGCCCTCCCTCTAACCAATCCTGATGTCCACACTGGTAAGTCACGCTGGACAAAACTCTTAAACACTCTGGCTCACCGCTTATTATCCTGCACTGCCAGAACTAAGTGGACTTCAAAGACCCTTCCTGCTCTACATTATTATTTTTCTGCTTGCTTCATTAAAAGCATCACTATGGGGGAAAATGGCATTAGAGGACTAAAGCATTGCAAATTTCAGGAGGGTTCTTTATTTCTCATAAGCAATAAGCTACAGGTCACAGGTGGAGAATGATGGAAATCGGTGCCTGCAATTGGTTGGGGCCTATCAAGGAGACTAAGGAGAGTGGTTGGGGGCTGAGGCAGTAGTCTGAAAGGGTCAACTGGGGTTCCTTCCCAACAATGCACCATGTGGCATCTAAAGCAGGAGCATCTACAGGAGAGCAGGACAAGATGTAAAGGTGGGAGGAGGAAATGAAATGGTGGCGGAGCGGGGGAAGGATGCAGGGGGGCCCATTGGACTCCTGAAAAACACCATTGTACTGAGGAATCAGCCAGTAATAAGTTTGAGATCTTGTTCTTTTTAGAACTGCTGTGTGACCTTGGGCAAAATCCTTAACCTATCTGAACCTCATTTTCCCCCATTTAAAAATGGGATCATGATACCTGCCTCACAAGCCTGTTGGAAGATTAAACACGTAATGCGCCACAACCTGGCACACCTACCCTATCCGAGAGAAGTGGATTCTCACTGTCAATTTCCCTTCTGGCTTCCCGGAAGAACTTTTAAAATGTGACTCCATCCTGGCAGAAGTGTCCAGGCAGGGCCAGCAGAGAGACAGTGGAAGGACTGAGGGGAGGAAAGCGCTGCAGTTAGGCGCGGCAGTTCAGCTGGTCCCAGGCTGCTGTCCATGGTCGTGATGGTCTTGGGACTGCAGGAAGAAGAAACTGAATAAAGGTGGCCTGTCGGTTCAACGAGGACTCAGGGGCCAAGATACGAGATGCTCACTCAGGGACCCTTTCCAGAGAGGTCAGGAACTGTGGACAATTAAGACCAAGGATGCTGAGAAGAGCTCTCTTGTTTCTGGCAACAGACGTCACCCAGACCCGGTGATTTCCTAAAGCCCAGGAAACGAGGCACTGAGCAAGCCCGACACCCGGCCCTGCCGACGCGAGGTGGCGCCGCACAGCCAGAAAGCCCGAGGCGGCGCCTCGGCTCCCAGAGCCCGGCAGTGGGAGGTTTCCACCGGACCTCATCCCAGGCAGCAGGCTCTGCTCAGCCCATGGATTCTTTCTGCCTTCCTATTCGCGTTTGCTGAGTAACACACCACCTTTTATTTTTTCACACTCACACCCCTCAGAGATGTACAGGCACGTTTTGATGACAAGACTATTTGACGCCTCTATTAGTTTTTCCTTAGTTAAAAGGGGTTTGAAGGACTGGTAAGGAGGAAACCGAAGGAACAAAATTATTCTAAACCTTGTGGCTCACGCCCACGTGTAAGGTCTGAGTTCAACAACGAGCATTTACAAAGTGATCATGTAAAAAGAGAGGAGGAGGAGGAGGGCTAGCTAAAAACAAAACAAAACAAACAAAAAATCCCATAAGACAGTTCCTAATGAAATTCTACACACTCCACCCAGTGACATGGAAATTCCACTGTTAGGAAGGAGTGCTGACCGCCACAACACGTGCACAAGAATGCTCAAAGCAGCTTTATTCCTAATCGCCCCAAACTGGAAACAATCCAAATGTTTATAAATAGGAAAACGGATGGACAGACTGTGGTATATTCACACTACGGAATTGCTTTCAGCAGTTAAAAGGAATGAGTTGCTGGCCCGGCGCGGTGGTTCGCGCCTGTAATCTCAGCAAATTGAGAGGCCAAGGCAGGCGGATCATTTGAGGTCAGGAGTTTGAGACCAGCCTGGCCAACATGGTGAAACCTCGACTCTACTAGAAATACAAAAATTAGCTAGGCCGTGGCAAGCGCCTATAATCTCAGCTACTTGGGAGGCTGAGGCAGGAGAATGACTTGAACATGGGAGGCAGAGGTTGCAGTGAGCCGAGATTGTGCCACTGCACTCCAGCCTGGGCGAGGCAGTGAGACTCTGTCTAGAATAAATAAATAAATAAAATCAAGGAAATGAGCTGCTGAAAAGAGCAACAGCATGGCTTTTGGTTAAATGAAAGCTGCTGATACAAAAGACTACGCTATGCACTGTGTTATTCGGGTTCCATTTGGATGAAGTTCCGGGACAGGCAAATGAAGAGCGACAGAAAATAGCTCAGTGGTTGCCTCTGGGGTGCTGATTGCCTGGAAAGGGACACGGGGAACTTTCTGGAGTAATGGAAATGTGTTCATTCTTAATTTGCATGGTGGCTGCACATGTGTGTGCAGATGTAAAAATTCATGGAGCTGTACGTTTAGATTGGCAAAACTAGTTGAGCTTCTAGTGTTCCACGATGGTACCGTAGATTTCAAACCATTCTAACTTTCTGTTCTTATATCCTTTTGAAAGATTTCTCTTAGCGAGGTTTTATCCGCTAATGTGAAGAATATGACCTATTTCTGGCGTCTGTCTCTTCTGTTCATTTTTTTTGTTTTGTTTTGTTTGGAAAATGTAGCTAAAGACTTCATTAGCTTTTTAAAATGCTTATGCTTCCAACTAATGAATTGTCCAAATCCTCATCATAAGACTTCAGTTTCACTCATTAGAACCTTAATTGTCAAGCAGCGGAAAAGATTCTTATTATTTATCCTAATTGCTGTTAGGAAGGAGTACCGGAATTATTTGTAATTTATTAGTCACATAAAAATAATGAGGAATAAATAAAGTTATTTTCCCTGAAGTTATTTTCAAGGTGCAGATGCAAGGAGGGGCATGTTTAAGGAAATCCATACCAGGCTTCCCTGGGAGGGAGCAGAAGTCTGTCTCTGGGAATCTGCTTGCTGTGCTAATCCTCAGAATCACTCCTTTTCAACCCTGTTCAAGCACTTGGGGTCTTGAAGAGTGATTCCGAGGATAAACACAGCAAGTAGAGATTCCCAGATCCTTGGAGCTTCGAGGGATTGCTTCCTCTTGCCCCCATCAGAACCCACTCCTGGAAAAGATCCTGTGCTGGTCAATTTCACCACCTTCCCAATGGGACACAAACTTGTTACTTGTCCTTCCTGGTGTCAGGGACCCAAGCACTGGAGAGATGGAGTTGCCATATTCTAGGACCAGGAGCCAGGAATCTGGAGGACATGATCAATGACTTCTGATTGGCAATGGTGTGCAAGGGGTGCACTGAACAAGATGCCTGGCTGAAGGGACACATGGGGGCCAACTCCAAAGCCACAGACCCTAGAGTCTAGGGTGGGTACCTTTTCCTTCACCTAGAGGGAGAGCATTTCCTTTTGCCTGTCACATACATCCAGAGGGACCATCTATTTGTAATAGGCACAATTCACCAATGAGGTTGACAGTGGCCCTAAATTTATCTTCTAGAAAACCAAATTGACATTATGATCGATGTGCCTATTTTCACACCCAGTTATGAAGAATACAGAAAGGATGTGGACCTCCCACAAAGAATTTACATGCTAGCCAAGAAGTGGAAAATGATGACAGGAAACTAGACCTCCTTCCCCATCCTACCCTCTTCACTTAGCCCATTCCTGTTTGGTCTTTCCTCCCCTCTTTGATTCTCTTAGTTTGAGTTGAGTGTCGTGGCCAGGTGCTTCAGGACACCAGCACTTAAATCAATTCTCATCACCATTACAAATGGCATCAGAGATGGGGCACAGTAGCTCACACCTGTAATTCCAGCACTTTGGGAGGCCAAGGCAGGTGGATCACTTGAGCCCAGGAGTTTGAGACCAGCCTAGACAATGTGGCAAAACCCCATCTCTCCAAAAAAAACTACAGAAATGAGCTGGGCATGGTGGTGTGTGCTTGTAGTCCCAGCTACTTGGGAAGCTGAGGTGGGAGGATTACCTGAGCCCAAAGAGGTCAAGGCTGCAGTGAGCCATGATTGTGCCACTGCACTCCAGCCCGGGTGACAAAGTGAGACCATGTCTAAAACAAACAAACAAACAAAAAACATGGTGCCAGAATTTACACACACATATTCATATTGCATGTTTTAAAAAATATATATATATCTCCTCACAATGACTTACTAAGGTCATAGCCTGTTTCCTTGTCTATATAATGGGGATAACAAAGGTCCCTACCTCCAAGGATTGCTGCAAAGTTTAAACAGAAAAATGCACTCTTTCATTTGTTTAATGCCCCTGTGATATTCCACTGATAGCTGAGGAACTGAGGCAGGACTTCCACAGGTGCACACTAATAACTGGGGAGCTCTAGAAAGAGAGGGAAGCACCCAGACGTCAGGCCAGTCACCAGCCTATCTTCTTTCCTATCTTCCTTCCCAATAATAGAGCCTATTTTAGTTGGGGTGGTATTGTTTCCAGGACTATTTCCTGGCCTAGCTTTCAGCTAGGTACATCCACAAAACTAAGTTCTCACTGATGAGATATAAGCTGACATTATTGGAGAGGGTTATGAGAAATCTCTTTAAAAGGTAGAAAAATGGCTGTGCAAACTCCTTTTGTCCTTCTCTTCTTCATTTTTCTGTCTGGATCATGGATGTAATGGCTTGAGCTCTGGCAGCTGTCTTGGACCATGAGGCAACCTTAAGGATGGAAGCCAAGTGATAAGAATGCAGAGCAGCAACATAGAGGAAGCTTGGTTTTCCAGTGAACCTTTGGAGCCCTCACGCCAGCTCTGACATGCTTTCCTCTAGACTGTGATATGTGAGAAAAACATCCTTTCATCACATTCTGTTTAGTTTCTGCTCTTAGTAGTCAAACACAATGTCTAACAGATATAGCAGACATGACCACGATACCCTCATCTTTACAGAGCTTGCAATCTCATTGGTTGGAACTAACACAATATGAGAAATTTGGGATACTGGATTACAGGAGACATAAATTCAGGAAACCTGGAAGATGCAGGAAAATTTCCCCAGAGAAGTCAAACCTAGGATTGGCATTAAGGATTGGTCAAATTTAGCCCCATAGAGAAGAGAGAGAAGCGTGTTCCAAGAGAACAGCATGCAGAAGGGCCCAGAAGCAGCAGAGGAAGCACAGCCTGCTTATGTTAATAAATATGAATTTGATTACAAGAGTTACAGAGACTACCAAAGGCTTTTATGCAAAAAAAAAAAAAAGTCATAGAAAAAAAAAAATTCCAGGGCCAGACATGGTGGCTTACTCTTGTAATCCTAGCACTTTGTGAAGCTGAGATGGGAGGGTTGCTTAAGACCAGGCATTCAAAACCAGCCTGGACAGCACAGTGAGACCCTGTCTCTACCAAAAAAAAAAGTAAACTAGCCTGGCGTGGTGGGACACCTATAGTCCCAGTTACTTGAAAGGCTGAGTCAAGAGGAGCACTTGAGCCCAGGAGTTCAAGGCTGCAGTGAGCTACAATCACTCTACTGCACTCCAGCCTGGGAAACAGAACAAGACTCTTCCATTTACTAAAAAATAAAAAATAAATACTTCTCACTTCTAAGCAGAGAAGGGACTAAAAAGTAAGTCTGAAAGCAGGAGATAGGTGGAGGCTCATGCAGAAATCGAGGTAAGATACCAATGCACCTAGAACTGGCAGGGTGCTGGCAGTGGGAGGAGGGATGGATGGATTTGAGTGATACTGGACAAATAGAATCGGTAGGACATGGAAAGTAAGGGAATACGGTCAAGAGAGGGTCTCCATGTGTGCTGGTTTGAACAAATTTCAAAACAGGAGAATGAGCTCAGCCTACCACATTGCACCCAACACCACTGCAGAAAAGTCTTGTTTTGTAGCAAGAGATTGGTTCTCTAGCCTCCCTTGTGGACATGTCTATGGGTCAGCCCCAGCCCAGCCATTCATTACTACTGGAACTATGTAAGAAAAACCGTTTTCATTTACAAAGTAACATTATATATAAGATTAAAATGTGACAGGTATTAACTTGCAGAGAAATATTTCAAAGTTTCGTGTGAACGTAAAAAGTGGTAGGTAGTTTTTTATATAGATAAGTGCATGACAACTAGCTTACAGAAAAATGATCCCAACTATTCTTAGAGTACAAATTCTATGGTTCTTTTACAGCAATGTCGTCAGTCTCAACTCTCACAGATGACTTGGGGAAGGGTTCTGAGATTTAGTATATGAAAATGCGGGGCATCAAGAAAGAACGTCCTAGGAATAAAGAGAAACCAACTCACTTCAAAGAGAGCAGTCTCTCATTGAATCGCCCAGTACAGTTCCGAGGACCAACATTAACAGGGTAGAAGTAACCAAGCAGGTGCAGTTAAAGTGACTGCCATAGGAGGGCAGCCTAACATGGTTCCTGCAGGAATCGGGGCTGCTCAAGGCTGAGAGGTATAGATTGCCTAGGGCTTCAATGTGACCAACACAATCCCACTTAGAGAATTCTCTCATTGTAGAAGTAGTGCAAAATATGGGGTGGAGGAACACATCCTTAAGAAAAGTAATTTCAGCGTAATAAGTAGGAGAGGAAAAAACTGGAAAAACCTGAATATCTAACACTAAAGAAATGGCCAAGGAAATTATGATATATGCAGAATATCATGCTTTTTTCATCAAAAATGATAAGGAATGAAACAATAATGTTGCATTTTCAATGAAAGAAACAATGTGCTAGATATGAAAATGAAACATATTTAAATATACAATTAAAAGCTAAATTACTATGGGAAATACAAGCAGGAAAGGGTAAATGTTATAATAAGCCTTGATAATATTTTTTAAAAGACTTAATCATCAAACAAGAAGTGTAAGTGTAAGTCAGGAAAGATGTATAAATTAGAAAGGAAAAAGTCAACCATCTAGAAAATTCTAAACTGTCTCTTAAGTAATTCTTGTTTTGTTTTTTAAGTCAGAACAGCAAGAAAAATTGTGTTTTTTAGACTTATGGCATTAAAACCTACATAATTAAATAAGAAAAAGTTAATGACTTAAACGTCCAATTCAAAATGTTAAGTAAAACAAAAATAAAATAAACTCATATAACACATGGAAGAAGATAATAAAGGTGAGGACAGGAATGAAAGAAATACCAAACAGAAAAAAAGTACAGCATTTTCAAGGAAAACACAAGGTACAAAATTGACCCCAGAAGAGGGAGAAAACATAAATAAAACAAGAAAAGTGAAAAAAATCAAAAAGAAATAGTAAATAGCAGTAGCATTCATGAATAGAGTTGCTTCCCTACAATAGAAAACGTTGTTATTTATTAAAAGGATAAAGGTCCTTAGAATCAGCTGATATTAAGGTAACTTTTTTCAAAAGGAAAATGCAAGATTTAGCATAGCAGGTATGCTGTGACCTTCTTGTGTAATATGTATGTATGTATGTATGTATTTATTTATTTAATTAGACAGAGTTGTTGCTCTGTTGTCCAGGCTGGAGTGCAATGGCACGATCTCGGCTCACTGCATCATCTGCCTCCTGGGTTCAAGTGATTCTCCTGCCTCAGCCTCCCGAGTAGCTGGGATTACAGGTGCCCACCACCACGCCTGGCTAATTTTTTTATTTTGAGTAGAGACGGGGTTTCACCATGTCGGCCAGGCTGGTCTCAAACTCTTGACCTCAAGTGATCCACCCACCTCTGCCTCCCAAAGTGCTAGGATTACAGGGATAAGCCACCACGTCTAGCCCCTTGCGTGATATTTAAAGATCCATGTAGACATATGGTATTAGATACGTTTGTGATATTAAGGACCTATTGTAATCGGGGCAGCATTGTGCACTAGGTAATACTGAGAATCAAGAGCCAGATTCTCTGGATTTGCATCCCGGCTTTACCACTTTCTAGCTGTGTGATTGTCAACAGTCTCCTTAGCTTCCCTGTGCCTTAGCTTCTTCATCAGTGAAATGGTAACAACAATAGACCCTAACTCATAGAGCTGTGGGAATTAAATGGGCTAATTCTTACATAGTAATTTAGAACAGTGTCTGATAGTAACATAATAAATGCCTACTAAATATTAGCTGTGGTGAATATATATATACACACACACACTGTTTTCCCCCCTAAAAGCATTACTAGCAACTGTCCTCAGGAAATTGGGTGAAGGGTGCTTAGAGGCAAAATGAGCAAAGTCTCCATTTTTCTCTATTCCTTTCTGAACTTCTTGCACTTCCTAGGCATCCACATTATTAAATAGGACTGTGCGGACACTGGAATTATGGGATACTTTGGTTTTCCTCTTCATCTTTTTCTATATTTATTTTATAGACATATATATACACTTATCTGTATTCAAATATAATTTAATATAATACTTCAGATGTCGTGTTTGTGCTTAGCACAACTATGTAAAAATAGAAACAAATGGAAAATTATTAGAAGGAAAACCTTAAAAATCATAGGACTTTTGTTAGTATAAGAAAACTCAGAATCTTATTTCCCCCTTCATTTTAAACAAGTATTTTATTTATTGATTTATTGATTTATTGATTTATTTATGAGACGAAATCTGGCTCTGTCGCCCAGGCTGGAGTGCATTGACGCAATCTTGGCTTACTGCAAGCTCCGCCTCCTGGGTTCACGCCATGCTCCTGCCTCAGCCTCCCGAGTAGCTGGGACTACAGGCACCCACCACCACGCCCAGCACATTTATTTTTAAATACACTAGCTTCAGATGACAAATTTTGTAAAATATTTAAATGTAAGGCAAAAATGCTTCCTGGCCTTTTCCATGCCTAGCCCCTCCAGGGTGGGCATCTTCTCTCTGCATTAACATAGACACATACATAGTTATAGAAATGTGTAATTGTGTTGTTTTTAGCAATATAAATGCTGTCATACTTCATGTATTGTGTTGCAACTTGCTTTTTTCAATGAAAAATATGTCTTGGAAAAAGGAATTTCTATGCCAATATACAAATATCTAACTATTTAATAGCTGCATAGATTTCTGTGATGTGTTTGTGGCAACAGTTTATGTAACTGTTTCACTATTGATGGGTGTTTAGTTTGTTCCCAAATTTTACCTCTTGCCATCAGTATTGCAACACACATACTTCTGCACGTCTATTTCTCTGATTTTTTCTATTTTATATACTTTTATGACATATTGCTTTTATAATTTTCAAACTAATAAGAGTATGGATAAGAGGAATATTAGCTTGCTTTCCAAACCCAAGAATGTTTACTGTGATCTCTTATTTTTTGAGACAGTCTCACTCTGTCACCCAGGCTGGAGTGAAATGGTACAATCTCTGCTCACTGCAACCTCCGCCTCCCAGGTTCAAGAGATTCTCCTGCCTCAGACTCCTGAGTAGCTGGAATTACAGGTGCCCACCACCATGCCCAGTTAATTTTTGTACTTTTGGTAGAGACGGGGTTTCACCATGTTGGCCAGGCTGGTCTCAAACTCCTGACCTCAGGTGATCTGCCAACCTCAGCCTCCAAAGTGCTGGGATTACAGACATAAGCCACTGTGTATGATCTCTATGATCCTAAGTATGATCCATTTCTTAAAGCTTAGCATACCAGGGAGAATCAGAACATCTATAAGTGTATAGTAAAGCCAGACAAAACCCCACAAACAATAAAAAATGTGTCATTTTCCTCAGGAGGTAGTAGAAATTACAAACATAAACCTGCAGTTTAGCAAATGCATAGGTGTTGCAGCATTAATTGTTCAGTGGGATGTTAGGGATAAACAACTTTTAATGGAAACATCGTGAAGACCAATCACGTCTCCTGGTGCAAGTGCCAATGACAGGCTACTGGACTAGAAGGATCAAGAGCCAGCCTGATGTGATCAATCCTGTGTCCTTACGATCACCATTACCAACCAATGACAAGCCTTTGCAAAGATCTTTCCATAATTTATTATCTTGTCTCTCTTCTAATAGGTTTACTGTTTCATGAGAAAAGGCCCACAAATCAATTAAGTAAAGCTGATTATTTTAGATAAGGAAAGTGAAATATCCTCTTTCCACTTCCCATTTTTCTTTCTCTGAATTTGCATGTAAGGTACAACAAGCTTATGTCATTTATCACAGCCAAGCCCCAGTGCAGCAACAGAAATCGCTGGGAACAAAAAAAGAAAAAAAAAAGTGACAGACCCTCTCGAGACCTCTCAAAGGGAGGAAAATGTTCCTCAGTAAGCTGTCTTGTCAGTGAAGCAGAGAGACGGTGAGGCTGAGCTTCGCCCTGTTAAATATTGGAGCAGAACGTGTTATTTTGTTTAATAGAACCGCAACGTGCTCCTCTTCAGAATAGACAGTTTGATTTAGGAGAAAAAAGAAAGAAAGAAAGCAATTTGGCCAGTCTTGTTCAAATTGACACACTCACTGAAGAAGAAAATAAAATAATGTGTTCTGCTTAACCCCGTGGTTGCAGGGTAAAAATCTCAATATGAATATTTGGGAAAGAAAAAAAAATACAAGCACAAATTCAAAAAGAAAAGTTTATGAACTTTATACAAGACTATTTGGGAAAGCGTTAAGACCAAAAGGAAAGGGTCAACTAAATTTCAAATCATTACTTCATTTGATCTGAGTTTTCAGGTGGTCTGGAAAAGAAACAATAATATTGCATTGCTCTAGCAGATTAATCTTAAAATCACATTTTAACATGTGACCCTTTTATCAAAATCCCATGTGATTCCACTGCTCACATCAGGTTTTTGGTTTCTTTCTGCCTTCAAAGTCCTCCCTCCCTCCCTCCCCACTACCTTCCTGCACAGTATACATGGATCGCTCATGAGTGCCTTCCTTTTTTCCCATATTCTCATCTGATTTCTGTGCCTTCTCTTACCACATTTGTTTTGTTGATTTCATAATGTGTGCCATTAAAAATTAAAGCAAAAGATGATAAGGATGCGTGATGATTTATGAAGCTCTTCTTTGAAAAGCAGTTGCCAAATTAAAGCTTAATTTATGGTTTTATGTCATACTAAAGCAAGTGTCTTTCTAAAGTGTTAGTCTTTGTCTCTCCTGCACCAGAAGACCTTGTGATGAAGAGTTTCTGCTTGAACACAGTCGAATGGTCAAGTCCTTCCACAAGCACAAGCACTCAGCACGCTGTTAGCCTTTGGCGGATGGCAGATCCAAAATCCAATCCAATCTCCTTTTCTTTTCCATTTACTACTACAATGTCTGCAAAAATAAAAATCAACACCCCTACCTCTGCTACAGATAGGAATTGCCATGTGACTCAGTTCTGACCTATGAGGTATAAAGGAATGCTGCTTGTCTCTTCAGAACCCTATTCCTATCTGCCTGGAATGCAGAGAAAGGCTGGCTGAGCAGCCACCGCCTTGTGACCAAGACAGCAATGCCAAGACAATTTTGGAGATTTAGTCTAGGCATTGCTGAGCTGCTGAACCAATGACTTCAGCTGCCTCCTAACCGAAGCTTCTTATGATGTAAGGGAAGCAAACTCCCTGGTAAAGTTACCCTAAGGCAGATTTCTGTTGCTTACAGGCAAATGCATCCCTAGACTAGATGATATGGGCTATAGAGATGACAGTCTAGATCCAAAGAGTTTATAAAATCTTAAGAGAGAAAGGTATCCAACTAATTAACTAAAACATTAAACAATATGAAAATCAATAAGTTGAGGTAAGCAAAGTTCCACGACACGGAAGCAAAAAGAGAATTTTTTTGTTACCACTGTGACATGGGAAGCCCTCACAGAAAAGATGGAGAAGAGATTGGAGCCAAGATTTGCAAAATGAGATTTCTCCCAGCCAAGAAGGGCTGAAAACCCCACATTAAGGATACAGCAAGAAGAAATGAATGATGGCCAAAGACATCTGCGATTAGTGGACTGTGCTTAGTGAGTTGATCTCATGCCTGATCTTGATGCATTACAGAACAGTTTTCTCAGCCTTACCTTCTCCTAAACCATTTCCAACTCCCATCATTTCTGTGCTCAGTATCAGTCTCCATCACATACATCTTCACAACAAGAAACTAGGTACAAATCACTGGCTGCTACCCTGCAAAAAGAAAAAAAATAAAACCATAGTTTCCAACAGTTGATAATACAAAAATCTAATGATTCCTTTTACACAAGTGGTTCTCAACCAAAAGTGATTTTCTTCCTGGGGGACATTTGGCAATTTCTAAAGGCATTTTGGATTTTCACAATTTCAGGGGAGGGTTGCCACTGGAATCTAGTAAGTAGAGGCCGGGGACGCTGCTAAACATCTCAGAGTGCACATACGGTACAGCCAGCCCCCTACAGCAAAGAAGTATCTGGTCTAAAGTGGCAATAGTGCTGAGTTTGAAAAACCCTGTTCTTTTATTATTTGATGTGGGCCAGTGACTTCCTATGTGTGGCTTCATATCACCAGATAAGCTCATCAGAGAGAAATGAGTAAAGGTCAGCATTGCCTTAAGAAAAGACCATTATGGAAAACAGTATGGCAATTCCTCAAGGATCTAGAACTAGATGTACCATATGACTCAGCCATCCCATTACTGGGTATATACCCAAAGGATTATAAATTATGCTGCTATAAAGACACATGCACACGTATGTTTATTGCAGCACTATTCACAATAGCAAAGACTTGGAATCAACCCAAATGTCCATCAGTGACAGATTGGATTAAGAAAATGTGGCACATATACACCATGGAATACTATGCAGCCATAAAAAAGGATGAGTTTGTGTCCTTTGTAGGGACATGGATGCAGCTGGAAACCATCATTCTTAGCAAACTATCACAAGAACAGAAAACCAAACACTGCATGTTCTCACTCATAGGTGGGAACTGAACAATGAGATCACTTGGACTCGGGAAGGGGAACATCACACACCGGGGCCTATCATGGGGAGGGGGGAGGGAGGAGGGATTGCATTGGGAGTTATACCTGATGTAAATGACGAGTTGATGGGTGCTGACGAGTCGATGGGTGCAGCACACCAACATGGCACAAGTATACATATGTAACAAACCTGCACGTTATGCACATGTACCCTACAACTTAAAGTATAATAATAATAAATAAATTAAAAAAAAAAAAAGAAAAGACCAGTGAATCATTGTGCTATGTGCTATTATGTTTTCTTTTTAATACTGAGCAAAACTACATTGACTGAAGCAACATCATAATGTCATTTAATACTTTTAGATTCCCTTATACATGGAAATTCCTCTAACAGAATGCTTGGTAATAAACATTTGTTTACTAGATGAATGCAGAAACAAAGGCCCATCTCACAGGATTCAAAATATACTTCTTTTACAGTGAGGCTTTCTGGGAGGGTGCTAGAACAAGGGTCTAGTTTATTAGCTGTTCAGAATGTTAAGCCCTTGCATGCAATAACAACAACAACAACGAATCATTAGAACAGTTGTAAAAGCCATATTTACTATTTCATTCAAAAGATACTCCATGCCAAGAATAATAGTATGTTACAAAAGTAGTTTTCTTAGAAAAACTTTTTTAAAAATCATATTGAACTACAATGGGATTCAGCCTTTGCTAAGAACTGTGTTCAGATCACAGATGGAATATTGAGAACTGTGCTAAATCACAGATGGTATATTTTTTCCTATATTTCACAAAACAGGCCATTTCTACCACTTTTTTTTCTTTTACATTTTGCTCTTGGTAATCCTGTAGCTTGAAAAAAAAACGAAACTAAAAAGAAACATGGAAACATTTACTTTTAGTGCGGTTTATAATCTTACTCTTTAGTGGATGGATACATCACTGAATATTCTGTGGCGTAATTTACTAAAAAAAAAAAAAAACTTAGTGTGTAATTCATTTTAGGTGAGCAATTTGTTTTATGAGCCGTGTATGTTTATTTGGGGTTGTGCTGTTTTTTTATTGAGTGCAATAAAGACACTTCTTATCAATTGATTTGTTGTATCAGCAATGGGCTTCTTTCCAGATTGAAACATGGCAGCTTTTCTGAGGACATTATCCAGCATATAATTTCACCACAGATATGAATCTGGGTTCATTAGGGCCCACTTGCACTGCCTGTTATGACCTAATTTCTAGGATTCCTGCTTGATGCTGGCATTATCCTTCTCTGCACACAGTGCATAACATGGTTGTCAAATGGGTTCTTCCTCTTTGATGGTTCATCACATACACAAACTTTTAATTTTGCCAACTTTTATACCAACTGATAAAATCAGAAGTTCAAAAGTTCACTTCCAATTCCATATGACATAGAAACTTTAAGTATTATAAAGCTTACACCTCTTGTGAAAAATTAATTGCAATGCAGGGCAGAAACTAGAGGTATTACATTACTATTTTGATGGTGTCAATACACTACCAGGAAGTAATTCTTAAGCCAGATGTGGATAAGCACATTTCAGTGGTACATGATGCAAGCCACCAACCTTCTGTCTAGCCCGGGTGTGATGAACACTGTTCTTTTGGGTGCCATTGACTTACCACGACTCTCAGACCATGGGACACTTTGCAAGACCTGTTATTAGCGCTCTCATGTCGACACATGATCCAATTTATTTGCACCTTTCAAGAGTGAGAAAATTATGCCTTGAGAACAAAATTACGCTGATGCAGATATCACACAAGTACGTATCACAATGTCCTGGGGAACACTCCTTTGCACTTCAGTAATGTCATGCATGAAGCAGAACATAAGTGATATACACCCATAGAAAGTAGAGCCAAGAGATTTAACAGCTGTGCAAACGGGCTTAAGAACGTAAAATCAGGAAGCTATGTCTTTAGAAAAGTATTTTTTTAATCCTCAAATATCACATCTGGTTGCATTAAGTTGTCATTATGACATAGTATTTAAGATGATTTAATGGGTTATTGCAGAATAAGAATCTTGGAGTTTATTTAACTACTGTGCATTAACAGAACGTAGCTATTTAAATGATGTTCTGACAAAGCAGATGAAAAGCTGTTCTTGATGGTGAATGACTTTATTATATACTTTTTTACTGTAGTCAGTATAAATATAGATATTCAAACATAACCACAATACATAGAAATACAAGAGTGGAAGTGGGACTTTGTGATAGAAATTCAGATCAAGCAGTGCATACCAAAATGTAGGCAACTATTCACCCTAGATTTATGAGGTGCATTGGCCATGTGCACGAATATGGGGGTGTCACAATACAAATGTATCACTTCTTGACTGTTTCTTATTTGTCAATCCCCTGACTGGGCATCTGCAAGCGAACAGGCCAGTCCTCAAATTGACGGCTGGGTATCTCGGATCTGGAAACCTCCTGACCTGTTCTCGCTCATGCCCTCACCATCTTCCATCTTCCCCTGTTGACCTAAACCTCTTACCACCTCTTGTCAGACATATACATCGTTTTTAATAGAAAACTGAGGTTCTATGTAGTTAGAACAATTTCAAATAACTTATTAGGGCCTAAACTAAAATCTGGCTTCCCAGTTTCCCAATGTGTTGCTCTGTCACATCATCCCATCCTTGCTGCCACTTACGGGACATCAACATTGCAAGCTTTTCCAACCTGGCAAAGTATACAAAAGTCTTTCTAATGCCTCCCTATCCCTAAAGTGAATGTGTTTTGTTTTGGCTTCCTCCTAATCTGCTAAGAATTTCTAACGAGGAGGGTTAAATAAACAAAGCATTATGGCAAACGACAAACTTCCAGCAGATTGCAATGGCTATATAACGGTGTCCTAAACAAACAGAAGGTTAATCAGGGGCTAGAACAGAGCCCTGCTCAATAATATTTTCAAGGACATAAGCTCCTCCAGCTTACTGTTTCATCATTTTCATGGCAGGTCCATGTTCCAGGCAGCAGAATTCAGGAAAAGAACAAGAGGAAGAGCAGCAAACAGCTTACACCAATTGCCTCCTAAGAATGGTTTGCAGAAATTTCCACACAACACTACAGTTTACATCCCACTGGCCAAAACTTATACTTAGTGGCTATATCCAGCCGCAAAAAAAAATAAAAAATAAAAATTAAAATTAAAAATAAAAATAAATTAAAAAACAGACCAAAAAGTTTAGTTTGATTGTGAGGAACCAGGTATCCAGGCAAAACTTCACTATTATGAAAGAAGAGAACAATATGGTTGCTGATGGTGACATGAGCATTTGCCCATGGACATTAAACCATTTACAAGACTGTTTTTTACACACTGCTTCTTCCATCAGTTCAAGACTCTAAAGTAAATCACTAAAGTAGCATACAGGCTTTAAAGCCAACACTGATTAATTGGCAATGACTGCTTGAGAAGGCCATTTCAGATAAAGTGTGGTCTCAGGGACAAAGATCTCAACAATCTATTAGTGATGTCTGTAATGGATACAGGAAAAGAGAGTGGGGGTGAAGATGCTTTCTTTTATATTTCTATTCTCGCACTCTCATTTGACATTGACTTTCAAATTAAAGTAAGGGTTCTACAAGTCCAGCAGCATAATAATAATGAAAGCTGCTAACACATCTATGATATAGTACCCGAAACAATCTATGCATGCAGACACTAATTCCATCCTGACAGTTCTATCATGAGATAATAACATATTTTTATAATCCCCAATTTGGAGATGAAGAGGTTAAGTTTTAAGCAGAGCAATGTGTTTCCACTAAGGTCACCTAATCATAAGTGGCAGATCCAGAATCTGAATTTAATTCTTTCAGCAACATCAGATGTTCTTTCCACTCCCTGTACAATAATACTATTCCAAAAAGAAAAAGAAAAAGAAAAGAAAAGAAAAGAAAAAAAAAAGAAAAGAAAAGAAAGAAAGAATTAAGTTGTTCTCCTGGTAGATTTTCTTGGATCTTTAAACTATTTTGGTCCAATATATTAAAAGTGGAAAGAAACAGAGCAATTGTATATTATCTACTGATATTATCCCTTGAAGTTTTGGGTCTTCTCTGCTAATGAATTTCCTGTGGTACTCAACAAGACCAACTGAAATAGTCATTCAACAAACACAAAATTCAAACAAAACCCTTACTGAAACAAAGCCTATTAGGAACTGGGCAAGAGATACTCATGAAAAAGTAGTTTCTAATGGCCTTTAGCCCACAGATGTGCAAACAATTAAATGAACTGCGGTGCGCTAAGAGCTGTAATAAAGGCAAGCACAAGGACCCACAGTGGCACAAAGGAGCCAACTGCTGCCATTCCAGGTGTGGACAGCAGTTGGTATGTCAGAGCTACTTCACAGAAGGAGAGATGGGTGAGTCCCAAAGGGTGGGTGGGTAATCACCAAGCACACACAGGGAACACCTAATCATTCAGGGAGGAGCAGATGCCAGGACTGGATGTGCAGAATGGCATGGCCAGTTCAGAATGGCATGGCCAGTTTAGAAAAGCTGGGCACAGTATGTGCATGGCTGGAATAACCAGAATTAAGTGGGGAACCAGCAGGGGAGGTGGGCAAGAGGCTAACCTTGAGAGGGGCACCTGGACGAGGCTGTGCTTTATGGATTTTAGCATGTAAGCACAGAAAAGCCAGTGAAAGGTTTTTAAGCAGGGGAACAAAAGAATCACATTGATCCTTGAAAGAGACCCCTAATGAAGTTGGGCTGCCATTACCAAAGCCACAGGCAGTGAAATCTGGTAAGAAACGAGCAGAGCTGAAACTGAGAGTACTTCCCCTGGAACCCACACTTTTTGAAGGGTTTATGAAAGGCCTGGAATGATACGATCCAAATGTAGGACTACGTATTTCTCTGAGGAAAAGCTCTGTGCCTTTCTCAGATTCTCAGTGAAGCCCACAAGCAGAGGGACAATAACAACCTATAGGTTAAAAATGTGTGACCTAAGCTCAGGCCACTGCAATGGAACAAAAAACAGTTATATTGGAGTAGTATATAAAATGAATAGGAATGAAATGCATGTATTTGCATTTAATTTTTAAAAAACAAAAGAGCAAATTCTTAACAATGGGCCAACTATCTTTGGTTTATATTTCATATACACAAAGTTAAGGAATTCAGGTGTATATGTATACAGGGGCCTTGCCACAGACATCCCAGGATGGACCACGTTGTCAACATCCCATCTTCTTACACCTTGTTGATATTACAGGTACTCTTTTATTTGTTGGACTATATATCCCAAAGTTTGGTTGAAAAATAAATTATCTAAAAAATCAAGCTCCTGAGAAGGTGGTCATACTTCTAATAGTTTTTGCGGGGAGAGGGCAGTGTTGAGAGGCATTAAATCTCAAAGTTCTTGCTACAGAAACTTAAGCAGAAATGGAGCCATTGCCAGGCAACAAAGTAATTACGTGGGAAAAATCTAGATCAGTTGTTCTTAATCATTTTTGGTGTCACAGAACCTTTGAGATGTTGCTGAGCTATATAAACATTCTCAAAAAGATTCATAAATGTGTCTTCTTACAAAATTGTACATAAATTTCCAGAGGTTTATAAAACTCTCAGAGTCCAAAAACATTGAGGTGACACTGGATGGCACATCAAGAACCTTTAGTTTCAAAAATTCTCCTTTCTCTCAACAAACATTTATAGATTTTCATCTAAATTAGCCTCACTAATATTTTCTTTATCTCATTTTTACGGATACTATTTGCTCTGCAATTAATTTCACCTTTCTCGCATGCATATAATCTCCATCAGTGGTAAAATCACAAAGTCTGAGAAAAGGAGAGTGATTCCAGTTTTCACTAAATTGAACTGTTGCCCAAACGACAAACTCCCAAATGTATCTACAAACCTAGATTAGAAAACATTGTGCTATGCTTTCACTCCCCAAAAATTGCCTTCCCCTCTCAATGCTAGTATCTGTCTTAAAACCAGGTATTTGAATTCTGGTCTACTACATTGTTGCATATATATTCTTTAACATTCATTCTACTACAAACATCAATACCTTTATTTGAAAATTATATTAACTTTCTTCCAGAATAAATAGAAATCCAGCAATGGTCTTGTTTTCTTAATGGGCTACAGAGCAGAATAATTTTAAGGGGAAAAAAAAATACCACAAATTCTATAGTATTCCTTCTTTCTCCCACATTGCAATTACTTCAAACCTTTGATTAGCCCTCTAAAAAAGACCACACATTCCATAATTTGAAGCAAAAGGTTAATGGTGTTATTACAACTATTATCTCTTTTAAAATCATTATCCTTTTTTTTTATGGCTATATTACCTTCACCTTTCCATGAACCCACTTTACCAGCTGTTTCCCTCTGTCATAAACTTTGCTGAACATCATCATAGAAATAGAATAAACGCCATGTTTTATCAATCAAGCCTAAGGGGATTTGGGGATTCTTATAACTACAACTGTAAAGGGAGTTTATTGCAAGTTTCTGTTTTGATTTGTAAATTGTCCTTAAGTAAAAAACACACCTGATGCAAACGTCGAGGATGTTAAAATGCAAGACGGTATGCTACAAAAATCTGCATCATAAAATTTGCTAGGTTGACAAATGAGAAAACTAAAGACTATTGAGAAACACATGCAGGTGTGTTTCCTGTGTGAGTTGACACCTGCTGGCACCGCCATCCCTACCCATACCTAAGTTCCATCACTCCTAACTCCACCCACCCCGGCACTCCAGCACTCCAAGGAATATGTGGAACATAGGAAAGGTGCTTTTAACTTACACAGACTACTTAGAAAGTCTCAACACAATTCAAAAATTAATTAAATTAACTTCATAGTAATATTGCAATAAAATTTAAAATTTACAATAAAAGTCCCAAAATATCATCATATGTTGGAGACTAATAAACACACTTCTAAATTATAAGACATCATGAAATATTTATAACTAAATCACAGAAACTATTAAAACTTTTAAGTTACAGCTAAACTAGAACTTTAGGAAATTTTGCAGCTTTAATAAAAATTTTTTAGGGTTGAAAATGAATGAAATATTTAACTGAAGTAGACATAAAAAAAGAGCAAGAAAAATCTAAATTAGGTAGTGGAAAAGAAACAACTAAAAGAGTAGCATTGAATACATTTAAAAAATAGAAATGAACAACAAAATCAAACTCTAGTTTCTTAAAAAGATGAGTACTATTTATAAATTTCTGACGAAAGTGATCAAGAGAAAAGCAGGAAAGCCACAAATCAGCATAATTAGAAATGAAAAAGAAATGTAACTATAGATAAGTTACAACTTATGTTAATACTATGAACAATCTTTCCAATACGTTTGAAAACATGTGAAATGTAAGATCTTCTAAAAAAAAAAGTTTAATTACCAAAATGACTAAAACTCAAACACATTCTGAATAGATAAGCAACCATTAAATAATTTCAATCAGCAGTCAAAAAAATCTTTCCCAACCAACTACACAGAATAATTGTATTAAATTCACAAAACCCCCGATCTCTATTTTTAACAAATATTTTTCATGAAAAAAATTAAGAAAAGCATTCCTTTTTACAACATCATTAGAACCATATGCCAAATCAGTCTATGATAGTGCAAAAGTAATTTTAAAATCCAACTCATTTATAAGCATAAATGCAAGCATAATAATATAGTAGTAAATCAAATCCAATACTGTATAAAAATAATTAATCATGAATGAGTTGGATTTATATTAGTAAGACAAAGATATTTCAAAATTATAAAATTGATCAACACTAAGAATAAAAGTCAAAATGGTGATTCTCTATAGGGGCAAAACAGTTTAAATAATACTTTTATTATAAAAGCATTTGGCCACGTTGTAATAAAGATAAATTTTCTTGACCTAAAGATGACGTAATTCTTAACATTAAAATTTGTAATGAATCCCAATAAATCCTGGAAAAAGGCAAGAATCCTCACTATTGGCACCACTGTATAATACTATACTAGAAATCCTAGCCTATGAAATATGATAAGAAAAAGAATCAAGAGGCTTGCTTAATGGATGGCTTTAAGAACAAAAATAATAAAATTATTATCTACATCAAGTCTCTGCAAAATAAGACTCATGGGCCAAATAAGGTCCTATTGTAGGCCAAATTCAGCTACCCCCATTTTTGTTTTACATGTTGTCTATGGCTGCTTTTATCTTAAAAGTCAGAGTCGAGTAGTTGCAACAGAGGTTGCATGACCCTCAAAGAATAAAAAACATTTACCACCTAGCCTGCTCCCAAAAAATGTTTGAATACTTCTGTTCTACATAATAGGTCAAATAGAATCCATAAACAAACAAGTTGAATGAATAAAAGGACTTAGCAGTTTCTGGTCACAGGATCAATGTAAAATACAAGTCAAGAACATCTTTATACAGCAGTGTAATCTACTAGAGAGCTATGTTAAAAACACAGCTACAATTGACAATTAATAAACTATAAGGTATTTAAAAATATACCACACCTTCACAAAAAAATTTTTGAATGAAATAAAAAATGGAATAAAATGGAATATACCGTTTACTAGATGTGAAGGTACAATATTCCATTAGCAGAGGATGGTTATGATTCATCAACAAAGATATAATACCATGTAAAACAACATCAGCAACAACAACTGTATCTAGTACTTACTGTATGCTAGACTCTACTCAAAGATAGATGGATAGACAGATAAACAGATAGATAATATCCAAAATATATTTTAATAAGAAGAATGATGTAGAAAGCCTTTTCTTGCCAAAAACTGATATATGTTAAAAAGGTATCATAATTATGACAATGTGGACTTGGTCCAATAATAGATAATTAGACAAAGGAACTAGAATACAGCACTTAGACACACAAATACCTGGAAATTTCATATATGGTAAATGTGACAGTGAAGATCAGTAGGAAGAGGATAGAAAATTCTGAAATAGTGCTGGTATAATTAGTTATCTATCATGCTGGTTATTTATTACTACCTCTTAAATCCAAATTCATTCTTTTTGCCCACTCTGCAAAAAAACATCTGGGCCTGTTAAATATTTTTGCTGTCAGATGGCACAATATTAAGTTTTGTCAGTAGAGGTCACACAACAGAAATTGCAAGAAGAAGTTTTGGTTTCTCGTCCCAGAGTGTCCACTGGGTATGCTCCAAGGGCTTGACTTCTCTGTCACCAGGTACATGCAGCAAAGGCAGCTTCCCAGTGCACAGTCTCTTGTACTGTTTGGAAATAAATGCCTATAAACCAGGGAAATCAATAAACAAATGTTGGCTTAGGCATACTATGCATTATTCTACAATAGTTAAAATGAATGAATGAACTAGTTCTGTGTGTATCAACAACAATAAGTCTTACAGTGTTAGAAAAAAATAACATTGTGTAATAATAATGTGTATACAGAATAATGATTTATGTACACTTAATGGAATTATGTATGTATATACATATACACACATATTGTTATATATGTGTGAAATAGAAGGGTATATAACTTTTTAAAATTTGTTTTTCATTAAAATTTGTATTCAGGTAATTATCGATTCACATACATTTGTAAGAATTAATACAGAGAGATTCCTGTATGTTTTCTGAGTATATCCTTTCTGATAAATCCTTTCCAGCAGGCTTTCAGTTCATTTTACCCAGATTCTTCAGAAGAATCACTCTCTATGGTAGCTATGACCATATAGCATATATTTCTTAAATAATAAGACTTTGAAGTTGAAATTACTTCTTGATCCATGGGCTGAAGAATGGAAGTTGTGTACTTCTATACACATGCCCACATGTACAAGAGAAACTGGGAGATCTGAATAAATTTTGTACAATTTATTACGTATGTAGGTTAACGTATCTACACCAGAGTCAAAATGCTCAACAGGTCCATACTCACAAGGATTCCTGGTATTGTCCTTTTAGAAACACACTCATTTCTCTTTCACTCCTCTCTCTTCATTCTGAAGCCCTGGTAACCACTAATCTGTTCTACTTTTCTAAAAATTTGTATTTTTCAAAAGTGTTGTACAAAGGAACTATACAGTACTTAATCTTTGGTGATTGACTTTTTTGTCACTCAGCATAATTTCTTATGCTTATTACATATATCAATACTTTTTATAAACTTTTTACAAAACTTATGACATATATCAATAATTTATTTCTTTTCATTGCAGAATAGTACTCCATGGTATTTGTGTGACAATTTGTTAATCATTCATTGCTTGAAGGACACTGGAACTATTCCTAGTTTGGGGCTATTACAAAAAATAACTGTCACAAACATTTACGTACAGGTTTTTGTGTGACCATAAGTTTACCCTTCTCTGGAATATATGCCCAAGAGTGTATTGGTAGGTAGTATAGTAATTACATATTTTGTTTTATAAGAAACTGCCAAACTGTTTTTAAGAGTACTTACATCATTTTGCATTCCCACCCACAATGTACAAATAACCTAGTTTCTACACATCTTCACAAGCACTTGTTGTTGTCACTACTTTTAATTTTAGCCATTCTGTTAAGTGTATGGTAGTATCTCATTGTGTCTTTATTTGGATTTTCCTAATGGCAATAATATTAAACATCTTTTCATATACTTATGATCATCTACATATCATTTTCATTAAAACATCTGTGTAACTTCTTGTCTATTTTTTAATTGGAATATATCACAATAAAGTGAGTGACACAAAATTTTATTATTTCACATAGCATATAAAAATTATGTTTATACTATACTGTAGTATATTAAGTGTGCAGTTCCATCATGTCTAAAACTGCATATACTTTAATTTAAAATATTTTATTGCTAAAAATGCAAGCAATCATCTCAGCCTTTAGCCTTTTTTGTTGGTGCAGGGTCTTCCCTCCATGTTGATGGCTGCAGACTGATTAGGATAATAATTGCTGAAGGTTCGGGTGGCTGTGGCAATTTCTTAAAATAAGACAACAATGAAGTTTGCATCATCAATTGACTGTTTCTTTTGTGAAAAATTTACCTGCAGCATGTGATGTTGTTTGGCAGCGTTTCACCCACAGCAGAACTTCTTTCAAATGTGGAGTCGATCCTCTCAGAATCTGCCAATGCTTTGTCAACTACATTTATCTAATATTCTAAATCCTTTGTTGTCCTGTCAACAATGTTTATAGCATCCTCACAAGGAGTAGGCTCCCTCTGAAAAAAATACTTTTTTTTCATCCTGAAGGAGAAACTTCATCCATTCAGGTTTTATCATGAGGTGGCATCAATTCAGCCACATCTTCAAGTTCCATTTCTAATTCTAGTTCTCTTGCTATTTCCAAACATCTGTAGTTACTTCCTCCACTGACATCTTGAACCTCTCTAAATCATTCATAAGGGTTAGATTCAAGTTCTTCCAAATGCCTGTCAATATTGTGTCTTCCTCCCATGAATCATAAATGTTCTTAATGGCATTCAGATAGCATGATAAATCCTTTCCAGCAGGTTTTCAGTTCCTTTTACCTAGATCCATTCAGAAGAATCACTACCTATGGTAGCTATGACCTTATGGCATGTATTTCTTAAATAATAAGACTTTGAAGTTGAAATTACTTCTGGATCCATGCGCCGAAGAGTGGAAATTGTGTTATCAGATATGAAAACAGCATTAATCTCCTTGTACATGTCCATCAGAGCTTTTGGGTGACTAAGTACATTGTCAATCAGCAGTAATACTTTTAAAGGAATCTTTTTTCTGAGCAGTAGGTCTTAACGATGGGCTTAAAATGTTCAGCAAACCATGATGTAACAGATGTACTGTCATTCAGACTTTGTTGTTTCATTTATAGAGTACAGGGAGAAAAGATTTCACATAATTCTTAAGGGCCCTAGAAATTTCAGAACAGTAAATGAGCATTGACTTCAACAAAGTCACCAGATGAATTAGCTCCTAACAAGAGAGTCAATTTGCCCTTTGAATCCAGGCATCAACTTCTCCTCTCTAGTTATGAAAGTTCTAGATGGCATCTTCTTCCAATAGAAGGCTGTAGTGTCTACATGAAAAATCTGCTGTTTAGTGTAGCCACCTCCATCAGGTATCTTAGCTAGATTTTTCTGAATACTTGCTGTAGCTTCTACGTCAGCACTTGCTGCCTTGTCTTGCACTTTTATGTCATGGAAACAGCTTCTTTCCTTAAACCTCATAAACCAATTTCTGCTGTCTTCAAACTTTCCTTCTACAGCTTTTCCACCTCTTTCAACCTTCACAGAATTGAAAAGAGTTAGAGCCTTGCTCTGGATTAAGCTATGACTTAATGGAACGTTGTGACTGGTTTCATCTTCTATGAGAACACTCACAGTTTATCCATATCAGCAACAAAGATGTTTTGCTTTCACACCACTTGTGTGTTTACTTTTAATGTTCCTGAATAACTTTTCCTTTATATTCACAACTTGGCTAACTGTTCTGTGTAGGAAGCCTTGGGTTCATCCTATCTCAGCTTTCAACATGCCTTCCTCACTAAACTTAATCATTTCTAGCTTTTGCTTTAAATTGAGAGACATGTGGTTTTTTTTTTTTTTTTAAACTTGAACACTGAGGGGCCATTGTAGGATTATTAATATTAATTGCAACCCTATAATTAGGTCACTGATTTCAATATTGTTTTGTCCCGGGGAATAGGGAAGCCCAAAGAGAGGGAGAAAGATGGGAAAATGACTAGTCAGTTCAACAGTCAGAACATATGTGTTTATTGATTGAGTTTGCCATATTATAGGGACACAGTTCATGGCACCCCAAAGCAATTAAACAATGATCACTAATCACAGATCACCATGAAAATATCATAATAATGAAAAGTTTGAAATACTGTAAGAATTACCAAAAGAAATGCAGAGGCACCAAGTGAGCCCTTGCTGTTGGAAAAATGGTGCTGACTTGCTCGACACAGGGTTGCCATAAACCTTGAATTTGTACAAAGCACAGTATCTGTAAAGTGCAATAAAGTGAAGCACAAAAAAAGCAAGGTGTGCCAGTAAATATTTTTCTCTTAATGTCTTTGTCTAATATGAATACAGTCATTCCAATCTTCTTATGCTTACTGTTGTATGGTATTTGTTTTGTCTACCTATTTATTTTGAGTTATCCATGTTCTTATACTTAAAGCACGCCTATTGTATACAAAATATAATTAGGCCTCACTTTTTTATCCAATCTGACAATCTCTGTCTTTCAATTGCAGTGTTTCAACCACTTACATTTAAACAGTGAATATTTTTAATTTAGTCTTTCATTTTACATTTTTTTCTGTTTGTTACTTCTGTTTTTGTTTCTTTGTTCTTCTGTTCCTCCTTTTTGCTGCATTTTCAATTGTCTGCTTTACAATAATTTCATTTTAATCTCTGTATTGACTTTCAAATTTCAGATCATTCCCAACTTACAGTGATTGGACTTTTGATGGTCCAACTTCATGATGAGTTTACTGGGGCATAACTCCATCATAAATTGAGGAGCTCCTTTTGATGTATGCTGAGGTTATGGTTTCTTTTAAATGCATGTAACTTTCTGTTTGTTTGTTTGTTTGTTTGAGACAGGGTCTCACTCTGTTGCCCAAGACGGAGTTCAATAGTGCAATTGTAGCCACTGCAACTTGAACTCCTGGGCTCAAGTAATCCTCCCACCTCAGCCTTCCAAGTAGCTGGCACTATAGGCACATGCCACTATGTGTGGCTAATTTTTTTTATTTTTAGTAGAGACAAGGCCACTCTATGTTGCCTAGACTGGTCTCAATCTTCTGGACTCAAGTGATCATCCCACTTCTGACTCCCAAAGTCCTGGGATTATAGACACAAGCCACTGTGTCTGGTGCATGTAATATTTGCACCATCTTAAAGTAAAAAAATCTTAAGTTGCATCATTAGAATTAAGAAACTATGCTGTTTTGCAAGCATTAAATGTATTTTCAGCTTACAATATTTTTGACTTATGATGGATTTATCAGAATGTAACCCCATCATAAGTCAAGGAACATCTCTCTATATTTTTGCTTTTCTAGTAGTTGTTACAGAAATGAAAATAGATATCCTTAACACTTCAGTCTGTTAGAGTTAATGTTGTTCCACTTCACATAAAATGTACAAAGCTTGCCACAGAATAGGTCCTCTCATCCCCTTCTCTATCCATTATGCTATAGGCTTTATATGTATTATATCTGCATATATTTTGAACCCCAAAAGACAATTTTTGCCTTACAGTGATATATATTTTTAAACATAAGAACAAAAACAGTCTTATATTCATTCTCACATATCTGGTGCTCTTTATTTTTTCCCAATTATTTAAGTTTCCAATGTCCCCCCTTCAGTCATAAGACCTTTCTTGAATGTTTCATGTATAGGTCTGCTGGTGAAAAGCTTTCATATATTTCTTTTCTCTTAAAAGAATTCTTAAACAAAGCTGAATATAGAATTCTGAGTTAACAGGTTTTTTTTTTTCTTCCCCAAGTGCTTTAATGACATTTTTCCATTGTCTTTTGCTCTCCACTGTTTATAATGAAAAGTCAGGTGTCATGCCCACCATTGTTCTCCTGTGTATAGTGGATCTTTTATCTCTGAATGCTTTCAAGCTTTTTATCTTTGATCTTAAACATGCTACTTTGTAAGCCTAGGCTGATTTGCTTGAATATGTAAGTCTATATCTTTCATTAAATATGTGGAAAGATTTAAGTTATTATTTATTCAAATATTTTTGTGCCTTTATTTTCTCTTACTCTCCTAGGACTCCAATTACATGGATGTTAGATCGTTTCCATTCCCCACATATCTATAAAGATTTGTCCTTTTCCCACTAATCCTTTTTCTCCTTTATTCTTCACATTGAATAGTTTCTGTTAGTTTATTTACAAGTCAACCAACTATTTCTCCTGTCTCCTTCTTTCTACTATTAATCCCATTCACTAGTTTTTCCAGATAATCTATTTTTCAGTTCTAAAACTTTTTAAGTATTTTCCATTTCTCTGCTGAGACTTCCTATCTTTTCATTGACTGTAACTAGTTATATATAACTATTGATTATATACAAGCACAATTACAATAGCTGCTTTTAAACTCTTGTTTGCTATTAAAATCTTTGTCTGATAATTAAATATTCTGATAAAAAAATTTGAAATGTTCCAGAAATTCTGAATGATACATATTAGAGGGTATGGATTCCAATATATTTATCCAGAAAGCATCTTTGTTTTTTTGTTTTATCTAACTGTTAATGTAACTAAGCCGAAACTACAAACTCTGTCTTCTCTGCATTGTTCAGCAACCGAAATCTCAGTCCATTTTTTTAGCCTCATTTGAACTGCTTAGAATCAACCCTAGGCGTGTGTGGCTTAAGGGTGAGCCAAAGATCAAAAAGGTTATAAGTTTATATACAGAATTTGGAGCTCCTTCTCCCTATTTTTTCTCCTTTCCTGGATTTCTACCTGAATTGCTAGCTTCTGAGTTTGCCCCTAGGCATGTGCCCTGATTACTCAAGACAATTGAACTATGAGTTTTCTTTCCAGATTTTAAAAAGCTCTCCAACATGTCCCAAACTGGAACCTACCCTCAAACTAGACAGGGCAAAAACATGGAATACTCACTTAGTGCCTTTCTGTTCTTCTACATGTCAATTCTGCTAAAGTTTTTGCATGCTTGTATGATCTCTCCAGAGTCTGCACAGAGTTTTTAAAACATTTTATTGAGAATTTATAGTTGTGTTCTACAGGATGATTCACATAATAAAAGCTACATCCCACCTTGCCACTATCAGAAAGAGAATTTCCATAAAACAAAATATAACCTAAACTCATTTGGTGATTAATCTGACTTATATTCCTATAAGACTTTCATAGTATTTACCACTATATCTCAATAAATAAATAATAATGGTTTTGATAATAAAATATTTCCCTAAACCTCAATAGAAGTGTTTGGTGATAATCAGCACATTCATGGTATGATACTATTTAAAATATGGAGAATCAACAACTATGAATCACATCTGTGCCCAAGTGATAAACAGACAAGTAACTGAAAAATTATACCTGTCTCATAGAACATATTTAGAAAAAATAACATATATAAAAAGGAATAACCTAGTATATAATTTACAAAAGGTACACAGTAAGCCATAATGTTCTTACCCCATTTGAAAATGATCAGGAAGGCAGTGATACCAGTTGGAACAAGACAAATACAGTATATATTTATTCTTCTTATCAGATTAAAATGTTTGTTTCTTTGTCAGACTGTCCAATCACAACATATTCATTAATTGTTGAGTCTCAGATTGTTAAATTTCCATTGCTAACCTGCCCAGTGACTATTTTGGTTATTTATGTATTTCCCAACGTAATTTTATATAGATAATAATAGATTTGTTGGATGTTATTATATTCAGCATGTACAGAACAAATAAAGGATGAAAAGTGGAAAGGTGAGAAAGAAAGCAAATTCAACAACCATATTTTAATTTATTATGATAGTCATCAAAATATTTACTAAATTTAAATTTAAAATTATTGAATATCTATAATATGTTATACTCTGAAATAGGAATGTAATGTGCCTATATTTTTCGCCACAATCTTATGAGGAAGATATAATTATTATTTTAAATTTATTAAATATATATATGGAGAAACCAATCCTTGGAGAGGTTGGTGCCTTTCACAAATTACACAGCTAAGCATTAGGTGCAGATCCCAACTCAGGCAATTTATTGCCAGAGCCTGCTCTCTTAATCCTCACCCCCGTGAAATAGATATTATTTTTCTCATTACTACACATATTATTATTATCCTCATTATCCAAAGATGTGAAAACAGAAGCTTGGGGCTATTAAGTGACTTGACTAAATCCATAAGCCTAGGAAGTGGTGAAGTTGGTATTCAAATTAGGATGTTGTTAAAGTTCCTATCATTGCTACTACACCAACTATGATCCAAAACTTGAGTGATGCCAGTAGTGGGAAATAAAAAAAGCTTTAAAAATTAATTATTCTGCAAACAATATGATTCTGGGTGGAACAAACCTTCATAAATGTCAATAGACTATACATTATTAATTAATGTGTCAAAGTCAAAATTTCAAATATTTAAACATTTCTACTATTGAAACATAAGTACTAACTACCACAATCACTAAAATTATTGAAAATACATTAAATTTCTACTCCTCACTAATAAAGTATGGTCTCAGTTGATCCAGTTCTAACATTTTTATATAGAAAAACAGGTTGGGAGATCTCTAGAGAGATGTTACAAGCAAAGAGGCTATCCAGGTTACTGATTGTTAATATATGAAGTTACTTCCTCCACCTATTGCATTATTTTTTAGTATCCTTGCATTCTGTTGAGATAAAATTTAATTCTTGGCAATAATAGTTCAAAGTAAGTATTGGCCTCCTATTTTCTTTAAAAGATAATATATTTTTATTGTATATTTTTTAAAAAGAGAGATAATACTTTGACAATACTAACATCCCTAGGTAGCTATTCTTGACCATGGAGTACATTTTTAAAACTGAAACAATTCGCCAACAACTGCTATAAAATTGCCTCAGTCAGGAGACTTGTTTGGACCTCAGCAATGCGCCATCAAATAATCTAGCATTTTGTTTGGAAAAGGCTGAGTTGAAATGTAGAAAGAAAATTTGACCTCCAAAGATAGTAATTAGCAATTCAAATTACTATGTATAAATCTTATATCCAATGTCCAATGGGACCAATTCAAATAGCAAAGTCAGAGTTTCCAAAGCTTCTGGCCTGGGTTCAAAGCCAAGAAATGGAGTTGTCTGCTCAAGTGATTGTAGAGATTATGACATAATCCCAGGCAGCTGATGGAAATACTAGGACAGATTTGAAGCCTCCAGAGAAAGGTATGTATCAAGGGTTGGTAGTGGATTTTGGGCACTGTTCTGTAAGGCGAAATTTCAAAGCCAGTTCCAGGCAAGGATTAATCACACATACACCCAGTTATTGGTATATTACCACTGAAAGCTCAGTGAAGAACCTGAACTTCAAGACTCACCCAAAACTTGAGGGAGGAAAGTAACTCTTGAATATGTCAAATGGTCTGGTCTCATTCAGAGTCCTGATCTAGCCAGCATTGGATCTCTAGACTCAGTAACTGGGTAGGACTGAAACTGCAGGTTGAATATTCTTTGCACTTCGAGATGAGCAATACTAACACAAATAATAAGATCCCGTTGACACGTGGTAAGTAGTGGGAATGACTCAGCTTTGCTGTATTTCCAAATTCTCAAAGTTGTTTATCAAGTAGGCAGGGAGGTTTAATCAGACAGGTTAAGGTTGCCTCAGTAGGAGTTGGTTAAAAACCGATCACTGAGCTTCTCATTCAATATGGTAAACAACACACTTAGAAAGTTATCAGTTTACCCCACAAAAATTCCACTGAGATGACAAGAGCAAAATTATTAGTAATTTGATGAAAGCACTGGAAACACAAGAAGTTTTCCACCATAAGACAAGAAACATTATAAACGTCTACAGGACATAAAACAGGTAGGACAGGACTGAAGTTGACATCACACTTGATCCAGGCAAACAAGGAGGTGGTTGAAAAAATGAATAATAAATTTTGCAAGACAGTCTCCCAAATCTTTAAATACAGAGTCAGCAGGTTCAGGTAGCAGGAGCAGGCTATGGGTTTGTGGTGGACTCTTGGCATGGGAATTAGAGCCAGAAAGAGAAGCTGAGCTGTTTCCAGGCAACTTCAGGCACGCACAGCAGATGTGAGCCTCTGTACCTTAAAATAAGATGTTCCCATGCACACGTATGTTCATTGCAGCACTATTCACAATAGCAAAGACTTGGAATCAACCCAAATGTCCATCAGTGACAGACTGGATTAAGAAAATGTGGCACATATACACCATGGAATACTATGCAGCCATAAAAAAGGATGAGTTCATGTCCTTTGTAGGGACATGGATGCAGCTAGAAACCATCATTCTCAGCAAACTATCGCAAAAACAGAAAACTAAACACCGCATGTTCTCACTCATAGGTGGGAATTGAACAAAGAGATCACTTGGACACAGGAAGGGGAACATCACACACCGGGTCCTATTGTGGGGAGGGGGGAGAAGGGAGGTATAGCTTTAGGAGATATACCTAATGTAAACGACGAGTTAATGGGTGCAGCACACCAACATGGCACATGTATACATATGTAACAAACCTGCACGTTGTGCACATGTACCCTAGAATTTAAAGTATAAAAAAAAAAAAAAAATTGGCAATACCCCCAGCTGTCCTACAGAGGCCTCCAATTGGCTACATCCTATTGTCCCACGACCAATCAGAGGCTGAAGTGGAGGCAGCTCGTGGCCAATCAGAGGCTGAAGTGGAGACAATCTTGTTATTTCAGGAGGCAGGCTGTGGCCTGAGTGCTGCCTGATCCCGCCCAGAACTGGCTGCACCTGCTGTTCTTTTACTTCTGCCTTATCCCTTGCTTACCCTCATTCCCTATTCTCCTGCCTCTCATGGGCCTCTTTTCCTCATCTTTAAAGTGGGGATAATAATAGTGCCTACCTCACCAGATTGTCAGGAGATCGGCAATCAAGTAGGTTGGCATATGTAATATACATACGTTTGGTACACAAGACATGCCTAGTTATTATGACTACCTGTGCATTCTAAAATAGAAGAGAATCTTCATTCTTTACCTTTCAGCAATAAAGAATACAGAATCATTAATGCAAAAAAATAAAAAGTAAAAATAAGATGTTTCAAATCGTCTCATCCTACTAAGACTCTACAGACAACACTTCCATTCATGGCTAGGGGAAGAGGGACCCACCATTGCTGAGTAGCTCTTTATCAGCTACTCATGCTGACTACTCTAGATATTAATATGTAAACAATATAGAAAGAGATGAATAAAAATCACCAGGCATTTAAAGAAAACAGCATGGAAGATAGAAGGCACCCTATACAAGCAAAACAAATGCTTTCCCAAGGAAGCAACATGAACGCAAGGAAGAGAAGAAAATTTTGCCAAAAACCTGAGTATCTTTTGCGATATTGAAAGTAATGCTGCATATGTATAAATGCATGCTAGTAAAAAGGGATAGCCAGAAACTTTTAAAAATTCTTAGAAAAGTAAAATATCCCTACTATAATATAAAATTCAATGAGAGACAATTTTAAAAGTTCACGCATGCAACTACCAAAGCAGTCATTTTGAAAGTCCAATTTGAGAAAGTAAAGCAAAAAACAAATAGGATGTATTTGAGAAGTGCTATTTGAGAAATGCTTGAATTTTCAGAAGAAAAGTGCCACCTAAGCACTAAAAAAGAAAACTAAAATAAGAAATTAGTATACATATATCCTGGCATTTCTAAATTCAAAGGTTAATTCTAAAAAATATTGAGAACTTCTGGAATGCTTAAACAAGTTCATTAAGAAGGAAAGAGAAACAAATATATGCTGAATTTGTTGTACAAAATGCTAAGAACTAGAACTTGATGAAGATATATCTATATTGTTCTAAAAAGAATACAGTGAAGCTTTAATGCTTTAACAAGCCAAATTATCATTTATAGTCAAACTAAGCATTTCTTAAGTTGCTCAAGGATTCAGAAAATATACTGGCAAAATTATAACTTTTATAAAAATATTAATCATATACTCCAGTCAAATAAAACAAGTATATGTGTATACCTAAAAAGGAGGTAGACCTTAGCCATAAAACACACTAGAGAAAAGCAACAGATAAAAACCAAGAATTGCATCAAAATAAGGGTGACAGTATACTTCTAGAGTGTAATGCAACTGTTCAGAATAGATACTTTTAAAAACAAGAGGCACAAGGAACTTTTAAAATCATATTTTTAAAAATTTGTAACCAAAATGTAAGAATTACAGATATTATCAAAACCCAGGTCTTGTAGCACAGAAGAGGATGAATACAAATGTTTAGAAAAGCTAAAGTTTTTATTTTCTTTATGGATTATACATACTGATGAAATAGAAAGTAGAGGCTCAAAAATGCTTATCGAGATTTAGGGCTATCTTTGAGGAAGGAACAGCAACTGAAGAACAATAGGAAGTCTTCTAGGGTACTGATTACATAGTGTGCACACTTTCTAAAAATTCCTCATGCTATAGAATTTTGATGTGAGCAATTTTCTTTAAGTATGTATACCTGATGTAAATGACGAGTTGATGGGTGCTGATGAGTTGATGGGTGCAGCACACCAACATGGCACAAGTATACATATGTAACAAACCTGCACGTTATGCACATGTACCCTAGAACTCAAAGTATAAAAAAAAAAAAAAGAAAAGTATGTTATACTTCAATTTCAAACTTCTTAAGTATGACCTTAGTGACTGAAAACAAGATTAGAAACTGTAAATTGTTGTAGATAAAAGAGAACAAACAAAATTTTGTCAACCAATCAAAAGTGGAGAAAGAATTTAACGAAACAATAGAAAGATATAATTAGTGTATTAGTGCATTCTCACACTGCTATGAAGAAATGCCTGAGACTGGGTAATTTATGAAGGAAAGAGGTTTAGTTTACTCACAGTTTGCACTGCTGGGGAGGCCAGCAATCAAGGCAGAAGGCAAAGGAGAAGCAGGCACCTTCTTCACAGGTGACAGGATGGAGTGAGTGCAAGCAGGGGAAATGCCAGACGCTTATAAAACCATCAGATCTCATGAGACTCACTCACTATCATGGGAACAGCATGGGGGAACCCACTCCCATGATCCAATCACTTCACACCGAGTCCCTCCCACTACATGTGGGGATTATGGGAACTACAATTCAAGATGAGATTTGAGTGAGGACACAGCCAAACCATATCATTCCACCCATGGTCCTTCCCAAATCTCATGTCCTCATATTTCAAAACACAGTCATGCCTTCCCAGCAGTCCCCCAAAGTCTTAACTCATTCCAGCATGAACTCAAAAGTCCAAGTCCAAAGTCTCATCTGAGACAAGGCAAGTGCCTTCCATCTATGAGCTGGTAAAATCAAACACAAGTTCATTCCTTCCAAGATACAATGGAGGTACAGGCATTGGGTAAATACACCTATTCCAAGTAGAAAAAAATGTCCAAAAAAAGGAAGCTACAGGCCCTATGCAAATCAAAAGTCCAACAGGGCAGTCATTAAATCTTAAAACTCCCAAATAATCTCATTTGACTCCATGTCTCAAATTCAGGTCATGTTAATGCAGAAAATGGGCTCCCATGGCCTTGGAAGCTCTGCCCCTGTGGCTTTGCAGGGTACAGCTCCCTTCCCAGATTCTTTCATGGACTGGCATTTAGTGTCTGTGACTTTTCCAGGTACACAGTGCAAGTGTCAGTGGATCTACCATTCTGGGGTCTGGAGGATGGTGTCCCTCTCCTTACAGCTCCACGAAGCAGTGCCCCAGTGGGGACTCTGTGTGGGAGCTCTGACCCCACATTTCCCTTCCACACTGCTCTAGCACAGGTTCTACATGGGAGCCCCGCCCCTGCAGCACACCTCTGCCTAGACATCCAGGTGTTTCCATACATATTCTGAAATCTAAGTGAGAGTTCCCAAACCTCAATTATTGACATCTGTGCACCTGCTGTCCCAACACCACTTTTAAGCCCCCAGTACTTGGAGCTTGCACCCTCTGAAGCAATGGTCTGAGCTGTACATTAGCCCCTTTTAGCCATGGCTAGGACACAGGGCACCAAGTCCTGTGACAGCAAAAAGAAGCAAGTCCCAGGACCCAGCCTATGCAAACATTTATTCCTCCTAGGCCTCTGGGCCTGTGAAGTTAGAAGCTGCCAGGAAGACCTCTGACATTCCCTGGAGACATTTTGCCCATTGTCTTGGTTATTAACATTTGGCTCCTTGTTACTTATGCAAATTTCTGCAGCCATCTTGAATTCCTCCTTAGAAAATGGGTTTTTCTTTTCTACCACATTGATAGGCTGCAAATTTTCCAAACTTTTATGCTCTGTCACCTCTTGAATGCTTTGCTGCTTAGAAATTTCTTCTCCCAGATACCCAAATTCATCTCTCTCAAGTTAAACTTTCCACAGATCTCTAGGGCAGAGGCAAAATGCCACTAGTTTCTTTGCTAAAACATACCAAGAATGACCTTCACTCCGGTTCCCAACAAGTTCCTCATCTCCATCTGAGACCACCTCAGCATGGACTCCATTGTCCATGTAACTATCAACATTTTGGTTAAAGCCATTCAACAAGTCTCTAGGTAGTTCCAAACTTGCCCACCTTTTCCTCTCTTCTTCTAAGCCCTCCAAACTGTTCCAACCTCTGCCTGTTATCCAGTTCCAAAGTTGCCTCCACATTTTCAGATATCTTTATAGCAGCACCCCACCTTGGTACACCTTGGTACCAATGTACTGTATTAGTACATTCTCAAACTGCTATGAAGAAATACCTGAAACTGGGTAATTTATTTTTTTAAAAAAGCCTTAATTGAGTCACATTCTGCATTGTTGGGGAGGTCTCAGGAAACTTACAATCATGGCAGAAGGCAAAGGAGAAGCAGGCACCTTCTTCACAGGGTGGCAGGATGGAGTGACTGCAAGCAAGATAAATGCCAGACACTTATAAAACCATCAGATGTTGTGAAACTCACTCACTATCACAAGAAAAGCACAGAGGAAACTGCCCCCATGATCCAATCACTTCCCAATGAGTCCCTCTGACAACACAAGGGGATTATGGGAACTACAATTCAAGATGAGATTTGGGTGGGGACACAGTCAAAGAGTATCAATTAGAAAGTCATAAGATTAAAAGGTAATCACAATAAATGCAAAAGGATTAACATAACCTTTTAAAAAGTAAAAAATCCTCTCCAATTAAGCAAAATTTAAAACCAAATGCTATGGTATTCAAGAAAAGCACTAAAACAAAAGAGGCTTAACACTTGAAAAGAAAGAATAGATGAAAATATGCCAGAATATGACCCAAAAAAGGCAAAATCAATATCACACTATGTCAGCAAGCAAGAGATGGTGTTTTATCTAGGGTCTAAGTAGGAAAACAGAAATTACTTCAAGTATTTTTAGTAGGGGAAATTTAATGCAGAGAACTATTTACAGACATGGAGAAACTGACTTAACAAAAACAGTAAAGGATGAGGTGATGCTAAGCTAGAGAGACAAAAGAATAAGGTACGTCTCTGGTGTCCGGGGTGACAGGGTCACTGAAATCACTGTAGGCCTGTAGTTGGGGGGCAGTTATAAGGAGATGCACCCAGAGAGAAGGATGAAAGGAAGGAGGAATAAGTACCCTGAGTTTCCCACTCCTCCTACTATTAACCTCTTTCACAAGTGCCCCTACTGACCCACCTGAAAGCCGACAAGGGAGCCCAGAATCCTGAAAACACACATGCGCATGTCACCCTCCCCATAATACAGTGCAGAACAGAGGTGGACAAGGAATGAACATGGGACAAACAGGCCAAAAACAGACAAAGAAAATTGAAAAGGAATGCATTTAATATTGATAAATGGTATGACTATCAATGTCATATAATAATCATGAATCTCTTTGCACTAAACAATATAGCTCTAAAAATTATAAAGTGAGAACCAATAATGGGACAAGTGGGAAGAAACTTTGGGGGACAGAAACATTTAATACAAACTTTCAATGTAAACCCTTCTTCCATGCCCCCATGCCCGTATAGAATCGTAAGTCTAATGTTCATTAGTACTTTTATGTGACTCCTCTCTTTGAAGGGAACCCCCAAAAATATTGAACTTCACATTGGGTCAATATAGAAGAGTAGAGAGGCATGCAGTAAAGTCATAAGACCTAGAGCAGGAAGACACATAAAAGAGTGGGTCCAAAGTATTAAAAAGATTCCTGGAAAGGTTTGAGGCTTCCACAAGCCATAGAATGATATACTCAAGGCTATGTAGATTGCACAGTATGTGTGTCTGCATATTTGCATGCATACATGGTTCTAAAAGCAAGGTAAAAATCTATTGAAGGATTCAGAGCAAACTCCTGACAGAGGTTACCTTGTGGAAGCAGTATAAATGGATGTGTGACATCAGTCAGGGAACAGTTTGATGACAGATATGCAATAGGTATTTTAAAGAATTTAATATGAAAATGTATTAACTAAGTATAAGGTTGTTAACTAGGTACTTGAGGGGGAAAAAAAGAGAATTGTGAGGTATTAGAGAGGAGTAACTTGCAGGAAACAGCTCAGAGATAGGGCCTCATGGGCCTGGGACCCAGACATTTCAGAAGAAAAGCTGACAGATAGTGATTTTGAGGATGCCACGAAGTTTGTTTGGCACACATCAGGAAAAAAAAAAAAAAAAAAGCAAACTAATCAACTGCTACTTCTAGAGTGGAAAAAGGAACCAGATACAAATCCAGAGGAGTGAAATGAAGGAACCAGTGAAGTCTCCCTCTATCAGCCTTGCAGGCTGCCTCCAGGACCCCAGACTGGCAGAAGCTCAACATGAAGGCAGCTACTATAAAAGGAATGTAATTTGTAGAGTCCCAGTCCTGACATCACAAAGCAAGAGTATAGACAGCTGAATACTCACAATTAAACTTGAAAAATGTTTTCTTATTTGAATACAAACTATTATACTTTTCAATATTGTTTAGATTTCTGCTTTTATAGATGTAAGCTGTCTTATCTATAATTTATTTTTATTTTAGTTACCCAAATTATCACAATTTTTCCAGTGGAAGTCACGTTTAATATGGTTTCTGAAAATTTTCTCTACCATCTCTAAACATGTAAAAGTATTTTTACTTTTGTGGACAAAAAATGTCCCAGGCTCACCTTGTAAACTTACTACTTCTTTCTAAGCAATCAGATAGCTTATAGTGAGAAGAGTATTAGAACCCAAACCTGAGGCTAAGGATGTAAATAGCATTGTTCGTTTGCAGTACATGTGACATATACCCAGCTAGTGACAAAAGATGCAAATGATATGTAAATTTTAAATTGTGAGTTCAAACTGATATTTTAAATGTACTGTAAAACATTTTCCTATTGCATGCCACTTTGAATTTTTTAACTCCTTACTTAACATATTCCAAACTGGTAACTAAAATCTCAATTAAAACAAATACATTTATTTCTCAAACAACAAAATATGTCAAAAATTTACTAATTTAACAGTTTGATATGTGAGATTTAACACTAAAGCCTTCATGACAATGTGAACAATCGTCTCAATTTTCGTGACAATTTTTTAATTTCCTTAATGTTTTAAAACAAACTTAATTTATTTTGCCATTATTTGTAAAAATTTGTCTTCCACTTAACTTATTTAAATAAGCAAACGCATACTTTCATCCAACAACTTAAGTTTATTTTAAACACAACTCTTGGTCTTCTAATGATTGACAGTTTTGGCTTTGGAAAATATTCACTCACCTTTTGTTTATTTAATAAATATTTATTGAGCTATTAGTGATACAGCAATAAATATAACAAAAATCCATGTCTTCCAGAAAGTTGCATTCTGTTTTGCAGACAAACAACAACAAAAGATTAGTGAAATAAATAGTATGTCAGATGACCATAAGTGACATTGAGGAAATATTAAGACCGCTAGTAAGATGTTAGGGGAGGGATAACTAATAATTTTGATGGGGTGACTAGGGAAGATACCAAGGACAAGTTGATAGGGAGGCAATAAGAATGAGATGAAGACGCTATTCCAAAGAATATCCACAGAATGAGAGCATTCCAGGCAAAGGTGACAAGAAAGACTTAGGCAAAGCATGCCCGACATAAGAGAAGGTTAAGTTGCTTTTCCCAATTCAAAACTATCACTTCTTCAATTCACAATTTTTTTTTCTCAAATGTTAGCTTTGGGAAAGTTTTGCATGTAAAACATACACTGAATACATACATACACACACTCACACCAAATTTGTTTAATTTTATATCTTATTATTATAGGAGTAAGTACACTTTTTGCCATTTTGTCTCTTTTATCAATATAGAGGTTATTTTAGTTTTATTTTTAAATATAATGTTACGGTTATTATAGAAACAAAATTAATGATTAAATTATAATTGCATTTTAATGTAACTGTTAGGAATTTATCTTTAATAATGATTATAACTTTCATTTTCAAAAGACACATGTTAATTAATTCAAACAGATTTTAAAATAAGTTGATTGTGTTTACACTTTTTGCCAATGTAAGTTTAATATTTTCAATTAAATATTTTAATTGGTTGCTCATAAGGTACCTTTTCAAAAGAACTTGCGATCTCCAAACACCATCTTAAAATTCAATTAGTTTATAATACATTTGAATAAATTATAGTTTTCAAGACAGCTCTTTCAGAAGGCCAAATAAGATAAACAATTAAAATACTGTTACTCTATATTGCCAATGTGAATACAAACTTTTTTTATTATTATGAAATATTTCAGTGTCCTATAGAATGTAACTAATACAGAGCTATAGGGTATAAAAATAATTTTTAAAGTACTCATTAACGTTTCCGAAGACAAATAGAACATCAGCATTACTGTTGAAGCCTCCATGTGTTGTACCTCCTTTCCTCTGTGTACCAGGCACCTTCCACCTACCTAAAGGTAATTAGTCTTCTAAAACTTGTGTTCATTTTCTTGCTTACTCTCATAGTGTGTGAATCCTAGACAACATATTATTTATATATTAAATGCCATTGAGTTTCACTTAAGTGGTACTATGTTGTATGGTTTTACTGCAACTTGTTATTTTATTTAACACTACGTTCATGAGACTTATCTATATTGAAATTTACAAAGTTATAGTAAACTCTTTTTCACTGCTAAACAAGATTCTGTTGTATTAATATGCCACAATCCATTTATTCTTCTACCAATGGATTTTTGTTTATTTTTAAAATTTTACTATCAGAAATATAGCTACTATGAAGACTCCTGAACACATCTCAGGGCATTAGGAATATCCTTAAGGATGGGTTGTAAAGTATATGCATCTTAATTTTTTAAAAATAATAACAAATTGGTTTATAACATTGTTGCATGAACTTATACTTTCAGCAGCAATGTGTATAATTATGGTCGCTTGATTTTTTTCATAATATTTTGACAAAATGATCGATTTTGCCCAAATTTTTAACACAGTGAAGCAACATTTTTAAAGTAATGAAAGAAAAATATCTCAACCCAGAATTCTGTAACTAATAAAGATACATTCCAAAAATTGAAGGCAAATTTTCTTTAAAAATCAACCTAGAATTTTATATCCAATAAAAATATCTTTCAAACACTGAATGCAAAATCAGGACTTTGTCAACTTTGCAAAAGATAAAAGAATTCATCACCGAAAGACCCTTTCTACAGAATATGCAAAGGGAAGTCCTTCAACAAGGGGGAAAATAATGGATTCAATCTATTGCTATTTTGCCCTTCCACCTTCTGCCATGTGAGAACACAGCAACAAGGCCCTCAGCAGATCAGATGGACTGATCTTGGACTTGCCAGCCTCCAGACTAAGTTTCTGTTTATTATAAACTGCCCAGTCTCGGATATTTTGTTATAGCAGCACAGATTAAGACAGATATCTTAACTTTGTGGGTAAGAAAGACCATTACCTAACTCAAGAGAGTATGTTGAAAATGAGAAGGAATTGAATAACAATTTTTTTATAAGCCTCTCTGTATGGTTTGACCACTCATTTTCTAATTAAATATTTTTTAGAGAGAGAAAAAAAAAAAAACAGGCCAGGCGTGGTGACTCACATCTGTAATCCCAGCACTTTGGGAGGCCAAGTTGAGTCCAGGAGTTAGAGACTATCCTGGGCAACATGGTGAAACTTTGTCTCTACAAAAAATACAAAAATTAGCCAGGCATGGTGGCATACACTTTAGTTCTGGCTACTCAGGAGGCTGAGGTGGGAGGATCACCTAGGCCTGGGAGGCAGAGGCTGCAGTGAGCCATGATTGTGCCACAGCACTCCAGCCTGGGTGGCAGAGTGAGACCCTGTCTCAAAATAAAAAGAAGAAAAACAATAAAGTTTCTTTCATGACTAGTCTCTGCGAACAGAGAAGAAAAAAGTATAGTTAATTCATACAACTTTTTCAAATGACAGTGTCATTAAACTTCCTAATTTGTGTCTTTAGCAAAACAAATTCCTGTTCATATTAAAAATTAAGTTTACATTTCAGAGGGCCATGGGAAAATTAAAATATAATCTGCAGAAAACTAAGAAGGCATTTGTAAAAGTCTTGCCTTGCCAATCATCCATGAAATTAATTTCCATGATTCTTACTTCTTTCCAATTTATTCTGAACTCAAAAACAGTTGCATTTTTCATTGTTCATTATATAGCAAAAAAATCCAGTTGTTGACAAACTGGATATTGGTTCTTCTGATTGTGGCACAGGATTAAACCTGCATATGGTTTAATTTGTTTAATTTGTTGTCTAAGCCAAGACTTTCTGATTGAAAAGGAACCCTACTAATAATAGTCTTCCCTTCTCCTTAGTCTGGTTTTCCACTAGTGTTTCCTTAGACCTCAGGTTCTAAGAATTCCAAATTATTGACAGTCTTTAATATATGCCATGCTGCTCATACCTTCAAGACTTTGCACATTCAAAGACTTCAGGATAGAATTCCACTGAGTACTTCAGAAACTCTTCTTGGGCTTTTCAAACCCACCTTAGGGGGTTAGGCATCTCTTAGGAGAATCCAATGCTAATGTCCTTCACATCTTGACCATTCTCTTCATTTATAAAGGATTCTGCCACTGACCACATGTACGGTGCCCTATGCCACAGAGCTACTAAAGATAAACATGCCCTTTATGCTCTGGGAGCTTAACATCTGTGAAAACTCTGAACCTTGAAAATGCTTCTATTGTAATTATTTTACTGTATTACAACTACCTGTCCCATCCCCTTACAGAGCTGCTAGCCCCCTGAAGACAGACATTTTAGCTGACCTCTGTATCTGACAGTGTCCTGACTCTGTTCTGGAGAATTAGCCCTCCAGCATTGCACAATCTTACTAGGTGTATAAATTAACTATTGCTGCTTAACAAACCATACTAAAACCGTGTGGCTTAAAACATTCATTGGGCTCATGGATCTTCAGGCGATCTGGGAAGTTTTGCTGCTGTGGACTGGCCTGGTTGATCTTGGGGCTTATATATACACCTATCATCACCCGGAGGTTTGACTGGAGGCTGGCTCATTGTAGTGGTTTAAAAATGTCTGAAAATTTTATTGCATTCCTCCCTTCAGACAGTGAGGGAAATTTTAAAAAAGAGAGACAAAAAGTAGAGCCTAATTCCCCTGCCCTTGATTGCAAGCCAAACTTGGTGACTCATTTCTAATAAAATAAAACATGGCAGGCTGGGTGCAGTGGCTCACACTTGTGATCCCAGCACTTTGAGAGGCCAAGGTGAATGGATCATTTGAGGTCAGGAGTTCAAAACCAGCCTCGACAAGTGGAGAAACCCAGTCCCTGCTAAAAATACAATAATTAGCCAGGTGTGGGGTTGCATGCTTGTAGTCCCAGCTACTTTGGAGGCTGAGGCAGGAGAATCACTTGAATCCAGGAGGTAGAGGAAAAGAAAAAAAAAAATAGAACATGGCAGAGAGGCATTTCCATTTTCCACTTGCTCTCTTAAATTGCTTGCTTTGTGGGAGTTAGCATCATGCTGAAGCAGCCTGTAGGGAAGAGCCCTCATGGAGAATAACTGAGACCTCCAGCCAATCACCAACTTGTCAGTCACACGAACAAATCACCTTGAAACTGAATCCTACCACTTCAGAATATTACAGCCTAGCCAACATCTTCTCAGAAACCTCATAAGAGGCCCCAAGTCAGAACCTCTCAGCTAAAACTACAATGGATTTCTGATCTTCAAAAACTGTGTGAGATAAGAAATTTTTTTATTATTTTAAGTTACTACATTTTTGCAGTAATCCGACATGCATAATGAATGATGGATACACTGGCTATGATAACCTCAGCTGAAATAACTCATCACTGCTCTACACAGCCTCTGATCTTCCATCATGCTAGTCCAGATCTGTTCTCAGGGCTTTACAAGTGTTTTGGTCAGGGCTCTCCAGAGAAACAGACCAATAGGATACATATGTGCTAGGGTTTGGACGTTTCCCCTAAAAAGCATGTATTGGAAACTGAATCCTCAATGCAACAGTGTTGGGAGGTGGGGCCTAATGAGAGGTGATGAGGCCATGAGGGTGAAGTACATGAATCTATGATGTTATTGCCAGAGTGAGTTTCCCATAATAGGAGTATGGACCTCTTTACTCTTTCTTTCATCCCCTTTTCCCTTTTGCCTTGGAATGACACTGCAAGAAGGCACTCACCAGATGCCAGCCCCTCAATATTAGATGTCACAGCTTCCATAACTGTGAGTCAATAAATTTCTATTCATTATAAGTTGCCCAGTCTTACATATTCTGTGATAGCAGAACAAAAGGGACTAAGACAGGTGCATGTGTGTGTGTGTGTGTATACAGAGAGAGAGAAAGAAGGAAGGGAAGAAATTTACTATAGAAACAGGCTCATGTGATTAGAGAGGCTGAGAAGTTCCCACAGTCTTTTCTGGAGACCCAGGAAAACTGGTGATGTAATTCATTCCACATCTTAACATCCGAGAACCAGGGTAGTCAATGATATAACTCCCAGTCTAAGACCAAAGGCCTGAGAACATAGAGGCAGGGGCAGTGGTGGCAATATGAGCCCCAAAGTCTGAAGGCCTGAGAACCAGGGACTCCAGTCTCCAAGGGCAGGAGAAGATGGATATCCTAGGTCAAAAAAAGGAAGTGAATTCACCCTTCCTCTGCCTTGTTGTTCTATTGGGGCCCTCAATGGATTGGATGATGTCTGATCACATTGGTAAGGCCTGATCTTCTTCACTCAGTCAACAGATTCAAATACTGAACTCCTTCAAAACACCCACACAGACACATCCAGAAATAATGTTTTACCAGCTATTTGGGCATCCTTTAGCCCAGTGAAGTTGAAATATAAAATTAACCATCACAACAAGGTTTAGTGAAAGCATATGATTACAGAGCACCCTGAGACCCATGCTCAGAAATGGCATGTCACCTATACCATTGGCTAAAGTGAGCACCAGTCCAGCCCAAGTTCAAGGATGGGGAGATAAATGCCTCCCCTTGAGGGGAAAAGCTTCAAAATCACATGCCAAGGAGCAAGGATTACAAGAGGAAAATATCTGAGGTCACTTTTGTAATCCATCTACCACAGTTGAGTTTTTCAATCAAAGTGTTTCCTCTCCTTTGTCCCAAGAGTGGGTTTTCCATCCAAGCAAGGGCAGTCAAGTGCTCTCTACCTCAGGAGTCTTGGATGGAGGACCTCAAGGGGGAAAATGAATGGTTTTATCCTGATGATGAGCAGTTTGAAGAGGTGGGGCATTTGTTCTTGCTGCTACATTTCTGTAGCTGTCCTACTTTCTGTTCCGTATGGTTCGTTAGCTAGTCCTTTCTGTAAACTGCCATGTGCTTTCCAACAAACACCACTCTTTTCTAGTCAAGTTAGCCAGAGTCAGTTTCTGTGGCTTGCCACCAAAGAAACCTACATTCCCAGTCACTATCCCTGTGCCTGAGACCTTGGCAGCACAGAGCATGTGTCTGCATGATTTCCTTAGGAAGTACTTCTAATAAGCACCAGTGTACTTTACAAAAGGTACAAGCCAGAAAATGTCATAAATAAAGCACTGAGAAATCCCTGAGAACATTACTGGCATTTTAAAAATAGCTTTTAGAACTCTTTAAACTTCCTTAAGGACAAACATAATACAAGTGTGAAGCAATAGCAATGAATGCGACAACAACTACCCTGAAATGTTATTTTCCGCAAAGGCTGCATTGTCTAGCAGCACTTCCATGTGGCACTGCTGCTGTCTGCCATGGTTAGCGTATTCCAGAGGAGGCCAAAGATTTTGGCAATTGCACCAAATATCCATATTTAGGCTATGAAGGCAACTGTCTGCTGCCTCCTGCTTTCCACTGACATATGGCAGCTTCAGGCCGCTGTTCTATTTGCTTGTCTATAGCAATTGAGTTTTACAATCTCTCCAGGCATGAAATACTTAATAAATTCTGCTTTCCACTGGTCACGTTCCCTTACTATACTACATGGTCATGTTTTCCACTGCACCAACTGGGGATGACAGAAGGTATCAACTCCCTTTTCGGGTATTTAAACTTTGAGCAGTCATCTGTATTCAGAAAGAGTGCCCATGAACTTCTGAGAGCTTGGCTTATGCAGACCTGAAAGTGTGAATGATGCACAATCAGATCCTCCCAAAGATATTTCCCAGTCTACGATCAGCAGATTCTAAAATAAACTCATCAGTACATCTTTCGGCTGGATTGTTAATCAGGGATGGGCTTGGGCACCTGACAGTAGAAACAGTGTGTCCTAGTGATTAAAGGCACAGCCTTTTAGCCCCAAAACCATGAGTTCCTGTCTGGGCTCTACTTCTTACTATCTGAGCAATCTTGGACAAACTACTTAACCTTTTTCTGGGCCTCAGTTGCCTCATGGGGAAAACTGTGTCAAAAATAGAAGCTGCCTCATCATGTTCTTCTGATAATTAATGTAACAATATATGTAATCCACTTAGCACAGAGCTTGGAACATAGGAAGCACTCAAATGGAATTGCTACTGCTTTTATTATTATAATTACTAATACTGCTACTGCTAATAATAATTTAACATGCCAGCAGCTTCCAGACTGGAACAGCAAGACAAGGTACATTTGACTCACCAAGCCTCAGCAGCAGACTAGTGCTAGTCCACCCAGGATTCGCATCAGTCCCCAAGGGCAGCCACCTGAGAAGGTAGGGTTGGAGCTCAGAGTCTGAGGTCAACACCAGACACTGTCAGCATTTCACCTCCACACTCTATCCAAGTTGGACTAAGAGTGTCAGAAGTAGAGCCAGAGCTCAGAAGAAAGGTGAAAACACATCTAAGTTTCAGAGCTGGGCTCCAATCTCAGCAGAGAACTGAAGTAGATGCCTGGACTTTTGCTGCGGGCTGATGTCCACCGAACACCCAGAGCTCTGTTCATGATGTGCTGGCTTGGACAGTGGGAACTCTCCACACCCATTCCATCAGCAGAAAGGAGAAGTTTCTGCAGTGCTGCCAAGACTGGCTCTCCATCAGACTGAAGGCAGTGCCTTAATGTGAGCTGGTCCTTGTGTGTAGGGATAATACCATCTCACTCTCTGAGCTGGAGGAAGAAATACACCTGACAAGGAAGAGGAAAAACATAGAGCCCACAGTGATGGCACATCTGACACAAACACTGAGTGCTCCAGGAGAGAGCAGGGCTGATTACCCAAAACAGGAGGCAGTAACTGGCATGTCAGATACCTGAGGCTTCAAGGCTAATCTGTCCCCTCTTCAAAAAACTCCAGCGCTGCTGCAGGCTGCCAGCTGCACAGACATTCCCAACAGATCCTCTAGGATTATCTAGAGGATTCTTCATGATTATCATGAAGCCTATAAAAATACTAATAGAAGCCGAGTTTAACCAACACCTGTCAGTAAGTTATGAATCTTTGCCTCTGCCCCTCCCCACCATGTACAAAGGTCACTCACAAGCAGAGTGGGGAAAGCCTCTGACCACTCCCACAACGCCTTCCCGTGCTTGTGCTTGTGAAGCTGCAGGTGAGTCACTTGGTGTTTAGTAATCAGATGCCCACCCATAAGTCCACTTCTGACCTTTATGCGCACATCACTTACAGGCACTTTAAGAGGAAATGGGTTTTTCCAGTCAACCCTCAAAGTAAGTTACTTCTTTGAAAATCACTGAGCAATATATTTATTGGATATTGGATATTGATGGATATTGGATATTGGCAACGAAGGTGATACATCATTTAATTGGCAGTCTTAAAGCTCAACTTGGAAAACAATTCATTACTTCTCATGGCTTCTTTACCAAAAATGCTCCTAACTTTTTTCAAGGACAGAACAAATACTTGCCACATCTTGGTGACTGGTTAATATCTGGCTTCTCTTCTAGAATGTTCAAATCAGCCTCTGCTTGGGTACACAACCTATCAGGATATGATGCTTTTGGAAAAAAAAAAAAAAGTGTTGCAGCAAAGAGGTTTTCCTTCAATAAAATGTTAGTTGTTACACTACAACACACTGTGTTCAATTGTAAAGAACTTCTGGTTCAGACTCTAAGTTATGATAATCAATTAATCTTCTTCATTAACAATAATTTAAATGCCTCTCCTACCCCAGCCTAAATTCAATGACTAAACCAGAAGGATTATTTCTATCTTGCTAGTAAGAGCAAAGGAATATTTGGCCTAATACAACTGATATGTTTCCATTGTTTCGCTAAGTAATCCATAGTCTTGGGGCTTGAAGCAAGAAATCAAGGCTTTTCCTTTGACTTTTAAGTTCAGGGGTATATGTGCTTTTTGGATATGGATCTTGTATCTCAGCACTTAGTGGTCTACATCTGTTAGAAGACAGGGCTTGGACACAAAGTTTCCTAAGGTCCTAGTAGATCACAGGCTAATGGGGAAAATAAGGCATTAAAATGATATGGTATTAAAATGATAAATCCACTCGTAACTTCTAAGTTTTAGCTTCCCTGTCTCCTCTGAACCGTTTGGCTTTACAAGTGAACAGTATCAGGCTCAACAGATACATGTTGTTACATAGGTAAATTTGTGTCATGGGGGTTTGTTGTACAGATGGTTTTGTCACCTAGATATTAAGCCTAGTACTCCTTAGTTGTTTTTTCCTGATCCTTTCCCTCCTGCCAACCTCTACCCTCCAATAGGCCCCAGTGTGTGTTGTTCTCCTTTGTGTGTCCATGTGTTCTCATTTAGCTCCCACTTAGTAGGAACAATATGCAGTATTTGGTTTTCTATTCCTGCTTTAGTTTGTTAAGGATAATGACCTCTAGCTCCATCCGTGTTCCTGCAAAGAACATGATCTTTTTCTTTTTTATGGCTACATAGTGTTCCATGATGTATATGTATCACATTTTCTTTATCCAGAGTATCATTAATGGGCATGTAGATTGATTCCATGTCTTTGCTATTGTGAGTAGTGCTGCAATTAATGTACATGTGCACGTGTCTTTATAATAGAATGATTCAAATTCCTCTGGGTATATACCCAGTAATGAGATTGCTGGATCAAATGGCATTTCTGTTTTTTTTTTTTTTTTTTTTTTTTTTTGAGACAGAGTCTCGCTCTGCCGCCCATGCTGGAGTGCAGTGGCCGGATCTCGGCTCACTGCAAGCTCCGCCTCCCGGGTTCACGCCATTCTCCTGCCTCAGCCTCCCGAGTAGCTGGGACTACAGGCGCCTGCCACCTCGCCCGGCTAGTTTTTTGTATTTTTTAGTAGAGACGGGGTTTCACCGTGTTAGCCAGGATGGTCTCGATCTCCTGACCTCATGATCCGCCCGTCTCGGCCTCCCAAAGTGCTGGGATTACAGGCTTGAGCCACCGCGCCCGGCCAATTTCTGTTTTTAGGTCTTTGACTAGCCACACTGTCTTCCACAATGGTTGAACTAATTTACACTCCCACCAACAATGTATAAGTGTTCCTTTTTCTGTGCAACCTAACCCGAACCTGTTACATTTTGACTTTTTAATAATAGCCATTCTAACTTGTATGAGATGGTATCTCATATGGTTTTCATCGCATTTCTCTTATGATCAGTGATGTTGAACTTTTTTTAGATGCTTGTTGGCTGCATGTATGTGTTCTTTTGAAAAGTGTCTGTTCATGTCCTTTGTCCACTTTTTAGATGGGGTTATTTGTTTCAGACTTGCAAATTCGTTTATGTCCCCTGTAGATGCTGGATATTAGACCTTTGTCAGATGCACAGTTTGCAAAAATTTCCTCCTACTATGTAAGTTGTCTGTTCACTCTGTTGATAGTTTTCTTTGTCGTACAGAAGTTCTTTAGTTTAATTAGATCCCATTTGTCAATTTGCTTTTGTTGATATTGCTTTTGAAACCACGGCTTTAAGTCAAAGTCTCATATGTCTTTGAAAAGCAGTGTCCCAGGATGTTCAGTTTCGTGAGAGAAGTGAGACACCTGGTTTTGAGTGAATGCTTGGTTGATTACCTGGTATCCTTATTACATATCTTTATGGAAAATAGCTTAGCTGAGAACATCCTTAAAATGCACACAAATCCAGTAACTCAAAATCCTGAAATTTTTCACAGGATGCAAATGATATTCGAAGCTCCCTTTACATGTTGTGATTACAAAATGTGCTTTTAATGTAAGCTAATAGAATACATTTCTTCTCTCTATCTCAATGAGAACATCTTTTCTTATGCAGAGAAAGAAGGCAGACAGCCAGAAATGACATGATTACCAGCTACAGTTACATGAAATATACATACATGGACATACATGTTTTTACTTAATAATTTATGACTAGCCCGACTTTGAGGAAACTGAGGCTTAAAGAATTCAAGTGGCTTGCCCAGGTCACACCATCAGGAAGTGGTAGAGCTATGACTCCAAATCAGACCTGTCAGACTCAAAGTCCACCTCAGCCATGATCACCTTGTCAACAACAACAAAGACCTCAATTTATTGAGCATTTTCTGTTGACCAGGCATCTTCTATGTAATATTTCACTTACCATAGTAGGCCCACAATAAAGACGTCATTAACATCTGAAGCCTAAAAAGTTCGTCCCTTCCTCAATTTTATACAGCAAGTGCTAAAAATAAGGCTTGCACCCAGGAACCAAAGCCCCTGATCTTTTTACTGTCTCTGGGCTTTCATATGCAGCAGAGACCTACCTGCCTTCCACATACCTCTAAACCTCACGCAACATACAATGCTCAACAGCATGTAGTTCTGTAGCTGATGCTAAAGGTTAACAGTGTCTTCAGCCTGCCAAGGAACAAGGGAAGCTGGAAGGTTCTCTGTCGAGCCTGATACTGTTCACTTGTAAAGCCAAACAGTTCCGAAGACACAGGAAAGTTAAAATTTATAAGATAGAAGTGGGTTTATCATTTTAACACTATATCATTTTAACACCTTACTTCCCCATTAGCTTGTGATCTACTAGAACCTTAGGAAACTTTATGTCCAAGCCCTGTATTCTAACAGATATAGTCCCCCAAGTGCTGAGGTACAAGATCCATATCCAAAAAGCAACAGGTTTCCTCTGCCCTAGAAATCACCAACCCAAAAATGTCAAGGAGAAAAAAAAAATCCCGTTCATGTAAAACAGTGGGGAAAACGCTTATTATAAAATAAATCTAACCAAAAATGTGCAAGGCTTATATGAAGAAAAATGTAAAATGTCACTGAAGAACACATAAATAAATTCCTGGATGAGAAAACTCATTTAAAAATGCTCATTCTCTGTAATTTAATGAATAAATTCAATATTTTCCCAATGCTATTTCACTCTACCAGACTTTTTATAAAAATCTAGCAAGTGAGTCCTACATTCTTTTCTGAATGACAAAATATTTTTAAATAGCCAAAATAAAAAGTTTAAAGAAAAGAATTCTGGTAATCCTTGCCCTACTAGTTATCAAAACATACTACAAAGAAACCTGCAATTAACAAAAAATAGTGTTTTGTTGCAGAAACAGACAGTAGATCTGTTCAAGAGAAAATAAACATAGACTGATGGATTTATATCAATTAATTATGTAATAAAATGAATATTCCATTCAATGGATAAAAAGATTATTCAATAAATTACTTTAGAGGAATTTACTATCTTTGTAGTGGAAAATGACTAAACATTTTTCTTTTCTTTTTTTTTTTTTTTTTTAAGAGACAAAGAGTTTCGCTTTTGTTGCCCAGGCTGGAGAGCACTGGCATGATCTCAGCTCACTGCAACCTCTGCCTCTGGGGTTCAAGCGATTCTCCTGCCTCAGACTCCCAAGTAGCTGGGATTACAGGTGCCCGCCACCACACACAGCTAAATTTTGTGCTTTTTTTTTAGTGGAGACGGGGTTTCACCATACTGGCCAAGCTAGTCTCAAAATCTTGACCTCAGGAGATCTGCCCGCCTCGGCCTCCCAAAGTGCTGGGATTACAGATGTGAGCCACTGTGCCCAGCCACTAAATATTTTTCTTGACACACTACTTAGCTTATGATTTTAAAAAATTACAAAAGTACTAGAAGAAAATATAGGTAAAGTTTTTATAATCCTTGGAGAGAGAAGACCTTCCTATGATTTTTTTAAATGATTCCGTAATGGAAATGACTGATAAACATGACTATATTAAATGAATGTATATTTAATTCAACTTAAATTAGAAGCATCTGCAAGATAAAAGGCTGAATGATGAGAACACATGGACACATGGTAGGGAACAAAACACACTTGGGCTTGTTGGAAAGGGAGGTTGGAGGAGTGACAGCATCAGGAATAATAGCTAATGGATGTTGGGCTTCACAACTAGGTGATGGGATGATCTATGCAGCAAACCACCATGGCACATGTTTACCTATGTAACAAACCTGCACATCATGCATACGTACCCCTGAATTTACAACAAAAGTTGGAAATAAAAAAGAACAAAAATGTACAAGATGAGAGAAAATATTTTTAGTATATAACACCAAGTTTTAATATCCAAAATACATTTAAAAATGTATAAATCAGTGAGAAAAAGGAAAAATAACACAATGGAAAAAAGAGCAAGAAAGATAAATTGCCATTTCTTAGAAGAAACATGCCATTATGAATGTATTCTCAACTTCAATAATATTCTCTCATATTCTTAAAAAAGTAAACTTAAGCTGGGGGCGGTGGCTCATGCCTGTAATCCCAGCACTTTGGGAGGCTGAGGCAGGTGGATTGCTTGAGGTCAGGAGTTCGAGACCAACCTGACCAACATAGTGAAATCCCATCTCTACTACAAATACAAAAATTAGCTGGGCATGGTGGCGGGCACCTATAATCCCAATTACTCGGGAGGCTGAGGTAGGAGAATTGCTTGAACCTGGGAGGCAGAAGTTGTAGTGAGCCAAGACTGTGCCATTGCACTCTAGCCTGGGAGACAGAGCAAGACTCCATCTCAAAAACAAACAACAACAACAACAACAAACAAAAGTAAATTTAAACCACAATGAAATACCATTTTTTATCCATTTAATTGGCAAAAATCTCAGACTAGTTATATCCAATGCTGGCAATTAAAAAACAATCTCGCTCACTGCACTTGAGAATGAAATCTTTGAGAGGGCAGATATACCATTAGGTTCCTATGCTAGGGGAAACAGATATATGCAAGGGTGTTCAGCATTATTATTATTAATAACTCTAAATCTAAAGTAACATAAATGCCTATTAGTGAGGCTAAGATTTTTTTTTTTTTTTTTTTTTTTTGAGATGATGTCTCACTGTCACCCAGGCTGGAGTGCAGTGGCATGAACTCAGCTCACTGCAACCTCTGCTTCCCAGGTTCAAGCAATCCTCCTTCCTCCCTCCTGAGTAGCTGAGACTACAGGTGCCTACCACTGTGCCCAACTAATTCTTGTCTTTTTAGTAGAGACAGAGTTTCATCATGTTGTTCAGGCTGGTCTTGAACTCCTGACCTTAAGTGATCCATCCACCTCTGCCTCCCAAAGTGTTGGGATTACAAGCGTGAGCCACCGCACCAGCCAAGGCTAAGATTATATAAAGAATGGTGCAGTCACACAATGGAATCCTATGTTACTCATGAAAACTATGAAGCAGACCACAGAGTTTGAAATGAAGAAAAGCAAGGTGCAGGTTCCTCAAGAAAGGTGTGATTTTCAGTGTGTGTGCATGTGTATGTAAGGCAAATATATACAGCTATATAAGATAGGTTTTATGTCACATAAAAAATATGTCCGTATGTTCCTAAATGCACATGTGTTTGCAACTGCATATACAAAGTGAATATTGCTTCAGACCAGGGGAGAAGTGTGCTGGTGGTGGAAGGGTCTGCACAGGACCAAAACACTACCATGGGTCTCACTCACACTCACATACTCTTTGCCATGAGTCTATTGGAAAACACAGTGTCTTAATTCTCTGGACTTCAGTTCAAAACGTGATTTTTTTAAAGCTGTTATAATTTCCACCATTTTCATAATCATTTTATTATTTAATTCAATTAGAATACTTCATGAGCCACTAAATATTTACAAGCAGGTTTTTTTTTTTTTTTAATCAATCATAGAGTCAGTTATCGCAGGGCAATTTCAATTGGAACTGACCTTGGAGGAAACGAGATATTAAAGGGCAATCATGTAGAACAAATAATGTTTCGTCACAGACGAGCTTTTCCCATTGATTCTGTATGCAATATAAATCTAATTATATTTATTGAAGACCTGCAATTATTACTCATCTTATGTGTCTTGATTTCATACTTGCTTGCTCAGTTTTAGTAATGGCAATGCAATCTACTATTAGTTCATTCGTGGAAACTCTTTCCTCATTCTGTTCATTCTGTTGTAATTGCAATACAACTACATTATGTATGTGTAAACCATGACATAAGAAGGCAGGACCTTTTCTGCTATTCAGAGTAAGATACCTTTAGCAAAAGGATCCTGAGCCCTTATAGTAACCTGTCTCTTCATCAAAATAAGAACTGAAACAAAAACTGTCTTCAATGCTTTCATATTTTTTTGTTTGTTTGTTTGTTTGTTTGTTTTATTGTCCTGTTCTTAGTTGTCTTCTTCCCCACACCCTTTTTTCCTTCAAACTTTCCTTCAAGTAAAAAAGCTCTGTTATTTCTTCCTCAGCTGCCAGAGTCATTTTGGGGAGATGGGGGAAGAGTAAATTTAGGCATGAGGATACATGGAGTGCTCTAGTACAGGGATAACCATTTCCAGTAAAGTATTAGTAACTCAGAGGACAGTACCTCAGTGTCAACAGTGCAAATAACCATGATGGTAAAGAACTCACACAGGAATTGGTGAACATCTGTCCTGTCTACTGATTAAAATAAGTTCATCTTCTTCCCTTCCTCCTTTTCCTTCCATCCTTCTTCCCTTCCTTCTGTTTTCTTTCCCCTTTAACCTCGAAGGCAGTATAGTGAAAACAAGACAGGTAGCCTTTGGTTTGTGGAAAATGACTTACTGGCTGTGGAAAATGAAGCAAGACACATGGCCCATCTTTCTGAACCTTGAGAGCCTTGTCTGTTAATTCACACCTCTATCCCAACATGCACTTCCAGAGCTTTTTACGAGTTGGAATAGGATTGTTTACGTTGAACATCTGAACTGGAGTTCAGTGGGTGCTTAATAAAGATTAGGTCTTCTCCTTTCTACAGATATTTTCTTTGCAAACTATCTCCAACTGTGAAATTGTGAAACTGGAATTTGGGCCATAATGAATTTCCAACATCGATAAGCATACAGATATAGTCCCCCAATTAAAACTGAAGTGTGTGCAAACACAAATTTACAAGATAAAAAAAAAATCTAAGCAATAGTAAGATGAATGCATGCACCACGCAAAAAGATAATGAATAAGCATTGGTATAATACTTATGCTGTGATACAATTACCTTCATAAAATCTCAAGGGTCTGAAAAGATAAACTGGAACTTCTGGTATTGGAAAATATAGAGTTAAAACATTACAATCTATCTCTCCTAGTGATCATAACCAGAATTCTGAAAATAATAATCATAAAAGCAATTATCTCAGCACCAATAACATTAGCAGGTGGTTTGGGGAGGGAGGTCAAAATCTGAAGTGCAAACTGTAACAAGAGTAAATGTTGTGTAGGGTTTTCTCTTTTATTACCTCCTGGCTTTGAACCAAGGGCGGTCCCAGTGGGGAACTACCAGAGGGCACAAGCAGCAAAAGCTTAGAGACAAATCTATCTTTCATCCAGAGTAAGAGGAAAAAATGGTATCTACAAGCAGGAGAGTTTGGGGAAGTAGGTCTGATTGTTGTTTAATAAATTTTACCTTGGAAAAATTTTATATTTTCAGAAAAGTTGCAAAGACAGTACAGAGAGATCTTGTACACATTCACTCAGTTTCCCCCATTATTTACATCTTACATTACCATAGTTCGTGTGTTGACGCTAAGAGACCTATATGGGTACATTACTGATATGGATTGGCTGTGTCCTCACCCAAATCTCATCTTGAATTGTAGCTCCCATAATTTCCTCATGTTGTGGGAGGGCCATAATTGAAGATAATTGAATCATGGGGTGGTTTCTCCCATACTGTTCTTGTGGTAGTGAATAAGTCCCATGAGATCTGAGGGTTTTATAAGGAGTTTCCCCTTTTGCTTGGCTCTCATTCTCTCTTGACTGCTGCCATGTAAGACATGCCTTTCTCCTTCCACCATAGTTTTGAGGCCTCCTCAACCACGTGGAACTGTGAGTCCATTAAATCTCTTTTTCTTCATAAATTACTCAGTCTCAGGTATATCTTTATCAGCAATGTGAAACAGACTAATACCAATAACTGTTAACTAAACTAGGCTTTATTTGGATTCACTAGTTTTTCCACTGAAGTTCTTCTTCTGTTTCAGGATCCAATCTAGGATGCCATAGTGCATTTAGTTATTCACATCAGCTTAGTCTTTTCTGCTCAATGGCAGTTTCTCAGTCTTTCCTTATTTTCCACGCCCTTGAGAATTTTGAGGTGTATGTATTGAATATTTTGTAGAATGTCCTTCAAATTGGCTTTTTCTGATGTTTTGCTCATGCTTAGACTGGACTTACGGTTTGAGGGTAAAATATCAAAGAAGTGAAGTGCCCTTTACCTAACATCATATGAGAGGTACACGCTATCAACAGAACTTATCACTGGTGATGTTAGTCTTCATCATCTGGTCCAAAGAGTGTTTGTTGGGTTGAAAGCAAGTCACTAGGTCTAGCACCCACTCAAAGTGAGTAGGAGGAGAATCTATATAAATTACTTGGGATTCTGCTGTAAGGAAGATTTGTCTCTTTTCCCCCATGTTTATGTTTATGCCTTGACAGTAGCATAAACATAAAATGTAAAATTGTCTGGTGGGTTTTCTGAGGTTCGTACAAATGTAAATTTTAATGTATGTGGATGTAATACACATGACAGCTATAGCATAAAAGGGGAAGGGCAGTCATTCCTACAGCAACTGCTAAAAATATATATTAAGTAAAAAAAAAAAAAAGATAAATTTAAATGGATTACTAAAAGATGTTCAAACAATCAAAATGAAGGCACAAAAAAGAATAAAAAAACACAGACACACCGATGAAGGCACAACCAAAGCAAATAATAAAATGATACATATAAAACCAACTGTCTTAGTCTGTTCAGGCTGTTATAACAAAATGCCATAAAACAAGGTGCCTCATAAACAACAAATATTTATTTCTCATAGTTTAGAGACTACAGAGTCAAAAGATCAAGGCACCAGAAGATCTGGTGTCCCATGAGGACCTGTGTTTTCATCTGGCGGTGATTGTTGTTTTGTTTTGTTTTGAGATAGTGTGTCACTTTGTGACCAAGGCTGGAGTACGGTGTCACAATCTTGGCTCACTGCAGCCTCGACCTCCTGGGTTCAAGCAGTCCTCCTACCTCAGCTTCCCAAGTGGCTGGGACTACAGGCACATGCCACCATGCCTGGCTAATTTTTACATCTTTTGTAGAGACAGGGTTTTGTCATATTGCCCATGCTGGTCTCCAACTCCTGAGCTCAAGCAATCTGCCCACCTTGGCCTCCCAATGTGATGAGATTACAGGCATGAGCCACCATACCCAGGCTCTTAGTCTATTTAGTGCTGCTAAATAAACAGAATACCTGAGGCTAGGTTTTATATATATATAAAATATATGTATAGAGGTTAATTTAACTCACAATTCTGGTGGCCAAAAAGTTTTTAAGATTGGGCAGCTGCATCTGGTAAGGAACTCAGGCCGCTTCCACTCACCACAGAAAGCAGAAGGGGAGCAGGCATGCACAAAGACATCATATGTGGAAAGAAGAAGTAAGAGAGAGAAATAGATGACACTCATTTTACCAACTTGCTCGAGTGAGAACCAATCCAGTCCCATGAGGGCAAGAACTCACTCACTCTTGCCAGAGGGTGTTAAGCTATTCATGAGGGATCCACTCCAATGACCCAAACACCTTCCACTAGGTCCCACCTCCCAACACTGCCACATTGGGTATCAAATCTCAATATGAGTTTTGGTGTGAACAAACCATATATAAGCCACAGCAGCCTGCGTCTTCATAGATGGTGCCTTCTACATCCTCACATGGTGGAAAGAGTGAGGGTTCTCTCTCCAGCCTCTTGTAAGGGCACTAATCCCACTCATGAGGGCCCTGGCATTCACGGCCTAATCACCTCCCAAAGGCCCTACATCCTAATACCATCATCTTGGGCATTAGGATTTCAGCATATAAATTTTGGGAACACAAGTTGTAGCACCAACGTTGTTAAAGATCACATTACATGTAAATGGTAAACACGCCAATTAAAAGAGATTGTCAGATTGGATTTTTTTAACTGTCATATGCTGCTATATTAATAATAGCTGAACTTGAATATTCATTGTAATGTATACACAACAAAAATGGAATTTTATCTGTGAATGAGTTGAGTCACCATATAAATTACCTTCTCTCTGGTTATAGAAGTTTTTTTATTTAAATATCCTCTTAAGGTCTGGCTGGGGCAGCTCTGCTCTATAGCAAATTTGGCCAGACCCACTTAAGCCACTCGAATGGCTCGACAATGTTGACTGCTCGACAGCCATTTGCCCCTCTTCCTTGTTAACAGAGCTCTGATTGTGTTCAGCACCCAGAGAAGAATCACCGGCCTAAGTGACTTGTAAATATCCTATTTATTTTCACCAGTCAATAATCTATAGGTGTACATATGACTCAGTTTTGGCCAATGAATCTAGGATATAAATATATCTTCTTTCTGAGAGAAGAGAGAATTTTTGTTTGTTTGCAGACCCTCCCTTGCTGTATGTCTTGAACTCTGTTGTTAAGGAAGAGAAGGAGACACTTAGAGTTGTGGTAATTCTCTACCACCATGAAGGCAGCAGAGTATGTCAAGGAGAAAGATAAAAGGATTCTGATGAATCAACCCGAAGGGTCCATACTCTACTATTGATCTTTTCGTCTAGTAAACAAGAATAATTTTTAAAGGCAGAATGTGTGGTTTTTTTTGTTTGTTTGAGACGGAGTCTCACTCTCTCACCCAGGATGGAGTGCAGTGGTGCAATCTCCACTCACTGCAACCTCTGCCTCCCGGGTTCAAGAGATTCTCCTGCCTCAGCCTCCCAAGTAGCTGGGACTACAGGTGCCAGCCACCATACCCAGCTAATTTTTGCATTTTTAGTAGAGACGGGGCTTCACCATGTTGGCCAGGGTGGTCTCGATCTCTCGACCTCGTGATCTGCCCGCCTCGGCCTCCCGAAGTGCTGACACTACAGGCGTGAGCCACCGCGTCTGGCCAGCCAAAACTGTTCTTAACTGAAATGAGAACAATGAGCCTGGTCTTTCCCAATACGGAATGCAAAATCTGCCATTTTGTCCTTTCGTCACTGTTAGGGCCATTGTCCTTTTCTCCCTCTCCCAGCCACTTAATTTGGAGGGAACCATTGCCTGGAGACAGTGAAAGTTTAGTAGAATAAGAGACAGAACACTATTCATGTATTGCAGAGCCAATAATACTACAAGGTTCGGATACATCATTCAATCCAAGTTCTGTGTTTCAAACGAGTGGAATGGATAATACACAGATAAATATGTAAGGTCAGGTTGTGTTATTTAAAAAAGTAGGCAGAGTAAGAGCATGTTGGGAGTTATTCTAGACGAAATGGTCAGAGAAGAACCACTATTTCAGAACTTTATACAGAGCCTAATTTGGGACTTTTTCACTTTCTCTGAGAGGTAATAAGGAAATTTTGAACTTATAGAACTTTATTAAAGCTCCACATTAATAATCTAAACTCAACGAGGGTAGTAGAGCAACCTTTAAACCTTTGAGGTTTTTTTGTTTTAGGAAAATTGTTAAATTTCATTGTGAGATTAATCAATACGTAACAGCTCACAAACGTGGCATGTCAATAAGGGGACAACTTACAAGTTAAGAAAATGATGGCCAGCTAATGACAAGCTATGCAAGATGGTAAAAAACACAACAGAGAAATAAACTGTAAAGTTAAATAGGGAAATGTAACAGGACAAGCCAGAGGAACCGCGGGCGTGGGGAACAAGTCATCAAGGCAATTGGAAATTTTTGTGGACATGATACTGATGTCAGGAAACTTTGGGTGGGGCAGAAACTTGAGTGACAGATGTTGTTCAAAAACAATGTGATTCATGACCTTATTTACAGCAGGAAGAATCAGAGTTCCAGCTATTCCTAACAGCGATACTGCGGAGCTTAGGAAGAGAACTCCTTAGGGGACATATCAGGTTTAAAACCACAACCCTCATTTTTCTTATCTATGACTCTTACGTAGTCTGGGAATTCTGAAACCTGGGAGAGGCGGGGATCAAAAATCTGGAGGTTAGAAGATTCCAAGTCATTCATTAAAGTCCCGATGCGGCCGGCCCCCAAGATCTCAAAAGGAAATATTGCCGAGTTCCATTTCGCAGAGCATCTATTTCCTCTTGAGTATTGCAGATGTAATCATAAACACAAGCCAGTTACAGCCACAACTTCATGCTCTAGGGAGAACCCAGTGGCTCCTGCAAAGTCCTTACGCTGCTAGAAACCCCGCCCCCGTTCGTAACCATGGGAACGGCTGACACGCTGAGAGCCGGAGATAACCCTGTTCCGCCCCCTCCCTGACAGATATTGTTTCCCACTGTCTGTCCACATGGGCGCACCGCCTCGCTATTGGCCTGGGCTCCAGGACTGTGCCTGGCCTCAGCCAGTAAACGGCCTGTGCACGTGCACGCCGGAGCCTCCCGATTGGCCAACACTGCCTGATCACGCACGGCCTTCCTGCGCCAACCCACGCGTGGGAGCGCCAATGAAATGACTCAGTGACCATCTACAACAAATCAGCAAGAAGCAGGGCTCGCAACTGACCTATGGCCGCCCGCCGGGGGTGGGCTGTCCCGGCCCTTTTCCAGCCCCAACTAGGTTTGTTAAAGCGACAGGCCCTCGGCGAGCCGGTGCTCCATCGGGTACCGCACGGCTGCCGCGGCGGCCTGAGTCTGCCGCAAGCGCCTGTGACAGCGGTGCCGCTGTGCTCGCGACCCCAGCTCCGGGTCTCTGCCGACCTCAGGGGCAGGGACGAGTCGCCCGGCGGGATGGGCGGCGAGGCTGGGTGCGCGGCGGCCGTGGGTGCCGAGGGCCGCGTAAAGAGCCTGGGTCTGGTGTTCGAGGACGAGCGCAAGGGCTGCTACTCCAGTGGCGAGACGGTGGCCGGGCACGTGCTGCTGGAGGCGTCCGAGCCGGTGGCCCTGCGCGCGCTGCGCCTGGAGGCCCAGGGCCGCGCCACCGCCGCCTGGGGCCCGAGCGCCGGCCCCCGCGCCTCGGCCGGCGCCTCAGCCCTGGCTGTCTTCTCGGAGGTGGAGTACCTGAACGTGCGCCTCAGCCTGCGGGAGCCCCCGGCCGGTAAGCGCAGGCAAGCGCCTGGGGTTCCCCCGCCAGGCTACGGGGCCAGGGAGGGGCCGGGAGGCCGCGTGCCGGCGGGATGCCCACCTGGCAGGTGAGATCAGGGCGGGCTTCCGGGGGTGGGGTCCGGCCTAGCCTCGCGGGTAAGGAGAGACCGCACGTCCTGGGTGCGCAGCTCTACCTGGCGTCCCGCCCCTTGCCCGCCGGGCCTGACCGGGACCAGTGGCTCGGGATTTTCTAGGACCGCGAGAGGAGGGAGCCATTGGGTGCGGTGGGAACCTGTGATTGGACAGTGGGGGATCCAAAAATCCAGGTCCTGTTCTTTCTAGTCGAGGAAGGGACGGTGGAACCGGCGGCTGTGAGGTTACATTCTGCGGTGCCCGTGTCTTATGGCTTCCACTCCTCCCTATCCTGGACACGTTCTTGGTTCATGATGAATTAGCAGAAATTTGGTGTTGGGAATAGGGAAGTAGTTCCTGAGGGTTAGGAGTTCAAAGGAAGTGTTTTCTAGACTTGACCATCATGCTTGGTTTCCCTCTTCTGGGGAGCAGGGCCACTTAGTAAGAGTTGTGCCTGTATCTGATACTGCTGCTGTTTCTTCTGCATCCACTTCCTCCCCATCTTCCTCCTCCCTTCCTACCCACTTCTTCCCCTCTCCTCCACTTCTCTCCACTCAAAATGCCTTTAGAGACAAGCGCATCTGGGCATGTCTGGATTTCCCTTCCTGCTCACTTTGGTGAAGTCCAGTTCATAGTGTAGACTTTTCCAGAAGTACCCATGTGGGGACACACTACATGAGTGCTTTATTAATATTAGATACCAAATATTGGATCCCTTTAGTCATGAAAATACTAAGAACCATGAGTCTTACTCTTATTTCATGGATGGAAACTAGTTTAAACTTTTACCTTTATGCCACGAGCTTTTATCTATCAAGTAAAACAATGGTATGTACCTCCTCTCCTTGAAGAGCGAACGCATTATATTTATGTACTATGTCTTATACAAAATATAATAGAATATGTGGTTTTGCCTTATCCTACTGTGGACACAGCGAAGTCCTCAAGGTAAATGATCATCTGAGTGATCCCAAAATTGTAGTGAGGAAAACTATATTTGGAATCAAAACTGCCTTTTGGATCAATGGGAACAGTGTGTTAGTGATAGTTCTTATTCCTTCATGCCCTTTCCTCAGTATTGCTTCCAGGATCAACCCAGGCCCCAGTGGAAGCAGACAACACAATTTGCAAGATGGCTGAATGGAGTCAAGGACATTGGGAGAGAGACATACATTCATTTTTGTCCGGGACTTTGGACTCTATCCCTGGGCCTGTAACTGCTGAGTAAATAGATGTAAAATTAAAAACAGTTGAACCTGGGATTAGCAATAAAAAACTGCTTTGGTAAAATATGGGCTAACAAATAGTTTTTTAATTGACAAGTCAGATGTTTATTCGTTACATGCACGCACATATATACATATGGAACAGAATGTAAAAGCTAGACAATTTGAAAATCTTAAACTTGTTTTAGAATGTATCATAGCACATATTGGCTCAATTACATTTTGCTTAAGACCATAGTCTCTTTTAGCTGAGGAAAAAAAATAAGTCACCCCTAATATCTATAACTTGGAAGAAGTTAGCATCTTGACACAGTCTATATTCTGGGGGTCATTTCATTACAAAACCTGGCTGTGTTTCAATCTCCTAAGGAGATTTTTAGAAATCCATGTTATGTAGCACTGGGATCTGTTTTCGCAAATGCTCTCCAGATAATTATTTGACATCCTTAATCTAATTCAACTACTTGCTATCATTGTGGTTGCTTTTCTTCATATTTTTATTGAGAAATTGTAGTAGAAAGACAAGACAGAATCAGAGAGTTGGTTTCAGTTCTTGGTCACCCACCAGCAGTGTGACCTTATGCAAGTCGCTCACCCTTCCTGAGCCCCAGTCTCTGCCTCTGTGATGGTCTTCTGCATCCCACGGCTCATCAAAACCTTTAATTATGAGCTTTGGCTGTAAGACCATTAGTTATTGAAGCATCTTTCTGTGACTTTGTAGGGCTCAGTATACAAGACAGAAATAATGAGTGGTTGGTGCAGAGCAGAAATGGGCACATGGTTCAACTTGTGAACCTTTTACATTAAAAAAAAAATTGAGAAAGAGGAAAAGAAAACAAAGAGTGAATTCCAAATATTATAACCCATTTTTATCAGTTTTCCCATTTCTTTTTCCTGTTTATGTTTTGAGATAGTTGAAAGTCTCATTTTAAATGATATGTATCCTATGTCGATTTCTTTCTTAATGAAAGGGGAACTTCATCTCTCTCATTCTCTTCAGCATCCTGGGTAATTCTGTTCCCCACACATGCCTGCTATGCTCTTCCTCATGCTATTCCCTTATCTAAATTTCCCTTCCTACCTGTCTCCATTCCAGCCCTCGGGTCCCGAAGATGTTGGGCCCACCCCTGTTCCTTTGTAAATGCTCTAGGTTCTAGCACTCTATGGTAATTACTTGTGTACAAGCATGCAATCTCCTTTCCTCCCCTGGTCTATTTGAGGATTATCCACAGTGTTTGAAATCTAAGCACTATGCATTTTAAACTCAAATGAAATACATACTTCAAAATATTTGTAAATATTTGGTCATGTTCTGTAATCTAATAATTTCAAATTAGAACTTCAGCCTCGCTCCTTTAGGAGCACTGGGATTGCCTTGAGCCTTTCACTCCACAGCCATCAGGTTGAGATGCTTCCCTGGTCCCTGGTACTGTAGCTCTGCTGCAACCTTCCTGAGCACACCTCAGCCACTGGGACTCGCCCTGCCACTGAATTTAACGTGATCTCATGCCCCTGTGACTTGTTCTTCACTTTGCCTCCAGTCACCCACCTGTGGAGTATTCAAATTGACTTAAGTGGCAGGTGTGTCACTTTTTATCGCCCTTGATGTTAACACATTAAAAATTGGACATAGATTCAGAAGACTTAATGGGTCAGTAATGTGTTCCTATTTTCTAAAAGTACAAAGTTGAAATGTCAGCTGACTTGGTTAAGGTCATAAAATAAAACTCTGTTTTTTTTATTTAAGGGATAAAAAATTTCTGTTTCACTACTGATTTCTTTAATTTTTTTTAGTGAATGGATAAACTAGAAATCTTCATTTTAGTGTCAGATGACCAGGCACATCTCAGAGTTCTCTCTCCCATTTCTTCATCTTATTTATCCTATCCACAATAAGGGAGTTCAATATTAAATCTGAGCATGAAATGAAAGGAGAGTGTATAAGTCTTTCAAGAGAGCCTCCTGACCAACCGTGAAAGCCACGAAGTCTACTTTGGATCTGAATTAAGCAGATTGTCTTGGTACCTTCATCACAGGTTTCAGTGGTGCCTCTGGCCTTACAAAGTCCCTCCACACCCTGCATTTTGGCCTTCTCACAATCCAGTGATAAGCTTCTGCATGAAATAAAATGGAGCTGGTAACCCAAAGCTGAGAAAAGGGCCCTGGCCATGCTTGGTAAAGCCCTTTCTGTATTCCCAAGATAGCCACCAAGAAACTCTTTGTTAGTCAGGAGAGCTCAAGGATACATACATGACTTGCTTAATAGCTTGTCTTGTTGGTTTGGCTGTTTTGTGTTATACCCAATATTAACAATATTCATAAAGTTTTCACTCCCTTTTCCATTTCTGCTCAAAGAATACTAAACGTGATGTTTCTGGTATACCCAGAATAAATCTGTCTTGCTAAATTCGTTTTTGGTCCAATTTAATATTGGTATTTCCCATTAGTATAATAGAATGGGGGTAAGCAGTTGTGATTTTTACATATATACACACACACACACACAAATATACATATCCATATACACATATATATGTATGTTGGAGTTCTAAGCCTTAGCACTTTAGTAATTGGCCTATTTGAGAATGGGATATATGTGTGTATGTACGTGTGAGTGTTATGGTACTTGGTAAAAACTGGCCAAGTGCAGTAGCTCACCCCTATAAGCTTAGTGCTTTCGGAGTCCAAGGTGGGAGAATCATTTGAGGCCAGGAGTTTGAGACCAGCTCGGGCAATATAGCAAGACCCCATCTCTGGAAAGAATTACTAAAAATTAGTCAAGAACCATGGCACATACCTGTAGTCCCAGCTCCTTGGGAGTCTGAGGCAGGAAGATTGCTTGAGCCCAGGAGTTCAAGGCCATAGCACTCTGGCCTGGGCAATAGAGCGAGACCCTGTCTCTCAAACACATACACACACATATGTGTGCACGCGCACACACACACACACACTCAAATTTAATTCTGTACATTTGTTTAATAAACTTTTGGAGTATGGTGCATTTTGTAGCAAGAAAAACTTCCTTCAAAAAATTATTTACATTGTGAAAACTCTTGATCTAATACTAACCATCATTCATTAAAATAAAATACAATCTCTTATAGGTGAAGGCATCGTTTTATTACAGCCTGGAAAACATGAATTTCCATTTCGCTTTCAACTTCCATCTGAGTAAGTGAAACTGTATAATTTTGTGGTTATCTTTCTCTGCAATATGTCCATCCGAATGTATCACTGCTAGGTATCTTCTGATTCTCAAGTATGCATGTTTATACTGAATAGTCCCTAAATAGACTTACTCATTTTTTATTTCCAACCTAAAACATTTTAAACCATGCTTTTTTTGGCTATGTTTAACTGAAAGTAAACTCATAATTAATGTCTTTGGTTGGTTTCAGACCTTTGGTCACCTCGTTTACCGGGAAGTACGGAAGCATTCAGTACTGCGTCCGGGCAGTGTTGGAACGACCCAAGGTACCTGATCAGAGTGTAAAGAGGGAACTGCAGGTTGTTAGTCATGTCGATGTCAACACACCAGCATTACTAGTAAGTTGTTCCTTTTTCTCTTCCTCCTTCTCTTCCTCCTTCCCTCCCTTCCTCCTTCCTTTCAACAGTGGGATCTATATTTAGCCAGTTTACTGGTAGTCGGTCCTGTCACTTTCTGATGGCTTGGAAAACACAATCTTGTAACCCAAAGGCATTCACTATAAATATATGATTCTAGGTTGGACAAATTACAAATTGTGTGTGTTAATACTATTGATTATGTCCCTGCTGTTCAGGGCTTCTTTTGCCAAAAAGTTACACAGGCTTGAAATGCATTAATAAGGCTTAATAACAATAATGCACACATAGAGAGTAGTTACTTTTACCAGAGTGGCCACATTTACAGGACTGGGGTATTCTAAACTCCTCAATAATAGCAGGTTGAGGAACAGTAATTATGGAAGAGTATTAATCATGCTCAGCCTGTTATTGAAGCTCAGGCCATTATGCTATGTATCCTTCCATTTTGCATGTCATTTTCTAACATTAAGTAAGTGCATGCAGCTGCCGCCGAGATCCTTTCACTTATCATTTCCTTATGACAGATTTGGCCACATTAAAGCATTGAACTTCTAATAATCACCAGAAATACTGTAGACTGATAAGAAAGATCAGGCTATAAGTAACAACAGAATAGGCAAGATGGGAGCTAATGAGCTAGATTCTTTTATCTAAACCCATATTATCAAAATAATATAAAATTATACCTTGTACTTTCATGATAGCTACTAGGACCTAATGGTTCTTCATTTAAATATGAATGAATGATTTTTTTTACTTCATAGAAAATACTGAGATAATTTAAACTTTCCATCACGATACTGATGTGACAAAGATGTATTTTTCATGTTGGAGGTTTTCCTAGCCTGTGTTTTTGAAAGACAAGGAAAAAGCTAGCAGTTAAAAAGTTGTTGTTTAAGTCTTATTTTTGCATGAAAGAGAAATAGAATTTAATGTTCACCTTTAGATTATGAAAAGATAGCAGATATGCTGTGGTTACATGGCCTCTTGTGGTCAGAATCATAAAATAGCCAGCACCCAGCTGGCCTGGCTTATAGCTATGACTTTTAACAGCTGCTTTAAAACCATTTTTGAAAATTGATGATGCTAAGTAACTTGTATTTTTAAAAACTACTTAGAATTGGCAGGTTGAATATTCTTAAAGTTTTTATGACCATTGCAGGAATTGATTTAAAGGGATTTGTCTTTGCTAAAAACAGACACTGTTGATCCCTTACTATTCTTTGTATAAATAAAGAAAAAATATTGCAAGTAACTGGGTTTTACAGAAAGCTTTGGTGTGTGTAACTTGTAAACTGAACATTGTAAATCTTGTAGTAACTTCTCTTGACACTATAGAATAGAATACTATCGTGAGATAGTATATTTAAGAAGCTTTTCAGATCTGTTAACACTACACGTTATTGTACTATTACACAAAACCCCAAAACCATTCCAAATTAAGAACACATGAAATTTCTGCCTGATAATGCATTTTGAAGTAAGTGATGGGAAAAGGCTGTTTGATTATTCCACTTATTAAATGCCAAAATAAATATAATGTTCTGATTATTTTTTATTTTCATTTTTATATCATTTATCCTTCCACCTGACTTTTGTATATAAAGTCTTAAAAATAATTCTGTCATGTTTATAAGTACTAATACAGCTTTTGATTTTTTTTAAAAAATATGGTATATTATTTCCTGGAAACATAATTACTTCAGGGTAAAATAAAATGGTGTCATGCTAATTTTTGAATCTGAAAATTCACTGTGATTTTCCTAAAAGGGGGAGTCTTAACACGCTGTGTTTTTGTGCTTATTTGGCCTAATATGTTACATAAGGATAAGAAAGTTTTATTCATTTTTTGGTATTTCTTTACTACCATTCTGTGAAGAAAGACATAATTTTAAGTTATATGAGTTCTCTAGAGTGGCCTAATTAAGGTTGTTTTATTGTTTGAAATTTTCAAGACCCCTGTATTGAAAACTCAAGAGAAAATGGTTGGCTGTTGGTTTTTCACTTCTGGTCCAGTCTCGCTGAGTGCCAAAATTGAAAGAAAGGGATACTGTAATGGTAAGCAAAATGCTTGAAAGTCCAAATGAAAGATTTCATTCATCTTCTTAGCTAATTTTAAGTGATTTTAAATAGTGTTTTTTGTAATTGTATGACGTGTATAGTATTTTAAAACATGAGTGGTGATACATTTTTAATATAAATAATTGATATTTAAGTATTTTTAAATGGAGGAATTGTTTCCAGTCAAACTCTTGTTCTTTTCTGACTTCGATCCTGTTACTTTAGTAACAAAGAATATAACTAGAGGAATGAGAAAATGCCAGCATCTGATTTTAATGTTGCAAAAGAATCTCCAGGGTTGTATTGCTAAGAAGAGAACTATTGGAGTATGAAATGCTATTAGACATTCTGATTCCTTGCTGGCTTGATATATGCAAATACTTGGGACTGGAATGTAGTATATTAACAAACTTAACAATCAGATTGTTACTGGAACTGCCAATAGTGAAGGGCCCATTTCCAGCAGTGGATTTGGCCCCTGCTTCAGGATTTGAACTTGTTAGGAAGGAATTCAGTATGGAATGGTATGATGTGGAGCCATAATGTTATAAAACTTGCCTAATCCATCCGTTGATTCTTTCTGTGCCTTAACATTATTAATTCCTTAAAAGCAAAGGCTTTGTTCTCCTCTTAGGCAGATTTTAATTTGATAAGCACTAATGAGTTTGTTAGTGATCTTTTATACTTAACATAGTCCCGAATCATTTATTTGTATGTCTTATCCTAATTTATATAGACAGTGGTCATTTACATATCTTTAGAATTGCTAATGCAATATTGCTACTTTAGTAAAGTCAATAATGCAATAATTAGAAAATAAGATCTACCACAACCTTCAGTGAATTTTTATTTCTGTGGCTTGAATTTACAATATGTTTTCCATCAAAGCTTCTCAATTTGTTAAAGTGATGTTGGAACATTTCAGCTATATGGCCCTAATCCACTGTGGTGAGAACTTTTTAAAGAGTCTCTGAATCCTCCCTGGTTTTGTTTTCCTTTTAGGAGAAGCTATTCCAATCTATGCAGAAATAGAGAATTGTTCCTCTCGTCTGATTGTTCCAAAGGCTGCTATTTTCCAAACCCAGACGTATTTGGCTAGTGGAAAAACAAAGACCATTCGACACATGGTTGCCAATGTGCGAGGAAACCACATCGCTTCCGGGACCACGGACACATGGAATGGGAAAACGCTCAAAATTCCACCTGTCACTCCATCCATCCTGGATTGCTGCATTATCAGAGTGGACTATTCCTTAGCTGTAAGCAAAGCTCTTTAAAAAAAAATGTGTATGATGGGCAATAACTGATATCATGTTACTGTGCATAGTCACCATTAACACCAATTAGGGACTGTGTGAAGATTGGCCCTTGTTTTTAATAAAAAACTGTTCCCCACAAGGGATTTAATAGAGTGCCATAAAAGAATTGAGGTGCATTAAGGGGTGTTTGTTATATTGAAGACATATCCTTAATTTTCTATAATTATTATATGAGCCATGCAAACCTACAGTGATGCACGTTAAGGACACAGTTCTTGTCACAGAGCATTCACTATGTTTTGTGTACTCTTCATTTTGTTTAATCAAGACAATTGAGAATTGTGATGAGGGTAGTAGCAGCTGACAAAAGCATTTGTTTCTATGAAAAAAATTAATTGGGCTATGTACTGGAGGTGTAACTTACATTTGTTCCTTTCTCTCTCTCTCTCTCTCTTTTTTTTTTTTTTTTTTTTTTTTTTGGCTTATTAGGTGTACATTCACATTCCTGGTGCTAAAAAGTTGATGCTTGAACTGCCATTAGTGATTGGTACAATTCCATATAATGGTTTTGGCAGCAGAAACTCTAGCATTGCCAGCCAGTTCAGTATGGATATGAGCTGGTTAACACTGACCCTGCCAGAACAGCCTGAAGGTAAAATATTTTGGTGTTCTTTCATAATGAAGTTTTACCTAGAAAATACCTAAGAACAGAATATATAAGCTATGAAGTGCTCAAATGTTGATTAGTACTGCTACTCTTGGTATCTTTATTCCTACTACTAAAAATCATAAAGCGTTAGTCTGGGAGCAGCTTTGAATGTTTAGCTTTATCTAGGACACAAAGCTGCTGATAGCAGATTCAGGAATGGGATGTACATTTCCTACTTCCTATTTGTAATAGGAAAACAATGAAAAATAGTCAAATGTGTGGTGTGGTATGTATTTTCTGTAGTCATATTTCAGTGATATTTGTTTACCTATATCTCAAGAGACTAGAATATAATCTATTAGTAGTAGTTTAATAAAGGGAGAAGCTATTTTTTATTGTAATATGCATAAAACCTTGCTGATTAGAGGGAAAGAATGCCGTATTTTTATCTTCAAATTTAGCTGTTTCTTGTTTTTGTAACAGTTAAGAATTGAGATTAATTTTTGAGTGGATTTCTTACTCCAACTTCATTTCTATTTCAGCACCACCGAATTATGCAGATGTGGTATCAGAGGAAGAATTCTCTAGACACATTCCTTCTTACCCTCAACCCCCTAACTGTGAGGGAGAAGTGTGCTGTCCTATGTTTGCCTGTATGCAGGAATTCCGGTTTCAACCCCCACCTCTTTATGCAGAGGTAAGCAAAGCAAAAGAAAATTAGACTTTTACTATATTATTTTCAAATCATTTTTTGTCATCCATTTATTAGAGTATCTGTTGCTGACTCATAATTAGTAAGGGATACATTTAAATTTGTTTATACAGTGGTAATAGATTATCACTGATTCTTTTGCCCGATATTTTTACTATTTTCCTCGTGATCTGTGGCATCATATACAGTATTGTGGATTGCCTCTAAGGTGTGTTATTTGGCCATGGAATATAGAGAACTTAAGCACCTTCTGGGACTTACTAATAGCAGGCTCTGACCAACTTGGCATATAACCATCGTGTAATTAGAAATAGGTACTAGAATCATTTTAAATAATGCTACAACACTAATCTCAGTCTGCTCTTTTTTTGCAGGTTGATCCACATCCTAGCGATGTAGAAGAGACCCAGCCTGTTTCCTTCATTCTCTGAACATATTTCAGAAATCACTGTGTTCATCATCAAATTAGAATGTTGGTTCTTTTCCTTCTGCCTTTTTGGGAAAGAGACAGGAAAGATTCACTTGAAAACATAAATGAATATCAAGACTGAAGGCAACAGGAATTAAAGAATGTGAGAAATTTCTGGTGGGCCAACAGGATTGCTGCACAAGTTTATATGGTGGTCATATATATATCCCTGTTAAAAACTGGGATGAAGATGTGCAAAGTCACAGAATGTAATGGAAGTCCTGATGGTTATAGAGTAAGTGAAAGGGTGCCTGCGCTGACCTGAGAGAAAGGAATATGTAAACAGTGGAAACACTGCGGGAGTTTCCCATGGCATTTTAAAGGGTGGAATGAAGGCGATATGAACTGAAGCGGGGAAGACTTGATTTTAGAGGGTAACAAAACAAGGGTGTGCGTGAATAGGAAAATGGCCCACTCCAAATACGAAGTGAGACCCTGAGGTTTTGGGTGCTTCATGATTTCCTATCATATTCAGGCCTAGAGACATTGAAAGTAGCTTTTCTTGAGATCATGGTCATATGAGGTCCTAATGAAGTACTACAGTTTTCATTCTTTCAGGGGTAGACTAAAATGTAGTTTATAAATTGGCAGTACAGTATTACGAAACCAAGAAAGGGTTTCTTGAAAAGCTTGTCGGTTCAAAGGGGAAAGATGAATTTCATGCGAAAACACATTTTGTTGAAGGCTGTACTTTTTACCCCCTTTAAGTGCTTTAACAGGATATGTTTGATTTTCCTCATATCTTATTTACCTAGGAGCATGTCAGAGAAAGAAGTGAGAGAAAAGGTTGCATCTGTGGGATGCCTTGATAACTACACAGTCCAAAATAAAAGGCCTTTTTCTAACCTACCTCTAATGGGGTTATCAGATATGTTTTTAAATCTCTCGCCTTGAGTACTCTTCTTTGGAGTTACTGCTGTTTACAGCAACAATCTCATCTATCACTAAATATGAAACTGGGCCAAGGGGAAAATTCAGTAAGTTAGCATTAAATGGAAGTAAATATATGTATACCTAAGAGAATGTCAAAATAAACACCAAACCAAAAGAAGGTAGGAGTGCCATTTTTTTAAAAAGACACAATTTTAATTCCTATCAAGAGACCTAGGTCTACTGATGGCAGTCACTGCATTGTACATTATTCCAGTTCTTCAGTAATTCTGTTTAAACTGTGATTTTTTCTTTATTGTGGTGGTGCAATATTTTTTTATCCTTTAACCTCAGGATATTCAGACCAACAGGATTGTGTTGCTGCTAAAAGTCTGAGCAGTGTTTTACTGTCCCCAGCTCCCCTCCTACATGGTCACATGTTCACTTGCTTTTCCCTCCATCTGTTGGTTTTGTGAGCTGAGAGCATCTCTGGACACATGGAAGGGAGCCAGGGATTCCTGTGATAGAGATTTTGAACTAGCAGAGTACTTTGGTTTTCTTCATGTCCTAAGGGTTTGATCTAGAAACCCTGGTGCTTCCCCTGCAGAATATTGTACTTCATTTAACAGAATGATTGATTTTTCTTTCAATCAATGTTCACCAAAAATAGAAAAGTTCTTCTTAGGTTAAATTTTGTATTTAAAAGTTAGTTGGCCATTTGATCAGGGAATTTTCTACACACATTAGGCAAATGTATGCTTTTCACCCTCTGGGCTTACCTCTCTTCTCTGCAATCATGGAAGCATCCTGCATAGTTCTTTCATTGTAAGTCGCTATACCACAATGCAAAACTGTTAGACTAGTAATTGTGCTACTGAAATTATCACAAAACGTTATTCCTTGATTTGGTTTTTGAATTTTGCTCTTTTGTGTGTGTATCTTTAAACAGGTAATGTGTATTTAAGTGTTGTCTAAACAGTTGATTTTTACTTTACAAAAGATCATCTTCAACTGTTCATTGACTTCTAAGTTGTAGTTCATGCCTTGTCAAAGCATTGTTCGACTCCATGATACTAAAACATAATGAAAGAAACAAACTCCAGTATGGAGAGAGAGAAAGTTTAATTATTTGGCTTCATCTAGAAAAGCAACTACTTAAAGGAATCCTTCACTAGGATTGTTTTGTCACCTTTTTAGATAAATCTTGAAGTGACCCTGTGAAATTGAAGTGAAACTATCTCTGTAGGACTTAAGAGAATAGCTAAAAGGTGTGACTTGCCTTATCGAACTGATACTGGCATATCTGACCATAAGCAGTAGGTTGAAGATATCATTTTATGAATGTGGAGAATTCTACATTGAAACAGAAAATACCTGGGAATGAAGATTAAAAATTTAGCTGCTGTTATTTGCTTGTTTATTCTCCTCTTGCTCTTCTTTAGTTTGAAAAAACAAAAACGTGGCCTTGGAATTTTCATTTTGATGCAGAAATTTTGAAATTGAAAATGTGCATGTTTTGGTGCACAAAATCCTTCTGTGGGCAAAACTCTTTGTTTTTGTTTTGCACAATAAGAAACAATAGGCAAGGGTTATGTTTTGGTAAGTTAACTATGAAAACTTTCTTAATTTTATTATTAAAAGTGTAACAATTTAACCCACAGGAAAAAAAAATACTTTGTATACTTGTTTGAATCCTATGGGTTCGTTTTATTAATAAAATTATTACACTAATGCTATGAGTTGCTAGTTCTTTTTTTTTTTTCAAATATAAATTATTATAGACTTAAGGGAACTCAATACCAAAAAAAAAAAAAAATGTTGCTGCAGTTAAAATCCTTTTCTCTAGGCGTGTTATCATGAGGGAGGAACAGCCCTAGAACCTGACTTTGTTTTTACAGTGGGCTCAGTTTCCCAAGGTAGTTCTATTTTAGCATTCCATGAAGAAAAGTAGTTGAGACAAGTAAGGAAACTAAAGCTATATTGGTTATAAAAAGCATATCATCATTTATTCCCAAATGATAAGGGTTAGAGCCTCCTGAGTTTGAGTGTTTGTCCTGAATCTCCCCAGGGTCGATTTAGCAGGTCTCATGGGCAGTTAAGGGGTCCTTACTGGGACACACTGATGCCACCCCTTTCTACGCAGACACTCCAGTAGATATCAGTAGATATGAGCACTATATTCTATACAAGGAGGATGTAATGATAGGTCATTTCAAGGAAACCGCCCAGACCCTCTGTCCTGGAAACTTACCACCTGATCTAAGGAGTAAGAATTAGTCCAGTTGGTTTGCTCTCCAGTTATTTTTAATAGATGGTGTTACATAATAAATGGGTTCTTTCTGTATCCACATTTATAATCAACATAAGTTGAAATATTTGTCTTATGCAATACCGAGGCAAAATTTATGATTACCATTACCATTTCTGTAGTTTATGTGTAGTATGAAATTTAGAACTAGGCAAGACACTGCAAAGAAACTAGGACAAAGCCCTCACGTTACAAATCAGGATACCAAAACAGAGAGTTGTAACCTGAAAGCGTGGACGCTGCTTGCTCTGAAATTTCCTGATTCTACAACCTTCATAAAAGTAATGGGAACAATTAATTGTTTTCAGTTACACAGTCTAAGAGTTGCAGTCCTGGTTACCTGGATACTAAACATATGCTAAATCAGGGGTCTTCAGTGTTTACACTTAAGGGCTCTGCCTCCTGAACTGACACCAGTCTTTGACTAAATTGCTTCCAAGTGTGTTTAGTTGCCAGAATTTTTTCTTCAACAGAGATTTATGTTTCTACCTTTATATAATGAAATAATTACAGACTCACAAGAAGTTGCAATAATAGTACAAGGAAGTCTCATGTACTCATCACCCGGTCTTCTGCAATGATAACTACAGTACATTAGCAAAACCAGGAAATTGAGAATACAATTTAACTAGAGCTTAGACCTTACTTGGATTTTGCCAGCCTTTGCATGTAGTCATTTTTCTTGTGTATGTTTTTGTGTATAGCTCTATGACATTTTACCTCCTGTAGAAATGCATATCGTCACCACCACCAGCAAGACACAGAACTGCTCCATCACTGCAAAGAAACTCCCTTGTTTGTCCCTTTATAGTCACCGCCTCCCTCTCTCCATCTCCTTCCCTCACTCCGGCCTTCCCATCCATTTTTCATCTTGGTAATTTTGTCATTTTGAGAATGCTAGAAAAATGGAATCATTCAGTATGTACCTTTTGAGACTGGCAGTTTTTTACTCAGCAGAACACCTCTTAAGATCCATGCAAATTGCCCCGTGCATCAATAGTTTGTTTCTTTGTATTTTAATGGAGACATTTTACAGCAAACAGAATCCACTACTTCTGAAATTTTCATCATGCACTTTGCAAAGAAAATGTGTGACATCGATAAGCACATGATACCTTTGTAAATATTTTGATTTTGAGTTTGAGAACTTTTTATGTAGAAAATATATAAATGCAGATTGATACACATTTTTAGGGCTAATGTTTAGCTTGTCAAATACTTGAAGTATTTTGCCTTTAAACAGAAAGAAATTACATTAGCAATGAGCCAGATAGACCTGCGATGATATTAGACAACAAGGAGAAACTATATTGGGCTATTTTTCACATCAGCTTCTGAGTCTGATAAATATTAACACAAATTATCCAGGAAAGAGACTACAGTTGCCTGGCGTGATTGTGTATTACATTTTGTGAATTTTTTTCCTTCTTTTCTGTTTCTTCTTTAATTCCTTCGTTCATACTCCCACTTCTTAATATTTGATGAAATGGAAAGACCACTCAGAAGCTGAGAAAAGTTTTTAATTACAATATATGTGTTTATTCCTAATGAAACAATACTATAAAACATGGGCTTAATTGCTAAGACTATTAAATTTTTCTAGAAAGGAGAGCCCTTATTTTACAGAAGCCGTTACACAGTAATGTTTCCCAAAAACCAGACATGAGTTTGTTGGTGATGAGAAGCAACAGCAAAAGAAAGACACTGAGACAGGGTGGAGGTGGATAGAAAGGGTTGACCGGTGTCAACTTCTAGAATGTCACTATAACTGAATTCACCATGAACTGTCTCTTTGGTGGAGCTTTCTGTGTTCGTTGATGGAGATTTCACCATCCCTGACGAATTTTCAGGGAACCGAGATGACTTGCTGAACAGGAAGAGACATGCTTTAGGCACCTTCTCCCACTGGAAACAAGGAAAGCATAGGTGCTTCCCATGTGTTTGCAAACACCTGCCACATACGTGCACACACACACATGCGCACTCACAAACACTGTTATTTCTTCCTCTCCTCCACACCGTTTACCTCCAGAGCTGGGGTCTATTTCAGGTAAGAATTTCAGCTCCATTATAAAAGGAAGCAACAGATAATAGCTTCCTACTTCCACAGGAATTTATTGGAAGAGGAGACTTTTGCCCCCAGCTTCTTACTAGTTTGCCCCCAAACAGCACGAGACTAGTAGAAAAGTATCAGGGAATTGTAATTAAATGAGAAAATGGTGGGAAATAGATGCCCTAAGTTTATGCTTTTCTTTTTTAAAAAAAGTCACTGCATGGTATAATAGTCATTTCTCCATGCTGCCCCAGTCTCATAGATCCTAATTTTAATGACTAAAGGACATAAAGTGTTCCAGACCAAAATAATAATGGCTACATTATTTACAGCTCACACATCGAGTATTTACTGTGTTCTTTACAAATATGCAGTCACTTTCCCATAACATGAAGGTTTCCGTGGTATTTTTTTATTTTGCTTTTTAAATCTTAGATGACAGAATCCATCTGATTGTCCACATGGTAAGTGTTCTATATGTGATCGATTATTCGTATTTGCTACCACTGCAAATATTTGGACTTGCCGGAACTGGTTGATTGAGTTGATTCAGTAACATCTAAAGATTTAGTGTCTACAGTTTAATTAGCTTCTTTCAAAACACAGCACACGAATGCACACACACGGACACACAAGACATGCACTCATGTGCACACAGACATGCACTCACACACAGATAGATGCTCTGTTTATTGGCTGGAGATTTCACCCCTTGGGCAAGAAAACTCATCGAAAATTTCATTGTTTATACACCTGGGAATCAAGAGAGGGCACGTTATCAACATTGATTCATCTCACTACTAGAACAACACAGAGCTCTAGCCTTATTTTTAGTAGTTGCTGTATTGGTGGGTGGTAAACAGATAAGGAATAAGGAAGAGTCCAACAAAACAATTCCATATTTCACACACCTTCTAAATCACTGCCGCACAGGAAGCCAGATTCAATACCCTACTATTAAACTGGAATAGCAAGGTGTAAGATGGATCTAGGATCACATGTGAGCACATTTGAGAAACTGCACAGAGGGTTCACGGTTTCTGAGTTTTGCTACAGATCTGTTCTAATACTTTCAACAAAGCTCAGATTATGGAAAAACAGCTTAGGAACCTAAACACTTTCCTAACTTCTTTCTCCTGCTTAAATTAAAACAAAGATGTATATGTAAGTATGCATACACATGGGAGGAGTGTGATATTGAGCTTAGTCTCTAGTTTACTTTATCTTCCTTAGTGAAGTGGCATCGTTCATCTGGGATAATACCTGAGGTTTGTTGCCTCACGCCAAGGAAATCAAGGACACAGACACACAAGGAGTGAGGTTAAGAGCAGAGGTTTAACAGGTGAAAGAAAGAGAAAAGCTCTCTCTGCTGTAGAGACAGAGGAGCTCCCGAATAGGTCTTCCGGTTCCGTGGTGAAATGCATGGGATTTTATACAGGAGCTTGAGGAGGCGGTGTCTGATTTACATAGGGTACGAGAGATTGGTCAGACCAGGTGTGTCATTTGCATAGTGCAAGAAGCTGGCCAGCCCACCGTAATCTTCTATTATGCAGCTAGGTTCTCTACCTGGCCAGGGCCATGTTGCCTGCTTCGTTACTGTACATGTGGTTGACAAAGAAAAGGGAAGATAGAGCCTCCGTGTTGAACATGCCTGGCCCCCAGGTAGCCTTTTCCCATTGGCATGGCTACCGGTATTCACCCATGTAAGCTTCTATCTTGCTTTTCTATGTCAGCAGCTTGATTTTTCAGGCTGCTCTTTGTTAGAAAAGAAATGATTTGGGGGCTGCTTTTTCTTAAAAAGGAAACCTTGAAAAAGGCTCTCTTACCCTCACTAACTGCCTAAATAATTTCTTTATAGCTCCTGCATCATTAGGAGAGGACAAAGCCAAAGATTCATGGTAAACCTCTCTTAAGAGAACCTCTGTGTCCAGAGGTGGATTTAAAAGCAAATTTCAATATGTGTTATTTCATCCTTAATTCAACCATCTGGCCCTCTTATATAAAAGTGGAATACTGCTTATCAGGGGAAACTGTAGCAGCAAATACTTACTTTTATCTCATCTGACATAACAAAAAAGCTTGGTCATTATGTCAAAAGATAACTGATCTCAAACATGTGTGGCTGCAAACACCAACAGCTGTTCCTGTAAGAGAGTGGCGGGATTACGTCAGATAAATGCAGTGTTTTTAAGAAAATTCATAAAGCCTTTTTAAGACAACCAGAATTATCCTCCCAAGAACAAAACAAAAATAATTCCCTTTGCTAATGGGAAGATGTTTAAAACAGTATCTACGTTGAATAGGGAGACTTCTAATGGTCTCAGACTTGTTGCTAAACACAACAGGGAAGTCTCCTGGGGAGAAGTACATTGGTGGAAGCCAGGAAACCCACATGTTAACCTTCTTTCTCCAGCCTTGGCCAGCCAGAGACACTGGGTCTTTGAACTTTAGCATTGCCTGACTGGCTCCAAAACAAACAGTACCTTCACTGCCTCCTTGGCAGCCGCTGGAGAGAGCTGGAATGTGTCATCTTGCCCCAAGTCTGGTCTAAGCCTGGACACTTAGGCACTTGCCTTGCTCACCCATTGCCTCCCCTGGGCTGGGTGACCCACACAGAGGACTGGGCCTGTACTAGGAAGAAGCCCTTACCAGACCAACCCACTTAGTGGAGACCCAAAGCTTCAATTCCAACACTGGGAACCGCAGAGGAAGGAAGATGTAAGAAATTTCTTACAGCAAGGAATAAATCAGAAATGGCTTCTATCAGCAGAAATGAGGGCTGCATACATTAAATAAGTTCACTAAGAGGAAATTGTCTTTTTTATAGGTTTGTGTGCCTGTGTGTGTGCATGTGTAAAATTGTCTTTTTTGTAGGTTTGTGTTCCCATGTGTGTGCATGTGTGTTAAAGGAGGGAGGACTGGGGTTTTCTTTGCATCTGATTTTTGTGAAGGAAGTTTATGCCTTAAGATCTAAACAGTTCTGAACTTGGCATCTCTCTTCTTGCCCAGCCAGGGCCCTGATGCCCTGCACAGCGATTCCCTGGCCTTCCCCAGAGGACCAGCTTGTCCTGGTTTGCCGAGGGTTTCCCCAGGTTTAGCAGTGAAAGCCCCCATCCCGGGACCCCTCAATTCAAGGTAAAGGGGTATGGTTGATCACCTTCCCCTCATTCCTTCCACTGGGGCAACCCTGCTCCCCACATCCGCAGACACCAGCTGTCATCCTCCAAGAAGCTTCCATCACCTGCTGCCTTCTAGCACTAAATTCCCCCTGCTGTCACTAAACAGTCCCTATGCAGAGTGTCTTCCCAGAAATGAACAAGGACACTGGGATGGGGCCAGAAACCTCAGGCCCCTTTGGCCATTGGCATTTGGATGGCATCCCCCACAAAGACCAGTAGTACAGCTGGTTCAGTCCCCATCTCCGCTGATTCTAGTGACCTCTCCTTCCCCATTCTGTGCGGAGGCCCAGCCTGCCCTGGGCCTGCCCACGGGAGCTACCAGGGACAGAGGCCTGGCTCTGGATTAGAAGTCACCAGACCATGGATGATTTGTACACCATTTCCTTTCAGGACTTGTATTCTGTGCACAGGTGTCCATGGTCAGAGGCCACAGACATGTTTCTCAGGCTGTCTTTGATTTTCTGCTCTCTCTCTCTCTCTGGACTACAAGTAAATGAGGACCTGATTTCCCAAGAGATCTGGATCTCTTTCTTCTTCCTGTGGCTCTGTCAACAGTGACCTGCGGCCAGTGAAAGCAGGCCCTTCTCGCTGTCTAATCCCAGGACCGGCTGGTATGCTCATCATATGAGGAGTAACAGCAGAGGAGGGTGACACGAATGTGCTCAAAGGATGCCCAGAGCACTCTCGAAATGACCCTCAGAGCCTGTGGCTTTGTCTTCTTATATCTTCACTGGTGAAGAGTCTTTATCCTTTGAGGTTAAAGGATGATGCCTTTGATAATACCTAAAGCTCATTCAGAAACAAGCCTGGAGAGTCAGGTTGAAGGCTGGGCTAGGTGTGACACTGATGAAACCGGGCAGAGCAGAGGTGAAAGACAGCAGCAGAAGTGAGAAACACATCTGACAGGTAATACTGAACTCATGCTTCTCCTTGCCTGGGTGTTTCCGGGCATCGTCAGCCTGAGGAGGTGGATTGGGTTCATTAAAAACAAGATCCCCATGTTGCTAACTCTTACCCCAACTTGATCTTGAAAAATCTTAGCTTCTCGCAAAGTCTGTCTTCTACTCCCAAGAATTTCCTAAAAGTCTCCAGGAATAAGTCAATTCCCACTACTTCCTAGCATCACCTCTAATGTCTTGAAGTCTTCACAACCCCAGACTGGGATTGATTTGGGGAAAGTGAAGAAGAATGATTTGTTTCATTTTATATTTTCTGGTTTATTTTTATTTTTTTATTTTTTAAGACAGAGTCTGTCTCTGTCGCCCAGGCTGGAATGCAGTGGTGCGATCTTGACTCACTGCAACCTCTGCCTTCCAGGTTCAAGCAATTCTCATGCCTCAGCCTCCCTGAGTAGCTGGGATTACAGGCATCCACCATCACAACCGGCTGATTTTGAACTCCTGGCCTCAAGCAATCCACTGGCCTCAGGCTCTTCCCAAAGTGTTGGGGTTACAGGCGTGAGCCACGGCACCTGGCAGATTTTATATTTTGTTTTGTAAAGGCTCCCCATAAAAAAACAGCTTCTTGTGCCCCATCCTATTACCTTGTTTTTAGAGAAACTGCTGTTTTCACTTTTCCGTATGCAGATTTTCCTCTGGGTAAGACTCAGATGTACAATCTTAGGACTGGGCTGCTGAAAAAAATCAGGTGATCCAGAGTCTCACCTCCCTTCTGAACACTAAAACTCTGGAACTGAGCCAAGCTTAGCTTCCCTGGCACCCTTTTACCTTAGGATGGGTCTTCCCAGACCCCACAGGCCTCCAGATGCTTTCCAGGCATCAACATACATCACTGAGCCCTGGCTCAGAGTCAAGCTGGGGCCACCTCCATCTACACCCCAATGGCCAGAGAGTCATGGAAAAGTGACTGCAGGAGGGGCCTACCACCAGCCCTCAGAGAGGCCCCTAGCTCAGACAGCTGGTGGCCCTTGCTGAGTAGGAGGCTGGGCAGAGGAGCACTCAGGCCATCCTTGTGTTTCTATCTGAAACACTCAGGGCCTGTGGGCCAGGGGACAGGTGGCTGATATATCTTGCTAAGGAGGAAGAGCATCTTAGCTGTGGATCACTGCATTGTGAGGGCAGGTCCAGGGGAAGTCATGATGGGAGTCCTCAGGCCACTAAGGAAAAGCACAGGGTCACCTGCCCAACCTGCCCAGGTGTCAACAGGGAGGAAATTGGGCACTAAATGTGCCCCTGTGCTTGCTTTGAACTTTGCCTCACTTCTCACTGCCAATTCTGTAGCCATCTGGGCTACAGACCCCTACTTGGACAGAACAGTGTTAGGAATGCAGTGTGCTTGTAGTCAATCTGGCCAATACAACTTTTCCTGTCTCCTTATCACCTATTTGGTTGGGGTTGAGGGGCTCAATCTCTAAATGAGCTTTTCCTGTAAAAAGCCTCCATGTGTGCTTAGTATGGAGACTCAGAAGCCCAGGGAATTTTTATATTTATTACAGAGAGGCGGGCATCCATTCTGTGTGTTTCCATTAACACAGACTGGCAATTAATGTGTTTGGTTCAAAAGACTTCAAACATTCGTACATCCATTTGCACGTTTAAATGGCTCTGTATAACAGTCAAGCAGGTGGTTAACTATATGTATATTAAATTCATAGAGAAACTGGTAATTTTCAATTATAATTGTCAGTTCACAGTTTACATGATAAGAATTTTTTGAATAGACCCATTAGCTGATTTTAGTTAGCCAGGGTTTTTATAAATCATGGTTTATTTGCTTATTCTACTTATAAAAGAGAAATTTTCAGTATTCTCACATGAATCAATAAATATTTACTTTGGTCTTTATTCTGCTCAAATGCCAAGTTTGACAATGGATGAAATATCACTGGGTTTCCTTAAACAGCTGTTTGAATGCGCCTGTTTTATTAGTTGTTTTGTTTAGTATTATTACCCGGATAATGGTTTAAAAGTTTTATTCATTTGCTATTAATTTGTTTTTTTATAAATAAAGTCAAAATAGGACTGAATTGCAGTTCCTTATAATTTTACAATGTATTGTACTTTCCTGGTAATATGTTTTGACAATAGAAACTTCCAAGCCAATGAAAAGCTGTCCCATTTTTCTAAATTATATCCTCTAAAGCAAAACTCCTAAATATATAGCACTAACTTGTGCATAATAAAATTTGATGTTTTGTTACTGTGGATAATATTTCTCTTTCCTAGGCAACAGAAATAATTTAAATGCCTCTCATTTGGCTTTTACAGCACAAAAGGCAGTGTGAGACACCAAATCTCTGGAGGAGAATGCTGAACTGGTGTTGAGAAGAGGAATAGCATTTTGAGAAATACTTTCAACATTCTCCACCTTGTAACTCCCTCGGGTCTGTTCCTGGATTTCTCCTTTTCAAAAACGATCAAGCAGGGCCGGGCATCACACCTGTAATTCCAGCACTTTGAGAGGCTGAGCCGGGTAGATCACTTGAGGTCACGAGTTCGAGACCAGTCTGGCCAACATGATGAAACCCCATCTCTACTAAAAATACAATAGAAATTAGCTGGGTGTGGTAGTGCATGCCTGCAATCCCAGCTGCTCGGGAGACTGAGGCATGAGAATCACTTGAACTTGGGAGGCAGAGGTTGCAGTGAGCCAAGATCACACCACTACACTTCAGCCTGGGTGACAGAGTGAGATGCCCATCTTAAAAGAAAGAGAAAGAAAGAAAGAAAGAAAGAAAGAAAGAAAGAAAGAAAGAAAGAAAGAAAGAAAGAAAGAAAGAAAGAAAGAAAGAAAGAAAGAAAGAAAGAAGGAAAGAAAGAAGGAAAGAAAGAAGGAAAGAAAGAAAGAAAGAAAGAAAGAAAGAAAGAAAGAAAGAAAGAAAGAAAGAAAGAAAGAAAGAAAGAAAGAAAGAAAGAAAGAAAGAAAGAAAGAAAGCAAGCAAGCAAGCAAGCGAGCGCTAGTGGAAGGTTTTCAGGTAGTTTCCAAAACCTCAGAACTCCACCTGATCTCCGTGGAAGCTGCCATATCTGTAACTGGGAGCTGCACCATCCTTGACACCCTTCCTCTCCAGTCCTCTCTGTCCTAGCCATCTGGGCAAGGACTCCTCAAACAATGTAAGGAACAGAAGCCATTTGCTTGAGTCCCTCAACCCATTTCCTGTGAGTCCAGCCAGGCCTAAGTGACTGAACATGGCTGGCCCCCACTACTACAACTGATGCCTTTAAGATGGTCACTCAGAGGCAAGACCTGGAGAAGAATCTCTCTGTGTTACTCAGCTACAGATGAAGATATAATGAAAGACAACGTTTGAAAGAAGTATTTTATCTCAGATCATAAGAAACTATTAGAAACCACTTAACATCCCATCATAAGCTACCACATATTTTGAAGAAATATGAACTTGTTAATATCCTCATTTAAAGGTAATCATATCATGATTTGCTCCTATTAATGCCTCAGTAAAATGCACATGGTGAGTGTCAGAAAGCTCTGACCCTGACTTAGCACTGATTGCCTACTCTACTTACGAAGGTTTAAGTGATTAAAAAGGGTTCTGTCTTTATTTGAGTCTATTGATGTTATCAAACGGGACATTGCAGGAAAAAGTGCAGTGCTATTCTCAAAATAAATGTTTACAGGCAACTGAAGAACATTTCCTAGAAAGAGAAATAGGGATTTGTTATTTAACAGAGAAAAGCAGATCAAATTGGAGAATTTAAGAGGTGACACCAAACAGAATGAGAGACTTGGCTGTAACTCTTGGCCACCCATGTTATACAACCTCAGGCATGTCATTTAACTTCTCTAAGCTTTGGTTTCCTTGTCTGAAAAATGGAAATAACAATACAATCTCTGGCTGGGCATGGTGACTCACCCCTGTAATCCTAGTACTTTGGGAGGCTGAGGCAGATGAATCACTTGAGGTACAAGAGTTCAAGACCAGTCTGCCCAACATGGTGAAACCATGTCTCTATTAAAAATATAAAAATTAGCCAAGAGTGGTGGCACATGCCTGTAGTCCCAGCTACTCAAGAAGCTGAGGCAGAAGAATTACTCAAACCCAGGAGGCGGAGGTTGCAGTGAGCTGAGATTGCACCACTGCACTCCAGCCTGGATGACAGAGTGAGACTCCGTCCCACAAAAAAAAAAAAAAAAAAAAAAAATACAATTTCAGTGGTTGTTTAGAGAAATAATGGAGTAACATCTGCAAAGCCTAGATCCCCTAAACCATGAAGCCATAATATGTGTTCAGTAAATGTTAGAGGAAACCTGGAAACGTTACATCATTCATCACTTCAACAATGAGATGAGTTAAATTTCACCTCAGAGAGATTTAACTTCTACGCCCCTTCTCTGTCCATCCCTGATCTTCCCCACTACTAAACAATTCCCAAAACTAACCTTCTCTTCTTCCTCCACAGCAGTTCTGAAGGTCCTGTATGTCTACTCCATAGGACCCTAGTGGTAGACTTCTACCAACCAGCCACATCAGTACTGTTCAGGAGAGAAGGTAGGGGAGAAAACGTTGGGGAAAGCTGCTTTTCTGTATTTCTACAAAAGGCTTCAGTATCCATCATTGAAGGTCAAGGCATTGACAGCAGGTGATATGCTATTCGTGCAGGGTAGAAAAGAAAAAATGGCACAATGGTCACCCTACAGAAAGAAGCATTTCTGAAGGCAAAATTTGTGCCTTTTAAATGGCATTTTCATAATCATATCACTTTAAATACTATTCTGTACAGGTCAACAAAGGCCATACCCCATTCCTCTTGAGCTTATTGCTAGAAAGTTCTGGGAATAAATATCTGAACATAAGTCAATTCTTTGCATTTTTGGGTCATAGAAATTTTACATTTCTTTTAATTTTTAAAGCTATGAAGTTATTACTAATTTCAAAAATAAGAATAAAATAAAAACACTCATATTTACCACCTAGTTTTTAATCACCCATATTTTGCTTAATCTAACTTAGATGTTTCTCAATATAGAAACAAAACTTTGGCTGGGCGCAGTGGCTCACACCTGTAATCCCAGCACTTTGGGAGGCCGATGCAGGTGCATCACGTGAGGTCAGAAGTTCGAGACCAGCCTGGCCAACATGGTGAAACCTCACGTCTTCTAAAAAGACAAAAATTAGCTAGGCGTGGTGACAGGCATGTGTAATTCCAGCTATTCGGGAGGCTGAGGCAGGAGAATCACTTGAGCCAAGATCACACCACTGCACTCCCGGCTGACAGTGAGACTCCAACTCAAAAATAAAAAAATAAATAAAAAATAAAACCTTTAGGTAAAACCAAAGATCTGGTTGCAGCTCTCTTGAATCCTTCCTCTCTCATTCCTTTCCAAGAGAGACCATGGTACCCATGTTATGTGACTCCCTCTTGTTTACATTTTTACAATCTTATTATGTCTCCCCCCACCCAGAAACAATATAGGGTACTGATATAGTTTGGCTGTGTCCCCACCCAAATCTCAGTTTGAATTGTATCTGCCAGAATTGCCACATGTTGTAGGAGGGACCCAGGGGGAGGTAATTGAATCATGGGGGCCAGTCTTTCCCATCCTGTTCTCATGATAGTGAAAAAGTATCACAAGATCCGATGGGTTTATCAGGGTTTTCCGCTGTTGCTTCTTCCTCATTTTTCTCTTGCTGCTGCCATGTAAGAAGTTCCTTTTTATCTCCTGCCATGATTTTGAGGCCTTCCCAGCCATGTGGAACTATAAGTCCAATTAGACCTCTTTTCTTTCCCAGTCTTGGGTATGTCTTTATCAGCAGCACGAAAACAGACTCAAACAGTAAATTGGTACCAGGAGAACGTGGTGTTGCTGCAAAGATACCTGAAAAAGTGGCAGCAACGTAGAAACTGAGTAATAGGCGGGGTAGGAACAGTTTGGAGGGATCAGGAGAAGACAGGAAAATGAGGGAAAGTGTGGAACTTCCTAGAGACTTGTTGAATGGCTTTGCCCAAAATGCTGATAGTGATATGGACAATAAGGTCCAGGCTGAGGAGAACTCAGATGGAGATGAGAAACTTGTTGGGAACTGGACTAAAGGTGACTCTCGTTATGTTTTAGCAAAGAGACTGGCAGCATTTTGTCCCTGACCTAGAGATCTGTGGAACTTTGAACTTGAGAAAGATGATTTAGGATAGGTCTGTTGGAAGAAATTTCTAAGCAGCAAAGCATTCAAGAGGTGACTTGAGTACTGTTAAAGGCATTTAGTTTTATAAGGGAAGCAGAGCATGTAAGTTTGGAAAATTTGCAGCCTGACTATGCAATAGAAAAGACAAACCCATTTTCTGGGGAGAAATCCAAGCCAGCTACAGAAATTTGAATAAGGATCAAGGAGCCTAATATTAATCCCCAAGACCATGGAGAAAATGTCTCCAGGCCATGTCAGTGGTCTTCACAGTAGCCCCTCCCATCACAGGCCTGGAGGCCCAGGAGGAAAAAGTGGTTTCCTGGGCCAGGCCCAGGGTCCCTGCCACATTTGCAGCCTAGGGACTTCATGCCCTCTGTCCCAGCCACTCCAGCTGTGGCTGAAAGGGGCCAACATACAGCTCTGGCTATGGCTTCAGAAGGTGGAAGCCCCAAGCCTTGGCAGTTTTCACATGGTGTTGAGCATGTGGGTGCACAGAAGTCAAGAACTGAGGTATGGGAACCTCTGCCTAGATTTCAGAAGATGTATGGAAACGTCTGGATGCCCAGGCAAAAGTTTGCTGCAGGTATGGGGTCCTCATGGAGAACCTCTGCTAGGCCAGTGCAGAAGGGAAATGTGGGGTCAAAGCCCCTACACAGAGTCGCCACTGTGGTACTACCTGTGAGAACAGGGCCACTGTCCTCTAGACCCCAGAATGGTAAATCCACCGACAGCTTGCACCATGCACCTGGAAAAGTCACAGACACTCAATGCCAGCCCCTGAAAGCAGCCGGGAGGGAGGCCATACCCTGTAAAGTCACAGGGGTAGAGCTGCCCATGACCTGGGATCCCACCTCTTTCATCAGCATGACCTGGATGTGAGAGCTTGAATCAAAGGATATCATTTTGGAGCTGTAGAATTTGACTGCTCCACTAGATTTCAGACTTGCATGGGCCCTGTAACCCCTTTGTTTTGGCCAATTTCTCCCATTTGGAATGTCTGTATTTATCCAATACCTGTACCCCCATTGGATCTAGGAAGTAACTAGCTTGCTTTTGATTTTATAGGCTTATAGGCAGAAGGGACTTGCCTTGTCTCAGAGAAGACTTTGGATTGTGGACTTTTGGGTTAATGCTGAAATGAGTTAAGACTTTGAGGGACTGTTGGGAAGGCATGATTGGTTTTGAAATCATGAGGACATGAGATTTGGAAGGACCAGGGGCAGAATGACATGGTTTGGCTGTGTCCCCACCCAAATCTCAATTTGAATTATATCTCCCAGAATTCCCATGTGTTGCGGGAGGGACCAGGGGAAGTAATTGAATCATGGGGGCCAATCTTTCCCATGCTGCTCTCATAATAGTGAATAAGTCTCATGAGACCTGATGGGTTTATCAGAGTTTTCCACTTTTGCTTCTTCATTTTTCTCTTGGCCACTGCCATGTAAGAAGTGCCTTTTGTCTCCTGCCATGATTCTGAGGCCTCCCCAGTCAAGTGGAACTGTAAGTCCAATTAAACCTCTTTTTCTTCCCAGTCTCGGGTGTGTCTTTATCAGCAGGGTGAAAGCAGACTAATACAGGTATGGTCATGTGTATGTGTACGTGTATGTGTGTGTATGGGTTGATGCTATATAGAAATGCCATCACACTGTTCTATACCTCTGCAAGTAACCTTCATCATTTTCTGTTGTTTTCTGAATTTACTCCTGTTGGTACAGGTAGATCAGATGCATTATTCTCATGCATTTTTGTATTTACTTGTAGGAATCTACTTTGATCAATTTGAAACCTAAAGTTTTGAATGCTCATTTCTTACATCATTACTACTACTAAGTACTTCCAAAGTGTTCAGTTTATGAAATGCTATCTTATTATTTTAGTTTTAATTTCCATAATTACTAGTAAGGTTGAACAACATTTCATATATTTATTGGCCATTTGGGTTTTATTTTCTGTGAAATCTCCTGTTCCTGCCCTTTGTCCTTTTTTGTAATTAGTTCTTTTGATCTTATTGATTCATATGATTTTTATATATTTTATATCTTAATTCTCTTGTCAGTTATATGAGCTCAAATATCTTACTGGAGAAAGATTTTCAAAAAGTTTTATTTCAGAAAGATTCATTAGCTGGCATGCCCCCGTTAGGTCCTTACATATAGAAATATTTATTGCTAGCAAAATCTTTTATTAATACATTGTATATTCATTCACTAATTCATTTCATAAAAATTTTTTTACTACTGCGTATCATATAGGCAATCAACTGTGCCAGGCTTTCGGACAGAATAAAGATAAATAAGATGTTTACTTTCCATATAATAACAACACAGATATCTAAAATACATGATAAAATGTAATATGGGCCATAACAGAGAGTCCAACTGAGGGAGCACTTGCTTTTGGACATTTCATGACAAAAATTGCATGAAACCCCGACTTTGAAAGTTGAGTAGAAGTTGGACTGCAAGAATAGGGTTCATGACGTGCACCTGAAGGAGATTTCATGAGAAAATATCAATCCATTTTCAAAGCAAACAAGTTACATAATTTACCTCCTTTTAGCCTTAAGACAATTCAGCAAAGTGGTTACCATCGTCTTTTCATACATCAGAGAGCTTAGGAAACTTAGCAAAGTTCTCAAAACCAGTTAATGTTGGGATTTCAGGTAAAACAGACGTAAAACCCACGTTTCACCACTGACTTCACAGCTTTGCTCTTAACATCATGTTATACCACCTCCCAAGGCCTCAAGGGTTTCAATGAGAGGAACAAGCAGATCACAGCAACAAGCTGTTTGTTGAGCCAAGTCACTTGCTGCCTGGGCATGTGGGAAGCTACAATAGGAACAAGGGAGGCAGCTCAGATGGCAAGGGGCTCAAGGCCAGCACAAAGAGTGGGGACTGCACCTGGTGGTATACAGGGAGCTGTTCATTAGACCTCTGGAGAACAAAGGTAAACTCTGTGTCAGATTAGTCATGCCAGAGTGAGGGTTTTAGCAGTGTGACCTTGTAAGGAGGTAAGCCAAAAAACTAGCACAACTGGGTGGTGGTGGTGTTATTTTCTTTAGAAGATGGAAGATGAGACAGCCAGCAGAACTCTGAAACTTCTTAATAAATATATGTTGAATGAGTACACAAATAACGGGCAGAAAGAATAAAAATATATATGCAACATGGTAAGCAGCCCTACGAAGGTATTTTACCAAAAGGAAAAGCAGATAAGGTCACTATTGTTTTCTTTTAAACCTCTTTTCTTTCTCATGACTGTTTACCTGTGTTTGCATGTAGAATCAAGTAAAAAGGCCATAACCTTCCTTTTCTATTCTTACACACTTGAGCCTCTTCCTGGCTGTTCTCAGGGCATTGAACAGTGTCACCCTTTACCTCCAGCAGGGACTTCCAAGCTGATACAGAAGGAACCTAACAGATGATTGAAACTGATTTACTCATGTCGTGGAGGAGGAAAGCAGACTCCACAAATGCCTTAGATTTCAGACATTTGCCCAAGGTCACTGTGCACGTTCCTCCTATCTGGCCATTTCCTACTGCTCATATTAGAGTTTACCTTTAGTTCTTTAGAGCTGAGATATACAGAACGTGCATATATTGAGAAAAACAAGCAAACATGCTTCAGTGTCTCACAGATCTTGAGCATTGACTCTTCCTAAAAGAAATAGACTACAAAATTGAAAAGTGAGGGTTGTGCCACACGAGGTAGAAAATTGGACTGATTAAGTCAAGGAGACACACAATAATCCTATTCAACCCTTAGGAGGTAATAAAACTCTTGGAGTCCATTGTTTCAACTGGGTGACCTACCCAAAGACAGCCCACCCATTTACAGATGAAGCCCACAGATAGTGAATGTCCCACAGACAGTGAATGTGGAGCCAAAGTTTATACCCAATTCTTGTGATTCCAATTAAAGTCTTCCCAGCGTTCTTCAGGTGAGAAGACCTAGACAGACAGGGAGGAGAAAGGAACATGTCCCAGTCACCATCAATGAATACAATGTTCATTCATTTATTTATTCATTCCATTAGTTTTATTGAGAGCTTACTTTGTGGCAGATACCACACCAACCATGCAGAGGTGTCTAACCTCAAGAAGCATGTAGAGGTGCTAACCTTATGAATGCTTTGATGCATTTTCTACAGTCTTTTTATATAAACAGTGAGACTCTTGACCGTCTCTTCTATCTTCCAAGTTAAAATGAGACCAAATTGCCCTCTTGAAAATTCATTCTCATCTCTCAAGAATACCAAAATATATTTCATAAGGCCTATTTAATGTGTCAGCACCCAGGGCTCTTTCTCAACTATCTATGGACAGAGTTTCTTATTACTGCATTAGGGCCACTACCTGCCAGTCAAATCATCCATATTTATCTAGATAATCATCTAGCAATATTGGCTAATCATCTAGTAATATTGAGGATCTGTTAGGAAAACATGCCAATATACATGAAGAAGTAAAACATAATACTTTTTATACCCTAACAGGCATTCTAGCTATTCCTCCAACATACTTGATCATAATCATCCTCCAGGATATGTGTTAAAAGTAGAGATTCTGGCCGGGCTCAGTGGCTTACGCCTGTAATCCCAGCACTTTGGGAGGCCAAGGCAGGCAGATCTCTTGAGGTCAGGAGTTTGAGACCAGCCTGGCCAACATGGTGAAACCACATCTCTACTAAAAATACAAAAGTTAGCCGGGCGTGGTGGCAGGCACCTGTAATCCCAGCTACTTGGGAGGCTGAGGCAGGGGAATTGATTGAACCCAGGAGGCAGAAGTTGCAGTGAACCGAGATCATGCCATCACACTCCAGCCTGGGGAACAAGAGTGAGACTTCATCTCAAAAAAAAAAAAAAAAAAAAAAAAAGTGGAGATTCCAGGACACTGCAGGAATCTTCTTTTATTTCAGTCTGTCACCCAGGATAGCATGCAGTGTTTCAATCTTGGCTCACTGCAAGCTCTGTCTCACCATTTCAAGAGATTCTTGTGCCTCAGCCTGCCGAGTAGCTGGAATGACAAGTGTGCACCACCACACCCGGCTAATTTTTGTATTTAGTAGAGACATGGTTTCACCATGTTGGCCAGGCTGGTCTCCAAATCCTGACCTCAAGTGATCCACCTGCCTTGACCTCCCAAAGTGCTGGGATTACAGGCATGAGCCACCATGCCCAGCCAGTGCATGATCTTCTGATTCAGACCTGCCAAGAGAGGGAGTCTCTGGCAAGTCCAGAAAAGCCTGGAAAATCTGCCTTAGACCATGTCTACCATTATAGAAATCAGAAAGGAGAACTCAAGATATTCAACTCAGGATCCTCAATTTTGAGGAATATTTGGAAGCAGGAAACACCACAAGGTGTTTGAAGTTTATAGGTCAGGTGGATGATGGGCCTGGACAGGTCGTCAAGGCAAGACAGGGTGAGAGATGAGGAGAAGGTCTTGTGAATGAGGCAGGGAATGGGAAGGACAAGGGAGGACTCAGTGAGGATGTGGATGTCCTCGTTGATTCGTTGAATGTCCTCATGGATTCAGGGAGCTGGGAGGCCAGGCAAGAGGTCCACAGCTCTGGAGCAAACAGTTCAGTTGGCCCACCGCCACTGTACTCATATACATATTTACTGACCTAATGAAAAGTCAGGTAGTCCAAGCCCACCTGACCTTGAGCTGCTCGTAAACAGAAGGGCTGGCTTCATGCCCACTGTTGGCACCACCAGGAACAAAGTCAGCCCTTGGTAATACAGGGAAGGCCATTCAGAGTTTGTCAGGAAACCTAAGCTCCTTTGTGGCCGTCTCACAAGCCTGTTCCTTTTGTGGCAACTGTGAGGAAAACTGGTTGGAAGATGTTTACGAAGGCTTTTGTCAATAATTCCAAGGCTCCCTTGCCTGCTTCTTGCACCTATAAAGATATCAGAAATCCTCATTGTCTCAGCCCTGAAACAGACTTTTTGGTTTTTAAAGGAACCCTCAATGCTTTGGTTTGATATTATCCAATAGTCACAGCTGACTTAGGAATTCTGAAGCTTTGCAACCCTGACAAATCTATTAAAATGGAGTATATCTCATTTTAAGAACAAAAGCAGGGGAAAATTTTAATTAATCAACTTAAAAAAATAAAAAGACACACGTGCTTGCCTGTAAAACTGCAAAGTAAGATCTCAGAATATGAAAGAAGGAAGTAAATCTCTTCACGGATTCGCCAAATACTCCCAATGTATTTATATCTCTTCGCATTAAATCATCTGAAAATTACTTTCACGTTAAGAAGCTCACTTAAAAATGAGGTAGAACTCATTATTCCCAATTTACAGAAGATGAAACTGTAGTTCAGAGTGGTTATGTAACCAGAGTGGGAGATAGGGTGATCTGAGCTCAAAGAAAGAGGTACCCCATGTGACGTAACTTGCAGGATTTCCCAGAAATACTGAGAGTGTTCTGATAACTGCTGTCTCCAACTTGATCATGAAAGTAAGCAACTTCTCTTACGTATCTTTGCCTGCCTAACAGTGAGCTCCGAAAATGGTGACTGAATAAATGATTTTAATGATTGTATCCTTAGCCAGTCTCTGAAAGTCCCTCCTTTGTTTTAAGGCTTTTGGTTGATCCTCCCAGACAGTCTCTTTTCAGGGCTTCACTCCCACCAAATCACTTGCTACCAGAGAGGAATCCAGTGAGCCCTCTTCTCTCTTTCCCACATATGACTCAATTCAGCAATATCTAATCTTTCAAAATATCTCACGTGGCATCTCAGAGGCATGCCCTTTGAGATATGAATAGTCAAGTAAGTCAGGCCACCAGAGTGTTGTAATACTATGGCATTGACAAGTAGGCAATTAGACGAGTCACTGGGCCATTATCGCGTGATGTCCGAGCTCCTTTGCCCAATCATTGGGTCCCGGATGTGTGGTAGTTATGCATAACTGAAAGTCAGCTGCAAGATAACTTCTTGGCTTGCCTGTAAGAAATCCCTTCCTGTTGGATGGGTCCATGAAGCTGCTTCTGTATGTGAAACCTGGTGAAAGAGAGAGATATGATCTCAGTTCCTTCCTTCAGGGGCTGGAGGACACTATTCATAGTCAGGCAAACTGCTCCTGAAGGAGCTTCCCTTATGAGGGACTCTGTAGCTGCAGTCCAACACCTGGTTTTATTTCTGTCAGTTTCCAGCTTTGTCACTTTTGTTGAGTCATAGCAATTTTCTAAGCCTCAGTTTCCACACGTACTTAAGAAAAAAAAGAGGAATTCTAATGTCACTTTTATCATTGGGTTGCCATGAAATTTAAAGGAAAGAGTTTGTGTGGAAAGGCTGATAGCCCAGTGCTTGACACATTATATGCTTTTGACAAATGTCACTTATTTATTATGGATTTTTTCAAATTTAATGGATTGTCTGGTAAAGATGTGCTACTTAGGCCGGGTGCAGTGGCTCACACCTGTAATCTCAGCACTTTGGAAGGCCGAGGCTGGCAGATCACTTGAGGCCAGGAGTTCAAAAGCAGCCTGGCCAACAGGGCAAAACCCTGTCTCTCCTAAAAATACAAAAAGTATCTGGGTGTGGTGGTGCACACCTGTAATCCCAGCTGCTTGGGAAGCTGAGGCAGGAGAATTGCTTGAACCCGGGAGGCAGAGGTTGCAGTGAGCTGAGATCGCACCATGGCACTCCAGCCTGGGCAACAGAATGAGACACTATCTCAGAAAAAAAAAATCTGCTATTTATCAGTTAGATAACATTAAGTAGCGTGTGTGAGACATTTTTGCTCTTTCCAGGCTCATAGAACCTGAACTCCAGGAGTAACCTCAGAGAACCCCCAGAGAGCACTTTTTCCCTAAGAGGAAGCAGAGGTCCAGAGGGGTGGCACTGTCCAAGTCACATCAGTGACACACCAGGATTAGCATTTGGCTTTCCTCATACCTCATCCCCATTTGTTCTCCCACACCATCTTCTCCTTTCATGGTTCACACTGTTTAGTTTCTAAGGAAATACCTCTTTGGAACCTAAAAACTTTGTTGGTAGCAATGAAAACTGTCAAAGAATAATTTCTTATATGCTCTTACTCTTATAAATCTAAGAACTAAACTCTTTAAGAGTTTTAGCACAGATTTCTGATAGGCAAACCATAAAAAATCATAAAGGGGGGGCATACCAGGAATGTTTGAGGATAGAGAATGCACACATGTCTCAACTTTCCATTGAGCCATATTGTTTAATCATATTTTAATCCAGTATTTCAAACCAAGGAGATGTATGACTTCATGACATTGTTGGGAGTATGAGGGGGGTTGTGATTCCTTTGTAGAAATGCTTCACTGGGACAGGTGTGAGCATTAGAACCTTAAGATGTCACAGTGCCTTCTCTCATACTGCAGCACGACCTGAAGTGCAACTGTCCTGCAGAGAGGAACCTCAGCTGTAGACCTCAGGGCTTGCAGGTCCTCTCTGCCTTTGTTTGGAGATAGTGCCTCCATGGGGATAGGGGTTATGCCTGGCTTTTCTACTACTGCATTTCCACAGCCTAAAGCAGTGTTGTCTGATAGTGAGTGGTCAAAAATAATTGCTGCTGTTGTTGCTGAGAGGCAAGTTTTAGGATAGAAGACACTTCTTAAACATTTGGTCTCATCATAGAACTTAATAGGTCAACAAGAACAAAAACAGCAACAGCAAAACAAACAGAAGAAAACTTGGCTCACCAAGTCTGGACTCTGTCCTCCATTCTCCAGGCTGCTGAGTTTGTCTGCCTGCCTTGGCAGATCTAGGTAGAATAATTGTTTGGGTGTGTCACTCCAGCCTGTTTCTGGGTGTCACGCTATCTTCTAGGAATTCACACAATGAACAGGTTTTGGAAGAACACCAGCTTGTTCTCAGACTTCCTTTTCTCATGTTGTTTTTCAGAATACAGGTCAGTTTCTATCTCCACATCTTCCTATCTCCTGTTACTGGATTTCAGCTTTGGTTTTCTCCATGGGACACAGCACAGACATTGTCATTGGGTCACCATCTGATTTAAATCACTTCTTGTCTCATTGTGAAAGGTGATCAGTTTGACTTACACAACAGAAGCAATTGGTGTGGAGTGAAGAAACCTGAGCACAGGCCCCTTTGGGAAAGGGGTTAAGTCTTTAAGAAGGAAAACGAGGGAAGAGAACTCGATAGCAGGCAGTAGCACATTGTTTACATGAAACATGGATTCCATTTTTAAAAAAATCTGTTTGTTGGTGTCACAGTGATTTTTGTCTTTATGTTCATGGAGAAAACCGATCCTGTGGTCAAGATGGCTGGGGAAAAAGCCTTTCAGTTTCAGCCTTCAGGTGGGTTGGGGAACAAGGTGTCGAAGAAATTAGTCGGGATTTCTAGATACTTAAAAGGTGGTCTTGTTCTTAAGCTTCCTGACAATGGTGTTTTGGTTTCATTATCTCCCAGCTCACTGCTTCAAGCTCACCCTTTCTGGCTGCAGCCTGAATGTTTTGGAACAAAGTTATTCTCATGACTTCTGGAGCCAAGTTCCTCATTCAAAAATATTTTTGAGTGTCTTGTGTATGCCAGGTACTGTTCTAATTGCTGCAGGGACCAAAACAACTACGGAGCTTTCAGTCTCTTCAGGAAGAGACAGACGATGAATAGATGAACAAACAAGTGAATGGGAAAAACACAGACAATAAGTAGATGAACAAACAAATAAATATTGCAAGTAGTGCCTGACACGGTGAAGAAGATACACAAGGAAAGGGGAAGGGAGTGGCAGGTTGAGGGTGGTCTCCTTTGAAGAGGACCAGGGAAGGCCTCGTCAAAGGATAGCATATGAGCTGAGATAGGGATGATGCAAGAAGCCAGCCACCAGAGGGCCAGAGAGACAGTCTTCCCTGCAAAAAGCAGGTGCAAAGATTCAAGATGCAAAAGAGCTTGGCAGAGTACACTGGACAATAGGAAATGAGAAGGAGAGGCGAGGGGAGGAGCCTGAAGAGAAGCAAGGAGCCCATTCATCAGCCAGCTGGACCCTGCACAGAAGGAGGGCCCAGTGCTCCTCTAACTCAGACCTGCCCCTGAAAATTCTATCTGAGAAGATGGCCCCTCACATGTAAACATGTCATAGAAGATGACTGGCTGGTGAGGTCTTGAGAGAGAGACAGACAGACAGAGAGAAAATAAAGTCTAGAAATTTCTTAGCTTTGTTTTGTTGTTTACAGAAATTAAAAATTGTTTGTGGCCAGGCATGGTGGCTCACTCCTATAATCCCAACACTTTGGGAGGCTGAGGCCGGTGAATCACCTGAGCTCAGGAGTTCAAGACCAGCTTGGCCAACATGGTGAAACCCCATCTCTACTAAAAATACAAAAATTAACTAGGCATGATGACATGCACCTGTAGTCCCAGCTACTTGGGAGGATGAACAGCGAATTGCTGGAACCCGGAAGGCGGAGGTTGCAGTGAGCCGAGATCACGCCACTGCCTGGATGACAGAGCAAGACTCTGTCTGAAAAAAATATATATTGTTTGAACCCCAGAATGGCAACAATCCTCCCCCAAACCTGATGTATCTTAAGATGCTGGTGAGTGCCTAAGTAGAGATGTCTTACTAAAATTAGTGGAATACAAAGCTGAGCCTGGAATAAAAGAATTTGACTTTTTAATGCTCCTCTGAAGTGGCAAGATAGTGCCATAGGAAAAGCAGCTTGGCCACGTTCTGCCTTTTAACTGCAGTGTGGCCTTGAATAAATTACTTTACCTCTCTGAGCTTGTTTCCTCTTTTGTAAAATCCTCACATGGTTATTACGTGCAATTCCATGAGATAATAGTGGATACTCTGGTAACATTAGTTTTGGTTCCTCCCTCATCCCTTCTCTGCCATGTAGACAACAGGAGAGTGAAGCTCAAAGAGAAGACTGATACTATTTAACAGAGAGAGAAAAAGGTGGAAATGAAGGCAGGGATTTTGTCCTTGCCCAGAGCTGTGCCTGGAATACAGTATTTGTTCAATAAATATTCTCTGGGTGAATGCATTCTTAAAGAGCTAGAACGCTCTACAGGAAGGACTAGGGGGGTTTCACTGGTGTGGGCTCATTCCCAGTGGGTTTCATTTGTGGCTTGTGTCACTTTCTCTGGTTTAAGATATAGCCAGGGAGTGATAGGAGGGCAGTGTGGGGAGGAGAAAGAAGGAAAGATGCAAATATTTGCCCTGAGAGAGACCTAACCTCCAGAGGTTATCTTCAAGGCCAGAGAATTCTTCAATACTTGGCTCGGTGGACTTGTTACTTTACAAATAATTCAATAACTTTCATTGTTTATGTAACATGCAGAAAATAAAGTAAAATGAAAAAATCAACAATCCTCCACTCAGAGATAAATTGCCATATTCATATTTTGTTTGTTTAAACATCATTGAGATCCCCATGTGATCTCAGTCATGTAACCTGCCTTTTTCAATCACTATGCTGGAATCTGGAAGGTTCTTCATCAACACAATCTTTATGGCAATGTAATAGTTCAGGCTATGAATGTAGAATAACGAATTTCACTAGCACCCTCGGGGTGGACATTCCAGTTGTATCTAGTTTTCTTAACACAGACCATTTGCTTTTTTAACTTACATTATGAGCCTGGGGAAAGATATGAAAGAGTAGATACGTACGTAGATGTGAGATTGTGTATTTAAGAATCCAGGATGAGCTCCACCAGCCCCCTCCAAGCAACAGGCATCTCTTGGTCAGGGCTGCCACTCTGCAAGAGCTGCCTTCATGAAAGACCGTACCTGAGACTAAGCCAAGGACCATTGTCCTGACCGATATTGGAATTCCCAGACTCCTAATGGGATAAAGGGAGAGTGAGTGGGAAAAGGGAATCCAGAGTGAGGTTGCCGACTCAACGTCTGCACAGGTGGCCTGTGTGCCCTGGTGGAGCATTCCCTTCTCCAAGACTGGAGTATGCAGGTAGCCCACCTCTCCTCTGCACTGGGGCTAGACACCTGGGACCTGCAGTGTTGTCCACCACTCTCTTATGTGATATCAAAATGCACTCAAGCTTAGTTCTATAAACGCGGAGTTTCACAAGAGCTAAAAGTAAAAAAAAAAAAAATCTATCTGTAGAATGGCTGCTGTCAAGGTTGGTGATTTAGTGTAACAGCACACTCTGTTCCCTCCCACCTCTTTCTGGCCCTCTCTCCATGCCAGAGAAAGAAAGGAGCACTATAATATTCTTTGCTCCACTTCAGCTCCAGACAGGGTGTACTACTATGATGATATTGGTCACACTGGACACCTGTACCTATGTTATGTATCTATGGCTTGGGGACTAGAGTTGCTGTGTTCCTCTTTACTTACCTAGTGCTTAGCATATTTCTGGGACCAAAGAAGGTTCTCAAAAACTCTTTGCTCCTCTTTATTTGCAAAGGGGAAAAGAATTAAAGCTGATTTTAAAAAAGTGAACACCATGTAAATAAAGTTAGTGCTATGGCCTTTAGAGGTTATACAATTCCTGCAGGCCTATTGATTGACATTGTTCACAAACAGTTTTTCCAAACCATCTCCTGGAATTATCTTCAGAGGCAGCACGAAAACAAATGTGATGACTCAGTGGAATCTCCTTTTTGACGACTGCAGAATAACTCAGTCTGATCCCTCATTCTTCACTCGATTTGGCTCTGCACAATGACCAGTGCTGTCTAAAAGCTAAAGTTTAAGAATTTGTTGGCATGTAAGTTATTCTGCTGCAGGGCTTTCCGGGAATTCCCAAAGTGTTTGGAGCACTAGCAGCAGGGCTGGGTTAATGGGAAATTTCCCATCCAATCTGCTGGGAAGGAGTCCAGGTCCATATGCCCGGAACAGGTTGGGAGGCTTGGTGATCATGTCACTCCCATAACACACACGATTTGCCTGCAACTTAAAAACCACTTTCTACCATTCCCCAAATAATTCACCACCAACTTCCACCTAACCTATTCATTCTATAAAGTATAACAGAATTTAATGGGCAACTGCTCTGTCTTTGTTGAGCTAAACAAGACAGCACAATTATACTCTGTCCCCAGGGCCACACCATGAAAGGTAGAGACACAGACTTATTGCTCTTAATGAAACCCAAGGGAGGTGTCTGGGAAACTCCCTTGGGAAAGAATGACTTTGACAGGAAGTGGCTTCTATGGCAAATAATTCCTCTCTAATTTAAAGCTTCTTTTCTTTTGATAAAAACAAACCCTTTAACAAAATTATAGGAGGAATAATTCATGGGCTGTTATGGACTAAGTTGTGCCCACCTCCCCATACTTTTTATGTGGGAGTCCTAACCCCCAGTGCCTCAGAATGTGACCGTATTTGGAGGTAAGGTCTTTAAAATTAAAATGAAGTCTTATTTATTTATTTATTTATTTTATTTATTTTTTTGACATGGAGTCTCACTCTGTCGCCCAGGCTGCAGTGCAGTGGTGTGATCTCAGCTCACTGCAACCTCTGCCTCCTGGGTTCAAGCAATTCTCATGCCTCAGCCTCCCAAGTAGCTGGGATTACAGGCGCCCACCACCTCGCCTGGCTAATTTTTGTATTTTTAGTAGAAATGGGGTCTCACAATATTGGCCAGGCTAGTCTCAAACTCCTGACCTCAAGTGATCCGCCTACCTCGGCCTCCCAAAGTGCTGGGATTACATAAAATGAGGTCTTTAGTGTGGGTTCTAATGCAACATAATTGGTGTTCTTATAAGAAGAGGATATTTGACACAGACATGCACCGAGGAAAGACAAGTAGAAGACCACCATTCGAAAGCCAAGGAGACAGACCTCAGGAGAACCTGCCCTGCTGACACCTTGATCTCAGCCTTCCAGCCTCCAGAGCTGTGAGTAAGTAAACTTCTGTTGTTTCAGCCACCCATTCTGTGGTACTTTGTGATGGAAGTCCTAGCAAACTAATATACCAGTTCTTCTAAATGGCATGTTTGGGTGATAAAAAATTCAGAAGTTCTTTCTTCCTCAATGCAAGCTAAAATGGAAGACACCTAGTAGGGCTGGGCACAGTGGTTCATGCCTGTAAACTCAGCACTTTGGGAGGCCGAAGTGGGCGGATCACGATGTCAGGAGATCAAGACCATCCTGGCCAATATGGTGAAATCCCATCCCTACTAAAATACAAAAAAATTAGCCAGGTGTGGCAGCGGGTGCCTGTAGTCCCAGCTACTCAGGAGGCTGAGGCAGGGGGATCACTTGAACGCAGGCGGCGGAGGTTGCAGTGAGCAGAGATCACACCACTGCACTCCAGCCTAGCGACAGAGTAAGACTCTGTCTCAAAAAAAAAAAAAAAAAAAGAAAAGAAAAAGAAAAAGAAAAAAGACAGCCATAAGCATTTTCCAGGTTGACTCCAATTTGCCCCCTTGTTTTGAAGGGAACATTTTGTTTTGAAGTGACCATGGTCAACAGACAAACCCAGCACAGAGGGAGGCCGGGAGCTCCCATGCCCTAGCATGGCTGGATCCAACTCCACAGATTAATTTATGCCTGCAGCTGTGGGTTTTAAAATCCACATGGGATCCCATCCTTCACCTAAATGTAGGAGGAAGAACACAGCACCTTCCTTTGGCTGTTCCTGGAACACTCAGTAGGAGCATGAGGAAAGTCTTAGAATCAATGATACAAACCAGTCATAGATTGGTTTATTGCAGCCAATTCCCCTATTACGGAGCATAGGAACATTACTTGGACTCTGTTTCTCGAACTCAATAAAGTGATAAAATCCATTATCTTTATTCAAATACAAAAGAAACCTTGAGATTTTACGACTCCATAACTACTTTTACGACTCCTGGCATAAGAGTCACTTTGGAAATCAATCTCATGCTCCAGCCTCCCTGACCTGTGGCAGACTCTACTGCATTCCTACAACCAAGTGGCCAGTGAAGATGAAAGCGATTCTTTTGTCTGAGGAGCTGGTCATGGGAGCGTATCAACCACAGACATGCCCTCAAGTAGGAGTGGCGCTGCCAAAGAATTGCAAATGTGCGTGTGGCGTGTGTGGCATGCGTGTGTGGTGTGGTAAGTGTGTGAGGGGGTATGTGAGTGGTATAGGGTGTATGTGATATGTGTGTGTGTTGTGTGTGTGGTATAGTGTGTGTGGCTTGTATGAATAGTATGTGTGTAGAGTGTGGATGTGTGATTATGTGGGGGGCTAAGTGGGTGTGTGGTGTGTGTGAATGTGGTGTGTGTGAGTGTGATGTGTGTGGTGTGTGTTATGTGTGGTGTAGGGTGTGTGCAGTGTACATGAGGTGTGTGAGTGGTGTGGGTGATGTGTGTGGTGCAGGATGGGTGTGGTGTAGTGTGTGTGGTGTATGTATGTGAGGTATGGGCGTGTGATATGTATGTGTGTGTGGTGTATATGGAGTGTGTGTGTGGGGGTGTGTGTGTGTGTGGTATATGTGTGTGTGATGTATGTGTGCTGAGTGTGTGGTGTGTATATTGTGCACACATCCACATATGTGCACAATAGGTGACTCACTTGTGAGTCAGGAGGACACAGGCATGCTTTTCTTGCCTATATACACCACATACATGTGTGTATACAGCCTCTGAAGGGCAGCAGCCAGCTCACACCCCATGCCCTGGATGGCCAGAAGGCACGGGAGACCACAGAACATACACATATGTGATGTGTGTATGTGGTGTGCATGGTGTACATGTGGTGTATATAGGAGGGAAGTGTATGTGCTGTGTGTGCTGTGTATACTGTGGGTGGTGTATGTGATATATGTGTATGTGGTGTGTGTGGAGTATATTGGGTGTGTGATATGTATGGTATATATTGGGTGTGTGTGTGGTGTGTGTGGTATACATTGATGTATGTGTGGTGTGTGGTGTATGTAATGTGTAGTGTATGCAATGTGTGTGTATGTGGTGTGTTTGGTGTACATTGGGTGTATGTGTGGTGTGTGGTGTATGTAATGTGTGGTGTATGTGATGTCTGTGTATGTGGTGTGTGTGTATATACTGGATGTGTGTGTAGCATGTGTGGTGTATGTTACATGTGTGGTGTATGTGATGTGTGTATGTGGTGTGCATGGTGTACATTGGGTATGTGTGTGCTGTGTGGTGCATGTGATGTGTGTGGTATGTGGTGTGTGGTATATATTGGGCTTGTGTGGTGTGGGGTGTATGTAACATGTGTGGTGTATGTGATGCATGTGTATATGGTATGTGTGGTATGTGGTTTGTGGTATATACTGGGCGTGTGTGTGGTGTGTGGTGTATGTAACATGTGTTATGTATGTGATGCATGTGATACATCTGTATGTGGTGTGTGTGATATGTGGTGTGTGGTATATATTGGGTGTGTGTGGTGTGTGGTATATGTAACATGAGTGGTGGTGTATGTGATACATGTGTATATGGTGTGTGTTGTATGTGGTGTGTGATATATATTGTGTGTGCATGGTGTGTGGTGTATGTAACATGAGTGGTGATGTATGTGATGCATGTGTATGTGGTGTGTGTGGTATGTGGTATGTGGTATATATTGGGTGTGTGTGGTGTGTGGTGTATGTAACATGAGTGGTGGTGTATGTGATGCATGTATATGTGATGTGTGTGGTATGTGGTGTGTGGTATATATTGGCTTGTGTGGTGTGGGATGTATGTAACATGTGTGGTGTATGTGATGCATGTGTATATGGTATGCATGGTATGTGGTTTGTGGTATATACTGGGCGTGTGTGTGGTGTGTGGTGTATGTAACATGTGTTATGTATGTGATGCATGTGATACATCTGTATGTGGTGTGTGTGATATGTGGTGTGTGGTATATATTGGGTGTGTGTGGTGTGGGGTGTATGTAACATGAGTGGTTGTGTATATGATGCATGTGTATGTGGTGTGTGTGGTATGTGGTGTGTGTTATATAATTGAGTGTGTGTGGTGTGGGGTGTATGTAACATGTGTAGTGTATGTGATGCATGTGTATGTGGTGTGTGTGGTATGTGGTGTGTGGTATATATTGTGTGTGCGTGGTGTGTGGTGTATGTAACGTGTGGTGTATGTGATGCGTGTGTATGTGGTGTGTGTGGCATGTGGAATATATTGGGTGTGTGTGATGTGTGGCGCATGTAACGTGTGGTGTATGCAATGCGTATGTATGTGATGGGTGTGTGGTATGTGTGTGTGGTAAGGGGGTAGCTGCTCACACTCAGAAGCTGTCTGCTGTCCCCTTCCTAAGGAGGGCTGTACACCAGTTGTCCAGGGCAACTTTCTGGGTGCCTCCCCAATCCTGCACTTTCCCTCAGCTGGGAAGCATAAGGCAGGAAGGGGAGGGGAGGTGGGAAGAACCTGGGACACAAAGGGCCTCCGTTGCCCTTCCTCACTCAGGCACAGTCTGGGGAAGACTTTGGCCACAGCCCACACTAGAAGGCTGTTTCCCAAGCCTGCTGGAGCCTCTGAAGGGCAGCAGCCAGCTCACACCCCATGCCCTGGATGGCCAGAAGGCACGGGAGACCACAGAGCATACAAACAGGGCAAGAGGAAACCATCTATCAATGACCAAGGATCACAGGAAGCAAAGTTCCAACATCTCGCTCACGCTCTCCAAGGCACGGAGGTGAATCTCCCTTTGCTGTGCTCAGCATTGGATCTGGGTTCCAGGGGAAGTTGTGGATCATCTCAAGCCTCAACTCCATACCCTGATTACTTCACCTCATGATAAGTTCAAGGGCTGTGCAAATAAAAGGGACAGACTTGTTGACACGGATCTGATCAGAATGTGTTACCATGGAAATCAAAACCAGATCAGTTCAACAAACACTCTGTGAGTCTCTACTAAGCATCAGGCACTGGGTCAGGTGCTAGGTACTCAGGAACAAATAAGACAAGGTCACTGCCCAAGAAAATTTCACAAGAAGATGGGTGCATAATCTCCAGATTAGTGTTAATGTGGAATAATGCCCAGGGTGCCTGGAGATTAACCCAGGAGTTTAAGAAAAGCTTCCTGGAGAGTATCATGTCTGAATTCATACCTAAAAGATGAGTAAGACCTGGCCTGATGATGACAGGTAAAGAGGAGAATCCCAGGAGGAGGCAGGATTGTAAATAAAGGCATGGAAACCTAGAGCCCCATAGCGTGTGGGGAATTTCAGCAGCTTGGTCTTACAGGAGCACAGTACGTGAGGTGGACAAATAAAGGGGCTGTGGAGTCAATAGACGGGTCAGAGCATGGGGAGGAGTGTTCAGAGTTGCAACTTAGGGTATTGGTAAGACTGAACTGTGGCAGGCAAGAAGACCAACTGGAAGGCATGGGAACTTTCGGGGTGACAAAGGTAGCAAACCTGCTCAGGTTCACCTGGATACAATGGAGCATTAGACTGCAAGAACTGATGCCTCAGTTTGGATGTCCCTGGAACAAGGGATCAAGTGCATGATTGTCCCCACTGCCTTGGGGAAGAAACTCCGCAAGAGGCATGATGCATGAAATCCTCTAAGCTGTAATTGTACAGACTCCAGACACCTCCATTACTCACCCACAAAGATTGGTTCAACTACTGTGTGGGAGAGAACTGCCTGATCACAGGGCCTATTGCAAATTAGCCAACAGAGGCATCGTTCCCATTTAGAACAGGCAGAGAGGAAGGCTCACTTTAAGCCAAGGGGAAAGGCTGACATAGAGAGGGGATTAATGGTATCTCATAAACATAACAATATCTCCATGATGTGAGAAGGAGTCAAAGAACTCCTCAGTTAGGCAATTCCCCATTGCCGAAAGCATCCCTCTGGAAAGCCTCAAATATTAACAGAATATTTCTCCTCTCTTTCTTTGTGAGTCCACCCTCCTTTCCATTTGAGATGCCTGAGTATTGGCCCTGATGCTTGATGAGTGATACATACCACTAGCTGATGCAGGGACATTACTCTGAGCCCTTCTTTTCACCTGCTTTTTCTTTATGTTTCTGGAATGACTCTGGAATCCCCTGTAGCTTCTCTCTTAATCCCCCAGGAAATACTGAACTTATCTCTCAGTCTCTGTTTTCACTACTTAGTCAAAAATAGGCCAGCTTTTCTTCTTTTTTTTTTCTTTTTCCAAATTTACTCCAGTGGAAAATGAACATGTAACAAGGTTTGATAAGTGTTTATAGTCATGTCAACCAAGTCAATAGGACACAAGAAAAATGCCAGTGTTTAGTAATATTGCTAAAGAAATGATGACACCAATACAAAGCGGTGTCTAAAACACCCATCTTTCATCCAGGTAAAACAACAACCCCAATCATTAATTGTCTACCTGAACGAAAAAGTTACTGATTAATTAGTATAGTTCAGTTGGTGCGCTACATACACGGCCTAACCCTCTCTGCCTAGCCTTTGTCTTGTGACTCCTTAGTGACATTCAACAGAAGACCAAGTGGCTTTGACTATGCGAGACTCTGAGCACCTTCAGAGAAGGGGACAGTCCCAGAGATTAAGGCCATGACAGAGTCAACGGGTGTGCGGGAAGCCAAATTAGTCACTGATAGTTTGGCTGTGTCCCCACCCAAATCTCGAATTGTAGCTCCCATAATTACACTGTGTTGTGGGAGTGACCAGGTGGGAGGTAACTGAATCATGGGGGCAAGTCTTTCCTGTGCTGTTCTCCTGAGAGTGAATAAGTCTCACGAGATCTGATGGTTTTACAAAGGGGAGCTGCCCTGCACATGCACTTCTTCTTGCCTGCTGCCGTGTAAAATATGCCTTTGCTTCTCCTCTGCCTTCTGCCATGATTGTGAGGCCTCCCCAGCCACGTGAAACTGTGAGTCCATTAAACCTCTTTCCTTTATAAATTACCCAGTCTCTGGTATGTCTTTATTAGCAGCATGAGAGCAGACTAACACAGTTATCAAGAATGCCACCACTTAGAATCCTTCAGGGAGCCTCATGTCATCATGGCAAAGTTGCCATTTTCTGCTTGCCAGCTCCATCCTTACTCAAGTTTCACTGTCCATCATTTGAGTGACAATATTAGAGGCTTGTAAGGAAGTGCCAGGCATTTTCTAGTCATGGAATCTTGAATTCAGGGCCCTGCAGTTTTACAAATCAGTACAGAGTTTGAAAAGTCAATCACGTTACTTTTCTGGGGGACATCCAATATCTTCTTGTGGCTATATGGAGAGTGAAAGAAGCTGAGCATATGTGGCACTGTGAGACACCATAACCATGAGAATAATTGCATCTGTTTTCTGCGCTCCTCCACGTGTCAAACACCACCCAGAGGTTTATATTTATTAGCTTGTTTGACCCTCATCACAGCCCAACAACAATTATATTATTATTTTCTGCACTTTATAGACTAGGAAACCGAGTTACAGAAAAGTTGAGAAACATGCTAAGCCTACACCTTAGTCAGTGGTGAAGCAGGGATTCAAAACCCCACAGTCATGCTCTCAACCAGTCCTGGTTTATCTGCTGCATCTGCCATTCTCCAGGTGTCACCTTGAGAAATGTTCTTTATCGTTTCAAGCCTCTATTTGCTCATTAACATCACTGGATAATTAAATTTCCCTCACTGATCAGTTGTTAGGATTGGAGGGGATTATGCATGCTTGGCACAGGGGGCACCCCCATGTTGACCCCCCAGTACATTACCTGTTTCTATCACTGTCTCTAGCTGCCCTTTCCAGAGTACCCAGGCACATCATGGTTAAGGTGAATCACAGGTATGAATCGTCCTGACTCCACGCAGCGGGGTCACAGTGCTTGCTGTCCATGGGCTTTGGTCCTGTGACTTCCAATTCCAGCATGAGTATGAAACCACTGGGCTTTTCCTCTCTCCTGGCCCAGCTTAGGGTTCACACCAGCCTCTAGCGATGTCTTGGTGGCAATGGAGGTGACTGCCTGTCCTTTTAAGGGGCTTCTTTAAAAAACCTGAAAATATTTGGGGGTTATGTTTCAAAGCCTATAATTTTAAGTTAGATGGTCTCAAAACTCAATTTCTGAATTTAATAAATTGCTTTCCTCAGTACCAGCTGCTCTGAAATGACTCCCATATCTCCTGATATAATTTCTGGCTCACTAGATAGCCTAAATATTGAAGTACATCTACACCTCTAATACTCCCCAGATTTACTGAGAATCCATCCAGTCATTTGTGGATGATGATAAAATATTTATTTATATGAATAAGTTATTCATATAAATATGTAAGATAAGCACCTTAAAATTTTTCTCAGTAGGCTTAGTAGAGATGAACAGAGAGAGTTGGTGACAGAGCCTTGTATAAATTCTGTAATGAAGTTTATAAAGACCCGACATTGGTTCTTCCAAAAACAATTATTTAAAAATAACATGTTTTTCCCATAGGCATCTTTTCCTTCCCATTTTTTGTCACTGTAATTATTTATACTCCACTCCCTTTAAAAACAGCACTCTTCTTCTTGGTGGATACCAATGCACTTTGAGAAGAAGCAGGAACACATGTATTTCTAAATAATGAACTTTGGAGAAATTAACAGGCAAAGGATCAAGTACTACTAATATAAAAATGAAAAGTGAAATTAAACCCAAAGAGAAATGGCTACTTGGCTGGTCTGCCTAAAAGGGAATCAGTCTCACTTTAAATCAGATCACTCATTTTTTCTTCAATATGTTAAAATGTAAAAATTTAAGATACAAATTCAAAGAAGTAAATCCATCTACATTTTCAAAATCCCACTTATATCTTAGCCTATTTTAAACTTACTTCTAACTCTTTACAATCTTTTTAAAAATTATGCTTTCTTACTTAAACAAACTAAAAGAATTCAGACAATTATGGAAAAATACATACATAGATAAAAGTGAAAAAAATATTCCTTCTCTTAGAATTGGCCACCATGAACCTTTAGGAGGTCACTAAGCACGTCAGAAAAGAGCAGGAGCCAGGCAGGAGCCAGCCTGACTGCTTCTGGGTCTCTCCTGGTCCAGTCACGTGTGTCCAGGCAGGACACAACGATGTCTCAGTTTCCTCACCTGTAAATGAAGATGATGACGATAGTATTTACACCACAGGGGTTACTGTCATGAGCTAACCCACGTAAAACACCTAGGATATATGTGACATAAATGTTAAATATTATTACTATTTTTAATATTATTGTGACTACAGGTATCTTTCTATGCATATGCAGAGCTAAAAGGATAGTGAGTTAGGAAAACTGTTCTAAATATTAGACCATTCTATAGATTGTATTTTTATCAAAATTATTGTATTAATTTTAGCTGAATTTGAATTGAAGTTGAAAATGAAAGGACTAACTAGAGAGACACTTAACTTTGAAATAAATGTCTCTTTACCACAGAAGTGTTATTTCCAAAAAGACCTTTCTAAAGTAAAAAATGAAGATTAAGGAAAACAAAGTAACAGTCAGATCCATTTAAAGCAAATCTTTATGCTTCAGTTTTAGACGTGGGCTCGTAGCAATTCTGCCAAGATCCAATTGTTTGTTATTTTAGAACATTTTAAAATAATTTTTCAGGCACATCATGTCTGCAAGATGATCTGAACCCATAATTCTTATGATTATTAATAACAAGTTTTATACTTAAATGGATTCAATCCTCACTACAAAGCCATTTAATATATTTTCTCCTGCTCAGTTTACTTTTTTAAAAAACCCTTTGGTTAGATGAGACTTACACAGAGCTATTTGTTGTTTGTTTTGGTTTTTATTTTTATTTATTTATTTTTAAAAATTGTTCATTTATTTATTTTTATTGAGACAGAGTCTCTCTCAGTGCCCAGGCTGGGGTGCAGTAGTGCCATCTTGGTTCACTGCAACCTCTGCCTCCCAGCTTCAAGCAATTCTCCTACCTCAGACTCTTGAGTAGCTGGGACTATGGGCAGGCACCATCATGCCCGGCTAATATTTGTGTGTTTTATACAGACGGGGTTTCACCATACTGCCTAGGCTGGTCTCGAACTGGACTCAAGCAATCCACTCACCTCAGCCTCCCAAAGTGCTGGGATTACAGGCATGAGCCACTATGCCCTGCCTTGTTTGTTTTTTAATTTCCAAAATGGTTCCAAGATGTTCACTTGAGTTCTTTCATGTTTGACAATGTTTCCTTATTACTTTTCGATTTTGAAGGCACCTTGGCTATGAATAACCAAGTGACTCTTTTAGGAGTCTTTTTGTCTTAAGACTTCGTATTTTTTTGGTACAAGCAATCAGTGTAGAAAAGCCTGAGGCCAGTTGAATTTTTTTCTTTGTAGTAGCAATTTTACTTTTCTGCCTGGATTCATGGGAAAAAGAGTACTTATAAAACACAATAGCTTAAGTAGTAAGTGTCTAAGTATTAAGAATTCTGGAACAATTTTTTTTAATATGGTATGGTTATTTGTTCTTTCAGAAAATGTTAAATATCAAATATATTTTTCCATTTGTAGGGTTTTTTGTTTTGTTTCAGAGACATCACTTTACCTTATGTTGAATGGTATGCAAACATATTAGTTTCTCTCCTATTTTAATATTTTTGCCTTTATCATTTACATTACTCAGTGATATTTATTAGGTCTTTTCTTCACATCACTAATATGATTTTTTAGACTTTTCCCTGTTCTTTGGTGTTTCTAATTTATTTTTTAAAATTATTTTTCATTTTCTTATTAAATCATTATTTACATGCCATAAATTCACCCTTTTAATGCAGAGTTCTTCACGTTGATAAACAGTCACGTAACCACGACTGCAATCAACATATAGAACAATCATTCATCTTCAGAATATTTGCTCACACCCTTTTGTGGGCCCTGGCAACCACCAATCTGTTTTCTGTCTGTATCATTTTGCCTTTTCCAAAATATTGTATAAGTGTGATCATATATTATGTAGACTTTGGCATCTTTCATTTAGTGTACACATTTGATATCCATTCATGTTGTTGCCAGCACCAGTAACTTGTTCTTTTTATTGCTCTGTACTATTACATTTTATGGATGTACCACAGTGTGTTTATCCATTCCTCTCTTGAGAGACATTTGAGTTATTTCCAGTTTGGGTTGATTGCAAATAAAGCTACTATAAACATTTGGCTGTAAGTTTTTGTGTGAACACAATTTTCATTTCACTTTGGTAAATCTTTTGCCTCTTTTACAATTGGATTTCTTGTTTTCTTATGCAATTTTGAGTACTCTTTACATATTCTGAATATAAGTTCTTTACCGCAGAAATGATTTGCAAGTATTTTCTCCCAGTCTGCAGTTATCTTTTCATATTTTTAACCAAGTTTATGTTTGAGTTCAGTAACAACTGGGTTTTTTGCTTATGTCCTGCGATCTGAAAGTTCTCTTCTATTTAACTGCCTTTGATCATTTTATCTTGAGCTAACCCGAATGTTCATTCTTACTAAATCGCTCTGTAACATAAAACGATTGCTAATAATTTCCTTTCATCCCATGTTTTCTTCTAGCTTGGCTTCCTCTAATTTTTCACACCATGTTCCTGTGGTCCCCACCCCCACATACATGGTACTTTTGCAGCTAAAAGAGGTTGACTTGGTCATCATATTGCATTTTCCATCTGGCTTATGTTTGCCCAACTCTGATTAGGCACGTTGTTTGTTCTGATAAAGTCTTGGTTACTGTTTTCTCAGTGATCTATAATTTTCAGATGAGTGAATATATCATAGTCCACTCATTTTCTCTACCCCAAGAACATGTTAGAAGTTCAGGGAATGCTAAATGAATGCTGCTTTTTAATTTTCCTTTCTTTCTTCTTTTAAAAAGAATGCCTGCATTCAGCTCTCCTTCGAAGCATTTGTTAAATATACCAGGACTCATTTCATCTGGTTGGTGTGGGAGTAGGGGGTGGTCCTACTCCCATTGAGAATACCCCCAATTCCTTGTGTAGCTGCCATGTCCTCTCTTTGGATAAAGAGAGTGACTGCTCTGTTGATCACATGTCTAGTTTCACACCTGTCTCTCCAACAGCCATCTCCACTTATCTGTCAGATAAAGAAAGAGCTCCTTTTCTTTATGTGGTACACATAAAGAAAGATGTGGGTACTCAGTGAGAATTTTAAGGGCTCTGACAGCTTAGTGTGGCTTCTGAGGGTGGAGAGGGGTTATTCGGAACCATCCCCACTGAGGTCTCTCTGTCCTCTCCAAGACTTTCTGTTTTTTCCCTTTGCCATCAAGCTTTGGACTTTGTGGCTCCAGGTTAAGCTTTACTTCATTTGGTTACTGTTGGTCCAAAACTTCAAAATGATTTTTATTACTCATTTGTGCCTTTTATTAGACTTAGGAAAGGAAAATTGCAATTCACTCCTTACTTCTGGCATTAATAAATTCAAGCCAATGCTTAAAATATTAAAATACTTCTGCACCTACTGGTAATAGTCACTGTGCTAATCCCACTCATGCAACCCCCAGAATCCTTCTCCATAGTCTTGGCTGCCCTGGCTTTTGCCCCCTAGAAATTCCCTACCTCACCTCCTGTTGATCCAGCTCCCAAAGGGCTGATGCCTGGACCATCAGAGGACTTCTAGGGCCCTGTACCAGTACTGCTGGTCACTGATGAGTGTGCCTGCATTGGCTGGTACACAAGTGAGACTACATGCTAAACATTTTCAGTGTCACCCCTACCTGTGATTACCTCTCTCATGACACTCTTTTACCCAATTCTGTCATCACACCTTTGGCTGTCTGTCTTCTCACAGTCTGGAATATGAGTTCCTTGAGGGTAACACTTCAAGTAGAAAAAATTTATTTAACCTCTTTTACATGCTATGTTCATCTTCCATTTAACTTTTCCCAAGATATAGCAAAGTTGGTATCCTTACCCCATTTTACAGATGAAAAGCCTGAGGGCCAGTGAGTTTTGGCAGCCTGTGCAAAGTTATTTTGCTAATAAGGGCCTAAAACAAGATTTAGATTCAGCCATGTTCCATCAATTGCCTAGGAAAGATATTTCCAGTGGAATGTTTTTATAAATAATACTATGTAATAGGAGCAGCCTCCATATGATAAACAGGGTGACATTAATTTCTTACAACATGCATGCACCTGAGACTTTTTTTGAGGACTTAAAAAAAAATCTTTATATCTGTTAGAACATAGCAGACTGCATGGTTCCTAGTTGGCTCAAATAAATGATTGTAAAATTAAGGCAAGCAAAGATGAATGAATGGATGGATTAACTGATTGATTAGTTGATTAATTACTGTTTCAGAAGGCACATTATTGGGAATATGCAAAGGCAGTGTAGTTGAATTGAGAGGCAGTATGTACAGCATTTTAGAGCATAGACTATGGACTTTCCCATAGTGTGAATAAAATAGAATTTATTTGATAATTCTCTATTAATAGACACTTAAGTTGTTTCCATTTTATATTATTCAATTAATAATGATGAATATCTTGTATATATTTTGGGAAGCATGTGTAGATGTTCACATAGGTTACATTTCTAGAAACAGAATCATTTGCTCAAAGGCATATGCAAGTTGAACACACTTTGATACTTTCAATTTCCTTCCAAAGTGGCTCCTACCATTTTATACTGCTGCAAACAATTTGTGAAAGAGCCATTTACCCACATCTTTACCAAGGATGGTTACATTTTATCTGTAATTTTTTGTTAAAAATATCAGTGCTTCTTATACCAGTCAGAATAACTAGTAATAAAAAGTTCAAAAATAACAGATGCTGGCAAGGTTACAGAGAAAAGGGAACACTTGTACCCTGTAGGTGGGAGTATAATAAATTAGTTCAATCATTGTGGAAAACAGTATGGCGATTCCCCACACAGCTAAAAGCAGAACTGCTATTCAACCCAGCAATCCCACTACTAGGTATATACCCAGAGAAATATAAATCACTCTACCATAAAGACACATGCACGTAAATGTTCATTGCAGCACTATTCACAATAGCAAAGACATGGAATCAACCTAAATGCTCTTCAATAACAGACAGGATTAAGAAAATGTGGTACATATACACCATAGAATACCACACAGCCATAAAAAGCAACAAGATCATGTGTTTGCTTGAACATGGATGGAGCTGGATGTTTTTATCCTTAGCAAACTAACACAGGAAAAGAAAGTCAAATACTGCATATTATCACCTATAAGTGAGAGCTAAATTATGAGAACTCATGTAAACAAAGACAAGAACAACAGACCCTGGGGCCTACTTGAGGGTGGAGGGCGGGAAGAGAGAGAGAAGCAGAAAAAAAATAACTGTTCGGTGGGTACTAGGCTTAATACCTGGGTGATGAAATAATATGTACAACAAACTCCCATGACATGAGTCTACCTATATAATAAAATAAACTTTTATTTTATTACCTATATAACAAAATAAAACTCAAAATATACCTATGTATAATAAATATATGTATATTATATATAATATATGTATATTGTAATATCTACATATGTTATGTAATATATACTATCTATATATTATATATAATATTCTATATAGCTAATATATTTCTACATAACTAAATATATACTATACATATGATCATATATTTATATATAATACATATATAATACATATGATTATATACATTTATATATAATATACATATACATTATATATAATATGTTATATAATATATAACGTGTATATTTTATATATATACACATATTCATGCCTTGTAGCATTAATTTACATTTTCTGGCTTACCAGTGAGGCTGAACAAAATTACCACTATTAATAGAGGCGGGCGGATCACAAGGTCAGGAGATCGAGACCATGGTGAAACCCCGTCTCTACTAAAAAATAGAAAAAAATTAGCCGGGCGCAGTGGCGGGCGCCTGTAGTCCCAGCTACTCGGGAGGCTGAGGTAGGAGAATGGCGTGAACCCGGGAGGCGGAGCTTGCAGTGAGCCGAGATTGCGCCACTGCACTCCAGCCTGGGCGACAGAGCGAGACTCCGTCTCAAAAAAAAAAAAAAAAAAAAAAGTTGTTCTTTTTTTCTGTTAATTGCCTATTTATACCTTTTGTTCACTTTTAACTCAGTTGTTTATCATTATATTAATTTATATTATGGATGTCAATCAGTTGCAACCAATACGTTGACCCAATGATGCCCCTGATTATTCCTGTTATTTTACTTTGTTAAAAAAAAGTAAACATTTTTAATCTAATGATTGTTTTAGGGTGCAGAAGTTTTTGGTATTTTTTTTTTGTAGCCAGTTGATCAGTTTTTTCCCTTGTGGCCTCCGAGAAAAATAGTGATTATAAAAGTATTCTTTTAAATTTTCTCCTAATAGTTTCATAGTTTTGGCTTTCATATTTAGATCTTAAATCCATCAACATCTTTCTTTGTGAGTGTGTATGTAATGAGAGCAAGAGAAAAGAGAAGAAACAGAGATAGACGTGTACTAATATCTAACTTTATTTTCTAACTTGTTTCAACACTGTATACAGGTACTTTTGCTTAGAAAAAAAAATCAAGAAACCACTGAAAACTAACGGGAACCTTCTTTTTTTTTTTTTTTTGAGATGGAGTCTTGCTCTGTCACCCAGGCTGGAGTGCAGTAGCGCAAGCTCAGTTCACTGCAACCTCTGCCTCCCAGGTTCAAGAAATTCTCCTGCTTCATCCTTCCGAGTAGCAGAGACTACAGTCATGTGCCACCTTGCCGGCTAATTTTTCTATTTTTAGCAGAGACAGGGTTTCATCATGTTTAGCCAGGTTGGTCTTGAACTTCTGAGCTCAGGTGATCCGCCTGCCTCAGCCTCCCAAGGTGTTGGGATTACAGGCGTGAACCACCGTGCCTGGCCCTAACTAGAACTGTCTAACAAGAGGGTTTTTAATGTAGCTAAATATAAAAGGCTTTCATTAAGCAGTCATAAGCAATCTGTAATTAATGAGAGTGTTATCTCTGTCCAGTATCTAATTATTTTTTGTTTTTGTTTTGTTTTGTTTTGTTTTTTTGAGGCAGAGTTTCACTCTTTTTGCTTAGGCTGGAGCTAATTGTTATCTTTGTAAATCTTGACTTACTGCTTGACCAGGGCTCAGTACAGTATTAAACAGCAGCACTGGTAGTGTACCTTTGGTTTATTCCCCATGGATGAGAAGGCTTCTGTTATCTCATCAGTACATATGATATTTGTTGTAGCTCACTGATTAATAACCTTCACCCAGTTAAGAAAGTTCTATTCGATTCCTCTAAGGACTCTAAATTCAGAGAGCCCTAGTCCTGACTAACTATTAAATCATCCATCTACACTGGCCTCTCTGAAAATGGAAGAATAGAACAGTTTTCTCGTAAGTCTTCAGTTAATTGCCTATTGAAGACCTACTCTCTCCCAGGGCCTCCCTGAAATCTGGGATAGGAATTAATCAGAGGTTCTGCAGGAACGCTTTACTCCCGCCTGTAGGGCTCATGTGTCCTCGGCTTTGCTGTTTTGTGTTCCACCTTCCCTTTATGTCTTCCAGCTTCAGAGATTCCTCACTGTTCTCAATCTGCAGGGAACATACCTCACAGCTTTTGGCATGGCATGACTGTGTATTTATTTTTACTCCTGCGTAGCCTCTGTGACAATTGGAGGAGTATGATTTAACAGTTTTACATATTTTAAAAATGTAACAAAGTATTCTAGATCTCTCTTTTCTCACAGTGTATCTCAGAAATCTAACTACATAAGAGCTGCCTTGTTCTTTTTAATGACTGCATAGTATTCCCTTGTATAGCTGTCTCATAATTTATAATAAAACCAGCCTCCTCCTGAGAGATCACCTTTGGGTTTCCTCCAATATTTTGCTATTACAATCAATCCTGCCACAAAGATTCCTGGGTAAACATTATTTCACACATGTAGAAGTTTATTTGTGAGAAAATATCTATAATGAAATGTCTAAGAAAAAGGTATATGCATTTTTAAGTTTAAAAGATATTGCCAGACTGTCTTCCATGTAGGTCATACCACTTTATAATGCCTATCTGGGAACATTTTCCATTTTCCCCTTTAGGTTGTCTTTATCTTATTGATCTGTAAAAGCTTCATATATTTTTGAAATTAGCTTTTATTGATCTTATGAATTATAGACATTTCCCATGTATTTTTTAATGTTTCGATTATTTTTAGCTATGTGGAAATTTTCTACTTGTATGAAGTTGAATTTATCAGCATTTTCATTTGGGGTCTCTGCTTTTGTGTCATGCTCCAGAAGGTCTTCTATACCCCAAGACTGCTTTTAAAATTTAAAATTTCTTCTGTGGTTTACCATAAAACCTTTATAATTTTACCCTTTAGCATTTAAATTTAATACATCTGGAATTCACTGTAATATAAAGTACAAAGCATGAATCCTACATTTTCTCATTCCCTGAGGGACAGCCCCGATACATTTATTTTGAATCCTTATAAGCCACTCTTACCAGCCCCTCCCTTAGCCAGGTGATCTCCATTTACAGGAGTTCTTGAACAACCCCAATTCCTCTTCCTTAACACATGTAGTGCCTGCTAATTAGTCCAACATGTGAATGATCTAAGGTATCACTCCTACGTCACCAGTGTGTCTTTCTCTCCAGAATTAATTCTATCAGCATGAAAAATGTGGTCATATTGTCCACTAAAAAACAAACACATTTAAATGAACTCTGCCACCACCCACCCCCTACCCACCCCAGGTTTCCTCTGATTGTCCACTCACCTTTATAAGATGACTCTTTGAAAGAGTTGCCTATTGTCTGCACTGGGCTGTCTGTGATTCCTCTCCTCTGACTACACTCTGTCTCCCGAACTTAGAATCAAAACAGGGCTTAGCAAGGCCACCAATGACCTCCCTAGGCTAATGGTCTCCAGTGGCTGGGTCTCAGCGGTCTCCACACTACTTGATCTATTGGAAGATCAGCAGCATAAATCTCTCCTGTAGAAATGCTTCTTGACCTGATTGTAGGTCATGGCTCTCCCTTAGCCCTCTTTCTCTTGCCTGCTGTTCCTTCTCAGGCTCCTCTCCCAGTTTCTCCTCATCTGCCTGTTAATTATCTATGCTCCAGGGCTGAGTCCTCAGACCCTCTCCCTCTTCTATCCCTTCTCTCTCCCTTGATGAGCTCATCTAACCTCCTGGTTTTAAACAGCATTTAAATGCTAAGGACCCTCAGGGTGATGTCTCCATCCCAGACCTCAATACTCAGCACCAGACTCCTGTATAATTGTCTATTTGGCATCTCCACTGTGTGTCTAATTGAACATCTCAAATTAACACTTTCAAAAATGAATCTCTATCTCCAGTTCCCAAACCTGCTCCCTCCTTTCTTCCTCCACCTAAATCAATGCCAACTTCATCCTGGCAGCTGTTCAGGAAAAACCCTTGGAGCCATGCTTGGCGTTTGTCTTTGTCTCACATCTCATATTCAATCAATCACCAATCCTATTGTGTCTACCCTGAGAATGGATTCAGAAACTGACCACTGCTCACCATGCCTGTCGTAGGCCCCAGGCCCCAGCCTCCAAATTGGTCTCCTGCTTCTGTCCTTCCCCACGGCCAGAATGTGGTCCTTCGCAGGCAGGTCCCAACCTGTCACGGCTCTGGGAATGGCTCCCTCCAGTGGGTCCCATGCAATTCGCATGGCCTCTAGGGCTCTTGAGGGCGTATCTCAGACATCTCTATTCTCACCTCCCATCATCCTCCCCCTGCTCCCTCTGCAGCCACCACACGGGACTTCTCCACACTCCTTGGAAATATCGAACACCTCCCTGCAGCAGTGCCTTTGCACCTGCCGTTTTCTTATCCTGGAATGCGCTCCTCAGGTGGCCACATGACTCACTCCCTCACTTCCCTTATACAAAATCCCTGATCTCTGCTCAGCATCAGATTCCAGTGGCCTTCCCTCATCTCTCTAAGGAAGTAGCCTCCATTCCAACACAGGCTATCCCCTCCCCGGCTCACTTCTCTCCATAGCACCTAGTCCCTTCTGTATCATGTGCCGGTCTGATTTCTGTAACTCCACGCCCTAGATGTGAGCTTCTTGAGAGTTGAACTTCCACAGCTGAGTTCCTAGTATCTCAAGCACGCCTGGCTCAGAGGAGGCATTCATAAACATGTGCTGAATAAGGGAAGGAATTCTGTCCAAGGAGCATCTGGTATATACCCTGCCTTCTAAGGCACAGTGAGTAGATGTACAGTCAAAGGGACTCAACTTTTCACAGTTCAGTTAAAGGAACTCTGTGCTAGAGCAAATAAAACTCCATTATATTCCCATATTTGGTATAACCAGGTGGAAGCCTTGGATAAGTCCATTTATTGAGTGTCCAAAATTCCTTGCCAGAAGACGAACTTCATCCTGCAGTCATACCCAGTTCACTGGAATTTGGGTAGAAAGTGTGGGAAAGTACATATTATAAAAGCAGACTTTTCAACTCTCCCCTGACCCTAATCCTCCTTTTAGTCTCACTACCTTGTGAATGGTGCCTGGATGGGCACAGCGACCCAGACACCCTTCTCCATGCCTCTCCAGCATCCAAGAAGTCACCAATAGAAGCTCCTTCATTTCTCTCAATTCTATTTTCTTCCCACCTTTCCGGGTACCTCTGTCTTAGAGCAGCCTCATTTGTGCAGATTGCTGACAGAGCTCCATAATTAGCCTCCTAACCTCCAGTGGTGCTTCCTTTCTGTTGATGCTTCACCCTGGAGTGCAAATATATCCCCAGTCCCTCCCTTGCTTGGAATCCATCAAATGTTCTTGCCTTTACATCAGGTTCAGTCTCCATGAATGATCATACAAGACCCTCCATGTGGCTGAAACTTCACTGTGCTCATGTCCTGGCCTCATTACCTACGTTTCTCAAAACCCATGGTGCAATTCCAGACCTCAGTGCCTCAGCCTGTGCCACTCTTTTTTCCCAAAGCAACCCAGCTTGTCCCACCTCCCTCTAATGTCTGCCTTTGCTATCCCCTAGCTCCTGTATTTCCTTCTCTCAAAGCCCTTTCCAGAAGGCTATAATGCTAGCTGAAGTGTCTACCACCCCAAGCTAGGCTCTCAAAGGAAATAGCTCTTTCTACTCCCAGCCCTGCAACCAACCATTATGGGCACTCGATAGCTGTAAAATGGGCCAGTGAAGGTGTGGAAGCACTTTGAAATGTTTATAAAAAACACTCCCGAGGTACCACTAAGGTATCGTTACCGCAGTGTGGAAGACTATGCAAAGGAAAGGTGCCTGGGAAAGATTGGTATGTGTGCCTTTAGTGCTATGCCTCGCGTGCTTCCAGCCAAAGTCACAGTATCCATTTTGCACTTACCACCTCGTTTCATTTCACGACTGCCCCTTTGCCAAAATATCCCCAGGATGCTCTCTGCAAATCACAAAAGTGGTTATTCAGCTTATTTTGGGAAGACAAACAGAAGCCCATTTAATTTCACTGTTCAAATAAACATTCTACCTGCTGGACTTTGATTCCAGCTGGAAATGGACCAGGTAGCTATGTATTCTCTCATGTTTGCAAAAGAGGAAGTTGCTGGCCTTGCCATTTACTCCTTTAGGTCAGCCAAGGACCAGGACAAATGTACATTACACACTGAGTATATATCTGGAAAAAGCAAATATCAGAAGAAAACGCTGTGACCTTAAGAGCAATCCAAAGCACAGAGCCCTGAAAAGCTCCTTGCAATTTGGGTTTTTTCCAACAGAGCGACACATTAAGTTGGACCATTAACCCAAATGAAAGGTTTCAGATTTATTTCATTGGCAGATGGAAATTAAGTTGCAGAAACATATCCAGCACAGGCTAGAGTATATTTAATTTCATTTATTTTTAATTATGCAAGTAATACATGAATATATTGTCACTATAAAAATTCAAACAACACAGATAAAGTTAATGTTGCTCTTGACCACTACTCCACTCATTCCTCTGCCTGAGAGTTACTGCTGCTATCAATTTGAAGTGTCATGAGACACACACAGTACACACACACATTCACACACCAAGATATGAAAAATAGCTATTTAATCTTAGCTTTGGCTGAGGTCCCAACATAATAAACACTATATTCTAAAGTAAAACACAAGATCATTATGGAAGGCACCAATGGAAGTGGCCAAAAATAGTTATGTGACTCTTAATTCCTGAACTATGTCAAGGACCTGAAAGGACTTTGAGAAGGATATTAAGCGGAGAGAGGTTTTGATGAAAGCGTCAGCCCTTCACCTCCATGGAGGCAGTGAGAGATGATGCATTTTTGTTCTGCTCAAACCAAGAAAAGCTTCAATAGGACAATTCTGAGAACTTGATACATGTCCCTAACATGGTTATATTTAGCCATCTTTTACTGTATAAGTTTTGCATTTTTGTTTCTCAATAATCCCTTTCTTATTCTCAAGGTCAGAAATATACTCTATTTTACTGACATTTTTATTGTTTAGGCATTTGATTTGCCTAGCTTTTTGTTTTCGTGGTGTGATAAAGTGACCTAACTTTACTTTTTGCCAAAGAGATAACAAATTATTTCAACATCGTTTATTAAGTAAGTATCCCTTCATTAAACTCTGGTTTGGAGACCACTTTTATCGGATACTAAAATTCCAAATATTCACTGGTCACTTTCTGAATTGTATTCCACAGCATTGATCTACTTGTCTATTCCTTTAAGAGTGCATTCGTTACAATTCAATTGTGCTTCCTTTTCTAGAGGTTGAGAACAGCACAAAAAATAATGTTATACTTATCACTGTGTGCTTTCCAGATGATACCAGACAAAGTAAAACCTGGGTTGTGGTGATGGCAGCACCGGGGTCTGACGTCTGATGTAGACCGTTCCATGAAGGCAGGTCACAGACTTGCTCTCATCCTCAGCCCCTCTGCATATAATTCTCAGTTTCTCCAGAAAGCATTTTCCATGTGCTTCAGAGGGACTATTTGTCTAACAAAGACATTTGCCATTTTCCACTCCTCCTTTAGCCTCCCTAGGAGATGCCCGGTGGTACGTCTATGAAGCTAACATGGTGCACCCACGCCTCCACCCCTGTCCCTGTCCTGCCACATGGCTGCCTCTTTTGAGGACTCCACATCGGTCATTGAATATACTCTCGAGGGCATAGTGATCTAGCCTTCCCATTGTTTCTTACTTCTTTTTGCAGCACTGTCTTCCTTAGAATCAGGCATAAAATCATGGGACTCCAATGGAAGACTCAGGGGACCCTGGCCCATGGCCCATCAGACAGTCCCTCATGGGCCCAGATACCCCTTCATCCATATGAACTGAGGACTGTAAGATATCCACAGCTTCAGTTGTCATAGCTGGGACCTCTGCTTTATGTCATAAAGTTTACCAGGAAACAAGCATTTGTTCACTCTTCTGGGCAGTGGGCACAGTGCGGCATCTTTATGAGAGTTTTGTGAGGACTAAAGAGATGCTATATGCTCAGTTCATTGCAAGGGCTTAGCAGGTGCCACTGACCTTTCCTCCTCGCCGAATCAGGCTGACACCCAGAGGAAGCACTGCCTGTCCTCTGAAGCTTCCTGTACTGCAGTCTGTGTGCTCATCGCAAGGCTCTCTCTGTACTGACTTATATTTGTTTCTGTTCTTATATTTTTTCTCTATGGACAGACTTCTATTTTCAGAAGATATTTAAGTCACAATATTCTGGACTCTGGCTTAGTTAGACCAACCATCTCTTGATTGTCTGTGGAAACTGAATCAGGAACGCCCCAGAGAGCTGTCCCTGGACGTAATTCACAGCTTCATTTAATTATTATCATCAAAGTTAATGAAGGCCATAAACTGTTTCATAACATACCAATGGGCAGTATGATTGGAGGGAAAGCTGGACACCTCACTATAAAACTTGCACAGCAGAAAGCGCTCAACTAAACAAAACCTTCTTGTGAAGAAAAAGACAATGAAACCATATTCAGTTTAGTGAACCTTTCACACTTGGTAACATGAATGTTAAGTCAAAAGAACAATGGAGGTGTGAGTTTTTTTATCAAATTTTTATTTCAGGTCAAATAAGCAATTTTGTTTGTTGTTAAGTGTAAAGAGAGTTTTTGTTTAGCTTCTTAGTTATAACTTTATCTTACCCACTTCTAAAAAAGCTTTGAGGCTACTTGAAGTAAAGTCCTGTAGACGAGAGAACATAACATTAAAAGATAGAAAACTTAGAAAGATGATAGAAGACAAATAATTGCACTAGAAACCTGGCCAATAACATGAACAGGCTCCACATAGGGACTCCTCTATATAAATCTCTGTGTGAGTGGATAATATATTCAATAAATGTATTATCTGAACTGCTTTTAAAGTTTTACTCTTGGATTCCTGAAATACTATCTCTATGGATTTGCCTATTCTGGATGCTTCATATAAATGGAATCATTCATTATGCAACCCTTTGTGTCTGGCTTCTTTAATTTAGCATGATGCTTTCCAGGTTCATCCATATCATAACAAGTATCAGTATTTTATTCCATTTTAAAGTTCTGTAATAGTTACTATCTATCTATCTATTTGGTATACATATATGTATATGTTAATTTTGCTTATCCATTTATTCATTTATGAACATTTGGATTGTTTCTACCTTTTCGAATTGTAAATCGTGCTGCTATGAACGTGGGCGTACACATACCTGCTTGAGACTCTGCTTTCAATCCTTTTGGGTACATACATTGGGATGGAATTACTGGATCACATGGTAACTCTATGTTTAACATTTTAGAAAGTGTTTTCCCCACTCTGGGTGGAAAAAACACAAACACAAACTGTGGAAAAAACAAACGTATTTTCCTCTGCTCCCAAACCACAACAATTACACAGAAGACTTCTGTGTCCAAATGTGTGTGTGGTTTTGTATTACACACCAAGAAAGCAATCAGTTCTGCAGCAGACACTAGCTGGGTATCCTCTAATTCAATTAAATACTGACACCATCTACATCGAGTTAGCATAGTTCCCACAAATTAAGGGCTCAGTCATACAAAACTGCTTCCACCCCACTTCCGATACCACTCACAAGCACAGGTTGTTTTGCCCATGCTTCTGAACTGCTGGCTATAAATCAACAGTCACATGATCCCCTCCTTAAATTCGAGTAATATGCTACAGTGGCTCACAGAACTAAGGGAAACACTCATATTCACCAGTTTACCTTTAATATAAATGATATTACAAAGGATACAGATGAAGAGATATATAGGTCAAGGTATCAGGGAAGGGGCACACAGCTTCCATGCCTTCCCTGAGCATGCTGCCCTTCTAGAACCTCCACATGTTCAGCTATCTAGAAGCTCCCCAAAGTCAGTCATTTTGAGATTTTATGACTAAGTAAACCATTGGACGCTGGTGATCAACTTAGCCTTCAACCCTTTTCCCCTCCCCAAAGGTTGGGAGATGGGGATGAAAATCTAGCACTCTAATCATTTTTTGTTCTTTCTGGGGGCCAGCCCCCATGATATGGTTTGGCTGTGTCCCCACCCCCCAAATCTCATCTTGAATTGTAGCTCCCATAATCCCCACATGTCATGGGAGGGACCAGATGGGAGGTCATTGAATCATGGGGACAAGTTTTTCCTGTGCTGCTCTCATGATAGTGAATAAGTCTCATGAGATCTGATGGTTTTATAAAGGACAGTTCCCCTGCACATACTCTCTTGCCTGCTGCCGTGTAACCTGTGCCTTTGCTCCTCCTTCACCTTCTGCCATGATTGGCGGGCCTCCCCAGCCATGTGCAACTGTGAGTTCATTAAGCCTCTTTTTCTGTATAAATTACCCAGTCTTAGGTGTGTGTTAATTAGCAGCATGAGAATGGACTAATACACCCCGTTTGAAGCTATCTAGGGGCTGTCTGCCACCAGTCATCTCATTAGCACACAAAAAGACATTATTTTGGAGATTTTAAGGATTTTAGAAGTTGTATGTCAGAAAACAGGTCAAAGATCAAATATATATTTTACAGTATCACACCTACAATAAATGCCTAACAGGCAATTAATCATAAAACAAAAGTATGGAAAAACAAAAGTTTATAAGTAAATGTATGTCACACACACACAGGCTGCCATCTGCCATGTTTTTTTTAAATTTTTTTTTTTGAGACAGGGTCTCACTCTGTTACCCAGGCTGGAGTGCAATGGCGTGATCTCAGCTTACTGCAACCTCCACCTTCTGGAGAATCCAAGCGATTCTCCTGCCTCAGCCTCCCAAGTAGCTGAGACTATAGGCACGTGCCACCATGCCCAGCTAATTTTTCTATTTTTAGTAGAGATGGGTTTCACCATATTGACCAGGCTGGTCTTGAACTCCTGACCTCAAGTGATCCGCCCACTTTGGCCTCCCAAAGTGCTGGGATTACAGGCGTGAGCCACCACGCCCAGCTTGCCATCTGCCATTCTAAATGCCCATGATGGTGACAAGTCCCCCTGGTGTTCTAAGTATAGCACACTCCAGCAAAAGGAACAATAGGGACGGTCTGTTTCACCAACCTTTCATTCCCTCCCAGGCACATGTGATACCAAACTTGGGTTTTTGATGATAAGAGGCGTGTACTGATTTTCCCTGCTGCCTCGAGTTTAGACAAGAGTAAACTCCAACTCCCTTCATTGCCTCCTACTAACTAAGGGATGAAATGTACAGCATGCTTTCATAGGAGACTGGCATGCTTCCCAGGGTCATTCTAAATGGTAGCCTTCTAGATATGCAAACACCTAAAAAGAAATGGCAGGGGTTTCTCAGGCCAAGGGTTCTAGGTTGGCATGTGACCTCACCCAGAGGGCTGGGCCCCCTATGCAGGCTGCATCCAGGTCACAGGGTCAGACAGAGTTCCCTGTGAAGCAAGCTGATGAGGAACGTGTTGGGGAGTCCTGAAGAGTCTGCTGACACCTCCACAATCAGGCCACTAATTTTGCTGACTCAGGGAACGTTTTAATTACAATAAACATTCTTTCACTTAATATATTTTGGGAGTTTCTTTCAGCAAATCTATTAGAGACAAAATGAAAATCACAGTCTTGAGAGAAGAGAATTAGTCATATACAAAATTTTGATCCTCATTCTTAAGCCGCTGGGCTTATACAGTTGGAGGAAAAGCATGAAGTGTCAGATGGAGAACCCCCTGCCTGGGTCAGCATGATCAACAAGAACTGGATGTGTCCAGTAGCCAGAAATCACTAACATTCCTATCCTTCCCTTTTTCCTATTTCCTGCATAGCTAATTTCCTGCTCCACAGGCATCTTAAGAAAAGTAGACCCTCCCTCAGAAACCATTGTGATTCCTCATTAAGAAAGACTAAAGGTAGTTGAGTCATCTTAGAATCTCATTACAATATGATAAAGAATCTTAACCTTAGTTCCCCTAATATATTTTTGTGTATTAGAAAGTAAATTTTGAAATGTGAGAGTTATTGTCCTTACTCTTTTTTTTTTTTTTTACATAAATGCAAGCTCTTGCCTTTCTTGAAAAGCAAGTACATAGACAGGTGATTTCTGGATCTCAGAATATACCAACAGAGAAAATAATTAGAGAGAAAAATAATTAGAATCAAAGTTTGATGGACAGGTTATTTAAATTAAGTGCCCTTCCTCTGACTCCAGGCACGATGTAGACTCACAGTGGAGAAGCTGGTCTTACAGCTGTTACAACATTGGCCAGCCCATTTCACAGGGCCTGGCCTAGTTTTTATAGGAAACGAAGCAGGTGAATGTCAGTGTTTAGGGGCCAAGACTCCATTGTTCTCTTCTGTTGGGAAAATCTCTGAGGCATTGTTTAACCATATGCAAAGTGGAATTTCTTTCTGATTGAGTCGTTCTTTTGTTGAGTCCAGGAAATTAAAGAGAACAACCTTATTCCTGTGCTGAAAATGCATAGTACATAGTGATTATGAGGAGGCTTTGAATTTGTTGATGTGAAGGTAACAGATGACCATATTAATGTGACATAGTTACAAGTAAATGCAACGCAGAGGGCTAAGGCTATTTGGGGTATACAGGTAAGCTTCGAGGACCCAACCAGGAACCTTAGAGACCTCACAGATTCTCCTAGGAGAACAAATGACAGACTCTGACCAGCTTGCCTTAGGTATCGTATAGGAGACATATCTCTGTCTCTGGTTTTCTGACATGCTGTCCAGAATTTTCTACTTTGCCACATTCACCTTTTTATAAGGAGATTGGTTTTTTCTCAGATCTTGGAAAGTTGGGGAGAATAAGTGATAGATTCAACGCACTGTTGCTTGCATTCTTCCCTTTCCCTTCCACATGCCTGTGGGACTAAATTTCCAATCTCTACTGCAGAACTCTTGTATTTTTGATGTGATGATATACCCATAAGAAGCAGTGTTGTGTTAACTTCGGCAGCACATATACTAAAATTGGAATGGTAAGAGAAAATTAGCATGGCCCCTGTGCAAGGCTGACATGAAAATGTGTAAAGCATTCCATTTTTTAAAATAAAATAAAAACGTAAAAACAGCAGTGCTGATTAGAGAAAAGAAGTACTAGTAACAGTAGCCACGATACAAAATAGCTGTACAAAAATCAGTAACATTAGTATACACCAACAACATCCAAGTGGAGTGCCAAACCAGGAACACAATCCCATTCACAATAGCCATTAAAAGAATAAAATACCCAGAAATACAGCTAATCACAGAGGTGAAAGATCTCTACAACAAGAATTTCAAAGCACTGCACGAAGAAACCAGAGTTGACACAAACAAATGAAAAAGCATTCCATGCTCACAGAGAGGAAGAATTAGTATTTTTAAAATCACCATACTGCCCAATGTAATTTACAGATTCAATGCTATTTCTATAAAACTGCCGATGGCATTCTTCACGGAATTAGAAAAAACTATTTCATCACATGGAACCAAAAAAGAGCCAGAATAGCCAAGGCAATCCTAAGCAAAAAGAACACAGCTGGAAGCATCACATTACCCAACTTCAAACTAGATTACAAGGTTACAGTAACCAAATCATCATCGTACTGGTACCAAAACAGACACATAGACCAATGGAACCGAATACAGAGTCCAGAAATCATGCTGCACACCTACAACCATCTGATCTTCAACAAACTTAACAAAACTAAGCAATGGGGCAGGGACCATCCGTTCAATGAATGGTGCTGGGATAACTCTCTAACCATATGCAGAAGATTGAAACTGGACCCCTTCCTTACATCATATACCAAAATCAACTCAAGATGGATTAAAGACTGAAACGTAATATCTAAAACTATGAAAACCATGGAAGATAACCTAGGCAATACCATTCTGGACATAGGACCTGGCAAAGATTTCATGATAAAGATGCCAAAAGCAATTGCAAAAACTAAATTAATAAACAAATGGGACTTAATCAAACTAAAGAGCTTCTGCACAGCAAATAAATTGTCAACAGAGTAAACAGGCAACCTACAGAATGGGAGAAAATATTTGCAAACTATGCATCTGACAAAGGTCTAATATGTTTTCAGAATCTGTAAGGAGCTTAAACAAATTTACAAGCAAAAACAACACTGAAAAAGTGGGCAAAGGACATGAACAGACACTTCAGAAGAAGATATATACATGAAATACACAACAAGCATATGAAAAAATGCTCAACATCAGTAATCATCAGATAAATTGTAATTCAAAACCACAAAGAGATACTGTCTTATGCCAGTGAGAATGGCTATTACTAAAAAGTCAAAAAATATTCTGCACCAGAAGGTAACTAGAAAGCTAAGTCCAATGCTGTCAATATAAGCATATAAAACTGCACCATTGAAAACTACTTCATGAACTACTGGCACATCACATATGAAAATAGTGCTCCATTTGAAACCTCTCTTTTATTAATTGTCCTCTATTTATCAGAGATGTTTTAGTGAACCTAGAAATTCATTTATACTAATGCCTTAAGGACTGAATGTAAAATGATTATTTTTGCAGTTATTGGAGGATATTCAGAAAGTCAGTTCCAACGTGTCTTGCAGTCTGAATCTGGCTAGTGATGCCAGTGAGCATCTCTTGTATACACTGGATGTATCGGAGATTACTTAATTTAATCTTCAAAACACACTGTTCAGATGAGGAATCAAAGGTTCAAACAGGCTACGTAACTCACCGCTGGTCACATCAGTAATAAATGATAGAGTCAGTCTTTCCACCCACACCTAGAGGAGCAGTCCTCTCTTCAAGGCTGGCTGAGAAGCCCTTCTCTGAGTTTTAGCTAGCTCTCAGAGACCCTCTTTGCCAACCCCAAAGCCAAGAGGTTAAGCAAAGCTTGCATTTGGGGTCCTGTTGGAGTCTGACTTCCAAAAAGCAGCTATTGGCTCTCCCTGACTAAAAGCTTCTCATTTTCTAAGATCAACTTATTTGGGTTTCATTGCAAAGATCAGCTGGGGCTAAAACAGGCAAGTTCATGCTCCACAAAAAAAAAATACGATCAGATTATTTAGAAAACTCAAGAAATAAGAAGAGGAGCCACATTTAACAGAGAACAATTAGCAATAACATTTGAGAAGGTCTTTGACCTGAATTTCCTAATATATCCGGACAGAACTTGGTGACTCATGACTGAGAATCATTTTCTTTGGAAAAGTAGTTCAGATTTTTTCCAGAAACATTTACTTAACTTGTTTGTTTGTTTGTTTGTTTGTTTGTTTGTTTTAGATGGAGTCTGGCTCTGTCGCCCAGGCTGGAGTGCAGTGGCTCATCTTGGCTCACTGCAAGCTCCGCCTCCTGGGTTCACACCATTCTCCTGCCTCAGCCTCCTGAACAGTTGGGACTACAGGCGCCCGCCACCATGCCCGGCTAATTTTTTGTATTTTTAGTAGAGACGGGGTTTCACCATGTTAGCCAGGATGGTCTCGATCTCCTGACCTTGTGATCCGCTCGCCTCAGCCTCCCAAAGTGCTGGGATTACAGGCGTGAGCCACCGCGCCGGGCCATTTTTTTTTTCTTTTTTTATGTACTCCAAAACACATAGTTCGAGTTAATTTTAAATGTCAAGATCAACTTTCCTTTGGATCTGTGGGAAAACTCCATATAACACAGGACAATAGAATGTGCTTTCTTCTCAGGATCATGGAAAGGCTTTTCTCATCAGCTTCTACATGACACACATCACAGAAAAGACATCCAACCCACTGACTCACTAGGGCTCCTTAAGCGTCAGTAGATAGCTGCCTCTTTCTTTTTATTTTTGAAAATTCTATTGTGAAATATTTCTGACATACATAAATATGGAGGAAATAATATTATAAATGCAGGGATACTTGTCTCCAAACTTAAGAAATAAAACTGTACAAATACACTAAAAGTGCTATTTTTTTTCCATCCCATCTCCCTCGGGAAAGTCTAACATATCTATACATGTCTTTATACTTTTACCACATTTGTCTGTATATCTAAGCAATATTGAGTATTATTTTTGTACAACTCAAATGTTACATAAACAGTATATCAATGACATTGTTCACAGGTATTCTTCTAAAATGTTTTTCATTTGACAATATGCATGCAAAAATTATCTATGTTAATGTTCATTTATTTTCACTGTAGTATAGTATTATTATACACAAATATACTTCAATTTACTTCATCATTCTCTTGTTAATATTCATTAATTTATGTGTTAGTCCATTTTCATGCTGCTATAAAGAACTGTCCTAGACTGGGTAATTTATAAAGAAAAGAGGTTTAATTGACTCACAATTCAGCACTGCTGGGGAGGCCTCAGGAAACTTACAGTAATGGTAGAAGGCATGGTAGAAGTCACCTTTTTCACAAGGCAGCAGGAAGGAGAATGAATGCAGGAGGAAATACCTAACACTTATAAAACCATCAGATCTCATGAAAACTCACTCACTATCATGAGAACAGCATGGAGGATAGTTCCACAGTCTTATGGGAGTATCGGGGGTGGTTCTCTTATTTTATGCTGGGAGAGCTAGAGGAAATATCCAAAAGAAAGTTGGGCATTGAAAGATGACTATAGTCCTCCAAGTGTTAAACATTTACAAACTGTCTTTATTCATTTAGTGTTACTATAAGCAAGTACTTGAGGCTGGGTAATTTATAAGGAAAAGAGCATTATTCACCTCATGATTATGCTGGCTGGAAAGTTCAAATATGGGCATCTAGTGAGAGCATCAGACTGCTTCCACTCACAATGGAAGGTAAAAGGGAACCATCTGTGCAGAGATTGCAAGGCATGTGAGGAAACAAGAGAAAGACAGGGGAGGTGGCAGGGCGGGGAGGTGCCAGGTTCCTTTCAACAACCAGCTCTTGTGGGAACTAATAGAATGAGAGCTCACTTACCAGCATGGAAATGGCACCAAGCTGTTCATGAAGGATCCACCCCCAAGAGCTAAACGCCTCTCACTAGGCCTCACCTCCAACACTGATGATCAAATTTCAACCTAAGATTTGGAGGGGACAAACATCAAAACCATGGCACCAACATACTACTGCATGGACTGGAATAAGGCACAAAGCTTCCAGAGAGGCCTGACTCCTCACTCACCACTCGCTACATTTTTCTTCCAGAGAGGTGGATGTGTTCATGCAGAGCACACGTAACTTAAGGATTAGACACTGACCTTCTCTCCACAGGCTGGGTAGTTTACTTGAGCATCTGCAACAACAATTTGTGGATACCACTGAAAATTCAGAAGTAGCAGGTTACAGAGCTCACTTCTGATACTGGCTCCTACTTGACACCTGGAGATGGGACTACAATGACTAAAAATCAAGGGAGCACTCCTGTGCCAATGCCAGGAAAAAAGCAAAGCTTCCTCTCTGCCTTCCTCCCCAAAGCTTCTTTCCCAGAACTCACCAGTGGTTCTGGGCTGCTCTGGCTCAGGCACATTTAGTCATCCTTTGGGATTGATACGGGAGCTTCTTGGGCATCTTTTTGTGTCATGGAGTGAGGGGTTAATAGAATCCCCCCCGGGATGCTACAATCAAGTTCCTTTATCTCTTCTTCTCAGTTTCTTCATTTAAAAAAATTTCAGTATCTATTTCCAGGACTTTCAATCTCCCTACCCCTGTTAAAGGTCTTGACCTCCAACATGATGTGTTTTTAAACTTACCCAGATCTGCTGTTAATTTGGTTCCTGAGAATTGTGCTATGTTTTCCCCTGGGGCTCTCTCCAGTCTCACTTCTTAACTCTCTTCAAGTTCCCTTTACCACCAACCCTAATAGAAAAGAATGGATGCGACAGGCCATCCTCTGGGGACACCAGAATAAGAAACTTCAAACCACAAATGATGAAAGACAACTCACTCTGCAAACGTCTGGACAGACATAAGAAGGAACAAGAATAAAACTATCACTTATCCATTAGCATGCATTTTTTATGATTAAGATGTTTATCATAGCAATAAAATTAAAACGAAATGAAAAATGAACCAACCAAGTGTTCAATAAAAAGGGATGGGTTAAGTAAATCCCGATACATAATTACATTGTAATGCTATATACCACTCAAAGCTATGACATGGAAGAATATTTAATGGCACAGAACAATATTCATGATGTATTGCTAAACAGAAAAAAAAAGTTTACAATATGAGTCCTACACACACATGCAGGCACATGCACATGTGCAAACATGCATGCACACACACAAGTATGCACATGTGCAGACACATGCATACATAAGTAGCTATGTAGTTATAATATACATAAAGAAAACAAAAGACTGGTAAGAGCCACACATCAAAATGTCAAGTGTATATCATTACATATGATTTTTACTAATTTTACTTGGATTTTTAATGATCAGATCACATACCATTTTCTTGTGTTTTTTGGGGGGGGATTTCTCTTTTTTTTTTAAACCTTTGAGTTATGAACTATGGTGACATATACCAGTTTTGTTTTGTTTTGTTTTTTTCCCAAGATAGTCTCGCTCTGCCACCCAGGCTGGAGTGCAGTGGCCCGATCTCGGCTCACTGTAACCTCTGCCTCCCAGGCTCAAGTAGTTCTCCTGCCTTACCCTCCGGAGTAGCTGGGACTGCAGGTGCTGGCCACCACACCTGGCAAACTTTTGATTTTTTGTAGTCAAGGTTTTGCCATTTTGCCCGGGCTAGTCTCGAATTGTTGAGTTTAGGTGATCTGCCCACTTCAGCCTTCCAAAGTGCTGGGATTATAGGCATAAGCCACCTCGCCAGGCACCTGACATATACCACTTTTAAAGGTGATTTGTTTAAAAAATGAACCTTCAGAGCTGCTCATCCCCCTACTTCCTTGCCTCTCTGAAAAATCTCTTGTGCTTTGAATCTCTGAGCTAAATGATCTTGTCCACCCCTGGGTCATTGCTAAAGGACAGTGACCTCATTATCAATCACAAAAATCAAGGCACAAACTGCCAGCAGACTGTGCTTTGAGCTCAGAGCTTCCGCATGGTTCCCTCTGTGTGAACACAAGCTATATAACTTCATGTCGGGTCAAGAGAAGCCCACTTTCTTTACTCAGATTTCTTTACTTTACTGGAAATCTATGCATGATTTCCAGTTACCTTGCAAGATGGTGCAAAGCTGACTGCTTGGGCAGGCCTAGACAGAGAACCTTTAGTCCAAATCACATTGTTTACCTCTGATTCACATGCAATAGAGCCTACTGATCATGCAGAAATGAGTAGTTCCATTAGAAGAATTTACTAGTTAAAACCTAATCTATCTTTAATTCTAAATTTAATTTCAAATTTTAAAAAATTCAAGAGAAATCTTTTAAAAGTTATTTTACACTTTCTTGCCTTGGTAAGCAAATTAAATCTAGTGCATTTATTTTGATGAATACTAATGATAATTAATTCTCTACTCTAAGCGATGCTAACGTGGTGTACAATCTTATAACATGCAGGCCAAAGCACCTTGCCTTTTGTGTCTTTTCTGCATTCATCTCCTCCTTCACTCTTAAGAAGACATCTCATGTTCTGTTTCAGTCAGATGGAGCTGCTATGACGAGATACCATAGGCCAGGCAGATTAAACAACAGAAATTTTTTTCTAGAAATTCAGGGGTTCTAGGAAGTCCGAGGTCAACGTATGGATATATCTAGTGCCTTTTGAGTGATCGCTAGTGGAGACAGTGAGCTTTACTCTTTCTCTTCTTATAAAGACACTGATCTCATTATGGTGGCTCCAGCCTCACAAACTCATCCAAACCTAATCACCTTCTAAAGGACCCGCCTCCTCTTACCATTCCATTGCAGGGTAGGGCTTCATCATATGCATTTTGGGGGGGGGGGGGGCGCAAGCATACAGCCCATAACACTATCTACAGAGGGAAGGTGTTAATTTCTTACCTCCTTTATAATTCTCCACTTTTGATATTATCTTAATTGTGACAACAGAGAAACAACTCCTTAATATTGTTTTAATGTATAAGTAAATAAGTTCTGAATAAAGTTTTAAGGTTTTGCTGGTTAATGTTTTCACCTATGGGTTTTTGTCCATACGTTCAATCTGCTTTGATCAGAATTTTTTTTTTTTATTTACTGGTTTTTATTCATTCTCTAGCTAAAGTAGAGGATAAATGATCTTCAAACACGAGGTGTCCACCTATCTTTTAAATCTGGACTTTACTGTTGTTTTGCTTTTATTTTTCATCTTTCCTTAAATAAAATAAATATTCTTCAATGGGAACATCCGCATCCTATATTTGGTCCTCTACTATTCTGAACACAGAGCAGATGCTTGATAAACACTGTGTAACTGGCAATTCATAGACCTCAAAGACTCTTAATAACTGCGTAGGCCAGACGTGCAGCCATGAAATAATACATCAAAGGCACAAGTGTGAATAACAGTATGATGAAAAATTAAATTTCTACGAGAAACTATAATTCCTAAAACAGTGTTTTTTAATCTGTTTGCTTGGGGACTCCCTACCAAAGAACGCTAAAAACTACACACTGAGTGGTACATTTATAATTTGACTTCTAAAATGTGTCATGGTTAAGTTTACAAAGTTACAGAGAATATGCTTTTTTGGTACATTGTAACTATTGACTTTTATAAATAAAGCTGATCCTTCATTTTAAATATATCCAGCAGAATCTAGCTACCATGGTGATTAATCTTTCCATCACCCATTTTAAAAATCTACAAACAAGTTCCTCTTTTAATAGACAGAAATTTCATTTTTTCTTCTTGAACTTTTATTTGTATTCCACTCACTTTGCATAATTTTATTTCTCTAGGTTTACTTATTACAGTTATTGATAGTATACAATATATATTCTTCATCAAATTGTATTGAAATGCACATTTAATGAGATAAAGGTTTTAAATTATTTTTTATATATTGCTAAAATGTGATAGAATTAGCTTTCAGGGACCAGGCACAGTGGCTCGTGCCTGTAATCCCTGCACTTTAGCAGGCCGAGGCGGGCAGATCACTTGAGGCCAGGAGTTTGAGACCAGCCTAGCCAACTTGGTGAAAACCTGTTTCTACTAAAAATGCAAAGATTAGCCAGGTGTGGTGGTGTACACCTGTAATCCCAGCTACTTGGGAGGCTGAGACAGGAGAATCGCTTGAGCCCAGGAGGCAGAGGTTGCAGTGAGCCAGGATCATGACACTGCATTCTAGCCTGGGTGACAGAGTGAGATTCCATTTAAAAAAAAAAAGAATTAGCTGTTGTACTATTTTTTACTTTGATAGAACTACCTACTGATTAAATGTTGTTCACATATGTAAGTAAATAGGAATGAAATGAGTAATATTATAGCAGTGTCACTCTTTTTTTTTTTTGAGATGGAGTCTTGCTCTGTCACCAGGCTGGAGTATAGTGGTGCAATCTCGGCTTCAAACTATATGCCACAAATCATGTAGTAATCCATTTTCAAAAATGTTTTAATGATCAACCAGCTCTCAACTCAATGAGATCCTTCTTCATTGTTGGGATCAGGGAACTAGACTTAAACTACTTGCAAAAGGACGTGTTACCCAGACATTCACCTGTCAACACTGATAGTTTACAGTTGTCCTTGCTTGGTGCCCCTGAAGGTCTGTCATACTGGATCCGTGCAGCATGGTAAGATTCTACATGGATGATGGGTGGACAATCTCCTGTAATGTGGGAGAAGGGTAATTTTGAAGGGGGAGGTAGAAGAGCAGCAGAAAACACATTCACAGGCAGGTCACCTTGTGAATGGTGCAAAGTTGAATTTTTTTTTTTTTTTTAGAGAGAGAGATAGGGTCTTGCTTTGTCACCCAGGCTGGCGTGCAGTGGTGCAATCATACCTTACTATAATCTTGAATTCTCAGACTCAAGAGATCTTCCTGCCTCAAGCTTCCCAGAAGCTGGGACTACAGGTGCATGCCACCACCTCTAATTTTTTTTTTTTTTAGACATGGGAACTTGCTATGTTGCCATCATAGGCTAGTCTCAAACTCCTAGCCTCAAGCGATCCCCCTGCCTCAGCCTCCTAAAGTGTTGTGATTACAGGCATGTACCACTGCTCCTGGCTAGTTGATGTGTTTGTTGTTGTTGTTGTTGTTTTTAATTGATACCTACTCCCTTTGAAAGTTCAGGTATAGTCCCAGGAGGAAGATCAATGAGGTAGAAACCTTGGAGAAAGCTTCAGGAAGGAGTCTTGAGCTGAGCCTAGTGACAGATGAGATTTAGATAAGCAGAGAAGAATTGGGAGGATTATCCACCTGAGAGGCACAGAAGGAGCAAAGGCCTTGACTGTAGTGTCCTAATGGAAGATGCCTGAAGGAAGTAGCCTAGAAATACCCACCACTAAACCTTTGGTTGACTAACTCTCATCACAGAGTCTACAGAGATAAACAATATGAACATGACTCTAGATCAGAGATTTAAAAAAAAAAACAAAAAACAAAAAACTCAAATGCTTACAGGAGCCTGGCAGGTCACAAAGAGCAGAGCAGCTACTGGGAGTATGTCATAGTGCAAAGTGTGCACCGAGGGAAGTTGTCCCAACCAAGTGGTCAGCCTCTGCTCAGCAACAGTGGAAAGATGGATGCAGCATTGCAGGTGTTTCTATGTTTTCAAGAGAAGTGGAAATCTGGACTGGAATGTGAATCTTCCACAATGGCAAGACACAACATATTTCTGCCCTGTATCTGTCCTGTGAACATCACTTTGGTACCTCTGCTCTGAACTCTAAATTTTAGCCGCAGATCAAGCCAGAATATCAGAAAGCATCAAAGCTGAATTATTTGAATTATTTTGCCCTGTATAAGGGGAGATACCAAGAACAAAATAGATGGTCAATCCATATTTGGCAGCTGAATGGAAGTCTACCTTTAGAAGGCCCTCCTTGACTTCCTTCTAATTGAGACGTGGCTTGAGACTCATTATGCTGAAGAGTAGAGTCTAAAGTTGCAGCACCAAGTGTCTTTTGCCTGCAGCTGGTTCCATTTTCCTCTCCTTTAGACTAGCAGGAAGAACAGCTGCAAATACACCCACCTTCAGCTCTTCTGTAGGAGTTTGTTCTCTGCAGTTCCTATACTAACATTTCCGTAGAGCTACATGTTTTCTTCTTACTGTTATTTGCCCCTGCCTTGGATTTCCTCATGTATTTGTTTTATCCCGATGTGCTCTGTGTATTTTGCAAGGCTGCTTGAATCTTTTTTGGAATGACATAGGGTATAAATAAATAAAAGCGCTATCTCTGGAGCCCATCTCTTCTCCTACCAGAATTTTCAGGCCCTGGGCCTATGGGGATGCCACTTAATAAATTACTGATTGCATGTATCCTGAAGGTAATGGAGCTTCCAAAGGTGCAGAACAAACCATGAGAGAGTTGTTTAAGCGCTAGGAAAATCTGGCCCGATACATTATTCCAGATCTATATTTATGTTCATGGCTTGCAAAGCACCCCAGGGCCTTTTGGGATAAAAGAAACTGCATGAATCTAAGAAAATATTATTATATAGATTTATTTGGGGTTGCTAAAGAGTGTGAGGCCCTCTGGAGAACCACAGGAGGAGAATGAATTATTTTCTGCAATTTCCAACACTTGTCTTTTTAAGAGTCTCTCACTGAACCCCTGGTGCCCACCCTAATAGTTCCAGCTAATCTTGTTGCTATAGTTACAACAATTAATTATATGCTTAACTAGCCTTACTAGTACATTGCAGCATTTCAATTAAAATCTGATTTTATTCTTCCTTACTTTCAGGTTTTTTTCAGCCTCCAGCTCTGAAAATTGCCTATAATATGGATTGAAAGAGTCCTCGAGGCTGTTCAGTCCATTTCCCAGTGACATCTTTGGCTAGAACTTGATGGAACAGGGCACTGTTGTCCTGACATAGACCTTGCTACAAGAGCCAAGACATTTGGGAGCTTGAACTCAACAGTGGAGCAAATCATAAAATAATATCCGACGAGTGTAAGGCTGCTATGAAGAGATTTTTCCCCCTTCTTAATTTTAATAATATATTTAAATTGGAATGGAGATACACAGGATTCCTAAATTAGTGGTTGTGCCCAACCACTGGTTTGACATCTAGAGACACTTCCAGTGGCCCCAGCAGCTGTGACATATGGTGGAGAGCACCTCTCCTGGGCAGCCCTGGAGACCAAACGGAGACTTAAGAGGCAGCAAGATCAATGTAAGCTCCAAAGTTCGTGGAGATTGTTGGTCTCCAGGTATCTGATGGAAACACATTGATTGGAAAAGCTGCATTACTGCCTCTTCTGCTCGCTACCAGTGTCAGACTAAAAGTCCAACACCTTCATTTACTAGGAGACAAACGCAGCTTGAGAGAAGTCTTGTTCAATTGTGCATGCTTTCAAGGACAGAGCTGGTGGTAAAACCCATTCAGGTAAACCTCTAGAGGTTGCAGTTTTTTTCTTCCTTTCTTTTTTTTAATCTCAAAAGACATTGTGTCAATGTAACTGACACTATGGTTTTCTGATATGGCTCCATATTTTTAATTGTTCCCCTTCCTTTCTTAGCCCCTAATAATGACAGATAAAACTGATGAATTTCTGTGTACCAGGTACTGTGCTGAGGGATTTGCCATGTTATCTGATTTTGCAGATATGGAAACTGAGGACTGAGAACCCAAGGACACAGAGCTAGTAGCAGGATAACTGCCACACTCTGACCTGCCTGGCTCCCATCTGAGTTCTGAGTGTTTATTCTCTCAGCAACTCCCAATTTCTACGCTGACCCTCTTCCGTGGATGCCCTCATTACTCTGGGGCTTCAGTCTTCAACTCTGGAGGGGTCCCCCATCTCCAGCCTGACCCTCCTTCACCGGACTGCAATACATCCTTTGTCTTCCTGTTGTCTCTTCAAACTCACTGTGTTACAAACAGAACTTGAATTCCCCCCCCTAACTCCCCAACATCCATCCTCTTTACTGCCCTACGTCTGTTATGTGACCCACTGTTCTTCCTGTTATAGGACCCTGAAACCTAAGAGTTCTCTTCCATCTTCAACTCTTCATCTACTCCTAGGGCCAAAGGAGCACACTGGCACATGGAAGAGGGCTGGTTTTAATCCCTTTGCCATGAGCCAGAGTGTGGGTTTGGCAAGAAATGACAACACACATGCCAGCTTTCTACACTGCTGTGGTTTTCCCGTGTCGTGCATTCCCTTCCATCCCTCCTGGGGGTTCAGGGTTTTTGTGCCATCCGGCAGGGCAGGGCAGGTATGCAAAGGGGACATCCATCTGTCCTTCCTGGATGCTGGCCTTCCTTTTTTTTTTTTTTTTTTGAGACGGAGTCTCGCTCTGTCGCCCAGGCTGGAGTGCAGTGGCGCGATCTCAGCTCACTGCAAGCTCCGCCTCCCGGGTTCACGCCATTCTCCTGCCTCAGCCTCCTGAGCAGCTGGGACTACAGGCGCCCGCCACCTCGCCCGGCTAGTTTTTTTGTATTTTTTAGTAAAGACGGGGTTTCACCGGGTTAGCAAGGATGGTTTCGATCTCCTGACCTCGTGATCCGCCCGTCTCGGCCTCCCAAAGTGCTGGGATTACAGGCTTGAGCCACCGCGCCCGGCCTGGCCTTCTTCTCTGGACCATTATTGCATCCCAGTCCCTCAATCAAACATGACCTTCCTAGGACCACACAGGGACAAGGCAACCACAAATGTCTTTTGGAGCTGTATCTTGTTCCAAGTACAAAGTCAGCACATGGTAGGCATTTCAATTCTAATTTCAAATTTGCTTCTTTAGAAATTTTTTTTTTCAGGAAACATACCCCAATTGAAAGGAATGATTCCAAAATACAGGCCAGGCATGGTGGCTCATGCCCATAATCCCAATACTTTGGGAGGCTAAGGTGAGCGATCACCTGAGGTCAGGCGTTCGAGACCAGCCTGACCAACATGGCAAAACCCCATCTCTACTAAAAATACAAAAATTAGCCAGGGGTGGTGCCAGGCAACTGTAATTCCAGCTACTAGGTAAACTGAGGCAGGAGACCCTCTTGAACCCAGGAGGCAGAGGTTGCAGTGAGCCAAGATCTCGCCACTGCACTCCAGCCAGGGCAACAGAGCAAGCCTGCATCTCCAAAAACTAAACTAAACTAAACTAAACTAAACTAAAGTAAAAATGTGTGTGTGCCCGTGTGTGTGTGTGTGCGCGCAGATAGATGAGAGTGGGGAGAATATTTACAGACACAGACATAGAGACATAGAAAGGGGACTGTGCCTCATGTAGTATTTTCCCAGTGCCAGGCACAATGTAATTTAAAAGAGATTGAGTGTTTTATATCTGCAAGGCACTGTGTTAGGTGCAAATATTATGTATCCCCTAAATAAATATTCATCGATGAGTAAATGAATGGGTGAATGAGAGAATGGATGTATCTATTTATTTATTCATGTATTTATTCATCGTGGAGACCACATTGGGCTCTGAGAACAAAGCGATATTTTCATTGTTCATGCATTCCACTAATGTTTCACACATGTCTTGTATGTGCCAGTCACCATGCCGGACCCTGAGAATATAAAGATGAACAATATTATGCATACTAAATCGCCAGGGAAGGAGGTCAAGTCCAATGATGGGGGCTGGGAGGTGGAGGCCAATGACAGTGACCCCACTGGGGCCTGAGCCTTCCCAGAGCTCTGCTGGCTCTGTCTGATGCAGGAAAGGCCCAAGGATACTGCAGCTGAGAGACGCTTCCCTCAGAGTTCCTCTTGGAGCCGGTTGACCCCATGTGGCCTGCCACTTGACTCATCTATGAAACTATGACCCCGATTTTATGAACCCTACAGCCCCCACAGTTCAGTAACAAAGAGACACATCCATGAGCCAACAGAGAATCCTAATCTATCCCACTTAATCCACGGAGGTGGTAAAAACAGCCCATCACCACCCAGGCTTCCCTGGCACCCGGCTGGCTGTCACTGGGAAAGGCAGTGAAAGGATTTGCCTGGGTAAACTCAATGATGCTGGTCACGTCACAGCGCTGTCCTCAGCCACTGCAGATGCTGCAAGGGGGCTGGAGTCCTGCATTTAGCTTTCATTAATCGATGCTCATTCGGGAACAGACTTAATCTGACCAATTCCACTAAAGGAAAATAAAATATGAAGAATATCCCGGGAACAACTATCCCTTATACAATCACCATGGAAACACTGCCGTCACAGGGGCTGTCTAGGCCAAAGTTGTGCAGAAAAGAGGGTGGTTGTGGTGTGCTTGTGCCCTCACCCTCCAGGGCACAGAAGCCTGGGGACATGAATAGAGTCACAGGCAAATTATAGTATTCTCCTGCCTCTGTCCCAGCTGCTGCTAGAAAACTTGGTGCACCTTCACATACCTACCCAGCCAGCTCTCAGGATGCTCAGGAGTGCCTCAGCCGAGATGAACTCATCCCTAGACCTTTTCACAGTCATTGCTGGGATGAGCCCTGTGCTAGCACCTCCCAAAGACACCAAGCAAACCAGATGCAGAGATGTCCTTCTGGCAGCAGGCTCGGCTGTTGTCTTGTGGTCCAGAATGTCCCTTGGGCTAACACTGAATCCAAGTTAGAAACTGGCCCTATAGCCCATCTGTTCTCCTCTCTCTGGGGCAGTGGCCACAATCCAAGTTCCTACTTGATACCAGCATCTTAGAAACAGGGTAAGCCCCTTCCTTCAGCCTTTTCTGCCATCATACATCCACAATCCCCTACTCTCACCCCCATATGCTGAGGGATGCTCCCCAGCTAACCCCCTTCTCCCTGCCCATCTACCCTGAATCTTGAATCAAGCGTCCTTGAGTCCATCTGCCTGTGCCTCTCTGCTCTTGCTTCTCTATTGCGAACTCTTTCTAGAAGAACCCCTAGTTTTTCACATACATAAGCCTCTGAGAGGTCTTTCCCTCCTTTTCCACACCTGCTGAATCCCTGGGTGAACACATTTGGGTAACTTTCGGCTTAAAGACAATTTATTCAAGCAAAGCCATGCAACTGGGTGATTTGTACGAACTTCCATTGGTTTGCTCAATTTTTTACTGCCTGAGCTTTACAGAAGTCTTGGCCCTTTCACAAAGACATGGGTTGGAGGCTGGTGCCGGATTGAATGAAAGATACTGCTATGGACTAAGTTGTGTCCTCTCACAAAAGTTATAAGTTAAAGTAAGTTAAAGTCTAATCCCATTATCACTGTATTTGAGGTAAAGAAGTAATTAAGATTGAAGGAGGTCATAAGGGTGGAGCCCAAATGTGACAGGATTCATGTTTTTATAAGAGGAGGGAAACATCAGAGAGCACATTTTCCCTCTCCACCACGTGAGGACATAGCAAAAAGATGGCTGTCTATGAGCCAGGTAGAGAGCCCTCACCAGAAACCAAGTCAGCTGGAACCTTGACCTTAGATTTCCCAGCCTCCAGAACCATGAGCCAGGTAAAGACCTCTCACCAGAAACCAAGCTAGCTGGAACCTTGATCTTGGACTTCTCAGCCTCCAGAACCATGAAAACATAAATGCCTGTCATTTAAGACCCTTAGTCTTAAGACCCTTAGTCAAAGGTATTTTGTTATGGTGGCCCAAGCAGACTGAGGCATGTATAAACGGCTGCTCAGACAGTAGGCAATGTTTATGGACCATCTGGAAGGCAACTTGCTGTCTAGGTACAGCCACTTGCACTGTTTATTTAATCCTCATAGCATCTTCCAAGACCTGCATTGATATCCTCAGTCTACCCAGAGAACCCAGTACCCATGAGGTTTAGCTGTTGGCCCAAGTGGCAGGGCTGGTGTCCAGACTTAGGTCTAGAGGATTCCAAATGCTGGAGTGAGGGGAAGGGAGAGAAAATGTTGGAAAAAGGTTCACAGTCTCACAGAAAGGGTCTGGCATGGCTCACTATCCATTTGCTCATTGCCCTTGTTCCCTGGGGCAGTCCTGGAGATCGAGTGTTCTCATTGCCAGACCCAGAAGGTAGTGGAGAATTAGGTTTGGCATTATTTCCAGATTGTATACCTCAGGGACAGTAGAGCTCTCCATCTTCCTTGTCAGATGATAAGCCAGAACCAGGAGCCTCATTCCCATGCATCTACGCCTTGGCTCTAGTCCTTTTCTGCACATCTCTGGGAGCATTTTCTTGAATTCCTGGGCCATCTACCCTTTTCATTCATATCAAACCCTATCCTGCTTCTCCTAATGTATTGCTGGAGCATACATAATTTATGACAACAGAGTGTCTTTAATTTGTGGCAGGCATGGAGATGCACCACCCAGATCATCTTCAAGAAAAGACTTGCCACAAGCAAGTACAGTAGTAAGCTGAGAGCTTCTAGCTCCTTCAAGGTCTGCCTCAGCTTGTGAGCCATGGTCATGCAGTTCTTGAGCTGCCTTCAGAAAGTAATAGGAGTGGAGGAACAAGAGGCTAAGGACAGTTATCCCAATAAAAAGTCACCCTCTTGCTCAATTTCTGGAAGTGTGCTTATTTTCAAATCTGAAACTTACTCAAAAGGCTGGATGTGTCTTCTTGGAGAAAGACTGCAATGTCATGCCAAGTACCTGCTGTAATTTCCCCAGTCCTTCCCCCCCTTTACTAGAGTAGCAGAACATAGAGAAAGGGGACTATTCTTATATTCTGGGGATCACTGGACACAGGCCTAGGTTGACATTGATTCACAGAGACCTGAACTATGCTGGCTTCTGGTTACAGTGGAGGTTTATGTAGAGGTAAAGCAACAGCAGAATTCTGGCCAAATTTCAGCTTACACTATGTCCACTGGGTCCACAAGCTCACCTGATGGTGACTTCTTCAGTTTCCAAACTTATAATTGAATTAGACATACTTGGCAGTTAGCTAAATCCCTATCTTGGGTCCTAGGCCTTTGTAACAAGAGCTATCAGAGAGAAGAAGACGACCAAGTGGCCTTGGCCAGATAGTAAATCGAACATGGATGGTATCACACCCAGGGGAGGGAGGATAGCAGGTAGTAGTACCATTCTAAAGGCACTAATTGGGTTAGTGGTTTCTACATATCTCCATGTAATTCACCAGTTTGTCCCCGAAGAAGCGATACATCCTGGAAAATGATTGTGGATAATCTTGAGCTTAACCAAGTAGTAGCCGCACATACATGGGATATGGCCACTGATGCAGCAAATTAATTTTTTTCTGTCTCACTCAAGGAAGAGGATCAGACACAGTTTACACCTACATAGAATAGACACAACATATGTTTACAGTTTATTCCTTGGGGTTATTTTAATTTTCTCTTCCTCGATTATTATTTATTTGTTACTATGCTTTAAGTTCTAGGGTACCTGTGCACAACATGCAGGTTTGATACATGGGTATACATGTGCCATGTTGGTTTGCTGCACCCATCAAATCATCATTTACATTAGGTATTTCTCCTAATACTATCCCTCCCCCAGCCCCCAACCCCCCAAGAGGCCCCAGTGTGTGATGTTCCCCGCCCTTTGTCCAAGTGATCTCATTGTTCAATTCCCACCTATGAGTGAGAACATGCAGTGTTTGGCTTTCTGTCCTTGTGATAGTTTGCTGAGAATGATGGTTTTCAGCTTCATCCATGCCCCTGCAAAGGATATGAACTCATCTGTTTTTATGGCTGCATAGTATTCCATGGTGTATATGTGCCACATTTTCTTAATACAGTCTATTATTGATGGACATTTGGGTTAGTTCCAAGTCTTTGCTATTGTGAATAGTGCCATAATAAACATACGTGTGCATGTGTCTTTATAGTAGCATGATTTATAATCCTTTGGGTATATACCCAGTAATGGGATGGCTGGGTCAAATGGTAATTCTAGTTACAGACATTGAGGAATCGCCACACTGCAGTGATGGGCAATAAACAGTATGGAGATTCAGGCACCTGCAACTTCAGAGACCCACTGCATCTTGCATACCCTATCACATCAAATGCAAAGATGCTTTGCTAAATATCATAAAGGGAAATAGAAGGATGAGTTGGAGAGAATATCAACGAAATTTATTTTGATTAAAACACCATCAGATTCATTGAATTTATAAATCAAATTGGAGACAATGAGCATCTTTACAATTTTGAGTATTCTAATCCACAAGTATGTATGTTAGCTTGCTAGGGCTGCCATAACAAAGTACCACAGACTGCGTGGCTTAAAAGAAAGAAATTTATTCTATTACAGTTCTGTAAGTGAGAAGTCTGAGAGCAAGGTTTCAGTAGGGTTAATGTCTTCTGAGGTTTTTCTCCTTGGCCTGTAGTTGGCCACTTTCTCCCCATGTCCTCACATGGCTTCCTTTGTACCTGTTCGTGTCCAAATTTCCTCTTCTTTTAAGGACACCAGTCATATCAGATTAGGATCTATCCTAATGGTTCCATTTTAACTTAATTAACTCTTTGAAGATCATCATCTCCAAATATAGTCACATTTTTACTATGGGGGTTCTGTCCTGGGGGTTAAACTTCAACTTAGGCATTTTGGGAGAAGCCACAACTCAGCCCAGAACAATAAAATATTCCTCTATTTATTCATGCCTTCTTTCTCTCAATTACATTTTACAGTGTTTAGTGTTGAAGTGATGCCCTTTTCTCCTAGCTATTTAATTTATTCCTAGGTATTCGATGTTTTGATACTCTTTATAATTGGTATCATTTTTAATGCCATTCTCTATTTGCTGCTGGTATATTAAAGTATTGAATTTCATACACTGACCTTTTATTCAGTGACCTCATTAAATTCATTTATTAATTGCAATAGTGTATTTGCAAATTCCTTTAGATTTTTCTACTTCACAACCATATGGTCTGAAAATAATGTTATTCTATTTCTTTCCTTTTAGTCCTTGTACATTTTATTCATTATTCTTACCTTATTGCACTGACTTGGACAACTAGTACAATAATCAATGGTGTTATAGTTAATATTGACTGTTGATTTGATTGGATTGATGCAAAGTATTGTTTATGGGTGTGTCTGTGAGGGTGTTGCCAAAGGAGATTAACATTTGAGTCAGTGGACTTGGAGAGGCCGACTAACTCTCAATCTGAGTGGGCACCATCTAGTCAGCTGCAAGAACTGCTAAAATAAAGCAGGCAGAAGAAGATGGAAAGAGCAGACTTGCTGAGTCTTCTGGCCTCCATCTTTCTCCTGTGCTGGATGCTTCCTGCCCTCGACCATCAGACTCCAACTTCTTTGGCCTTTGGACCTTTGGACTTAGACCAGTGTTTTGCCAGGGGCTCTCAGGCCTTCATCCACAGACTGAAGGCTGCACTGTTGGCTTCCCTACTTTTGAGGTCTTGGGACACTTGGAGGACTTGGGACCCTACTTTGAGGTCTTGGCTTCCTTGCCCCTCAGCTTGCAAATGACCTATTGTGGGACTTTACCTTATGATCCTGTGAGTCAACACTCCTTAACAAATTCCCCTTCATATATACATCTATCCTATTAGTGCTCTCCCTGTAGAGAACCCTAATACAAATGGAAATGATAATAACACATTTTGTCTTATTTCTGTTGTTTAGAAGATACCTCCCATGTAGCACTATACATTATAAAATGTTTACTTTGATTTATTTGAGCTGCTTCTTATCAGTTTAAGGAAGTTCTTTTTGCTGTTTCTTGTTTGCTGAGCATTCTTATCAGCAATTAGTAATAGATTTTATTAAATTTTGATTCTTCACCTGTTCCTTGTAAGAACTTTGTTAATTACATATTAAATTTATTTAGTAGATAATAGAAAGAAATAGTAGTATTTAAATACTAGAAAGACTTTCTCCTATTTTTAATTCTGTTTGAGAGGTTTTCCTTTTTAATTAAAGTATTTGGTTCATTTACATTTAACATAATTGCTGATATGGTTTGGTTTTTATCTGTTATCAACTACTGTTATCTATTTTATCTGTTCTGCATGCCTTTTATGCCTTTCTTGAAACTTTTTGAACCAATAAAACATTTAAAAATTTATCTCCAGGTCCTTTTCTCTTACCTTGTTAACTATAATTTCTTTTATCCACCTTTAAGGGTTACACAGTGATTACCCCAAACATTGTTGATTTATTAGATTCTAATAAAACTTGGTACTTGGATCACTTCCCAGGTAGTAAAACAACTTCACAAATTTTAATTTCATTACCTTGCTTCCATCTTTTTGTGTTGTTTTGCATATTTGTTCTTCATGTATTTTAAATCATTATTGTTCTGTATAGTCAATATTTATTTAGATCTATCCACATCTTTACATTTTTTCATTCCCTTTTATTTTTTCTTGCATTTCCATGTTTTCATCTGAAATAAGTCTTCTCTATCTTAGGAAATACTTTAGTATTTCTTTTGGTGTGTGCCTGAAGGTAACAATTGTTTAAATTTTGATCTGTCTGATAATGCCCTTATTTTTCCTCCATTCTTAAGAAATGGTTTTCCTGGATAGGATTCTAGCTTGGCAATTATACTTAGAAAATCTATTCAGCAATATTTGTCTGGTACCTAATATTTATCCAAAATCTGTTTTGATCAAGTAATGCCACTTTTAGGAAATCAGTGAAAATAAGTTAAAATGCAAAAAAAAGCAGCTGCACTGCATCATTCATAATAGGGAACAAGTATAAAATGTAACATTTATGCAATGGTTAAATAAATCATGACACATCCACAATGCAATACTGCAAGAACATTAAAATGATGTTTTATGAAGAATTTTTAGTGAGAAAAACACACTATTATTATAAGTGCAAAAAACGAAATGCACATTTCAATATATTGTGTGATTTTGGCTAAATAAAACTATATGTATAGGAAACGCCTAAAAGGAAATACATAACTCAGTTAACTTTGCTTATCTATAGGTGTAAGTGTTACAGGTAGTTACTTTTTGTTATGTAATTAGAATAAATGACTCCCATATTTAACTATGGTAGCTTCACTATTCCTTTCCATTCAAAATTATAAATGAAATTAATGGTAAAATTATAGCTCATTTAAGGAACATTTAAGAGGTTGAAGTTATCATAATTGTCTTCTACACAGAATTTTCCATGAGAACAAAACATAGAAATATAATGAAGAGATCCGTTTAAACTGTCATCAATGGTCCCCACCCTCAAATCACTGACTAAAACTTACCTCACACAAGACGCCTGCTATGGACTAAATGATTGTGTTCCCTCAAAATTCTTATGTTGAAATCTTAATCCCCAATGTGATGGTATTAGGAGGTGAAGTCTTTGGGAGGTGATTAGGTCCTGAGTTCTCTCTCATGATGGGAGCTGCCTCAGAGAACTGCCTCATCCCATTCACCGTGTCAGGATGCAATGAAAGATGGTGTTTACGAGCCAGGAAGTGGGCCTCACCAGACGCCAAATCCGCCAGTGCTTTGATCTAGGATTTTCTAGCCTCCAGAACCATGAGAAATATATCTTTATTGTTGATAAACCACTCAGTTTTTGGCATTTTGTTACAGCATCCCAAATGGACTCAGACTGTGCCATAAACACATGATCCCTAAGCATAATTCTTTCTGTTGAAAATTGCATCCCACACACATTTCATCCAAAGTGAAAAGAAGAGTATATACCATCCTTCATACACAGTACTAATCACTTCCTAAACCTCATTAGGGCTGGTAATAATGCTTCCCCAAGAGGAATTAATTTTATGCTAATCATATATGTCAGTGACTCTCACAGCTGCTCCACAGAAGCAACGGTTTTGCAAATTAGTTGCTTTCTTATTTGGGAAAGGTGTGGGATGGGCCAGAAGGAAAGGCATCACTGGAACTCACATAATGTTTTTAGACTTGTTAATTAGCCTCGCAGTCTCGTTTTATCATTTCATCCGAAGATGGTTTGGGGCTTAAAGCAGTCCTGAGGTCATCAGTTCTGACTCAGCTGATTAACACCGGGCTTGTCAGATAATTGGAAAGGTCAAAAAACAGTGTCTAGTCTTTCTCCTAAAGCTAAAATTACTGTCAGAAAAATTTCTAAGAGATATTCCAGCCCTTGCAGGAAGGAGCTTAGGAATTAAGTAGATCTTAACTTAGATCTTTGGTCCCTGCTGCCTTACTGTGTGGCCCTGAGAACAGAGCTTATCTTTGTGAACCTAAGTCTTCTTCTCTGTGAAAATGAAAATTAAAATGCCTCTCACATAGGGAGGAGCAAGAAGCATAATGTCCAACACACAATGGGGGAAGATAAATGTTCATCTACTCAAATCTTCTTTCTACACTTACTAGAAATCCTTGTTTATTTGGGAGGATCAAGATACAACTTCAAAACTAACTGAATATTTCTCACTTTGAAGGTAAAACTGATTAGGTTACTTTCAGCTTAAAAGTGGAATGTGATAGAGACAAGGAGGTCCTGTATGGGTGGAAATGGTGGAGGGAGTTAGGCAGACAGCATGAGAATCCAGGCAAAGCACAAAAACCTGAAAAGGATCCCACAAAAGAGATGATAAAGGTTAGTTTTATTCATTCATGTAATTAACATTTATTGAGCACCTACTACATTATAGGCACAGAGTTTGATGTCGAGGCTACAGTGGGGAACAAGATAATCTCCCTGCTTTTGTCAGAGAGCTTATACTCTAGTGGGGAAATCAGGTATGGAGACAGAATGGTAATGGCTGTGATGCTGAATCCCTTGCTCCCCACTCTAGAATAGCCCTGAGTCAGCCTGCCGACTTTCCACCAGCAATGCTTGTACTGGCAGACTGTAGAGTCCTGGGGAACGGGGCCATGGCTGGCAGGGCTCGGAGGTAGCAGCATGGCATTGTACAGGGCAGACATTAGATATTTTATTCTGTTATGACCCAGTCTTCGGATATGGGTTGCTGCCTTCTCCCGAGACACAGGTAGTGATCACAGAAGTTCACAACTGTAGCAAATCACCCCACATATACCAATCACTGGAGTCACTGAGAGGAGCAGCTTCTGCCAGGAAAGACCCCCTCTCTAGGGAAGGCTAGCTTGCCTGTATATCAGACCCAGCCTATCCCTGAGCGCATCTTCTCTGGCCTTCCTTATGATTCCTCTCCAGCTCTCACATGGCCATGCCAGGATAATCACTTGCCTGAGTGCCTTCTGGGAGGTTAGGATCAACTGAGGGCAGTGGAGAGTTCAAAGAAGCACAGTGCACTTCTTCCCGGGATGGTGGGTCACACAGAGCAGGAAGGAGAGATCAGATTATACTCTAAATATATTGAAGACCTTGCTGGTTTAAGAACAGAAAGGTAAAAAATCCCCTCATGCTTCTCTTCATTCACTCCACGAATATTTGATGAATGCTCATTATGTGTCTGGCACAGTGCTCGATGCTGGAGGTACACTGGTGAGTTAAAATAGTTCTAGTCCCCACACTCATTGAGTTTCAGGTCAGTGAGGTATAACTTAAGCAAATCAAGTCAGAAATTAAATGTGACAACCATGACTGGTGTTATGTAAGGACCACACAGGATGCCATGAGAGGGGTATTTTACCTCGTCAAGGAGGGCATCCCTAAGGAAGTTGATATGGTTTGGCTGTGTCACCACTCAAATCTCATCTTGAATTGTAGCTCTTATAATCTCCACATGTCATGGGAGGGGCCCAGTAGGGGGTAATTGAATCATGGGGGTGGGTTTTTCTCATGCTGTTCTCGTGATAGTGAATAAGTCTCATGAGATCTGATGGTTTTATAAAGGGCAATTTTTCTGCACATCATCTCTTGCCTGCTGCCATGTAATACGTGTCTTGCCTCCCCTTAACCCTTCGCCATGATTGTGAGACCTCCCCAGCCATGTGGAACTGTGAGTCAATTAAACTTCTTTTCCTTTATAAATTACCCAGGCTTGCGTATGTCTTTATTAGCAGCATGAAAATAGACTAATACAGAAGTGATCCATAAAATAAGTAGGAGTTGAGCAAATGAAGGGAGGAGAAGGCAAGAGAAACAGTATATGCAAAGTCCCTTGGCAGGAGAAAGCACAGTGTACAAAAGGGAAATAATTCAGTGCCACTGCAGTAGAAAGTCGGGGACGAGGGAGAAGTGGTGCCAGGTAAGGCTGCAAAGATGAGGAAATTTATGGTGGGAACTTCTGGGATCTTGACGTCAAACTAAACTCAACTTCTAAACTCACTGGTTTTATAAATATTGATTATTGTATCTCATATTCCTTTAAAACTTTTTAATTAAGCTTTTTGAGATAATTGCAGATCCACATTTGTTTGTAAGAAATGATATAGAGAAGGCCCTGTACTATTTACCCAATTTTCCCCAATGGTAGTGTCTTGTAAAACTGTAGTACAATATCACAACCAGGGTACTGACTTTGACACAGTCAACACACAGAATATTTTCTCCTCCACAGGGATCTCTCATGTCACCCTTTTCTTACCACACCTACTTCTTTCCTGCCCCTAACTCCTCCTTAACCCGTTATTCTCCATTTCTCTGATTTTATTATTTGAGAATGCATGTAAATGGAATCAAATGGTATGTAACCTTTCAGTTTTTTTCACTCAGCCTGATTTTTCAGAGATTCATGTAGGCTATTGTGTGTATCAACCATTTGTTCCATATTTATTAGTGAATAGGATAATTCATGTCCCATGGCATGGATTTGCCACAATTTCTTTAACCATTCATCCATTGAAGGACCTCTGGGCTGCTTCCCAGTTTGGGGCTACTACAAATAAAACTTCTGTAAACACTCATATGCGGGTTTCTATGAGAATATAAGTCTTCATTTCTCTAGGATAAATGACCAGGAGTGCAATTGCTGGCTCATATGGTGGTTGCATAGTTAGTTTTATATGAAACTGCCAAACTGTTTTCCAGAGTGTCTGCGCAATTTTTCAATTCCATCAATAATATGAGTGATCCAGTTTCTTCACATCTTCTCCAATATTTCGGGTTATTGATATTTTTTTATTTTAGCCATTCTGATAGGAATGTAGTGATTGCTCCTTGTAGTTTTGATTTCTAATTCCCTAATGGTTAATGACTGGACATCTTTTCATGTGATTGGTTGCCCTCTGTATGTCTTCTTTGGGGAAACATCTCTTTGGTTTTCATTCACGTTCTAATTAAATTGCTTCCTTTTTCACTTGAGTTTTGAGGGTTCTTCACATAGTCTAGATTCTAGTCCTTTATTGGATATGTGGCTTATACAAATATTGTCCCAATCTGTAGTTTACCGTCTCATCCTCTTAAAAGGGTCTTTAACAGAGCAAAAGTTTAAACTAGTGATGAAGCCCAATTTATAAGTTTTTCCTTTCATGGATCACACTTTTGGTTTCAAGTTTCAAAACGTTTTGCCTAGCCTTAGATCCCAAAGATTTCACTCTTTTTTAAATAAAAGTTTTACTTTTAACTTTTAATTTTGAGTCTGTGATCCATTTTGAGTTAATTTTTGGAGACGATATGAGACTTAAATTGAGGTTATATTTGCTTATTTTCCATGAATGTACAATTGTTCTAGCACCGTTTGTTGAATCATGTTTGCATCTTTGTAAAAATCATTTGGGCATATATGTGTAGGACTATTTGGGATTCCTTATTCACTTACGTTTATTTTTGTGTCTATCTTTCCATCTTTGCCACATAGTCTTGATTAATGTAACTATATAATGTCTCAAAATTTAGTAGACTTATTCTTTTCACTTTATTATTTTTCCAAATTGTTTTAGCTATCGTAGTCCCTTTGCCTTTCTGTAAAAATTTTCAAATAATCTTGTCTGCAACTACACAAAAATCTTGCTAAGATTCAGAACAATTTTTAAATTAATACATATTTATGGGCTACCTGTAGTATTTTGCTACATGCATAGAACGTGTAATGATCAAGTCAGGATATTTAGGATATTGATAACCCTAAGTATTTATCATTTCTATTTGTTGTAAACATTTCAAGTTGTTCCTTCTGGCTATTTTGAAATTTACAATCCACTGTTGCTAACTATAGTCAGCTCACTCTGCTATTGAACATTAAAACTTATTCCTTCCATCTAACTGTATATTTGTATTGATTAATCTCTTCATTCCCCCACCCACTCCCACACACATACTCTTTCCAGCCTCTGGTAACTACCATTCTATTCTACCTCCATGAGATCAAGTTTTTAACTGCACTTACGGCAAGAACTTGTGATATTTATCTTCCTGTGCGTGGCTTATTTCACTTAACAAACTAACCTCCAGTTTCATCCATGTTGCTGCAAATGACAGGATTTTATTCTTTTTATAAGCAAACAGTATTCATTGTGTATATATATACAGCATTTTCTTTTTCTATTCATTTGCTCATGGACACTTGTCTCCACCTTGCCAACATCTGTGATTTTGTGTCTTTTTTATAACAACCATTCTAACAGGGTAAGGCGTTATCTCATTGTGGTTTTGATTTCCATTTCTCTTGATGATGAGTGATGGTGAGCATTTTTTCATATACCTGTTGGCCATTCGTATGTCTTCTTTTGAGAAATGTCTACTCACGTCCTTTGCCCACATTTTAATGGGATTATTTAATTTTTTTACTGTTATTTGAGTTCCTCGTATATCTAGATATTAGTCCCTTGTTCACTGAACAGTTAGCAAATATTTCCCCCATTCAACAAATTGTCTCTTCATTCTAGTGATTGCTTCTTTTACTGTGCAGAAGCTTTTTAGTTTAATATAGTCCAATTTGTCTTATTGTGTTATTGTTGCCTGTGCTTTTGAGGTCTTAGCCATAAAATCTTTGCTAAGACCAATGACCTGGAGTGTTTCACTTATGTTTTCTTCTAGTAGTTTTATATGTTTGACTCTTACATTTAAGTTCTTAATCCATTTTGAGTCAATTTTTGTAAATGATAAGAGATAGGATTATAATTTCATTCCTCTACATATATATGTCTAGTTTTCCTGGCACCATTTAGTGAAGGGGGTGTTCTTTCCCCACTGTATGCTCTTGGCACCTTTTTCAAAAATCAGTTGGCTGTAAATACAGGAATTTATTTCTGAGTTCTCTGTTCTCCTCCATTGGTCTATGTGTCTATTTGTATACTAATGCCATGCTGTTTTGGTTACTATAACCTTGTAATATATTTTGAAGTCATGCAGTGTGATGCCTCCTCATTTGTTCTTTTTGTTCAGTATTGACTTTGCTATTTGGATTCTCTTTTTTTGTGTTTCTTTGGTGGTTTTCTGTCATTGTAACATTTGAGTACTTTCTCTTCTTCATTTGTATGTTTGCTCCACCAGTGAGTTTTACACTTCATGTATTTTCATGAGGGTAGATATTGTCCTTTCACTTCCAGGTATAGGACTCCCTTAAGCATTTCTTGTAGGGTTGGCCTAATGGTGATGAATTCCTTCAGCTTTTGCTTGTCTGGGAAGGACTTTATTTCTCCTTCATTGATGAAGGATAACTTTTTTGAGTATAGTGTTCTTGTCAAACAGTTGTTGTCTTGCAACATTTTGTATATGTCATACCATTCTCACTGGGCTGGTAAGGTTTCTGCTGAGAAATCTTCTGCTTGCCTGATGCATGTTCCCTTATATGTGAATAGATACTGGTGTCTTGCTATTTTTAGGATTCTCTTTGTCTTTAACTTTTGACAATTTGATTATCACGTGCCGTGGAGAAAACTTCTTAGGGTTGTATCTATTTGAGAGTTTCTGAGCTTCCTGTATCTGGATGTCTAAATCTCTTGCCAGACTTGGGAAGTTTTCAGCTATTATTTCATCAAATAGATTTCCTACGCCTTTGGCCTTCTCTTAATCTTTTGAAACAGTCAAAGTTTGAATATTTGGTTGCTTGTGTCCCATCACATAGGTCATTTCTAAAGACCTGTCTTTAAATTCTAAAATTCTTTCTTCTCCTTTAGCTCATCTTTTGTTGAAGTTCTCAAATGTATTTCTTATCTTATTCATTGAATTTTTCAGTTCCAGAATTTCTGTTTGTTTCTTTTTTATGATAGCTATCTTTTGGGTGAATTTCTCCTTAATATCTTATTGTATACTAAGACTAACATCTAATGGTAACATACTAAGATATATTGATATCTTTAGTATACTAAGTATTATAATCTGTAAATATGGTATGTCTCTCCATTTATTTGGACATTATTTGATTAATTTCATCTGTGTGTGTAGTTTTTGTCATAAAAGTCTTGTACATGTTTTGGTATATTTACACATAAGTATTTCATCATTTGTGATTTTAAATGGTATTGTATTTTTAGCTTTAGTCTTCACATGTTTATTGCTAGTATATCAAATTACAAGTGATTTTTGTATGCATGTCTTGTATCCGGTGACCTTGCTGAAATCTTTTTACTTTTAGGAGATTTTTGTAGATTCTTTGAAATTTTTGATGTAGATAATCATGTCATCTACAAAGAAGGACCCTTTTTACTCCTTTTATAATAGGTATGCCTTTTATTTTTTTTCTTGCTTAATTGCACTGGCTAGAATTGTAAATACTATATGAATAATATTCATGACAGCAGATAACCTTCTCTTATTCCCAGACTTAGGGAGAAAGTATATATTCTTTCACTATTAAGTATAATGTTTGCTTTAGGCTTTGTAAAGACTTTTTATCAATTCAGGAAGTACTCTGGTTTCTATTTTATCTGAGAGTTTTTATCATATATGAGTGTGAAATTTTGTCAAATAATTTTTCTTTATTGATTGATATAATCATGTGATTGTTATTCACTAGCATATTAATATGGTGGATTACATTGATTGATTTTCAAATATTAAACCAGTTGAAACATTGTTGAACATACTGCTTAATTTAATATGGCTAACATTTTATTAAAGATTTTTGGGTATATATTCATAAGGAATATTTGTCTGTGGTTTTGGGGGTCTTTTGGATTTTGTTTGTTGTAGTTTTGTGTATGGGAGTTCTTTGTTGGTTGATTGTACTTTGTATGATTTTGATATCAGGACAACATTAGCTTTATAATATGTATTAAGAAACGTCTCCTCGTTTTGTATTTTCTGGAAGAGATTATGTCAAATTGTTGTTAATTCTTCTGTAAACATTTGATAGGAATCTTCAGTGAAGTTATCTGGGCCAGGAGATTTAGGTTGCAAGGTGCTTAAATTCATAATTCAATATCCATAGTAGTTATAGGCTGATTCAAGTTACTTAATATTGGATGAGTTGTGATAGTTTGTGTTTTTTAAGAGAATTGGTGATTCATTTCATCTAAGTTGTCAAATTGACATATACAGAGTTGTTTGTAATAATTCCTTATATTTTTGATATCTGCAAATTCTGCAGTGATATGTCCTGTTTAATTTCTGATATTGGTAATCAGAAAATTCTAATATTTTCTTTTTATCTTTATCAGCCTTTGAGATCTGTCAATTTTATTGATCAAAGAAGCAGCTTTTACTTTAAATTTTTCTGCTTTCAATTTTATTAATTTCTACTCCTATTATTATTATGTTTGCTATTATGCTTATTCTTTATTATTTCTTTATGATTCTTTATTCTTTACTATTCCTTTCCTAAGTTGTTGAGGTAGGAGTTGAGATTGTTGATTTGAAATGTTTCCTCTTTTCTAGTGTAGGCAATTAGTGCTATAAATTTTCCTTTCAGCATGCTTTATCAGTATCTCACAAATTTTGATATTTTATATTTTAATTTTTCTTCCATCTAGTGTAAATTTTATTACCCTAGAGACATCCTTTTTGTTTCATGGGTTCTTTAGATATGTTCTTTATTATCATTTGTTTGAATATTTTCCTATCTTTCTGTTTATTGCTTTCTAGTTTGATTGCATTGTGGTCAGAGAACACACTTTGTGCGATTTTGTGTCTCTTCAATTTGTTGAGGTTTTATAACCCAGGATATCTTCCAACTTGGAACAAGTTCTGTGGGTGCTTGAAAAAGAATGTGTTGAGTTTTTCATCAGTTTTTGTTTTGCATATTTCAAAGCTCTGTTGGTTGGTGCATACATATTTACAATTACTATGTCTTCTTAGTGACTTGACTTTTTACAATCCTGTAAAGTTCGTCTCTTCTCTGGTAATTGTATTTTCTCTGAAGTCTACTTTGTCTGATATGAATATAGCCATTTCTTTTTTTCTTTGACTAATGTTTACATGGTATATCATTTTAATCTTTACTTTCAACTTGCCTATGTCATTATATTTGAAATAACCAGGTCTTTCCCCCAACACTGGGGATTACAATTTAACATGAGATTTGGATGGGGACACAGAGCCAAACCATATCATTACTCCCATGGCCCCTCCCAAATCTCATGTCCTTCTCATATTTCAAAACACAATTATGCCTTCCCAACAGTCCTCCGAACTCTTAACTCAAAAGTCCAAGTCCAAAGTCTTATCAAGACAAGGCAAGTCCCTTCCACCTATGAGCATGTAAAACTAAAAAAAGTTAGTTAATTCCAAGATACAGTGAGGGTACAGGCATTGGATAAATGTTCCCATTCCAAAAATGGGGCTACAGCCCCTATGTAAGTCCAAAACCCAGCAGGGAAGTCATTAAATCTTAAAACCACAAAATAATTTCCTTTGACTCTATGTCTCACATCCAGGTCACACTGATGCAAGGGGTCGGCCCCCAAGGCCTTGGGAAGCTCCAACCCATGACTCTACAAGGTACGGCCCCTGAAGCTGCTTTCAAGGACTGGCATTGAATACCTACAGCTTTTCCAGGTGTGTGGTGCTAGCTGTCAATGTATCTACTAATCTGGGGTCTGGAGCATGGTGGCCCTCTTCTCAAAGCTCCACTAGGCAGTGCCCCAGTAGAGGTTATCCATGAGGACTCCACCCCTGCATCAGACTTCTGCCTTGACTTCCAGGTGTTTCCATACATTCTCTGAAATCTAGGCAGAGGCTTCCAAACCTCAACTCTTGCCCTCTATGCACCTGCAGGCTTAGCACCATGTTGAAGTCACCAAGGTTTGGGGCTTGCACCTTCTGAAGCAATGGCCCAATCTGTACCTTGACCCCTTTTAGTCACAGCTGAGCTGGAGCAGCCATGATGCAAGGTGCCAAGTCCCAAGGCTGCACAAAGCAACTGGGGCCTGGCTGCTTCTAATAGTATACAGTCATATGCATGCACTAAGAGATTATCTGAAACTGGAACTTATATTTAAAAGCGAAACAGAGCATAAAAGTTTGAAAAATTTGCAGCCTTCCCATGTGGTTTAAAAGAAAACTGCATTTTCTGGGGGAGAAATTAATGCCTGCTTAAGAAATTTGCATAAGAGGAGTCAAATGTTAATAGCCAAGACAATGGGAGAAATGCCTCCAAGTCATTTCTGAAATCTTTGCAGCAGCCTCTCCCATCATAGGCCTGGGCCTAACAGGGAAAAATGGTTTTTTGTATAGCCAGCCCTCATCTTGAATACTTTGCTGCTTAGAAATTTCTTCCACTAGATACCCTAAATCATCCCTCTCAAGTTCAAAGATCCACAGATATCTAGAGTGAGGTGTAATGCCACCAATCTCTTTCTTTGCTAAAGTATAGCAGGAGTGATCTTTATTCCTTTACCCAAAAAGCTCCTTATCTCCACCTGAGACCTCCTTAACCTGGACTTCACTGTCCATATCACTACAGCATTTTGGAGATAACCTTTCAACAAGTTTCTAGGAAGTTTCCAACTTTCCCTCATCTTTCTGTCTTCTTCTAAGCCTGCCAAACTGTTCCAACCTCTGCCTGTTACCCAGTTCCAAAGTTGCTTCCACATTTTCAGGTAACTTTATAGAATTGCCCACTTCTCTGGTACGAATTTTCTGTATTAGTTCATTCTCACACTGCTATAAAGAACTACCTGAAAAACTGGGTGATTTATAAAGAAAACAGGTTTAGTCAGCTCATGGGCCCTCCTTCTCTGATCCTTCCTAGGCTTCCATAACCTAAACGTTTGATCTTTTGTGACAATATCCACAGGTCCAAGGGGCTCTATTTGTTTTCTCAATTGCTTTTTTCTCTGTGGGTTACATTGGATAGTTTTGATTGTTCTATCTTCCAGTTCACTGATTCCTCTTTCCCCCCTGTTTTGCCATTGAACTCATCCACTGATATGGTTACTTTAGCTTTTGCACTTTTCAGTGCTATAATTTTCATTAGGTATTTTATATCTTCTATTTATTTGCCAAGTCTCCTTTTTTCACCTATTTTAAATATGTTCATAATTGCTCACTGAAATCATGGCTGCTTAAAAATCTTCATTAGAAAAAAAAGTTGTTAGATATTTCTAACATCTTTGTCATCTCAATGTTAGCATTTATTGATTGCCCTTTTTCATTTGGTTCAAGATACTCTTAATTATTGACATAAAAAGCAATTATTATTGAAATGTAGGTATTTTATATTATGTTCTGAAATGATTTTATTTAAATTTCCTGCTTTATATGGCTCTCTTTGACACCACTCTGTTAAGGGAAGGGTTACTGCCACCTTGTTACTGCCAGGTAGGAGTAGAAGTATGGGTTCTCCACTTTGTCTCCATGACACTCAAGGCAGAAAGGGGTCCTCACTACTGACAAGTGGAGATAGAAGTTCTATCGCTCCCAAGGGTCTCCACTGACATTGTGTTGGGTGAGAGCTCATTTCCAGTGGGAATGAAGGTCCTGGCTTGCTATTTGGCCTTTTCTGATGCCACCATGATGAGGCTGTTGGGGTATCTAATTACAGCCTCATGAGAGTGAAAGTGTGAAAGTCTAAGCTCCCCATCCAGACTTTGCTGGAGTGGTTAAGAGTAAAGTCATTGTTTTTGCTTTGGTGTTTGGGTGGGGTAGAGTGAAATTTTGTCTTGCTAGGTTGCCCTGTTTCTGGTCCTTTGGTTAGAAACAGAAACCTTTTCTTGGAACTATTTTATCTGTGCCTGATGGTGCCCCCAGGTTACCAGTTTTTTCAGTTCCAATTAAAGGGCATATAAGGCAAAAAGAACATCTAATAAACTCACCACCACATCATTCCTCAGGTGCTAAAGCCACCTTTCAGAGTCATCTTATGTTTGTTTTATATGTAACATCCAAGATACTTAATGTACTTACTGGAGGAAGAAGAAAAGTACATCTACTCCATCTTCTCCTGTATCATGTTCTTTAATTGGAAAATCCTTGAAAATGAGACCTGAGATTTTAACATTTATATGAACTCATTTTGTTTTACATAAGTAAGAAGCTAGAGAGGTTGAAAGTTTATCTAAATTACACAGCTGGTCACTGCTGGATTTGTTTCTAGAAGCCAGGTGACCTGATATTTAGCCAGAATTCTGTTATCTTTAAGTCACACCCTGAGATAGCTCTTCAACACCAGACATGTTTGTGATATGACCAAAACTTCTGTGCTGACCTCAGCAACTCCAATGAAGTCAGACTAAGGTGATCTGACTTTGTGGTACCAAGCTCTAGGCAGCCAAGCCAAGCAAAAGCCTGTCTACACTCAGCCTAAGATGCTCCTGGGGAGAGTCTTGGGTTGGAAGACCCCTGGAGAGGGGAAAAGGGAATCAACTATTAATTTTTCCAGAACAAGGAAAAATAGCTTCAATGTGTCCTGTGTCTCCACCAGCTCTAAGGGTATACCAGTTGGTGATTACTTTAATGGTCATAGATGCCAAAGGCAGAAAATTCAACAGATACTTCTAGCCTTGTAGAGATATTAAGCAAACTTTTTTCATTAAATTTATATTCTCTGCTGTGGTCAGAGTTTTCAATATTCCAGTGAAACCATCTTAATTATTTTCAGACAGACAAACCACAAGCCCAAACCAAAGAACATGTGGGAAATGTTACAAGGGTGTATCTCTCAATAGCCCTCCCTAAAACTAGCAAGGGCTCTTGTTGGAGTGACCATTTAAAATTATTTCTGCATTAATCCAAACAAAATGGCAATGCTGAAACTTTCAAAGATGCAAAGTTGCTGTCCCCCAGAGTAGGAGTTTCAGAGAACCAGAGCAAAAATACAAAGCTTAGTTGTTATTTCTGTACTTTATGGTTGTTCTGACTCAGATAATCATAGAGTTATAAGGGTCAAGGGAGTCTTTTAACCCCCAACCTAGGGGTGAGGAAGGTGCAGGAGCACTCACCATTATGGCATGTGCAATGACTCCTCCCAATTAGTGAGGTGTTAATTTCTTTTTGCCCTTCCTGTCCCTCCCTTAGTCCAGCAGATAATAAGCCGATGCCCACAGCTCTTAATCCAGCAGATAACCAGTCACAGATTTGGGCAGAGCAAAGGTATAGCCCTTCTGCAGTGGTTCCCAGCAATTTTTCCCTAAGGATTGGAGAGTGATTCAGAAATAGCAGTGTCTTGACCTCAAGCATAAACAGATTTCCATGAAGCTGGTCCAGGAGCAGTGGTGGAGGTGGCCAGGATATGAGGAACAGAAACCCCTTTGTTCTCTAAACACCAGGCAAGAGAAAGGGTGACTGAAAGTGTTTCTGGGCACACAGGGTCTTAGGCACCTCAGAAAAGTCCCAGTGTTCCAAGCACGAGTTGGCATAACAGAAGCTCTGGACTGGAAGGTGCTTTGTACACCTGGATGGCAAATCATTCTCTTTTCCTCTGATTCCAGAGACCTGGTACCATTTTGGAAGGGGTAGTCCTACAAAGGATGATTGGATGAGGGATTAGCATAGAAATTGCTATTTTAGAAAAGGCAATGGTGCTTGTTACTTCTCCTCTGGGTTTGTGGCCTGTAATTTATACCACAGAGCACTTCACAGTATATTCCCATTAATCCTGACAGCATCCTGTGATGAGAAAAGTCAGATTCACAGAAGTTACATGATTCCCCTGAGGTCCCATGATCAGTCTGCAGAAGAATGGGATCTGCAACAAAATCAGACTCAAACCTACACGCTTTGCTCCACTCAAGTACCTTACTAAGGGGTCCTTAGTTTTTGCTGAGTTTAATCATTACTTCTTGGAGAGCTCCATGGATACAGAGACATGTCCAAGGGACACGGGCAAAGAAACTCACTAGGTTTTTCTCTTTGCTCCCTTAAGAAATAGCTGCTTCTCCCAAGCCCCTGCTCCTTTTTATTGGATGAGAAGAGGAATGGTGTCTCTTTAACAATCTGTTCATTGCCTCAGCTCATTTCAACTCATATGCATTTGCATGTGAAAATTACCTTCCTCAGCTCCCAAATTGATGTTTGCATGTGCAAGGAGAGAGGCCCCTTTCTTTGAAGCTTGAGAAGACATTGGTATAAAAAATAATTATTATTTCCATTCTGATGCTCACCCTCTGGCCTCTTGTACCTCACACATCAGAGTGTGCCGACAAGAAACCACACACTCCAGCAAACATTTATTTTATTTTAAGTATGGGGTCTGAGAGAGAAGCAGGTATTGCTTACCTCGAATTTAGTCTGACAAAATCTATACCCTGCAACTGGTTTTCTTGTTTTGTGCCACTTTCTGATATCAGTGGTAATTTGATTTCATTTTTACAGAACCAATTTACCAAGAGGTGGTAGGATTCATCTTTTTCTATGTAGATTGAAATTAAAATGAGGCACGAGGTACAGAAAGAACTTGGCTAAAGTCACTGACACCATAATCTGCTGACTGATGCAGATGCAGAAGGCTGCTTCCTCCAGGTGCCAGAACATTCATTCAGAAGCCAGTCTGGATCCCACAAGCTCCTGAGAGGTCCCAGCCTCTGCCTTCCCAACAGCGGGACCCCAGACCCTACCATTTGGCTGAATAGCATCCTGAAGCTTTGTTTTCCTCCCTGGTAACTAGCCAGCTACTGGCATCCTCCTTTCCAAGACCTGGCTCTCACAACCTGGCTCTCTTGACCCACAAATTGCTCTGGGTTTCACCCAGGCAAACAGAAAGGCAGGGACTAATTTGCTAGCACCACCTGCCTATGGTGATGATAACGAGGTTGATGAATCAATCACGTTAACAGGCCCTCACTTTTGGTTTTATAAAAATGGCTTTTAACCACGGTACTCATTTTCAGATTTAATTCTAACAACAGTCACTGGGTAGACATGGCTATCCCCATTGGAAATATGGAAAACCAAGGCTCAAAGAGTAATTTTTTTCAAGATTCACAGCCAGTTAGGTGTAAAGACATAATCTTGGCAAACTCCCCTGAGGATAATGCAACTAGGGGAAGCAAGGAGTGTTCATACATTCACCCCACACCCCATGCCTTCCCAAAGCAGGTCCAGAGGGTATTGAAGGCCCTATCCCTCCTCCCTTTCTGCCCAAGTCTCTGAAAATTATGGGGTACCAAAGAAAGGAAAATGACAAGCTCTAGAGATGGAGACAGCACCGAGGCTAAACAAGGGATCATCTGTTTATCACATCACATGTGGCTTCATCACTTTTCTACTTTCTTTAAACTCCTTCTTTTGACTGGAGAGGCTGGGAGCCAGAGTCCAGAGGGGTCTTTGCCTTGAAGAAGGCTCTAAACATCCAGACTGTGTAGCCAACAGCCCCTTGGCCATGTTAAAATAATTAACTGGGAGGCCATTAGACTAAGGCAGCTCCAGCACCCTGGGTTCCTACATGAGCAAACCAAAACCTAATTCAGTGTAAATGGTAAAACTAACCTTAAGCTTAATCACTCAGAAACTGCCAAGCAACCTCTCACTAGGGAATTTCCACTGGAATAATCCAAATAAGGCTATGGCTCCACATTAATCAATCAGTAATTTTCTTTGACTCACTTCCATGTTCACCCTGTAAAAGTCTTCCCCTCATGCTCCTTCAGCAGAGCCCCCAAAGGCTTGCAGTCTGGAGCTGCCCAGTTCATGAGTCAGTCTGCTCAAATAAAGTCTTTAAATTTTAATGTGTCTCAATTTATCTTTTAAAGGCTACCAAGAGGAACTGAGTAAGAATCAGTCTCTGCATAGAAGCAACACTCTTCAACTGGCATGCAACAGCAGCAACTGGGCACCTGTCAGACAAAAGCACTATGAGCTGTGCGGAACTCCAGAAACTAAGAGCAGCACAGAACACTAGTGATGCTGTGGGTCCCCCTAGAAGCATTTCCACAAGAGGAGCTTCACTGGATTCTCACTGAATGCCTCTGAGAAGTTTGTTGAGCAGAAACAATTACCCCCAATTAATACGTGAAAAAAACTGGGGCTAAGGGAGTTTACATAAACAGGTAGGGAGATATCCTTCCTTTAGTATTCTCCATGGGACAGGCATTACAGTGTCCATTTCCATGAATAATCTTTCAATCCTCACAATAGTCCTATGGTGTCCACCTTAAAGAGGAAAAACTCAGAGGTTTGGAGAGATTATGTGATGTGCCCGAGGTCATTAAGCCAGCAGTGGTGGGATGAGGTCCCACACTCAGGTCTTCTGGCCTCAAGTCCAGAGCTGTGTCTACAATTCGGCAAAGGCCAAATTTTATCCCCAAGCCTCCTAGAGACCCCTAGGTAGCCACTAACACAGCATATATCCTTTATAGGCTTGTCAGAGCCCCCAAATAGACACAATGACACATATTAAGTGGCAGGCTTCAAAGAAGAAAAATATGAGTCTGCATGTTAATTTGGGAAAGCCTATTCCCAGTAAATAAGTGTTTAGGGCCTGGACTTCAGGGAGTTTCCAGGATGGATGGTACATAGAAATAGGCAGGGGTGGGAGGTCAGACTTTCCCTTGAGTTGAATTTTTTCTTGGATATTTTGGTCCAATTAATGGTAAATTCTGTTTAAACACAAGGCCTTCTGAAGTGGATTTTAATCTCTCAAAATAATCTGGAGTTAGAGCATGCAGCAGCAACTGCCTTATAAACTGCAGAGGAAGTGAAAGATGATAGCTATAATATAACCATTTCATTCAGCATAATAGGAAATAAAGTGGAATGGGTGATTGGAGCAGATACGGCACAGAGTAAGTACCAAGCATTACTCACACTCTTGAAATCATCACAATTACATGCATCTCCTCATGTCTATGGGCAAAATAACCCATGAAAGAAAATCTGCTGAATGTGAAGTGGGGGGAACAGGAGGTTTTTAGGAGGGGAACAGGATTCATTACACTCTACATCTTAAAGACACAAATCCACTTGACCCAGGGATGTCTGTGCATTAGCTCCAGTGCACCTCGGAATCCCTGGAGGGAGGCACAGCACTTCACAACTCAGCCATGGGATGAGAGGCTGGTTTGGATCTCTGTCCTGGACAAGACAGCCTGCTGCACCCAGGCTGGTTAAAGCAGTAATCCTGGAGATGCCAGTGGGAACTCCCACATGGCCTCCGATTTCTTTACTCTTTATACTGAAAATGGGTCTGACTGAGTTATCTAAATGAAGTTTCTTCTTGGAAGATGCAGCAGTTGCTTTGAGTGTGGCTGCTGTAAAGGTGTCGATTTCCCAATCCACTCAATGCCTCCCGTTTCTCAGGTAGTGGTCACAATCCCTCCATGAAACTGCCTGCAAGCCCTACCCTCATGCACTCACTGTAAAGTGCAGCACCACTGTACTCTGGTCAAGGAAGGGCTCTGTTTGGAGACAACTGCTATATTGCATCTATGGTCGCATAAGCGAAGTCTCTAAATTCCAGCAGTCCTAAAGAGCAGATGATAAGGTCACAGAAGACAGTGACTCAAGGCCAACGTCACACAAGTCTCAGATCTTCCCTACCCTGCAACCCTGAGCTCTAGGTCTACCCCTAGAAGTCTCACCTCTTATAAGCTTTATCTGGAGCCTAAAATCATGAGACGCCTCAGGCTTCCTGGATAAAGACCAAGAGAGCATGCCAAAGAGGACACCGTTTCTCTCAACCCAACCTGTGAAGGAAGACCTGGGATAAATTACCTGACCCTCTGCTAAGGAAATATGTCATGTGGGGGGATATTTGTCACCTGCCAACTTCAAGCCCTTCAGAATCTGTCTACCACCTTCAGTATGCAGTGCACACTCAACCAAGCACCAACCCCGAGAGTGCTCCACTTCCAAAAGGCTCTGTGGTTCAACTTGTTTTACAGGCACTCCCAGGTTCAATCTCCTCCTGGAGACTTGCAGTGCATGCAAGCATTGCAAAAGCTCTGAGAAGTCACAAAGTACATAAATCCACTCCTCCTGCAAACTTCTTTTGATTTGAGCATCCCATCATCAATTTCGCAGAGCACAGTGAGCTAATTTATTGAGAGAATCTGATACATTTTGATGCTGGTGGAAGAGTCAAATAAAAGAGAGCTCTGCTCCCCATCTTAGGCCACTGTGTTGCAGACATGGGACTTCCCTCGTGTCTAAGGTCAAGTTTAAATATCTTTGCATTTAAAAAAATTAACTAGTAGAATGGGCTCTAGAGTTTGAAGGAGATAGACTTAAGCATCAAGCCCTAATGAGAGAGATGTTTCAAACAAGAAGAGGCCTCTAGCTTGGAGTTTGGAGTTTCTGTCTTGAGAAGGGGCAGTCTCTGAGTGAGGGGATGGTGGACATACAGGTCCTGTGTATCTGCAGCTAAGCCTCAGGAAAGACTCAAATGGAAAAGTCTGGCTGGAAATGGGGAAGCTATCCTCCCACCACACACAAACACACACCACCACCACCATCAAAAGGGGCCATGCTGGCTTAGCAACTCAGCATGGCAGTGGAATTCAGTGTGCACCAATTACAGAAAACCCTCCTCAAGCGTTCCAATATGTGTCAATATGTGTCAGTTCCCTGCAGTCTTCCCATGGTGGGTGCATGGAGGACAATGCACCTTAGATAATTGTGCTTAAATTTTCTACCTCACAAGTGCATGGTAGTTCAGTCAGATTTAATTAGATTTGCAGAAACAGAGTAATAAGACTTTCCTTACACTTGAGTCTCACTGTGACTGCATATTCAAACTGTACCCCAGGAGTTACACATATCAACACTCCGTGTCAATTTTGGCTTTTGCTGCCATTGCTTTTGGTGTTTTAGACATGAAGTCTTTGCCCATGCCTATGAATTGACAAATGGGATCTCATTAAACTAAAGAGCTTCTGCACAGCAAAAGAAACTACCATCAGAGTGAACAGGCAACCTACAGAATGGGAGAAAATTTTTGCAATCTACTCATCTGACAAAGGGCTAATATCCAGAACCTACAAAGAACTCAAACAAATTTACAAGAAAAAAACAAACAACCCCATCAAAAAGTGGGCAAAGGATATGAACAGACATTTCTCAAAAGAAGACATTCATACAGCCAACAGACACATGAAAAAATGCTCATCATCACTGGCCATCAGAGAAATGCAAATCAAAACCACAATGAGATACCATCTCACACCAGTTAGAATGGCGATCATTCAAAAGTCAGGAAACAACAGGTGCTGGAGAGGATGTGGAGAAATAGGAACACTTTTACACTGTTGGTGGGATTGTAAACTAGTTCAACCATTATGGAAAACAGTATGGCGATTCCTCAAGGATCTAGAACTAGATGTACCATACGACCCAGCCATCCCATTACTGGGTATATACCCAAAGGATTATAAATCATGCTGCTATAAAGACACATGCACACGTATGTTTATTGTGGCACTATTCACAATAGCAAAGACTTGGAATCAACCCAAATGTCCATCAGTGACAGACTGGATTAAGAAAATGTGGCACATATACACCATGGAATACTATGCAGCCATAAAAAAGGATGAGTTTGTGTCCTTTGTAGGGACATGGATGCAGCTGGAAACCATCATTCTTAGCAAACTATCACAAGAACAGAAAACCAAACACTGCATGTTCTCACTCATAGGTGGGAACTGAACAATGAGATCACTTGGACTCGGGAAGGGGAACATCACACACTGGGGCCTATCATGGGGAGGGGGGAGGGGGAGGGATTGCATTGGGAGTTATACCTGATGTAAATGATGAGTTGATGGGTGCAGCACAGCAAGATGGCACAAGTATACATATGTAACAGACCTGCACATTATGCACATGTACCCTAGAACTTAAAGTATAATAAAAAAAAATTAAAATTAAAAAATAAAAATTTTTTTAAAAAATTAAAAAAAAAAAACACTCCGTGGAACTTGTTTTCTGCATATTACTCATTAGGTAATGCTTGAGAGGTTTGACTTTAGACTTTTCCCCAAATCTTTACCTCCTTTCCGTCCCTCTGTAAGTAAGTTGAAGAAAAATGTTATTCTAGTAATTAAATCAATATGATCTCAAATAGAGCTGAATGTCAACATTCTTTCAAACATCTGGACCAAAAGTAAAAACCTGATTTGGCCATCTTCATTTCACATTTTGGAATACCCGGATATTTGACCTCTCACACAGCCAGCCAAATTTTCTTCCATTAATTTCTTCACTACTTTGACCTGAAGGAAAATTTTTAAATCTATTCACCCTTGTTTTATGAAAGTACATTACCATGAATTGAGTTTTTAAAATAATCTTAGGATTATTTAAAATCCTAGAAAAAAATGTTCATGATATATTGATAAGCAAAATGTAAGTCACCAAACAGAATGCTCCACATATACAGTCATGTTCTATAAAGTTGCTGCCAACACTGAATTAGCAAATATTGAACCACTGCTCCTAAAGGAAACAAAGGGTTAGGTTCCTGTGAGCCTCTGGTCACACAATATTTTTGTTAATTGATCAATACATAATCTTTGTTTCTTGTGTTTCTGCTTAAAGACGCCTTATTTACATTATTGCTTCACTAACTGGAACTCACTACTGACAGCACTGTAACTTACTTATGTCTGAAGGAAACTTATCTAATACACATGACTTTCTCTGTGCCATACATTACAGCCATCCTGAGTCAGGAACACTAGACAGCACTTCAGCACTACTCTTGGGGGCCATTTCAAATGGCAAGATCGCCAGCAAAAACACAGAAATGCAAAATATGTGGCCCTAAACAGAACATGAAAAGCACATTTGTTTACAATACGAAAGCTCCAACAGTAAGGCAGAGCTTCTCTGTATTCAGCCTCAGCTGGGAATATGGCCCTCGGAGAATTCAAACATTTTGCCTCTCTGCACATGTCTGTGAATGGCCATGACAACGGCATGAGTATTGATTTGGGGGCTACAAATACATTTCGATAAGTGAATTTGCAAATACAGAATTCACAAATAATGAGAAACAATGGTACTATTTTTACAATCATAAAGAATGTTATCAAACTTTAAAAAAATCTTAGCCCCCATAGGATGACAAGAATAGTGATTGTAGTATACTGGCCATGTACTCAGTGTGTTCTGAGCAGCGCAATACAAATTTCTCTCCTTGAATTAGGCACAATTGTTCCATTTTGCTGATAATGAACACAACTGGATTTTCCCTTCTGATTCTACCTTTTTCTATTGATCCTATAGACATCACAAGAAACAAATGTGGCCCCATTTCCTTTTACCACAAATTTATGATTATAAGAAGACATTCTCCCATTTTCCCAATGTGAACATTTTAATATAGCATCCTTAAATGATGCAAACAAGATTGTAATATTTTAGATCAAGTAGCCAAACAATGTAGTTGCACATAGATAATTTAAACCTTACATATCACAGAATAAGGTGTTATTTTGCTTTTTGTTGCTCTCTAAGTATTTCATACGATAATTTTATTCAAACTGCTCACCTCTTTTAACATCCATTTCTCTAGCATCCCTAGAACCAGATTTTTAACCATTACATGCCATTTTGCATTTATGTCCATTTCCTTTCTAAGTTGTTATACACACTTTTAAAACATGTAAATGGCACAATCACTCTAATTTTTATCCCAAGCTTCAAGTATCCATTGGCACATTAGGATAGTGCTATGCCTCAAATCTTCTGTGACGATCTGACAAAATATTTCTTTTTAAAGTGTCCTTCAAAAGCTAATTTACAATTAATGACACTTGAAAAGCTGAACTCTTCTTCCTAAGGATAATTACTACTCAAGTATTAATATTCTCTCCCACTCCCACTCTTCCTCTCTTATTCTTCCTGGTGACCTATAAATATCCTAAATGAGAATTGATTGAGATCAATTAAGGCTAAGTGTGTCTTCCATACATAATACATATTGTTGAAAGTAAAACAACTAAGATTACTGTCCTATAATAGAAGATAATTTGTAAGGGTTTCAATACTGGGCAACTCCTTCCTTTTGGAAAAATAATTTGAGGGAGGGGAGGAGGGAAATTTTTCTTACATCTGGGCACATATTATAATTTTATTCCAATAAACTAACGAAGCCTCTCCATGGGCCATAGGCCCCTCCTAGAAAATCTGACCTCCTATTTCCCAAAGCTGGATGAACCATGGCTTTACCTGTATATCTGGTGGTGAGGAAAAGCTAGCAGGGAATTAGTATACAGGGTGATGGAACTGGATATTAGATTTTTGTCAGGTAATAGTTTGCAAATATTTTCTCTCATTCCGTGAGTTCTCTGTTTACTCTGTTAATAGTTTCTTTTGCTGTGCAAAAGCTCTTTAGTTAATTAGGGCCCACTTGTCAATTTTTGGTCTTGTGGAAATTGCTTTTGAGGACTTAGTCATAAATTCTTTGCAAAGCTATGTACTGAACGGTATTCCTTGGATTTTCTTCTAGGATTTTTATTGTTTGAAGTCTTACACTTAAATTATTGATTCATCTTGAGTTAATTTTTTATATGGTGATAAGTAGGGGTTCAATTTTATTCTTTTTGGTTTCATGTGAATTTTAGAATTGTTCTTTTCTAATTCTGTGAAGAATGACATTGGTAATTTGATAGCACTAAATCTGTATATTGCTTTGGGTAGTATGGCCATTTTAACAATATTAATTCTTACAATACATGAGCATGGAATGTTTTCCCATTTATTTGTGTCATCTCTGATTTCCTTCAGCATGTTTTGTAGTTCTCTTTGTGGAGATCTTTCACCTTCTTGATTAGATGTATTCTTTGGTATTTTATTTTTTGACTCTATCGTAAAAGGGATTGGGTTCTTAACTTGGCTCTCAGCTTGAATGTTATAGATGGACAGACATGCTACCATTGTCATTGTACATGGACTTGATATCTTGAAACCCTGATGAAGTCATTTATCAGTTCAAGTGATTTTTTGGATGAGTCCTTAGGGTTTTCTAGGTATAGAATTATATCATCAGCAAAGAGAGATGATTTGACATCTTATTTTTCCTATTTGGATGCCTTTTATTTATTTCCCTTTCCTGACTGCTCTGGCTAGGAATTCCAGTACTATGTGAATTAGAAGTGGTGAGAATGGGCATCTCTGGCTTATTTTTGTTCTTAAAGGGAGTGCAGCCAGCTTTTTCCTTTTCAGGATGATGTTGGCTATGGATTTGTCAAAGTTGCTGATGGTTTGAATCAGAATAGAGGCAAGGATGATAAAATTTGTCAGCAGAGTGGAATGGGAAAGGATTTGAAATACAGTTTTGAATTTAAATGGAAAGGTCTTGCTAATAAATGTGGGTGATGGGGAAAGGGAAGAATCAAGGATGATTCCTGGGTTTATGATTTCTGGAATAACTGGTTTGATTTCAAAATGGGGAAGAGAATAGGGTTCGGAGTGATATCAAGTCATCCATTTTGGATGAGTTATATTTTGTCTCTTTATTAGACATCCAATCAGAGGTGTCAAATTAGCATATGCTAATAAGACAAGCTCAGCGAAGAAACCAAAGTTACAGACATAAATTTGTAGAGGTCACTGTTAGGTTTCCTGGGGAGAATGTGTAATGATATTTAAAAACAAAACAAACAGGCAGCCTGGGCAACATAGTGACAGAGTGAGACTCTCTCTCTACAAAAAAAAATGAAAACAATTCACCCAGGCATGGTGGTGCATGCCTGTAGTCCTAGCTACTCAGGAGACTAAGGCAGGAGGACCACTTGAGCCCAGGAGTTTAAGGCTACAGTGAGCTATGAATGGCTCTTATTATTTTGAGGTATGTTTCTTCAGTACCAAGTTTCTTGAGGGTTTTTATCATGAAGGGATGTTGGATTTTGTGGAAACTTTTCTCTGTGTCTATTGAGATAATCATATGGTTTTTGTTTTTAATTACCTTTATGTTTATGAGTCCCATATATAGATTTTCATATGTTGAACCAACCTTGCATCCCAGGAAGAAAACCTACTTGATTGTGATGAAATAACTTTTTGGTGCACTGGTGGATTCAGTTTGCTAGTATTTTGTTGAGGATTTATGCATCTATGTGCATGAGGAATATTGGCCTGTGGTTTTCTTTTTTCATTGCGTCTTTGCATACAATCAGTTAGGGAGGAGTTCCTCCTCCTCGATTTTTTGGAATAATTTCAGAAGATTTGGTACCAGCAATTTTCTGTATGTCTGGTAGAATACAGCTGTGAATGTATCTGGTTCAGGACTTTTTATGGTTCACTTCTGTCTGACTGATTCGATTTTGGAATCTGATAATGGTCTGTTCGAGATTTTAATTTCTTCCTGATTCAATCTTGGGAAGTCGTGTGTTTCCAGGAATTTGTCCATTCCTCTCTCTACATTTTCTAGTTTGTATGCATAGATGTGTTCATAATAGTCTCTGAGGACCTTTTGTATTTCTCTGGAATTAATTATAATATCACCTTTGTCACCTCTGTGCTTATTTGTTTTTTGCAGTCTATCAAGCTTGTTTATTTTTTCAAAGAGCCAACCTTTGGTTTTATAAACCTTTTGTATGGAATTTTGGGTCTCAGTTTCATTCCGCTCTGCTCTGATTTTAGTTATTTATTTTCTTCTGCTAGTTTTGGGGTTAGTTTGCTCTTGCTTTTTAAGTTCCTCTAGGTGTGATGTTAGAGTATTAATCTGAGATCTTTCTAACTTCTTGATGTAGGTATTTAGAGCTATAAACTTCCCTCTTAATACTTCTTTTGTTGTATCCAGAGATTTTGCTATGTCATGTTTCTGTTTTCATTTATTTCAAATACTTTTTTAGTTTCTGCCTTAATTTTGTTGTTTACCCAGAAGTCATTCAGGAGCAAGTTGCTTAATTTCCTTGTAATTGTGTGGTTTTGAGAGATCTTCTTGGTCTCTTCTTCCTGGTATTCATTTCCACTTTTATTCCACTGTGGTCCAAAAGTATGGTTGGTATGAATCCGATTTTTTTTAATTTATTGAAATGCTTTATGGCTGAATATGTGGTTGATCTTAGAGTATGTTTTATGTGCAAACAAGAAGAATGTATATTCTGTAGTTGATGGATGGAGTGGTTGGTAGATATCTATTAGGTCCAATTAGTCAAGTGTTAAATTTAAGTCTAGTATTTCTTTGATAGTTTTTTGCCTCAATGATGTGTTGAACAGTGTCAGTGGGGTGTTGAAGTCTCCCACTATTATTGTGTGGGCTATATAAGACTTTTCATTTGTCTGGAAGTACTTGCTTTATGAATCTGAGTACTCTGATGTTGGGTATTGATATATTTAGGTTAGTTAAGTCTTTTTGAATTGAACCCTTTATCATTACGTAATGCCCTTCTCTGTCCTTTTTTACTGTTGTTAAAGACTGTTTTATCTGATATAAGAATAATGATCCCTGCTCTTTTTTCTTTTTCATTTGTGTGATAGATCTTTCTCTACCTCTTTACTTTGAGCCTATGGGCACTGTTGCAAGTGAGATAGGTCTCCTGAAGATGGCAGATGAGTGGGTCTTACCTTTCGTCTTTATCCAACTTGCCACTGTGTGCCTTTTTTTTTTTTTTTTCTTGAGATGGAGTCTCGCTCTGTCGCCCAGGCTGGAGTGCAGTGGCGCGATCTCGGCTCACTGCAAGGTCCACCTCCCGGGTTCATGCCATTCTCCTGCCTCAGCCTCCCAAGTAGCTGGGACTACAGGCGCCTGCCACCACGCCCGGCTAATTTTTTGTATTTTTAGTAGAGACAGGGTTTCACCATGTTAGCCAGGATGGTCTCGAAGTACTGACCTCATGATCCGCCCGCAGCCTCCCAAAGTGCTGGGATTACAGGTGTGAGCCATCACGCTCAGCCACTGTGTGCCTTTTAAGTGGAGCATTTAGACTATTTACATTCAAGGTTAATATTGGTGTGTGAGGTTTTGATCTTATTGTGGAGTTGTTAGCTGGTTACTTTGTAGTTTCTATTGTGTAGTTTATTTTTAGGGTCTATGAACTACCTACTTACGTTTCTTGAGTGAAAAACCCATTTTTAAAAAAATATGGAATGCTCCATGAATTTGTCATCCTTGTACAGGGGCCATGCTAATCTCTGTATTGTTCCAATGAAAACCCAGTTTTGAATGGCCAAAAAAATTACTCTATGAACAGACTCTCTAAAGAAGAGTTTCCTATGGCAAATAAACCTATAAAGAGATGCTCGGTGTCATGAGGAAAATAATCAAAACCACAAGGAGATATCACTATATACATATTAAAATGGCTAATATTTTTTAAGTGACAATACTTAAAGTTGGTGAATACATGAAGCAACTGGAACTCTCCTAAATAGTACTTAATATTGGTAGGGATGAAAAATGGTGCAGCTACTTTAGACAAGAGTTTGGTAGTTTTTATAAAAGTAAACCTCCACCTGCCATATGACCCAGCAATCCCACTCCTAGGTATTTACACAAGAGAAGTAAAAACATACATTCACACAAAGATCTGAATGTTAATGTTCATAAACACTTTTTGGAATTGCCAGAAATTAGAAATGACCCAAATGTTCCTCAAGTGGTGAATGGATAAACACATTTTGATATATCCATGCACTAAAATGTTGCTAAAATAAAAGAACAGAAAAGAACTTATGCTGAAACAACATGAATGAATCTCAAAGCATGCTATGTGAAAGCAGCTAGATACAAAAACCACCATGCTATCTGATGCCATTTATACAACATTCTGGAAAAAGTAAAACTATACAGAGATAAAATAGCTAAGTGGTTATCAGAGGCTGGGAATGAAAAAAGGAGGCTGACAGCAAAGAGGCAAAAGGTAACTTCTTAGGGGAGGCAAAAGGTAACTTTTTAGGGGATTCAGTGGTTATTACATAATTGAAAATTTTACTGTATGTAAATGATTCTTCAATCAGTATGATACCTCAAAGTTACTATGGGCAGCATGGTTGGCTATCTAAACCCAGTTTATCAAAGAGAGAAGAAAGAATAATGAAAAACTCATGACTTCCTGGAAACATTCCTGGCCATCTCCCTTCAAAGATGCTAAAGTCTCTACAAGTTCAGACAAGACCTTGGTTGAACTATGTTTCCTATGGGGAAAAGCATTAATATCATCATCCACCCCAAATACTAAGTGACGATATTATCTTTCCCTACTGGGGAGAGATATTTCAAGTATAAATATGATCTTAATTAGATGCTCCTCTTTCCAACCCAGTTATGAATTCAGTTTCGCCTATGTCAGAAGTAGATGGGAGAACTCAATTAAAGCCAGTCACTGGGAAAACAGCATTAGCATAGATGTGGAACCTAAAAAGCATATGACAGGTATACTTCTATAACCTCATCCATGACATTGACCATTATGATCTCAATGGGCATTTCTATTTTGCCTTTTCAGTATGTTCATAATATACAACAAAAACAGTCCATTTGAATGATGTTCAATTTTAAAATATGAGCTTAAAGAAACACACAAACCTATTCAAATCCTGTGCTAAGTTGCTTTGTCTTCAATAATACTGAATTAGTACGAGCTCTTGACTATTGATTTCATTACTTTGACAGCTGAAATAACATGTTCATGCCTTCTGTCTGTCTTGACTATTTGGGGTTAGAAAAAGAATGTCAGGTTATGCATGGTATTTTCTAAATTAACTTGAGCTCTGCATTTGTCTACAGGCCTACAAGGTTCAATCCGTAGGCTTGGTACCTGAGGAGGTGGCAGGCACAAGTGGAAGTTTCCGCTTGGCTAGGTGCCACTGTCATAAGAAGCCAGTGTCACCTTTTGTAATGTAAAGGAATAAAATAATTTAATCTTTTAAAACAGATTAAATAATGCATTCTGCCCTGAAAGAGATAAATTAATGCGTAAAGTACAAAAAGTAATCCCTTTGATAAGCATGCTATCATGCTTGTCTATTTTCTCTCATGACTGTGAAATCAGAGTGAAAATTTAGCACTGATTATAAACATCTTAAAACTTAAAGTTGCAAGGAAAAAAAAAGAGGTAATGATGGTGATGAAAATTGCAATGTCATGGCTAGTTCAGAAAAGCTTCTTCAGAATGCAACAGCTTTCCAGGAACAGCAGAGGGAGGGGCTGTGCCTGTCAGACCAGAAATAGCAGCAGGCCAAGGGGCCTGTTGTCCATTCCTCCCAAACCTCCATCAACAGAAAACCTCCTGAATGATCCGAGTAACCAGAACATCTTTCCTTTATTTCACTTGTAAAAGAAAAGGCAAATTTCAACACAGGAAGTTACCCTGACCTCCAGGGATGGTGAATTGAATCCAGAAGATGGACTGCTCAAAATGGTATGAAAAGACTGAAATGATTTATTTTAAGAAAATGACAAAGAAAAGGAGAAGGAGAGAGGAAGCCACCATGGAGAAGAGAGAGTGATAAAATTTTGGAATTTGCAGAGACCTGGGCCAAAAATGCAGGCACTCAATTTGGAGGGTAGGGGGCAGGAGCACAGCAGTTCTTCTCTCTGACCCTTCCTGAGGGCTCACGGCCTGAAGACACCTGGCACGGATGGGGAAAAGGGCCTACGAACAGATGTGCATTTCAGCCTGAAACAGAGGAGTTGTGAACCCCAGGATCCCATCCAACCCCATGCAGTGACTACCACCCTCCAAGCACGCAGGGCCCATTCTGGAACAGCTAAAACAGAGGTCTGATCTCCTGCTCTGGAGTTCAGGGAAATGGATACAGAAGTATAAGGCAGAGGACTGGAAACAGGGTTTAGGGAATGGTAGTGAGATACGGAGTTCAGGGAATGGTAACAGATACAATGTATGTCAGAGTTATGAGGCATACTCACAAAACCAGTACCCCAACTCAACCACCAAGCTCAGAAAGAGACCATGCCCAACACAGGGAATCCCCTTAAGACCCCCTGACTGCACCCCTCTGCCTCTGCCTCTGCCTCTGCCTCAGAGGGAACAACTATTTCTAGTTTTGTGCTTATCCTTCTCAAAAAAAAAAAAAAAAAAAAAAAAAAGGTTTTTTCTAGATTATGTCTGTATTCCTAAACAATATACTGTTTAGCTGTGCTTGGCTTTTAGCGTGATAAAAATGGTATCATCTCATATTACTGACTCTGAATTTTTGAGGCTGTCACTGTCACCCATCTATCTCCTGATGGTGGCAGCTTTGGGTCATTCATTTCCACAGTTGTATCATATCTCACTAAGTAAATATACCCAGCTTTTATTCATCTATTTTCCGATGGTTGGACATCTACATTATTCTCATTCTGGCTACTACCAAGGCTGCTAAAAACATTCTGTTGTACATGCTTTTGTAGTACTCAGGGGCAGGAATTTCTCCCGGGTATAGAGAGAATTAGTGGGTTCATAGGACTTACTTACATTCAAATTTATAAGACAATGCTTTTTGAAGTGCTTGTATCAGCTTACACTCATGCCAACAGTGTATGTTCTGTTTTTATATTTCTGAGTACTTGATCTTATCAAATTTCTTAATGTTTATAAATTGAAGAGTATTTAAAAAGTATCATATGATGTCTTAATTTTCATTTTCCTGAATATTAGTATTTTCAATTAAAGGCAGTCAAGAAATTTTTAAGAAATGTAGTCAAGAAAATAAACTCAACCCATACTATTGAGTTTTTCCTCATTTTTTTTTTTTTTTTACTATTTATGTTTCCACCTATGAGAAATGTCTATCTGTATCCTTTTTTCCTCTTTTCCATTAGGTTGTTTTTATGAATTTATAATGGTTCTTTATATATGCTGGATACTAATCCTTTTCCAGCTATACATGTTGCAATTACATCTATACATTTTAGATTTGTCTTTTCCTATTTTATAGTGTCTAGTGTCTTCTAAAGAATTTTTTTTTTTTTTTTTTTTTTTTTTTTTTTTGAGAAGGAGTCTCACTCTGTCACCCAGTCTGGAGTGCAGTGGTATGATGTTGGCTCACTGAAACCTCCACCTCCAGGGTTCAAGTGATTCTCCTGTCTCAGTCTCCCGAGTAGCTGGGATTACAGGCGCCTGCCACCACACCTGGTTAATTTTTCTATTTTTAATAGAGACAGGGTTTCACCATGTTGGTCAGGCTGGTCTCGAACTCCTGACCTCAAGTGATCCACCTGCCTCAGCCTCCCAAAGTGCTGGGATTACAGGTGTGAGCCGTGCCCCTGGCCTAAAGAATATCTTAATAACTAAAAAAGTAATCCATATTCAAGGTGAAGAACTCTCAATATCATAAAAATGTCAAGTCTACCAAAAGCAGTCTATAGCTTCGGTCCACTTCCAGTCAAAATCCCAACTGGTTTTTAAGGTAAGTTACCTCGTAATTCACCTTCCTGTTTGAGTCAATAATTATTTTATGCAAAAATGAGCATGGAATGGAATAAGCAGCCTTTCCCACTCCTGAATAGTGGAGCAGGCATGAGCCACGTGGATGCAGGTTTGAGTCCGAGTCCTGTGTTCACCAGCTCTGCACTTGAGCAGAATACTTCTCAAAGTGTCTATTTCCCTGTTTTTATTGGAGACAAGAACACCTAATGATAGCATTGCTAAGCGAGATAACATATATAAACTCTTCTAGAGTCATGGTACATAGTAGGTGCTCAGTAACTGCAGACTGCCTTCTTCCCCATGCTTCCTTTTGTCTCACCATCCTCCCTAGAAGCATAGGGCTATATGGGCTTCCTGAGCCCAGCAGCCCAGACCCTATTAGAAAACAGAGGCTCCCAGAGGCCCTGCCCTTGGCTGGACACCCTGAAGTTCTCATGGGGGAGTGGGCTACACACACCTGCAGGGACTGGGTACCTGGGCATGGAGGAGGCAAACAGACAGGCAGGGCCCACAGGTCCAGGTCATCCTACCCCCATCCACAGCCATTGAGACTGATTTAATAGTAATATTAAAAATAATGATAAGCAATAATAAATAAATAAATAAATAATAATGCTATTTATTGTAAAACCACTTAGCAAAGTCAAATTAGCCCCTGGCTAAGATTAGTGTCACTTTCATTATTGTTATTTTTACATGTCAGTTATCTCATTTAATTCTCATGACCACGCTATGACATCAGTCTTGTTTCTTTTTTTCTTGGCATTTGACAGCCCAATATGCAGAGGCTCAGAGGGGCCAAGGAGGTTCCTTGTGCAGGGTCATGTGGGTACCAAGTGTTGGAGGCAGGATGAGAAGCAAACAATCCACTTCCACTGAGGCTCCACCTCCCACTGTTGTCAGCTCAGTGCCAATAGCTGCCTTTTCCTCCATGTCATGGACAGTCTAGCCCATGGCATGCTGCCAACTGGCCTCTCCATCTTGACCAAACCTCCATAAGGCCTCTGTTTGCAGGGTCCTGTAGACACAAAGTCTATGCCTCCTATTCAGACCTGAGCCTTTCCCTGCAGGGTGGACACTCCACAGAACACCTGGTAGGAACAGACCCCTTTCCCTTTTCCTGGCCAGAGTGCCCTACGACTCTTCTGCCCTCAAGCCCAGTCCTGTAGTCCACAGTCTTCACGACCCATCCACAGCTGAGCCTAAGCAGAGCAGACTTTTGCCAGGTACACACCTGGCCAATACGCAGCCTATCTTGTGGTATGGTATTGTGGGTCAGGAGGGGGGCATGTAACCCACAGACTGGAGAAAATAACAATAGTGACTAACCAAGACAGGTGTATAGAAAGTATTCAGTGCAACATTTTATAATAAACCTTCAAGTGGCTTCAGTGTAAATGTCATTGTTTCTCCTAGACATCTGCATCTGTATTTGTTCCGTGCATTAACTCAAAATGACTTCTGATGAGACTTTAATTGCTTAGTCATGCAAAGGCAGAGTGTACTAGTGCACCTTGCCATGGGCCTCATCTCTGTCATTCATTGTCACCTTCAGACAGTCATTCCCCTTCCTGGCTTTTCTATCTGTAAAAATGAATAATCAGTGATCACCAAGGGCCCTTCCTGGTCAAACGTATCTCCTTCCATTAGCTTTCCAATTATGCATCCAGTTCAACCAATTAAAAAACATTGATTAAATGATGTTCCAGGGCCTGCCAAAAGTGAAAATGCTTTTCATCTCTGTGCTAGAACATGATATAAATCTGTTTTTATATCACGCAGAATGGAAAATACGGAGCACTAAGATCAAAGATAATAGCCTGAAGGCCTTGACTGTCTCTTCCTTTCCCCTGGAATGTGATACCAAGCAATACCTGGTCCTCCCCTGAGCAGATAAAACTTACACTTCCGGGCATCTCACTTGCACTCACACAGGCGCCTTCCATGGCCTGGGGAGGGGCTTCAGCAGTGTATGCACGTGGTCATATGTTTTTGTCCTATTTTCAAAAGTAAGACATTTTAACTGCAATTAGTGAAGGCTGTGTCTCTTCCCACTGATGACGTCCCCCTCCAATCAGGCTTTCCATCATGTTAAGTAGAAGGGGAGTGAGAGACTCCCCATGAGAACTTTTGGGGTCTAGCTAAGGATAAATTGAGTTGGGGGCACATTTACTTTGACTTGACTTGAGTAGAATATGTGCATGTGGTTCACAGTAACTTCCTCAGAGAGCTGAGTTACTGCTGTCCTGGTGTAGGAATGATGTCCAGGGATACCTCTACCACCCTTCAAGCGGGCTCACTCAGCGTCATGATACCAAGATGCAGGGCCAGAAGTCATGTCCTGACATGGTCATGTGTTACTGTCCACAACACTAGGAGCATGTGATTAGAGAAGGAGAAAAAAAATAGATACAGAAGCTGGTCTGAAATATCCTTCCAAATCTCACAACTCATATGTGACATATGAAAGAAAATTGATGGAGGAAATTTAAAATTTGGCAGCGATTCTAAATATTCACCTGACATTAAAGTGCTTTTTATCTGTATAGCAGGTTGAGAAGCTAAAAGAAACATCTCTAATTATGAATAACATCAAAAAATGTTTAATTAACCACAACAGAGTAAAGACTCCATTATCTTGAGATTCTCTCTATAAAAAGCAATATCAAAAAAAAACTCCTATCAAAGACGATGTAGGCAAAAGATCAAAAAAAAAATTAGAGTATTCCAGGCAGATAATTAATTTAAAATATTATGTTACTTTGTGATGTTTGTAGTTTTGTCAACTTAAAAATTGTGTAGCTTGTGATTTATCTTCTCTTCTACATATCCTCTTTCATACCTAATTTTATTAATTCATAAATTGTATTAGTATTCTGAAAGAGGATCCTCCAACTACAGAAGAACAAAGCCCCCCACCACCAGTACCTGCTCCCTACCTGCACCTGAACTTGACAATCTTCAGTTTTTCAATTTTTCTGAGTGGCCTGGGGTCTCAGAGTGGATGTCACTTGCAGGGCAGTAAAGGGGATGGCAGAGGGATGGCCACCAGACAGCCAATCCTAGGAGACATAAGCAAGCCAAGCATGGCAGTGGACCTGATCCAACCACTTGTATTGTCTTCATGAGACCAGATGCCAGGAGACACCTGATCCCTGCTCTCTTGCCTCATTGAGGGCAAATAATAAACACGACACCACACACACACACACACACACACACACACACACACACAGAGCAAGTCAGCAGGGCCCATCCAAAGGCTTCAGGCAGGAGCTCTGCAGGCACTCCTCCGTCTTCCTCTTCTGTAGCCTTACAGCCCACCTCTGACAAGAGATTCGGACGCCTTGAGTTCCTGTGCTTACCAACAGCCAGGCCAAGGAGAGTCCAGGAATACCATCTGCTTTCCATGAGAAAGGAATTTCTCACATGACACAGGGAGAGTATGTCCCCCCGCTGGAATTGGGAGGATGACATGAGACAGAAGGGGTGGGAGCAGAGTTTCTAGAATGTTGAGCGTAGACGCTTATAGAGTCCACACGAAAGATGGAAACAAAGTCCAAACCCTGCACTTAAGCTTTGTTTAACCAGTACAATTTATCTTTTCATCTGAGCAAGCTCCAGTTCTGCCAAGTAGTCACCACTCTATATCCCTGACCCAGGGCCACTGTGAGTATCAATATTACCCGTCAGGGCTCAGAAATTATTGAAACTTGCAGATAGGTTACTTGAGTCTGCAAGGACTTGGGGTGCTGCAGCCAGAGAGGATGCAAACACGTTACCTCCACTATGTTCTCAGACTCTCAGACCATTTGCTTTGGTTCCCAGGAGCTTCTGCCCAGCCCAGCTCCCCTGTTGGCCCCATGGAAGTTGAACTTGAGGCTCCAGAGGCAGGCTACGCAAGGAGCTCCTTGCTGGCATGCCTCCACACGGTATCCATCAGCACCTGCTCCGATTCACGCCAAGGTGACATGCACACATTTGAGTTGGTGAGATACTTAAGGGGCAGGACTTCTGGTTCATTAAGCAGCGCCCTGCAGGACTAGGTACTTGACAGGGGGGATAAATAACTCGGTTAGTAAAGACTGTCTGTCATCTCCAGCTTGCCAGGAAAGCAACTATCAAGAGCTTCCTTCTGATGAAATATCAATTTCTGTGCATCACTATGCAGCAGTGACTTCCTCCGCCCACCCTCACCCCCCTGCATCCATCAATCTCCCTTACAGAAATGATTACAGATAAATGGACAGTAAAAATCACAACTGCCCCAGGCATCTCTAACTCCCTGTTGCAGTTTTCACATGCAGCATGCAGTGTGAGTTTTGCCCTCAGAGGGGCTCTGTCTGCAGGCTGCTCTTGCCTTTCCCAGTGGGAAACAAGAGTGGAGCCTGCCTCTGTTATTCGCTAAATCTTTCCAATATGCAAGCCTTTAGCTTCACCTTCGACAATGCTGGACAACTCAATGTCAAAAATAGCCTGTTTCATCGCCGATACACAAGGCCAACCCTAGGCACCAAAAATGAAGATGAATGCCAAATCTCACTTCCTGGTTCCTCACATCCTTCTTGATTTTTAAAAAAGTGAGAAAAAAAAATCTGAAGTGGACAAGAAGTTTATTTGGCCTCCTGCTGAAAAGATACTAGTTTAATACACATTTTTTTAAACTTTATTTTCTTACAAGCATTCGGCACTTAGCATGTACCAGGCCATATACTGAGCATTTTGCACACATTACCTTCTTTAATCCTTGCAATAACCCTTGAATTAAGTAGTGAGCTAGAAAGAAAGAGGCAGAATGGGCCAGAAATCCAACTTTCTTGGATTCCAATTCTGTGCTGTGTCTTGGTGCATAATTTTAAGAATCGTGAGTATCTCCCTTCAAGAACCTTCCCCACTTCCACCACTTCAGAAGTACATCCTGGAAGGGACCAGGTAGAGGCAGAGCCAGCGGCTGGCTGCTGGGAGCAGAAGTAGAGAGGGCTACTTAGTACTCTCCTTCACCTCTTGGCAGAGATGATAAAAAGGAAAATTAAAAGTATAAAGACTTAGATAGTCCCAGGTTAAGAAAAGAGAAGAAAACCCAAAGTATATTAATATTAACCAAAAGGTATAAAAATATACACCTGGCTGGGCACAGTGGCTCACACTTGTAATCCCAGCACTCTGGGAGGCTGAGGCAAGCAGATCACCTGAGGTCAGGAGTTCAAGACCAGCCTGACCAACATGCAGAAACCCTGTCTCTACTAAAAATAAAAATTAGCTGGGCATGGCGGTGCACACCTGCAATACCAGCTACTCGGGAGGCCGAGACAGGAGAATCATTTGAACCTGGGAAGCAGACACTGCAGTGAGCCGAGATCCCACCATTGCACTCCAGCCTGAGCAACAAGAGCAAAACTCTGTCTCAAAAAAAAAGAAAGAAAGAAAGAAAGAAAGAAAGAAAGAAAGAAAGAAAGAAAGAAAGAAAGAAAGAAAGAAAGAAAGAAAGAAAGAAAGAAAGAAAAGAAAGGGAAAAAACCATATATATCCCTAAATCTGGGATGCTTGGCTCAAATCTGCCCTACAAAATTGACCCAAGTTGACATTGTATCTCTTAAGAAAGGGGTTTAGAACCATAATATATACACACAAATACAAAAAGTACAGAATATAATGTAATTAACACCATGCATTCCCCCTCCAAAAATGAGTAAGTATTGTTTCCACCTCTAAAAATCACAGGTTTACTAACCTCTTCTAAGAAACTAGACAAAGGGGCCTTCTAAGAAATGTTTTCGATGGTGCCACCTGGTGGATTCATCCTAAAAGTGCTATCTGCTCTTGCTCACCATTAAACTGACTTAAGAGGACAAATTCTCATACATAATGAGATATTCAGCTCACTAATTTTTCCCCCCAGCTTTCCTTTATTTTCTCTCTGGGCATCCTCAGCCTCCCTTCCATTCCACTACAATCAACTGATCCTTGGAGTTCCCATTTCATTTCATAGCCTTTCTGCGGCATTAGAGCAATTTTACAGCAAGATTTACAACAATGTCAGGAATAAAGAAAACTGTTGTAAAACAGCCATGGACAACATTATAAACTGGCAATAAAATCAACCATAATGCACAGCTGGTATTTATGTAGGCCACCTGTTCCATTTTAGCTACTCCTGATCCCTGCTTTCATCCCATTCACTGTGCTTTGAAAGACTTTTTACTTGTCTCCTTCTCCTCTAAGGGTCTTTAGAACTGATAAGTTCCAGAATGTGCTCAGTCCTCATATTGGGGTACCCTTGCTCATCTATGAGCCCAAAGGCCCAACATGGTTGAACCTTGCTTCTCAGTCTTTGAACTCTGCCAAAACCTGGATATTGAACAGAAGAAATGTTTCAGCGAAACCCTCATGCAACTGCAAGATACATTTAAATATAAATACATATACTCATCCAAAAAAATTAAATAGTCAAGGAACTATGTACTGTTTACCCACTATGGAGAAAATGCTAGGGCCATAATTTGTAGGAGTGCTTCCCATTTAATGAGCAGCCTGTAAGCATGAGCTTAAAATTTTACACATTATCTCTAATCCTTGCAGCAACTCTTCAAGGTTGCTTGAATCAATTACTCACTACCTCTGCGACTTCAGTAAATAATTCCATCAACCTCAATTTAGAATTTGGCCTATCAGGACAAGATGTGGTGGCTCACGCCTGTAATCTTAGCAATTTGAGAGGCTGAGGTGGGCAGATCACTTGAGGTCAGGAGTTTGAAACCAGCCTGGTCAACATGGTGAAACTCCATCTCTACTAAAAATACACACACACACACACACACACACACACACACACACACACAAATTAGCCAGGCGTGGTGGTGCATGCCTGTAGTCCCAGCTAGGTCAGGAAGCTGAGGCAGGAGAATTGCTTGAACCCAGTAGGTGGAGGTTGCAGTAAGCTAAGATAGCACCACTGCACTCCAGCCTGGGAAGCTCTGTCGAAGAAGAGGGAGAGGAGGAAGAAGAAGAAGAAGGAGAGGATGAGTAAGAGGAAGAGGGTGGAAGAGGAGGAAGAGGGGAAGGGGAGGGGAAGGGGGAGGAGGAGGAGGAGGAGGAAAAGGAGAAGGAGGAGGAGGAAGAAGAAGGAGGAGGAGGAGGTGGCAGCCTACCAAGTGTGTGGAATTGTAGTGAAAATCTAGAGTAGCTGTCATAAAGGTAAGATTCACCAAATGTTTATTCTGTACTAAGCATCCTTATAGGAACTCTCCACATATTAACTCATTTTATATAGTCACAATCAACCTATGAAATGAGTACTATTAATATGCCCAGTTCATAAATGAAAGCTGATACACAGACAAGTTAAGTAACTTGCCAAAGGCCACAAACCGGTAAGCAGCAAAGCCAGGATGTGAATCCCCCAAAATCATATTCCAGAGCACTGTGTTCTTTATACAGAGAGATATGACTGTTATTTAGATCATTAATTTTTAAAGATCAAGAGGTGAATTCAGCATAAATGGTGGAATAAATACTGACAAAGTTTCTGTTCTCCATAGAAACAAGGATAAAGTTAGCAAAGATTATTAGAATCAACTTTTCCAGAACTCTAGAAATTGACCAAAGGCTTGTAGCAACTCAAGAAGCATGTATTTAAGAAAACCAGCCAATGCTCAGTAAGAACAGTAAGCTTTCTGGCATTTTACCTTGATTCACTCTCATGTCTCATTTTCCTTTCCTGCAGTGTCCTTGAAAAATAACACCCCACATTCCTGGGGCAGTATTGGAGCCACCAGAGTGAGCAGAATGAAGCTCTTTTTAAAGTCTCATTCCCAAAGATTTGTCCTTATCAGAACTGTCTGGTCAGACCTGTCCAGTAATACTCTGGAAGACTCCACATGCAAGATTGTCCGTATTTGACCTGACTTGGAGATTTACTGGTTTACGGTATTTACAGAAATCTCTGTCCTATCCTTACTCAACAACCAAGCTAACCAAATAGAGACTTCAGTTGCCACAAAAAAAAGAGTACAGACTTTGTAGAATTAGTTCAAAAAAATACTAAATATACAAAGCAGCTAAAAAATTGCAGCACCAACAATATACTCTGGGGAGGGAGAGAATGATTTTAAGAGGTGTCACAATGTATTATTTTAAATAGTCATCAACAGAAATTACAAGGCATGTAAAGAAACAAGAAAGTATGCCTCTATAATAGGAAATTAAGCAACTAATAGAAACGGTTCCCTGAGGAAGTACAGACTTTAGACTTACTAGAAAATACTTTAAATTAGTTATTTTAAATGTGCTCCAAGAGCTAACAGAATGTGTGTCTAAACAACTGAAGTAAATCATGAAAACAAGGTCTCACCAAATGCAAATATTCACAAAAGGATCAAAATTACATATTTTTGAAAAATTGAAATTCTGGAGTTAAAAAGTACAACAACTAAAATGAAAATATCACTATAGGGGCTGAGCAGAAAATCTGAAGAAGCAGAATAGAGTATCAGCAAACTTGAAGGTAGGTCAATTGATATTATCTAGTGTGAAGAACAGAAAGAAAGTAGAATGAAGAAAATGAACACAGTTTTGGAGGCCATCGGGACATCAGCAACAAAGCAAGACGTGGATAAGAAGAACTTCAGAAGGAGGGGAGACAGAAAAAGGGAAAGAATATTTGAAGAAATAACGAATCAAAACTTCCCAAACTTGATGGAAAACATTAATCTACATATCTAAGATGCTCAACAAAGTGCAAGTAGAGCAAACTCAAAGAGATACACAGCCAGACACATCATAATCAAACTGTTGAAAGAGAACCTTGAAAGCACAAGAGACAGACAAGTCATATTCAAGAATCCTCAGCTGATTTCTCATCATAACCACGGAGGCCAGAAGATACTAGATGATATATTCAAAGTGCTGACCAATGTCAACAAAGAATTCTATGTCCAGCAATATTATCATCCAAAAATAAAGGAGCTTTCGGGCAGGGGGAGCCATTGAAACCCGAGACATGGGGAAGAGCTGTTGCGGTGCGCCAGGAGGGAAGCGGGCGGCCCTGTGTCTGGCCCTCCCCTTACCCGTGACTCCACAGGCGGCCTCAGCCCCGGAGGCTGTCCCTGTGCCCCTCGCCGCCTCCTCCCTCTCCCATTCCTCCCCCGGGGCTGCCCCCGCTCCCCGCTCCCTCCTCCTCCCCCAGGGTCACCACCGAACAGTCTTCCCTGCTACCAACCCCTGGCTCTCCAGATAGTTTGCAAAGAGCGTTGGCTCCACCTTCCCACCTGATTCGCTGCCTCCAGGAGAATTTACTATTTCTCTTTCATTGTGGGGAGAAGAAACCATTAACGCCCCCAACCCCCACTCACACGCACACCCTCGCCAGTGCCCCTGGCCTGAACGGGCACATCTCAACCCCTTCCCACGCCCCTTCACACTTCTATTATTTCTATTTCTTTGGACAAGAAGTATTTGCGTTAACCCTTTTTGAAAATGTTTCACTCCAGTAAGCTTACTAGAAGGAAGGAGGAGAAGCAGGAGGAGAGGGAGGAGAGAGAGGAGGAGGACGAGGAGGAGGACAAGGCAGCGGCAGCCGAAATTTACACAGTTGAAAAATAGGCCAAAGCACACTGAACCTGCAGGACATCCAGTAATCTTTTCTGCCCATTTCAGTCTTTCCCTGTCCTCACCCAACTATTATAAGCCCGCTTTTGCTGATACCTAACAATGTTATTTAGTAAATGTTCAGCTAGTATTCATTTGAAATAGAAATATACAACAGCAGGTAATTTTTTCTCCTGTATTTCTTCTTGGCCTGTTTCAGGGTGTTATCCAAGGGGAGGTGGAATGCAGTGGTGGTTTTAAAATGCCAGAAGTCTAGGAACCCAAAGGCCTCAGCAGGCTGGCACCTCCCCACCCCCACCGGCGGCTCTTAGAGGCCGAAAGATTGAGGGTCGTGATCAAAGATTGAGGGTCATGATCAACTCATTATACCACTGGAGGCCGTGTGAGTAAGCAGCAAACTTTCTCATGAGAGCAGGGTGCTGGCAAACTGACAAAGCGTGTCTGCCGCCCAGAAGGACTGCTGAGGGCATTCACGACCCAGGCACAAGTGTTTTCATCATTAGACATAATTGAAGCCTGTTAGTAATGGGAACTGGTGATCAATCAAGCAGCTGACCGATCTTACCGCCTCCTCCCTGCTCATTCTACCCAATAAACACCAAGGGCTGTGGAAGCTCGGGGGGCTGCCTTTGCCCACTAGAAGCAGGGCGCTCCCTTCTTCTTCCCCATTTCCCCTTCCTTTAAAACAGTTTATTTTTTATCATTTCTACGTTTGTCCCTTCGTTCAGTCTTGTAATGACGGTTTCAAGTAGTAACAGTAGTAACTGTCATAGTGACAGTCTCAAGGAGTAACAGAAATAACTGTCGTAGTTATGGTCTGAAGTAATTGTGGCAGTCAGCCACAGGTACACAGGACTAAAGTTTCATTAATGTCTGCTGTAAAAATGTAAAATATATTTCTTCAAGGTATGAAGAAGTATACATTTTTTGGTGCATGTTTTTGTTACATTTTTTAAAGTTCTCTTGTTTTTAAAAAATTACATGTATAGGGCCAGCCGCAGTGGCTTACGCCTGTAGTCCCAGCACTTTGGGAGGCCAAGGCGGGTGGATCACCAGGTCAGGAGATAGAGACCATCCTGGCTAACGCAGTCAGTCAGGAGATAGAGACCATCCTGGCTAACATAGTGAAACCTCGTGTCTACTAAAAATACAAAAAAATTAGCCGGCCGTGGTGGCGGGCACCTGTACTCCCAGCCACTCCAGAGGCAGAGGCAGGAGAATGGCGCGAACCCAGGAGGCGGGGCTTGCAGTGAGCCGAGATTGTGCCACTGCACTCCAACCTGGGCAACAGAGCGAGACTCCGTTTAAAAAAAAAATTACATGTATAGTGCCTGCACAGTTCCTTTAAAATACGTGTGTGTGTGTGTGCGTGCATGTATACAGTATACATAAAGAATAATGAACTGAAAAGTTCCCTGCTTCTCATTCAGCTCCTATTTCCAAAGTATTAGTCAGATACCTCCTGTTTTCCTTTTAGTTTCTGAATTTTGCGTCTCACATGAGTAACTTGAAACTACTCCAAAACTAGAAAATAATTCTTCTAAATTTACTTCCAATATTTTTACTGTCTTGATTTTCAGATTTGAATTTTAATCCAATCAGAATTTACTGACCTATATGGCATAAGGAATGGATCTAACTATATCTCATGGTTCCCACACCATTAAATGGCATATTCTTTCTGCTACTAATTTGAATTATCTCTTTAAACATATATTAAATTCTCATATACATTCTAGCTGTTTGGCAGTTTTTCTATTTCTACAACAATAGTGCACTATTTTAATTACCCTAACTTTTAGCATATATTTGGATATCTGGGAAGGCAAGCCAGTTGCCTCTAGTCTTTAACATCAGTTTGCATTAACATTTTTAAAGTTTTGAATCTTCCCATTATAGAACATAGCATCCTTTGGTTTACTCGGGTTTTCTATGTATTTTTTTCCTAAAGTTCCAGTTTTCTTTTCTTTTTCTTTTTTTGTGTTTTATTGTTTTGGGTTTTTTTTTTTTTTTTTTTTTTTTTTGAGACCGAGTTTCACTCTTGTTGCCTAGGCTGGAGTGCAATGCTGTGATCTTGGCTCACTGAAACCTCCGCCTCTGGGGTTCAAGCGATTCTCCTGCCTCAGCCTCCCAAATAGCTAGGATTACAGGCACGAACCACTATGCCTGGCTAATTTTTGTATTTTTAGTAGAGAACAGCGTTTCATCATGTTGGCCAGGCTTGTCTGGAACTCCTGACCTCAGGTGATCCACCTGCCTTGGTCTCCCAAAGTGCTGAGATTACTGGCGTGAGCCACTGCTCCCTGCCAGTTTCACAGTTTTCCACAAAGGAATCTCATACATTTCTTGCCAGGTTTATTCCTAGAGATTTCTGATATTTGAAGGGTATTGTGGATGGGCTCTTTCTTTTCTCCAATTACATTAGAGTTAGTTATTGCTGATATATAAGAAAACTCTTAGGCCCTGAGAGGTGGCTCCCACCTGTAATCCCAACACTTTGGGAGGCCAGGGGAGGAGGATCGCTTGAGGCCAAGAGTTCAAGACCAGCCTGGGCAACATAGCAAGACTCCATCTCTACAAAAAAGAAAAAGTTTAAAAATTAGCCAAGCGTGGTGGCACACACCTGTGGTCCCAGCTACACAGAAGGCTGAGGTGGGAGGATCGCTTGAGCCCAGGAGTTTGAGGATGCAGTGAGCTCAGATAGTGCCACTGCACTCCAGTCTATGTGTCGTCAGAGAGAGACACTATCTCTTTAAAAAGAGAAAGCTATTAGCTTCAGTGTATACCAGTCTCATATCCAACCATTTTGAAGAGGTCCAGTAGTTTTTAAAAATCAGTGATCATAAATATTATAATCAGATTGTCTATAAATAAGCTGGATCTCTAAGCCTTCCTCACACCTACTCAGCCACTTAGCACTCACTTCTGACACATAAATTACCCTTGGCTCCAATCAAGGAAAAAAGAAAAATGCCTCTTATATGTGTATACTGGAAAATAGGGGCCCCTGGAAGGCCTGGAGCATGTTTTAGTATGGCCCCCTCCTTCCATTCCAAGAGGATATTAAGCTCTCTGCTGCACCCTCCATCTGGCCTCATTTGTCTACACAAGAATTTCCTCAGTGTTAAGAACACAAATGTTCCAGTCATTCCTAAGATATTTGTGAAATTTGAAAGAAAAATCCAGTCTTTAAACAACAGGGCTAACAAGCTACTGGCTTTTAACAAGTAGAAAACTTCCTTTTGCAACAGTTGTTACTTTGCAGTCAAGGAGCTGTAGTCCCCCCCAAAAAAAGTGATCAAGACTTAGCAAAAATCTAAGGGAAAAATATAAGACAGAAGAAAAATAAAGACAAATCCTTCTCCTACAAAATGTAAGAGAAATATCACCTTGTGATATATCATAGAAAACTGCCAGGAATTTTATTTTTTATTTTTAAGATGGAGTCTGGCTCTGTCACCCAGGCTGGGGTGCAGTCGTGTCATCGCGGCTCACTGCAACCTCTGCCTCTCTGGTTGAAGCGATTCTCCTGACTCAGCCTCCCAGGTAGCTGGGACTACAGGTGTGCACCACTACACCCAGCTAATTTTTGTATTTTTAATAGTGATGGGGTTTCATGATGTTGGCCAGGCTGGTCTCGAACTCCTGACCTCAAGTGATCCGTCTGCCTCAGCCTCCGAAAGTGCTGGGATTATAGGTGCAAACCAGCACACCTGACCCTGCCAGGAATTTTAAAACATCCATTCTCAAAACTATTAATTCAGAATTCACAAGTGAACTGTAAATTCCAGTATCTTCAATATCAGTTTCCTACGGGATGTTGAAGATGATCCCAGCAAACCAATTTCTTGATGGTTTTAAAACCATTTTGAATGGTTGTTTCAGAAAGTTATAAAAGTCTCGTCTTTTTCATTTTTTTTTTTTTCATTTTTAGAGACAGGGTCTTGCCCTCCCATCCAGGCTGGAGTGCAGAGATCATAGCTCACTGCAGCCTTGACCTCCCAGGCTTAAGTGATCTTCTCTCAACAGCTGGGAGAAGCTTCTGTGTAGCTGGGAACACAGGAACATGCCACCATGCCTGGCTTCAAGTTTTTAATTTTATTGATTGATTCATTGATTGAGACGGAGTCTCACTCTGTCTGTCACCTGGCTGGAGTGCAATGGCACAATCTTGGCTCACTGCAACGTCTGCCTCTTGGGCTCAAGCAATTCTTCTGCCTCAGCCTCCTGAGTAGCTGGGACTACAGGTGCCTGCCACCAAACCTGGCTATTTTTTGTATTTTTTCGTAGAGATGGGGTTTCACCATGTTGGCCAGGCTGGTCTTGAACTCCTGACCTCAAGTGATCCGCCTGCCTCAGCCTCTTAAAGTGCTGGGATTACAGGCATGAACCACCACACCCGGCCTCAAGTTTTTAATTTTAAAAAGTAAATGGTGTAAGCATTTGAGAAGTATGCTTCAGTATGAAGTTTAAAAACATGAATATACAGGGTCCAGTACCTCCAAGAAGATGAATTAGAGCTTCAGGTTCCTAACCTACCTGGGCACAGCAGCCAGATCCCGCCTTGAACAATCAGCAAATTCACATCCTGGTTGGAGTGCTGGGAGGTGGGAGAATATTCTTACCAAATTTTTAACAAATTAATTGTACTAGGAAAAAATTGTTTGTAAAATAATTACTTGTAAAAAATTAATTGTACTAACTGCTTCTGTTAGTTAATTCCTAGTACACATCATAAATAGTATAATTTTGAAAACAGAAATGTTGGCCATGCCTATTCTGATTGCTCTTCTAACTTAACACCGGATGAACCTAACAAAAAAGAGAAAGCAATGGGTTTCTCCCCATTGCTTGATGAAATTGATGAAATATTCAGAATCACTTTTAGTTCTTGTTTCCATTTTAATTATAATCTATTTACTCATTTAATTGAATATTTGTTAATTGGATACCATAAGGTCAGCATATCAGCAGCCATATCGTGTCCCCTAAAAGAGTGCAAGATTTTATAAATGACAGCTCACAGCCCCAATTTAGCCCATTGCCCGTTTTTGTACAGCCTAAGAGCTAAGAATAGTTTCGACACTTGTAAATAGCCGAAAAAATCCAATGAAGACTATTTCATGTCACATCGGCATTATATTAAATTCAAAATTCAGCATCTATAAATAATTATTGGAATTCAGTCACACTCATTCACTTACATATTATCTATTGCTGCTTTCACACTGCAACAGCCAAGTTGCACCTGGCCCACAAAGCCTGCAACGTGGGCTGGGTGTAGTGGCTCACGCCTGTAATATCAGCACTTTAGGAGGCTGAGGCGAGCAGATCACTTGAAGTCAAGAGTTTGAGACCAGCCTGGTCAATATGGTGAAACCCTGTCTCTACTAAAATTAGCTGGGTGTGGTGGTGTGCACCTGTAATCCCAGCTACTCAGGAGGCTGAGGCACGAGAATCGCTTGAACTGGGAGGCAGAGGTTGCAATGAACCAAGATTACACCACTGCACTCCAGCCTGGGCCACAGAGTAAGACTCTGTCTCAAAGACCCTCCTAAGAGGGTCGCACTTTGCCCTCTTAATCCTAGAGTCCAATCTGATGACAAACATTTTCCTCTCGGGAATCCAGCTTGTAAGGAAGATCACTGTGCTTTCTGTTAAATAAAACAGCTCCATTTAGTTGCCTTATTCGTTCTCAGGCTTACTGTATTTCATCGGCCTGAAGACTGTATTTGACATCAACTTTTAGAGACCATTTGTTTTTACAAAGAAAAAAGAAATAAACGTGCAGATGGTGAACCTCAAAATCCATACTTCTCGGAGCTATTTTCATTCCAGAAAATAGGAATGTGCTGGGGGTTTCTCGTGTGGGGAGAGGGGAGGTGAATGAATACACAAATAGACATATCGCTGTGACTAAGTAAAGTATTTTATATCTGTTGTTTTCTTTTTCAATTAATTTCAAAATTAAAGAAAGTTTCAGAACAGAAAAAAATAAGTGAATTACAGGAAAGTGAAAACTCCAGGACACATTCTAGTTTAGTTAAAATAAGAGTAGCTCATGTGAAATCAAAAAAATAGTAATATGAAAATTTCAGCTTTGTTATCAGAAAAGTAGTATGGTTAAAGGCGGGCAGTCTTAGCACTTAGGGAGTCTGCTTAAACACAGGTTCCCATTCCCAGACCTCATTGGCGAATGCTGACAGCAGAGGTGGATCCTAGCAGCAACCAAGTTTACAAATGTGGGCATTTCTGGCTAGGCGCAGTGGCTCACGCCTGTAATCACAGCACTTTGGGAGGCCAAGGCAGGTGGATCATGAGGTCAGGAGTTCAAGACCAGCCTGGCAAAGATGGTCAAATCCTGTCTCTAGCAAAAACATAAAACATAGCCAGGAGTGGTGACAGGTGCCTATAACCCCAGCTACTCGGGAGGTTGAGGCAGAGAATTGCTTGAACCAGGGAAGCAGAGGTTGCAGTGAGCTGAGATCATGCCACTGCACTCCAGCCTGGGTGACAGAGCGAGACTACGTCTCAAAAAAAAAAAAAAAAAAAAAGTGGGCATTTCTTAATGGCCCAATGTCTTCCTTTAACAGTGCAGGGGAAGCCAAGCCCCCATAATGGAACTAGGTGAGTGATAGGAGCCAGGAGAACTGCTCACCAGAGGAGGTCGAGACCAAGTCCACAAGTGCCTCAGGGAATGTGAGAAACTGGGTAACTTCCGTGAAATAAGGCAAGTCCAAAGTCCTCTGCATCCCACTCAACACAAGGTGGGCCCCAGCTTCTCAGGGCAGGGAGTGGGAGACCAGTGGGAGCAAATGGCACTTCCCACCTGTTCTTGGCTGTAAAAAAGCCTGCAGCCCACACCAGGAGCCAATTAAAGGGAACTGAGCCTGGTTCAGAATCCCAGAAAGCCATCAAGTGGGGTCTAATCCCTGGAGGTGATCCCAATTAAAAGGGAGCGCTTTATATCAGGAGGACAATTCAGAAGATGCAGTCACGTGGTCCTGCTGTCACACTGAGCTTTCTAGAGGCCGCATGGTGCTTGAGAGGCTCTGCCTGCTTCCCTGAAGGGAGCTTCTCCTACCCAGGCCTAGATGGGAACAGAGAATTATGGCTCTTCTTCCTCTTATTATACAACTTTGGAAAAATAGTATTTTTCATTTAAAAAAAAGTTCTTGAGAATATTTTTAGAAACAGGGTCTCACTCTGTCACCCAGCGTGGAGTGCAGAGGTACAGTCATGGCTGACTGTAGCCTCGAACTCCTGGGCTCAAGTGATCCTCCCGCGACAGCCTCCCTGAGTAGCCAGGACTATGGGCACACACCACTTTTTAAAAAATTTAATTGACGCAGTCTTGCCATGTTGCCTAGGTTGATCTTGAACTCCTAGCCTCAAGCTATCCTCCCACCTTGGCCTCTCAAAATGCTGAAACTAAAGGCATAAGCCAGTGCACCTGGCCAAAAGTTGTTTGTTTGTTTTTTTTTTTTTTTTTTTTTTTTTTGAGACGGAGTCTCGCTCTGTCGCCCAGGCTGGAGTGCAGTGGCCGGATCTCTGCTCACTGCAAGCTCCGCCTCCCAGGTTCACGCCATTCTCCTGCCTCAGCCTCCCGAGTAGCTGGGACTACAGGCGCCCGCCACCTCGTCCGGCTAGTTTTTTGTATTTTTTTAGTAGAGACGGGGTTTCACCGGGTTAGCCAGGATGGTCTCGATCTCCTGACCTCGTGATCCGCCCGTTTTTTTTTAAATAGTATTCTCTGAAAGATCAAGATGTTGTATAACAGCTTCTTCAGTAGAGGGGATAGCCCCAAATGTTAGTTTTTTCAGTTATTCTGACACAAAAAGAGGAGGACTGTCTGCAGAGCCAGGTGGCATGCCACGGCTGTGGCTCACTGTCAGTGGCACATTTAAGGAGTACAGCAGAGTGTCAAGCAAGCACTTTTCCCAGGTAGAACGCAGGGTGATGAGCGCAGAGCTACCAAGCCTGCACAGACACTAACTAGGTGGCAAGCCTCTGTCCCTCACGGCTGATGAAGCTGGGGACAGTGCCTGGGGCACAGAAAGAATCCATACATGATCCGGTGCTGTGATCCTCGTTTCCCAAAACAGGAAACCTGAGCACAGAGGTTAACGTCCCTGAGGACCCACAGCTCCCAGGCAGCGATGCTTGCAATGAATATTTTAAAGGCAGGTGCCATAAGATTCATCTATGGTTTTGTTTTCTTTCTCTTTTCTTTTTTTCTTTTCTTTTCTTTCTTTTCTTTTTTTCTTTTTTCTTTTCTTTTTTTTTTTTTTTTCCTGCTCACATCTCACATATTTTGTGGAATCAGTTTCCAGAGCAATCAAATTTTACCAAATCATAATGGCCAAACACAATGAGGGGCTCTGGCAGGGAGCGGGGATTACTAAAGAGGAAAAAATAAGTTCTAAATAAACGACGTACAGGGTAGCCCACAGTGCCCAGGACGGCACCCCTTTGAGCACATTCTAGTGTCCCGTCCCAGACACCCCTCCATCCCAGGCAAACCAGGACAGCTGGTGGCCAAACCCTTAGCTCACCTTTGAACCATCCCGAACAACAAACTGACCCAGACCCAGCAGAAAGTCCCTGCTGGCGCTCTGACCCGCTGTCCTAAGCTTCATAGTTCTGCTTTCAAGGGGCATCGCCTTAACACTCTCCCCCAGATCCTTGGCCTTTTGAGGCCCAGAACGCTACGGAAGCCCGGCGGCCGGGAGGAGCTAGGCTCCCGCTCCATAGCGGCCCCACGGCCAGCAGAGTGCGCAGAGCCAGGTCACCGAGCTGCCACCTGATCCAGGAAGCGCAGCGTGAGCTCCCACTTCTTCATGGATTCCCAGCTCAGCTGCGTGGTGGTGACTGGTAAGACTATATAATTTTTTTCTCTCCTATTTGTTGCTGCTTTTAGCCTGGCCCTGGAATGCGCACTGGCTTGATCTTGGGTCTTAAACAGTTCCCTGAGGGGAAAAAAGAGTGGCAACTGGTGGTGCTAATAATTCCAGATGGAAACGAACTTCCTGCTGTGCCCCATTAATAAACAGTCAGGAACACAGGCATTTCTGCTTCTGCGGCTCATTCGCTTCAAATAACTCTTGAGTGGCACGAAGGAAGGTGCCGCTGGTGGCTTAGGCTCAGACCTTGCCTTTCAACCCAGCAGGGAGGAAGCTGAGGCTGGTACCTGCTTTCCCTGAGTGGGGCCTGAGGCACGTGAGGTATCCCTTGCGGGTGCAGGCTCATAGCAAGGCAGAGGAATCTGTAGGCCCAGAAGCCACAGGGCCCTCACAAGGCTTGCAAGCCCGTCTACAACGGCCACCCGCAAAGGAACACACAGGCGGGGCTCCCAGAGTGAGAGCTTCCATTTCTCAGGGAGCTCTGAAGCACCCCCTGACAGCCACTAGCTGGAGACCCTGAGCCCCAGAAGGTCAACTTGGAAGGAATGGTGGCTGCTCACTTCTGCAAACACCAGTACATCCAGTCACCCCCACCCACATGTGCCTCACCAAGTCAGCATCCCAGCCAGTCCCTGGGGGCCTGATCTTCACAAAGCTCTTTATTTTTATTTTTATTTTTATTTTTATTTTTATTATTTTTATTAATCTTTTTTTTTTAGACAGAGTCTCGCTCTGTCGCTAGGCTGGAGTGCAGTGGCCCAATCTCGGCTCACTGCAACCTCTGCCTCCCAGGTTCAAGCGATTCTCCTGCCTCAGCCTCCTGAGTAGTTGGGACTACAGGCACCCACCACCACACCCGGCTAATTTTTGTATTTTTAGTAGAGGTGGGGTTTCACCATGTTGGCAAGGATGATTTCAATCTCTTGACCTCGTGATCTGCCCACCTCAGCCTTCCAAAGTGCTGGGACTACAGGCATGAGCCACCGTGCCTGGCCCTATTTTTTCTTTTGTATTTTTAATTTTTCTGAGACAGTCTCCCTCTATTGTCCAGGCTGGAGTGCGTTGACTCAGTCATAGCTCACCACAGCCTCAAATTCCTGGGCTCAAGTAATCCTCCCACCTCAGCCTCTCGAGTAGCTGGGACAACAGGCACTTACTACCACATCCCACAATGTATTTTGTTTTAGTTTTTAGTAGAAACAGGGTTTTCCTATATTCTCCAGACTGGTCTCTAACTTCCAGGCTGAAGTGATCCTCCCGCCTTGGCCTCCCAAAATGCTGGGATTATAGGCATGAGCCATCGTGTCCAGCCTTCATTTTTAGTTAGACACATTTGGCCGGTTTTAAGTTTTCTGAATTGTGTTGGATGAAGAGACAGGGTTTCCTGGATGAATGGAAAATTGAAAGTTATGTTGCTTAATCTTTTCAGACTGTAATTCAAACTCCTGTCGACTTTCTGAGAAAAAGAAAGTTCTTTGGGAAACCTTTTATCTCCCTTGCTCTTATTTGTGTTATTTTGGTTCTGGAGATTGAATGGTTCAAATTACTCTTGAATTCCTAAGGAAACTGTACTCCTCATACATGCAGTGCTTGTCATGAATGAAATATGGACATTGAAGCACCATCTTAGAACCACACTGACCCCTGCCTTTGTCTTGTCAGCCTGTGGTTTGCTGGCAAACTGGAGATTGTTTGATGAAGTAGCTGATAATCAGCCGCGATTTGAGAATGCCCGCTGGATTCCAGAGCATGGCCTTCCTGTGTTAGAAATGCTTTGAGCTGCCAGGGGCAGTCTCTTCATTTAATTGGATTTGCTTCGTGTGTAAATCTTGCCAAGACAATTGGCATGTAGACAGATGGTGGGAGAACCAGGGCTCCGACAAATTGCTTCGAGATCAAGGTGTTCAGACTGGCACCAACAATAACAAGAGTGAGAAAACATGCATCCCTCCCATGGGCCTCTCAGAATGCTAAGAGATTTCTCCGGCTCCTTTTGCAAGTTCCACTGGGGGGCCGACCAAGTTTAAAGTGAGGTTTGACCCTGCAACACAAGAGCTTCAAACCTTCACTTGCAGAGTTGATTTTTCTAATTTAAAACAGATAAGAGATGTCATATTTGCTGATAAAAATATGATTCTAAAGCAGAATGTGATTTTTGTGTGTTACTGCATTTTTATTATCCCAGGAGGTACCTGGCTTCTCAGTGCTTTTTTTTCTTAATCTTACCATTTTCTATAACTGCTCTTTTTTTTTTTTTTTTTTTTTTTTTTTTCTGGCTCTTTCCAGTGGCAGCTAAAGTCTTATTTATTCTAAAGGATTTGGTCAAATCAGAGGACACCATGGGCTTTTTGGGACGTCCTGTCCAAAACTTTTTCATTCCCTGAGAAAGTTTTTACCCCCTCGTGAGCCAACCCTGTTTGTGGGTCCAGACCCCGCTGTTCAGGAATTGCAAAGGTATAATTCAAGTTTCTCTCCAGAACTGGTTCCTACTCTAAAGGCCTGAGGTCCAGGGAGCTGGGTTTTCAGAGACTGACATTTAATCACAGCCCTTTCCTCATCTAAGAATTTGAATGAATTGAGAAATGTGTCACAGGAATCAGAGATGGAACAAAACCTCAGCTGTGCTCCAGGATAAAGCTGAGTTAGAGAATTCCACTTGTACCTGCAGCCCACTTAATTGAGCACCCCACTCCGTCACAGGCATATCTGGCACTGGCTAGTCTCCCACACAGGAGGCCACACAGTTTTTAAAACTTTTTATTTTGAAATAAATATTCATAGGAATTTGCAAAAAAAAAAGTGTACAGAGAGGTCTCCTGTACCCTTTACCCAGCCTCTCCTGATATTTCAATATAAAAACCAGGATATTGACATTGGTATAATTCAAAATTTGTATGCGCATGCAGTGTGTTTGTGTGTGTGTATGTGTGTGTGTGTGTGTAGTTTCAGCTCGTGTTTAGCTTCCTATAACTACCACCACAATCAAGATACCTAGGAGTACCATCACCACAAAGTTCACTTGTGCTCCCTTTGGGAAAAGGAGTATTTACCCAATTCCTATACCCCCACTATATCTTGGAAGTAATGAACTTGTTTTTGATTGTTACAAGCTCATAGGTAGAAGGGACTAGCCTTGTCTCAGATGACTTCAGACTTTGGACTTTTGAGTTAATGCTGGAATGAATTAAGACTATGGGGGAAGGTTAAGAAGGCATGATTGTATTTTGAAATGTGAGAAGGACATGAGATTTGGGAGGGGCAAGGGATAGAATGATATGGTTTGGGTTTATGTCCCTTCTCTAATCTCATGTCAAATTATAATCCTCAGTGTTGGAGGAGGGGCCTGGTGGGAGGTGACTGGATCATGGGCGTGGATTTCCCCTTTGGTGCTATTCTCATGATAGTGAGTTATCACAACATCTGGTTGTTTAAAAGCGTGTAGTACCTCCCCCTTTTCTCTCTCCCTCCTGCTGCAGCCTTGTGAGACATACAGGCTTCCCTTTTGCCTTCTGCCATGATTGTAAGTTTCCTGAGGCCTCCCCAGCCATGCTTCCTGTACAGCCTACAGTATTGTGAGCAAATTAAACCTCTTTTCATTATAAATTACCCAGTCTCAGGTATTTCTTTATTGCAGTATGAGAACAGACTAATACTACTGGCAACAGCTGACCTGCTGGGTAATACTCAGCTTCCCTTGCACAGGCCTCCACACTGCTACAAGCCAGTTCCAGGCAGTTATGCAGCATCATCTCCTACCATCCAACCCGTCTGGGATCCAGCCACGTTGGGCAACTTGATGATCTGCAAGGTTCCATGCTTCTGCCTGCCCCAGTGACATACCCATGACTTTCTCTTAATTGCTCCTCTCTCCTCCTAGATGAGTCCCCACACCCACTCCTTGTTGGTCCTCTGCAGAATCTCTGGCCAGTCCCCAACAGAGCTGACCTCTCTCCTCTGAACTACCCTGGAATGCCCTTGGAATTTTATTAGCTCCTGTTCCGCTTATCCACTTATTTTTAGTCATACATTTAAGAGTTCTTTGAAAATGGGAGTTTTGGAAGAGAAAGATGATGATTTTCTCTTTTGTTATTTCCCTGGTGCTGACAGAGTTGGTGCTCAGCAAATGTATGAGTGAATGAATGAATGAAAAGTGGGGTCCTCTCAGAGGTGAGCAAATGCTTTATTCTAACTGTGTTCAAGTGTCAGTTGTCCCAGAAAAAAGCACAGACCCTGAGGCTGTCCGTGTGCTATAATTCTTGGAGATCTAGGAAGCACGTAAGCAGATAAAGCTGGAAAAGAGTATCAGTCAAGAAGCTCATGGAATCCAGCCTTTCCCAAATGTATTGGCCCTGGCTCCAGGGCAAGTGGGCTACGCAGAGCAGGCACCATGGTAGCACCACTGCGGGTACTCACGGCAGGGCCCTCACTGCAGGGCCACATGTTTCTTTTAGATAAGGTTGACAGGAGGGGCTGTGCCTGGCTTCAGCCTCATTCTTCTCTCCACCCACCGTCTTCTCTCTCACTTCTTCTTTCCCCTGTGCAAGGCAGCATGTACCACAGGCATGTTCCCAAATCTAGATCTGCCTCACCGTATGTGAACGTTATGTCCCATGCACCAAATGCTAGTGTCCTTAGCTACGAAGCTCTACCTCTCACCCCGTTCATCCTCCTGTTACCCTACATGGCCCCAACACCGCTCCCCTACATGGACTCAATGTCACTTGGCTCCCACGGGGATACCCCTACCCCATGCTTCCAACACATCACTGCATCTGCCCCTAAGGCACCCTCCTACGGCCCATCCCAATGCACACATTGAGGTGGAACCCCAGTAAGATTCTTCCCTGAAGGTGCTGTCAATCAGCATCGAGCCAATTAAGCCAATTACACCAATCCCCACATGTAAAAAGGTTCGTGGATCTGTGTCTGAGTTTCTTGGCAACTCAGGTCTTAACCAACAATGAACTTCCTTACCCAAGTGCTTGGGGATCCCTGTTTCTTACTGGATTTGACAGGGAGACAATAGCTACTTTTAAGTACTAGAAAAGATCAACTAGAAGAGTAATTCATAGAAGGTGAAAATCAAGAAAATAATGTCCAAACAGACTCCCTTCCCAGTGGGCTCTATCTCCAGTTCCTGGGGTTCTTTAAAATGTGCCATGAAATAAACAGAGCTAGGTGCCTTCAGGCATCTCTGAGGTCACTCAGATTTGTTCAGTCTGTGAGGGTCCATATGGGGAAGTGGCTGACAGTGGGAGGCAGCCAAGCAGGGGCTACAGGGAGCCTTGCTGCAGCAACAGTATCTCAGGGCAGTCTTTGACCTTCAAGAGATGTTCTCTTACTTCTGAACTGGAACTTTGCCCTTCTCTTTAGCCTCCAGCTCTGATGGAAACAGGTCATCCTGTTGGCAGGGACCTCCCCACACATGGCCTTCTCCTCTCCCTGGTCTGAGTTCAAGCTCCCACCAGCTCCCTTACAGCTGGATCAGGGGACCATCCAGGACTCTGCACCTCATGACAACCCCAAAGGCCAGGGTTCCCTTTGAAAAATGCCTGAGGCTACAGAGCAGTATTTGGGCCCAATTCACTTACAGGCACAAGCATCATGCCTTTAAAACACTTAGTGCAAGTTTTCTAACTTTCTTAGAAAGTTGGAAATCGTAGAGTAGAATGAATCCTAACGGATGGAGGCTACATCACCGTAGAAAGTGAGATAACTTCAGTGGATGGTGACGTGACATCAAATTAAGTCAACTTCATTTTAAATCTAAAAGAAATTAAATTACATAGGGAGAACATTTTCAGTCCTGCTTATTAGGGCAAGAAGAAAGTTCCAGTTTGCTGGTGCTATTTCTCTAACACCCCCACACCACACACTGGTCTTCCTCTTCAACAAAGAGGAATGAGGCTTCAGGCTCTGAACCTGGATCAGGTCACTACATCTGACCTGATGTTAAGGATACTTTCTTATTTTTATTTTACTTGTGTTTTTCAATATATAAATCTCTATATTTTTTTTCAATATATAAATTGAATATATATTTTTCAATATATATCAATATATATTTCAATATATAAATGTATTTTTTCAATATATAAATCTATATATATGTGCGTGTATATATATAAATGTATGTAACTTATACATTAGAAACTTAAGTAAAAGTATCCTAATGTCGGGTCAGATGTAGTGACCTGATCAAGGTTCAGTGCCTGAAGCCTCGTTCCTGTTTGTTGAAGAGGAAGACCAGTGTGTGGTGCAGGAGTGTTAGAGAAATATATATATATAAATTTCTCTATTTATATATATAGAGAGAGAAAGTGAATATATAATATATATTTAAGCTTCTAAATATATGTTACGTGTGTGTGTGTGTGTGTATATATATATATATATAGAGAGAGAGAGAGAGAGAGAAAGAGGCTTAAAGGGAGAATCCACTGGAAGAAAATGTACTGATTAAATCACGTGAGTGGTACACAGACAGTGGACATTGATGAGGAGCATTGACCACAGCTGTAGACATGGCTACACAGCAGAAGCATTATTTGAATGATGGACAGTTGGGAAACATGGGGAAGTAAAATATCCTTGTTTCAGAGATGACAAAAGCAAATCAGAGTGAGGCCAAGCATTTTGCTTCATGGAGGTGTGATGGCCCTATGAGGCCCAGGCACATGGCATAAATTATGTTCTTACTTTTATTAATAGGATATAATCTGTGGGGGAGTCACTGCTGGCTTCCTCTACAATGTCTGTCTTCCTCTTTCCTCCAGCTACTTGCCCTCGATGTCTGGCTAGATGCAATGCTATTCAGACAAAACACTCCCTCTTTGGTCACCCTCCACACTAAGTATGACAGACAACTATGTTCTAGTCAACAAGCTGAAAACAGAAATGTTTTGTGTAACTTCCAGGAAATCTCTTCACAAGACAAGCACATGCTCTCTTTTCTCCACTTCGGTCATCTTGCACTCTGGTACCAGGATGTGATGGCTGGAGCCCTAAGAGCTATCTTGGGCTGTAAGGATGAGGCCACATGTAGCAAAGCTGGAAGCAGCCTGGGAAGCTGATGAATTTATCGACCTGCTGCACCTGCATGTGACAGGAACATTTGTATTGTGTCTAAGCCCTTTTGATGTAGGGATTTTCTTCTCCTATGTGCCACCAAACCTAATTTAAACTTATATATGTGTGTGTGTGTGTGTGTGTGTGTAATTATATATTACATATGTAATTATATATTATATATGTAATTATATAATATAACCTTTGCCTCTTAATATAGAATCCTTTAGCATATACAAAAGCCTATAACATCCATATAACATCCACTGTTTTGTTTGATCCTCACAAGGCTTTAAGAAATAGGCACTTAAAATTCTTTTTTTAGAAGCAGATATAAAGGCTAAGGCCCACAGCTGGCACAAGACCAGAGGGGTTGATGAGGTCTAGGACTTCTGGACTGGAGTCTCGGCATCCAGTATCCCTGAGTTGGTGAGGCTTATCCTGGGCCTGACTGTTCCTGAGACAACCCACTCAGGAAATCCCTCACCTCAAACAGCATCTGGATTCTCCAAGCAGCATCCTTGGCTGACTTAGGAGAGAACTCTGTACAATATTCAGTAAAGCAATCCCTCTTTACCTGCCCCCTTCCTGAAACACACAGGCCTTCCCTGAGTGACAGTTTAAAGCCACGCTTGTGCTTTCATTGAATATTAGAATAAGAAAGTGCCAAGTGCAGACTTTGCACCATTTATTTTTTACAAATCCACAGTGGCCGCTTCCATACCAGTCACTAAGGTCATGGAGACTGCTGTGTTCTTCTACCCGAACCAATGAACATAATTCCTGCAGCAACACTTCTGGGTGGGTGGGGATGGGTGGCCAGTGCGGGGCCAGAACAGCCCAATGATTGCACACTCTGGGTAGAGCTTGAGAGCCCAGCCCCCTCTGTGTGGCTCACCAGGTATGCAGCTGCACTGAGCATTTTTGCTGCTGAGCTTGATAAAGCAATGAAAAGTTTGTAGATTGTAAGACAAGGCAGCCTGATCAGAAGCCAAACCAAAGCGAGGAGGCCTGTGCTGCAGAATAGTAGGCCCATGAGTGGCACAGCAGTGAAAGCATGATGGGTTATTGAGGACCACGGTCTCAAAGCAAGGGAGCCTCCTAGACGTGACTTTAAAAGCTAGGATAAATTAGGAGCAGATGCAGGGGCCAGGAATCAATCCTTCTAATGGACTCCATATTGTTGCCTTCCTCATTAGGGTTCCTTACCTAGTCTGTGGCCTCTACATTTTAAGAGACATGTCAAGACCTGGAGACGGGCCAGGGAAATGTAATAAAAATGATTAAGGGGCAGAGAAATAGGTCTTGGAAAAGAGGACTGAAAAATTAGTGACTGGAGAAGACAAGGCCACAAGTGACTCTAACCATGGCCTTTCCCTGAAAAAAAAGGTCAGAAGCATCTGAGCTCCAGAAAACTCACTCCACACCCTGGCTGTGTCCAATGAATCCAAATGTCTAGGCATTTTGAAATAGCATCTTTTAAAGCTTTTTAAAAATTTTTCATCCAGCTGGTGTTGTGTGAAGCCAGCCTGAATGTAAATCAAGCACAGACATTTGCCTCCAGAAAGAGATCTCTACCATGTGTTGGTCTCTGGTTTGGGGTTTCATCAATTAAAACCAACAAAGGAACTCATTGAGTCTAACATTTTAAATAAAAAGAGCATGAAAGAGATATTAGAATTCCCAGAGAAGTTAGAGAACAGGCTTCAGAGGGGACATAAGAGAAAAGGAGGGGAAAAAGGCAAAGTCAGAGGTTTTATGGGTCAACTGTGCTTGATGAGCTGCCGTCTTGGGTGGGCATGGCCACCATGAATGAGTAAACTGTGGTGTCTGTTCTCAGGGGAGTCTAAGGGTGTCCAGTACAGAATGAGAAGTGTCAGGATGGAGTCTGAAGCACAGTGGCAGAGGCATAAGGATAAGAAACACCCAGCTCCTTCTGGGCAAGGACTGTCTCATTTAGTACAATGAGGTATTTGCTTCCTCAGCCTGAGTTGTTTGAAATTAAGCCCCTTGCCCCAGGTTGTACGGTCAATAGACAGTGAAATGCCAGTTCCAGGACCATGTTCCATAGCAAGGCAGCCAGGATGAATTTGAGAAAGCAGTTTTAAAAATATCCCTTTTTATCCATTTAAAGTATCATCTCTTAGCTACATGAAGAGAAACGTACATCATAGAAACCAACCAGAGAGCACTTACTAAAAACCAGCCTCATGTGAGATTGTGTAGATGCTCCTGGGGAAACCAGGACATGTGACCACAAGTGATGAAGATCCCCTTGAGAAGAATCAGACATGGAGTGTCATGAACACTCATGGCTCCAAGCCATCACAAAGGCTGTCACAGAAGATGGTGGATGTGGACATCATCCACCTCTTCACTTCCACTCAGTTTTACAAAGGTCCATCTGGGGCCCAGAGAGGTGAAATGACTCAGCTCACAGCAGAACTTCTGAGGGAAGATCCTCTGCTCCAACTGCAGTCTTTTGACTCCAACTCCAGGGCTCTCTCCAGCACCCAGCATACCTGGCTACAGATGACAGGAACCAAGGAAGGGTGCCAGTCATGAGATAGAAGGCTGTTTCTACCTGGAGAAGGCACAGTGGCTCTGGGAGGAAGATCAGAGGTGGAGAAGAAAAATTATTATACTGAGCTAATGAAAACCATGGGGAATGAGGAAAAAACAATGTCATCCATGAAAATCTTTCCTCTCTTGGTCTACACATATTAGAGTTAATCATTAAGAGCATCAATATATGCCTTTAGAGAAATCAGCCATGATGAAAGCCACTATGAAACTGATAAAACACATACACGTGCACATGCAGCTGTGATCTCCCAAGTTTGCTGGCACTAGAAGATGATGAGAACCAATAATGCAACGTTTGCTATTAAAGGACGTTAATAACACTCTAATACAGCATGGTAAATAATGCAAAATTGACTATAGAAGTGGAGTCAGGAAACTTGAAAACAGCAGAAAAGGAGGGAAAACCTTCCCTGCAGATAATTCTCACCCATTCCCACAGGATCCCATGGGTGCTTCTGTGACAGGCCCTAATGCTTGCCTGCCTAACAGCCATTCCCCCGCCTCCTTGCTAGCATGACCCTGGCTTCATATCGGGGCCACACACTCTGCTGAGGGCATGACTCACCGTGATCTGGCCTAGGATGGCAATACCATTCCCTGTTGCTTGATGGCTAAGCCCCCAACCTCCCTGGTAATTAGGGGTACCCATGTGATCCACTTCTTACCAATGAAACTTATGAAAAAATTCTCCAATCTGGAGGGCTGCTTCAGGTGCACCACATAAGACTTGCCCACTCCTGAGTGAAGCATAAAACAGAAGTATATTATTTCTCCTATGGTATAGATTGAGCAAAGCCCTGGCCAGTTTTTCCTCCATCTTTCCTTATGAGACACTGTGTTCTATTTACAGCCTTCTCAGCTCTCTGCATATTCACCCATCTCTGACACCCCCACTCTGACCATACTGATTATTAGAAGAGGCGAGTGCACTTTGCTCTGATTGTTAAGCACCACCGTCCAGCCCAGTGCTATCAGCAAGCCCATTTCTAGAACAGTATTTATCATCAGCCATGGCTTTCAGAAGACAACTACTATGGAGCTTACCAAAAATGCTGCTGCCTTCTCACCAGGGCACTCCTTCGTGGCCTTGGTAAGTAAAATGTCCTCGTGTTTATATACCTGTTATATTTAAGGGCAGTTAAACTAGAAAATGTTTTTATTTTATAGACTTCCAAGTATTTTTTATTATGTAAGAAATCTTGATTTGTTTTCTTCTCTTGCATGGAAAGGAAAGATGCTGAAGGATGGGAGGTTGTTTGGAGAGGAAGATCTGTTTGTTCTCAAGCAACAGCAGTGATGCCAAAAGTTTCATTATCAACAGAAGCCTTAAGATCAAAAGATGACAGTAATAAAAAAATGTATATCTTTTACCTAATGTACTTTTTTTGGAACGTGGGATTTTGGAGTGGCAGGCCACATACATAGTATATTCACTCCAGGATGGCTGCTTCTCTGAGCCCTTTTTCTTTTCCTTGAGACGGAGTTTCCCTCTTGTTGCCCAGGCTAGAGTGCAATGGTGCAATCTCAGCTCACTGCAGCCTCCACCCCATGGATTCAAGCAATTCTCCTGCCTCAGCCTCCCAACTAGCTGGGACTACAGGTGCCAGCCACCACGCCCAGCTAATGTTTTGTATTTTTAGTAGAGATGGTGTTTCACCATGTTAGCCAAGTTGGTCTCAAACTCCAGACCTCAGGTGATCCACCCGCCTCAGCCTCCCAAAGTGCTGAGATTAGAGGTGTGAGCCACCACGCCCTGCCTCTCTGAGCCCCTTGATCCCTCTGGTCTTCCCCTGACATGGCAGTGCTAGGACTCCTCCTTCACTTGGTGTATGCTTTTGCTTTCCCCAAGCTTCAGGCGTCATGCTAGCAATGTATTAGCACCATGTCCCAGGTTCCTAGCCAGAAGCTACTCCTGTTTCATGGACAAATGCTCCCCTGTCAATAAACCATTCTTTATCCAATTTTATGTTCTACTTCTAAGCATCTAAGGATCCAGTCCCATACTCTCCTACGTCCTGCAGTTTCAAGTTGACTAGGTCCTTCAACTCCTTCAAAATATAGTTCCTTTCTTCACTTTGCTGGCCCATCCCTTAGCCAGTCATCTTAGGTTGTGACTGAATCCTATATATTGGTCTGAAGGACAAGACAGAAGGTGGGGGTAGATCTTGGGGGTGGTGGGCAGAGGGGACATTTTATCTGCAAGACAGAGGCCTCTGCATTAGCTTGGAGTAAGGGAGGAGAGCTAATCTTTAACATGGAAGAGTGGGTGTATACAGGCCCAGAGGGTTGAGGGGATTTTTTTTTTCTTTTTCTTTTTTTTTGAGATAGAGTCTCACTCTGTTGCCCAGGCTGGAGTGCAGGGGCATGATCTCGGCTCACTGCAACCTCTGCCTCCCGAGTTTGAGCAATTATCATGCTTCAGCCTCTCCAGTAGCTGGGATTATAGGTGCATGCCACCATGCCTGGCTAATTTTTGTATTTTTACTAGGGATGGGATTTTGCCATGTTGGCCAGACTGATCAACTCCTGGCCTCAAGTGATTCGCTTGTCTCGGCCTCCGAAAGTACTGAGATTACAGGCATGAGCCAGGATTTTTTAGTACATCAATGCAGATGTCCCATCCCAAATCTCAGGGAGCCTAACCTAATCAGGATCCTGACTGTTGCACATCAGACCTGTCTTCTCAGTGGTTCCTCTATCTCATAACAAGTTCCAGGTCTAATCCTGGGTTTTGTTCTGCCCTCTGCCTAGAGCAAGTAAGTCTCTTTCAAAGCTGCCAGAGATGCCTTCCAGTTTCCACATTGAGCCTTAAGTTGGTGATGGATCACTCACAGACTTTCATTGTCTTGCTCCAATATATTGATGGCCCCATCAATTGATAGCCATCCAATCCCATAGTCCTTATGAATTCTGACTTGTAAAGTTTGACTAAACTGTTTAATGCCTTAGACTTTGTGCCCACCATGCATTCCCTTCCCCTGGCAGCCCCCGCGAGGCCTCTACTCTGCCAGAACCACACTACCCCATGTCTGTGGCAGTCAGGACTCCATTTACCACCAGGAATGGGCTTTCATTACCAGCTGACTAGGGGGGATCCAGTTCCAAAATCCCATTTTAGAATCTGCTTCCTTAGCCCACTGCTGGCATCAACTGCTGTTGCTCAGATTCCTAGGAAACAGGCTTTGAGATGGAGAGTCAGGCACACAGGCTTTGGGAGCAATTGCACCAGCATCCTCAGAGGATCTCACAAGAAGCTGTGAGGCTGGGGTGGTTGTGAAGCTGAGTTATCCTAAATCAAAGCAAGGTCACTGATACAGTTTGGCTATGTCCCCACCCAAATCTCATCTTGAATTATAGCTCCCATAATCCCCACATCTGTCGTGGGAAGGACCCAGTGGGAGGTAACCGAATCATGGGAGTGGGTTTTTCCCATCCTGTTCTCATGATAGTGAATAAGTCTCATGAGATCTGATGGTTTTATAAAGGGCAGTTCCCCTGCACAAGCTCTCTTGCCTGTCACCATGCTCCTCCTTCACCTTCCACCATGATTGTGAGGCCTCCCCAGCCATGGGGAACTATGAGTCCATTAAACTTCTTTTTCTTTATAAATTACCCAGTCTTGAACATTTCTTCATAGCAGTATGAAAATGGACTACTACAGCCACCAGGCCTTTGAGCTGCTCTGTCCACCAGTCTGTGGATGCAAGCTGCCCCCAGGGAGTGGACTAGCTTCCCTTGAATGAGACAGCTCCCTTCAGACAAAGACAGGGCAACTCCTGCCGAGGCACACGCTATGAGTGGTAAGCAGACAGTGGTCAGCTGGAGTGGTGAGTGCCTTGATTTTTCAAGGGAGACTCAGGCAACACACGACAGTATCCACTACAGCCTCTTAGTCTAAAAGACCTCGATGAAACACAAAATTCCATCCCATGGGGTGAAAATAAGTAAAGTCAATCAGAACTACAGGGAAATGAGGAAAGAGAAATAAAATAAAATCACATTTGGCACACAAAATTTACCCCCAAGGATGCTACACATCCATAAAACATGAGCCACAAACATGATTCTAAGATTCCCAGTGACAAGAGGGAAATGCAATCATTTCCAAGAGTTACAAGATCCCAAGACAAAAACTTTCCACCCCCTCAAGCATATGTTTTTCTTGACACTAAGGTCTGAGAGGTGTTTGTTCTCTGGGTCCTGATAGAGTGTGAGCTTTGTGATGTGGACAAGAACACCAGCATCATCCCTGTGGTCAATACAATAGCAAGAATGTCAGAGCAACTTCTCAGAGCACACCTAGAAGCTCACCTCAAGTGCAGCCCCAAAGAGCAGCGGCTAAGCAACTTGAAAAGTCCATGCCTTCCCTGAAACAGCCTTCCTGTACGTGAAACATTTCCCAGGCAATTTCATCTTAGATTCCACCTTCACAGAGAGAAATGTATGAAAACATTTTTGGAACACCTGTCCATCCGTTGGTAAATTTTTTTAAAGTGGGTACAATAATTGCAATAATCTATTGCATTTTTGAAACATTTGTTCAGCAAACAGTCTTTTTAAAAAGCAAATCATTTTCATTTGGTTGAAAAGCTGGTGATAAATTAAGCCTTTTATGCTCATAGAAAATTTTTTTTTTGTTTTATTTCCAAATCTCTCCCTGTCGACATTCAGAGAGACATATTTATGGAGAAAGCAAAACAGATGATCTGGCCACATTGCTGAAGGAGGGCCACATCTGTCTCCAAGTACCCTGAGCCACTTACCAGGATAAATCTTTCTACCACAGAAACATTACAACACCAGGCTTCTGAGACTCCTTTCCAAAGGGCCTGCGTTTCCAGCTTCCCTTTCCTCCTAGAGACAGTCACCTGGGTTTCAGTCACTCTCTCAGCCCTCCACATATCATGACCCCTGTTCCTCTTTCTCCTTGAAATTCTCCAGAGCTCACTCACTTGCATCTGCTCTTACTTCGCGATAAGAACATACCTTCAGTCCTTTCCAATTTGAGGTCAAGTTCCTTCTCCGTAAGCATTATTCTCTCAATATTTTGCTACTTTTCAAATTCGTATTTTCCTCCTTTTGAAGGACTCTGACCTCCACCATGAGTCCAAGTATACATGATGAAATTTAAAACACTTCCCCATTCACTTGCTCCTTCACCTTTCAGTGACATCACATAAACGGCACTGTAGAGACAAGCCCAGGGCCTTGCCACTCCCCATGTGCTCTCTCCAGGAGACAAGACCAAGGTCTGTTTTTTCCACTTAAGTCAACAGAAGAGCTGTCCTCAGGCTGCAGTCCTGCCCTGGCCAGTCAAATTTGGAATCCACATGGAAAGCAAAGTCTGTATAAACGAGACAGTCAGAGGGATCATCTTCAGGCTGTATGGGGGAAAGGAGGGCCGTGTGGGTGGAAAAGAGCATGGATGAGTTTTGGATTTAAACAAAACTGATGTTGAAGTTTCCCTTATCTTTATCTTTCTAGGTGTCACTTTTCTAATCTGTTAACAAAGATGTTCAAGCCTACCATTCAAATTTGTTGTGAAGATTTAAAGGAAACCGTGTCTTCTTCGTTTGGGTCCTACTTTAGCAGATCATGAGACAAAGATTCTTATGCAAGTAGTTTATTTGGAGATAAATTTGTATTTGCTTACTAGGGCCACCATAACCATGTACCATGGATTGGTTGGCTTATACACCGAAATTCAGTGTCTCACACTTCCAGGGGCTGGAAGTCTGAGATCAGGGTGTCCACAGAGTTGGTTTCTGCTGATGCCTCTCTCCTCAGCTTGCAGATGGCCATCTTCTCTCTGGGTCTTCATAGGGTCCTCCCTCTGTGCATCTCTGCGTTCAAATTTCCCTTCTTATAAGGACGCCAGTTCTATTGGATTAGAATTCATGACCTCATTTTAACTTAATTACCTCTGCAAAGATGGTATCTCCAAACACAGTCACATTTGGGGGTACTAGGGATTAGGATATCAACACATGAATTTAAGGGGACACGATTCAGCCCATAACAGCTCCCTAACCTCCACCTCCCCACAAACAAACAAATGATAGGGAATGTGGAAATTAAACAGGGAACAGAAGGAAGCCAAATGGAGTCCGTTACTGCTCTCCGCAACTGGAATTCAATCTTACTGAAGAATCCTAAGAGAGAGCAAGTCCATAATTAGCCTGAAAATTATCCCAACAACTCCCTGCTTCTCATGGGTTGAGGGTAGTGTTTCCATGGGGGAATTCCCTCCTGGAATTTCTCAGAAGGTTTTTATATCCTAAACCCCAAATCCCAAGAAAAATCATGTGAGAGTTCAAGGACATGGGAAACAGAATTGTAAATATTAACAATTAACAAAGAACCATCACTGGTTCTAACAAACCCACTGAGTCAGGTCGAAAGCAACAGCAAGGAAGTCTGCGATGGAGAGTGGAAGGTGAAGGTCACGTTTCCTGGAACCAGGACAGGAGCACGCAGCAGAGAAACATCATATCTAACCAGTCGGCAGTCAGCCTTGTTCATAGGGTGGCCATGTGACAAGGGTGTATCCCTGGTCCTGGTTGCTGCTAATGCCATTCTTGCAAATACAGTAAGTATTACTCAGTCCTTATGCTTCGTGTGCCTCATTCAAAACATATGAGTGGTGCCGGTGTTTCAAAAAATAAGTTTAGGAAGCAATCAAAGAAGTCCTTAAATTGGCCATTTTGGCATGTGATTCTGTGTAGTGCTGTTAACCCTGCTAGAATATTGAATGTTGTGTTACACAAACACTACCCCATGTTTTCTAGCATTTGAATATTTGCCATAGGCTATGATTCTTTGTAAATACAACAAAAGCACCTTTAAAAATACTATTAAAATACTAAATACTACTTTCCCTTTGTAAATACAACTATAATGCAGAATAATTTATGATTTTAGGAGTTCCCAAGAATTTAGATGTCTCATCCTCGAATCCCTAAGATAAATAATATGTCAGAAATTTGGAAATGCTAGTTACTGGATATGCCCAGAGCCATTAACCCCCTGGCTCAGAGCTCATCCTGTAGGCAAGTCTAGACCTGCTCCAGGAGGCAGAGGGACATTCCCTGACAGGGGCTGTGGCATTCTCAGGGAGCACCCCTAGATGAATAGGGGACTCTGGAAGAATCTGGCAGGGCACCAGCAGCATTGACTATAAGTGCCTAAGATGGTACCAGGCACAGGTCTCAGGACCGCCCTGGGCAGTGCTCCATCACAGCTAGGTATCACCAGGGGATCCTAGGCAGTCCTTCCCCTAGGGCCCCCCTCCATGTTGTCCGACAGCCCAAACCTGTTTTGATGGGTTCACACTCCCCTGCCCCTATGCCACCCATATCTGACAATGTGCCAATCTGCTTCAGCCTGATAATCCTGCTGACTCTGGGCCCTTTCATCCTTAAATCTCATGCAAAGATGCTTCACCTTCACCTGCTCCAGGAGGTTTCGTGGGCTCAATCAGAAATGGATTTTTCTTCCTCATTTTTTCTTCCAAAATAAATCCTTCTTCACTCCACTTCTAAATCTAGTGTTCACAGCAGGGACTTCAAACTCAGGCATGGGAAACCCCCTCCTCACTTGTAAAATCACATTCCTAGGGCACAGGCCCTCATGAGCCCTGGAGCTGGCATTTCAGACACTTCTCCAGGTGTTGCCTGATCCTTTGAAAGGGCTTTTGGTGGGAGACCTTCCCTGAAGCAGGGGGTTGCATGATTTTCATATGATTCAAAATGCCCTTCGGAGGATTTTTAAGGGAAGATTGCTAGGGAACCCTCCCAGTAATGCTGATTTAAAAGGTTTGGAGCATATTTAGTGTTTTATCGCACTGCACTGGTGGTTCCCAGGCAAGTGACCAGGAAGCATATGGCCCTCCATGTGGCCTTCCTTTGGCAGCGTCCTCGTTTGCTCTTGGAGAAATCGGCAGCCACCATGTCCAGTGCCCCTTCACCTCCCTGCATCCTCCCACTGCCGGCTCAGTCAATGCAGCTATGGATATTCTCTGCCTCCTCCTAAGGGACTTCCGCTTGCAGGTGACAAGCTTTTCCCCATCATGTGGATAACTCTGCCACAAACGTTTATCATTAAAACCTTATCCTATGTATCTCTTAACTGAAACTCAGTGCATCAAGCTGGGTCCAAGAGGCAGAAACATGATGAGTAATGGGAAGATGCTGAGAAGATGGACTGTCCTTATGGGACAAGGAGAAGTTTAATATAAAGAATTATTCAGCTATGATACCAGAGCAGCTGTAAATATGAAATGAGAACTCTAATGGGACCCAAGGAAGGGTAGACTTCCCTCAAGCTGGTGTTCAGGCCTCATAGGAGAAGGTGTGCCTGCAGCCAACTGGATGATGGAGTAGTTCACCAGGATGCCTAAGCCAGAGCTGCCCCACAGCTGCCGGGCAAGCGGGAAGCAGCCCTCCAGGGTGCAGGCTGGTGGATGGGCACAGAGGGGATCACTGTGCTGGCAGCCCACCCGTAAGGAGAGAATGCAAGGCCTGGGCGTGTGTGTGTGGTGTGTGTGTGTGTGTGTGTGTGTGTGTGTGTCTGAACTGGAAGTGCTCCGGGAAGGTGGTTGATGGGCCAGGACAGGCAGTGAAGGTGCCAGGGGTCTGTGCACTCTGGCCGCAGGGCTAGGGCACCACCAGATGGCCCCCACAGCCACATCCCTGACCGATCCTTGCAGTGGGAGCCAGGAAATAACAACAAAAACGCAGTTAGTGGAACCAGAAAGAGATGCCCTTCCTCCTGCAATGACCCTCCAGTCTCCTCTGCTGACCAGGCTCGCTATGGTGTTCACTGTGAAGGAAAAAACATCCATTATGGCCCAGGAGGGACGGTAGAGAGAATTTGCAGTTGAGAGGATGTAAGGTGGTGATCTGCACAGTTATGAAAACACTGGAGGAATCTGCGTTGTGGCACTTTGAGAATTATCAAACCCTAAAATGTTTGATTTTCCATTGTAAGACTGCAGACCGCATAATGCAAATCTATTATATGGAGAAAATAGAATCCAGCAAAGGATTCCTCTTCAAGGAGGGCTCTGGTTTAAAAGGGGTTCCTCAGCAGCTGTGCCAAGACATAATTTTTCTCTCTAAGATGGAGAATTGTTTTTTTGTTTTTGTTTGTTTGTTTGTTTGTTTTTGAGACTGAGTCTTACTCTGTTGCCCAGGCTGGAGTGCAGTGGCACAGTCTCAGCTCACTGCAACCTTAAGATGGAGAATTTTAATCAAAATATTACCTCTCTCTCCTCCAATCTCTCTCTCTCTTTCTGTCTCCTCCCACTTCCCCCTGTTCTCCACCAGTACCCCACCTCACACACACACAGCACACACACCACAGGTAAGCCAGGAAAGGAGTCCTGGGCCTAGAAATAAGAAATTTGCTACCCTCTCAGTGAAACCAGTAGTAAATCCAGAGGGTACTGAGCCACATTCTCTCATTTGAAATGCAGGCCTGGCTTCAAACACCGGATGGTTGGACCCTGTGATCAAATGTACACATTAGGCAGCTGTTGGTTTCAAGTAACAGAATACTTAACTAAGTGTGGCTTGAAATCCAGAAATCTGAAGGCAGGCTCTGGGAGGACTGATTCTGTGACTCAAAAATATCAGAGCACTGGGTCAACATCTCTGGAAAAAAAATGCCTTATTCTTCATGTCACAAGATGGCTACAGATCTCAAAGCATTACATCCTCACGTATGATTGCTCAAAACAAAGAGGATGGGAGCAAGGAGTGCCTTCTTTTGGATTGCTTTATTTCCTTAGGAGGAAGAATTTTACCCAGAAAACCCCAGCTGACTTCCCATAACATCTCATTAGCCATGATGGGGAGGTCAGTTCTACACTGATTGCTGGCCAAGGGCATGACATTGTCATGATTGGCTGACACCGTTCATGACTCATGCCTATTTACTCCAAACAGAAATAAAGATCCATTGGTAAGCAAGAAAAGAATCAGCTGACAGGAGGCAGCCAACAAGACCTTACACATGTTTTTGGTTTGTTTCTTGAGATAGGGTCTGCCTATGTTGTCCAGGCTGCTCTCAAGCTCCTGGGCTCAGGGTCCATAGCAAATATTTTATTATACCCTCTCCTCTCCACTCTACATTGTGGAAGTGTTAAGAGAGCAATTATGTGTGGAAAGTCAATGCCACATTTTAAAAACTGAGTTTTCAATTACATGAAAATACTGCTGTTGGAAATTAGATATCAAACTCCCTTCTGCCATCCGGATAAGAATCCCTAACAAGCTATAGTTGCTCATAGTAGGGCTGTGAACTGGATACTGTAGTCAGTTTTTTAAAAACAGTACTTAATTCTTCAATGAATTATAATAACTCTCCCCCAGAGATAAAGACGAAAGGCAGGAGAAATCAAAATAAGTGAGCTCAAGAGGGGCTCTCTTGCCTCTTTCTACAATGTCCTTCCTGGGGTTCCTTAATTCCTTTGAGATCACAGTCACAGTCATCTGCCCATCTGTCTAGTGAAGGAAAGCCCTGGAGAACTGGGTCCTTGCTTTCCTCTGTTTGAAGGACTGACTTGTAGAGTATCTGCATCCTTCCTAGCGGAGATTGCAGCAGAAGACATGGCCTCACCACCTCCTCTCCCACATACTTTAATCCTCTTCTTGGCTTCTTTTCTTTACAGAACTTGTTCCCTCTCCCCTTGCTTCCTCTTCCTCATTAGCATTGGTCATTAGCATTTTCCCTTCAGTTCTGAAATACTGCTCTCCTCTCAAGCCTGAGGCCCCCTGCAGCATGAGCGATGACATCGGTGTCCCTTTCACCCAGCAGGAAGTTGGCACTGGCCCTTCTCATTGCCCCGCCCTGACACATTGTGGGGTGTCATCTCATAACACTCTTGCAGCTGCCTATCTATTTGCATGGTGACCTGGGGTCCTGCTCATAATTAGGAACCCTGTGGCCATCATACACAGGATGCTGGCAGAGACAAAGCAATTTAGGAAAAAAGCAAGGATTTTGAAGTCAAGCAAATCAGCTCCAACTCCCAGTTCTGCCTCTCACTAATTATGGGTATGGCAGATTAAAAACAGTTGAAATTTTTTGCTCTCCTCCCATTGAGAGATGAAGTCTAATAACCTTCCCATCACGTGTGGGCTGGCTTGAGTGATCAGCTTGATCAACAGCTTACGGTAGATGTGATGATCTCAAACTTCTGAGGCCAGGTCATAAGAAGTCTTGCAGACTTTTGCAACTCACACTCTGGGGGAAGCCAGCTACCATACAAGAAGTCTGATTACCCTGAGACCACCATACTGTGAAGCTGTAGGGAGAGAGATTGAGGTCAGAACAGCCCAAGCACAGGTGTGAAAAAAGTGCACTTGAATTCCAAGCCCGGCAAACCTGAAATGAAGAAAACCGGAGGACTCTAATAGGCATCCAGAACCAAGCCACCAGATAAATGGTGACACCTCCAGGCATTTGAGCCAAACTAGCTGAGGCCTCAGTCACTGTGGAGCAGAAATCAGTCACCCCATTGTGCTCTGTCTGAATTCCTGATCCACAGATTCCTGAGCACAACAGAACGGTTGTTGTTTTACACAGTTAAGTTTGGGACACACATTTTGCTGCAGTAGATAGCCAGAACTAGGGACACTGGGCAAATCCTCAATCTTTCTGAGCTTCCATTTCTTCATCTATAAAATGGGGCAAGGATAGCACCCACGTTACTTGTATCACCTATCTCGTATGGATTAAGTAAAACAACGACCCTCAAAGAGCAACCTAGTGCTTAGTATATGACAGGCAATGATTCTACATTGGTCCCTTGACATAAGATAAAAACATATTCTAGGCACTGTGTGTTAAGCTCCTAGTTAGGAGCTATGAATGACGGCTCATAATGCCTCTTACATTCTTGGGAGCTGACTGGCTTATGAGTGCCTCCTGAGATGCTGAGCACCAATCAGGCTGCCCAAGATCATTCAGCTTATAAAAAATATCTCTGCTAAACTGGAAAATGAGATCAACAGGAAGTACAGAGGATGACAACATGTATGAAGTAGCATTATCTACGACTTCAAACCCTTTAATACTGTTTATTATGATGGCTAATTTTACGTATTCACTTGGCTGCGTCATGGTGCCCAGATATTTGGTCAAATGTTATTCTTCATGTTTCTGTGAAGGTGTTTTTTGGATGAGATTAACATTTAAATTGGTGGACTTTGAGTAAAGCTGATTGCCCTCCCTAACATGGTGCATTTCATCCAATCATTCAAAGGCCTTAATAGAACAAAGACTGACCTGCCCCAAGAAAGGAAGAATTTTGCCACCCGTGGCCTTTGGAGTCCAACTGCAACATCCACACTTCCCTGGGTTTCTACCCTGTTGGCCTACTCTGCAAATTTTAGACCTTGCAGCATCCATTATTGCATAAGCAATATATACATATAATGTATATATACACACATATGTATAATGTGTACATATACACACATATATATACACACATGTAACGTACATATAATGAGTCTGAAAGCAGAGGTGGAAAAAGCATTTAAGTCTCAGGAATAGCATATGGAAAGGTTTGGGACCAAGAGGAAGCAGAGCATATTCTAAAACCTTCTGTGGTTTAATAGGCAGCTGGGAATGGCAAAGATAATGCGGGAAAAGTAGGTAGAAGGCAGATAATAGAAGCCCTTTTGTGGTAGGTAGGGATTGCAATCTTCAATGCCAACAGGGATCAGGCAAGTCATGAAGAATTATATTGAAAACAGGAAAGATTCATGAAAACTGTAACCAATGCACTGTTCCCTTTTAATGAAAAGCTTCCAAAATTCATATTACAAATGAATATCGACCAGGTGAAATAACAGACATCTACTGGTCAGAATGTATCTTCAGGCCACCAGTTTAGGTGATGAGAAATACTGGAAGTTTTCAAACACTAGAATCATATGATCAGTTTTGGGTTTTGGGAAGACCACTCTGGCAGAGATTGCTAAGATAGAAGCAGAATAGGGTGGGCTTAAAGGGAGGAAGAGCCACACCAAGAAGGGGCTATTGAGACTTCCAGGTAACAGATGCTAAGGTTTAAACCAAGGCGGCGGTGATGGGCATGGAAAGGAGGGACAGATTCTACAGCTCCTTCGAACTTAGAATCAGTAACTGCAGAGGAAGAAATGTAATTCTCATAAAGACTTCTATTATGACCAAATTTGCAGCATGTAATTTGAAGGAGTCATAGGCATATTTCTTTATATATGTCAAAAGCATTAAGAAATATAGCCATTTCTGCAGGTCAGCCTGAATAAAACAGGTTGTTTTTAAAGATCCAACATGTAAAAAAGAATCTATCTTTTGAAGCAATAAATCAGGTTATAATGTAAGCAACTCTCTTCTCCAGCTTCTAGTTTTCCTAACCCAATCACTGCTTTTCTGGGTGAAACATCTCCATTAAGTCACCCATTTCTCAGCCTGGAGATGCAAGAAGTACGTGGTAATCAATGCTGCATAACTGATGAGTGTAATAACAGAATGAAGAAAGGAATCTCATTAGTGGGGTCACCTCATTAGCATTCATTATGGCCAACAATATCATCCTTCTCACCTCCTATTTATTAATCAGTTAATTTAAGGCCATCAGCCTGCATATATCATTGCGTGGTAGCTTTCTGTAAGGCACAGCTAGCTCATTTTTATCATTTGACAAAAGTTCTTCTAGTGGCAATAAAGTCCCTTTGCTGACAGCCCTTGTGTGTCATTAAGGCAGTAAGCATTGGCAGACACATGAGGCTGGAGTTCTATGCCCAGTGCAGATCACAGTAGGATAGGTGCCAGGCTAGGCAGCAGGCCCCAGGCTCATCTCCTGCAGGACACTCAACCAGTCATGGCTGAGCCCCATATGGAGCCTGTACTTATCTGCCACCCCAGCTGACCTTAGTGACCTGAGATATAAGCATACTATTAGAGCTTTACCTCCATGGTCTCCTTTTCAAAGAAAAAAATCAAAAAAGCTATAACATATTATTGGTATCTACCTACATCCCCCCAGCACTCACCACCTAGTATATGCCCAGGAATTCTTACTGTTAGCACCTTTGATTCTCTGCATAGGGCTTTCCTTGGCCACGGGAGCTTGCCACCTGATAGATCTTAATCTTCTTACTAATGGAAGCTGTTTACGAGGGGAAATGTGTCTAGCTGTAGGGCAGAATGGAAATGTTATGGAACTAATGTTCCTCCCTGTGAACAGCTCTCAACAATCTCACATGAGAGTTGGAGGATAAATACCCCAGCTCTCTCACCCTTTGGATGAGACAACTTGGGGGCATGTTCTACACAGTATCCCAGAAGACCACAGTGGGATGAACTCTGGCTGCCCAGAGTGGTAATTTGCTTCTTAAGGCATCCTACAGTGGATTCCTTCCCTTTCCTGTCTTACTTACAGTTAGGGGAGGACTTGGAGGTCCTAACCCAAGGAAATACTTTGTGCTTCCTGAGATCTCCTCCTAAATGAACAACTTGCATCCAAACCTTCCTTTCAGTGTCTTCTGGGGAAGTCCAATGACTAGAGCTATGAAGAATTTTTCATTGACTTCAGATCCATTCCTGCCCTACAATTTTCCTTCCTAAATATCTCACAGATGTGTCTCCTTCTCTACCAGCCCACTGTTTCTGAGTTCAGAACCTCATCCTTTCCCACTGTGACACAACAATGGCCCCTTAGTTTATCCAACTCTCCTCTTCTATGGTCCCTTCCCATTTACCGACTCTACGGTTCCAAGAGTGGTTTCTCTGGCAAAAATAGAGTAGATACATGGTTCAATCTTTCAACATTTTCCCACTGACTATGGGAAGACTTTCAGACTCCACAACCTAGCCTACAAGAACCTCATTGATTTGGTCATGCCTTCCATGTCCAGCCATCATACTCCCATAACCGAAGTTTGGAGTCAGATGTTCTCCACTGAGCCCTTTATTTTTCCCCTGTTGACACTGTCTTATGATCCCACTGGTCATTATTTATTGAGAGCCAGCTGGAAACATACTGCTCACTGCCTACATTGTTCTAGAAAGCTTTGCCTTTCTCCTAGTTGCCATGTAGGTTTTACGGAATGCTGAGCATTTGTTTGGTCTTTTGCTGTTAAACCTAGGAGAAGATTCTACTCCAAACTGTCCAGCTGAATGATGCAAGATGCTGAGTGTCCCCACGGAGAATATCAGAAGGGACATCATGAGACAAGCATTTCTCAATAGGGGCAAAGTTCACAGTGGAAGTCTGTCAAGGCTCCCCTGTTAATGTCTAAGGAGGTCATAGTAGTAACAGAAGGCTGACCTTGGAGAAAGAGTTGTAAAATGCTTTGATGGGTGAGGGCTTTTTTCACCCTATGATTTCTTTAAAAACACAGTAGAGAGGATCAATCCCTTGCTCTCAGAATGTGGCAGACTTGCTAATATCAACAAAATTACTTTTAAGACTTTCTAATCAGGCAAGTTTTATTTCTCTTTGTTACCTTGGAATCTAAAGAGTCATGGTTCTGAACAGGGAGTCCTGAGAGCATATTTTACACACACACACACACACAAATGCACATCCACACACACACGCACACACGTTTCTTTTCATTGCACCATCACAATAACTTGTTGAGGTACTTTACTCAGTTTCCTTGTCTCTAAAGTGGAGAAAAATATCTAACTGGGGCATTTTAAAGATTAAGTGAATTAATGTAAAACACTTAGAGCAACATCAGGCACATAAGGGCTATAGCTTACCTGTTTTATTTTTATCATCATCATCCTCAGCAACAACATCCCAAGTTCTAAAATAAGGAAACTAACACATTGAGAATGAAACAATTTGACCAAAATCACAAAGCTGGTGAGTGTCAGAACAGGAATGAACACCCACACCCATGCCTGTCTGCGACATTGCCCCTCCAACCAGAGCTGAGCTTGCCACAGGCCAATGGCCTCCCAGCCTTTGGCACCTTTTTACGAGTTACTCCCTCTGTCTGGCAAATTTGTACTGATCCTTTAAGACAGCTTTGCACAGAACCATGGTATCTGATTGACTACCAGAAGGTGAACTCTTTTGGAGTCCTTCCCTGCTCTTTCTTAATTATCTTTCTATTCCCAGGTCATTGAAGAGTACTGAGCATATGGTTAATCTCCAAATACACATTGGATAAATGTGTATATGAATATATAAGTATATGTATTTATCTCATGGTGAAGATGTTGGCTTCATCCAAGAGAATGAGATGAAAATTTGTTTCATTTAGGAACCTTGGTGGAAACTCAGGATTAAACTACTCTAATGCCCACAATTTACCTCATGACTTGAGCTGTTGAGTGTGAGAGCCAGGAGTAGGGTGGCTTGGTGGCAAAGGAGGAAAGGGTTTAGGGCCAATAATTCTGGAACTCTCTATAATAGATTATTTCTAGAGAAGAAATGAATATTTCTACAGAAGAATTAATATTCTATTCATTCATTCACTCATTCATGTGTTTATGTTTATTCGATAAATATTTATATCTCCTTCTACAGTTAAATCCTCCTAGAATATCTCTGCCCTTCCTGGTTGCAGAAAAGGCTTGGTGAAAAAAATAAAAGAGACAGACTGAAATAATTTGAGACATGGAATCAGGTCCTTGGGTAAATCATTTAACCTCTTTAAAAGTTGGCTTCTGAATAACAGCTTCCATCTACTGGGGGCCCATGAAATGGTCCTTGGGTATTTGCACACCAGCTTTTTGATCCTCTTAAGCCTTGATGCCCACCTATCAAGGATATTTGTGCAAGGACTAGGGACAATGAACTTATGGCACTTAGAACCAACCAGCGCAGGCAGGGAGTATTCATCTCCTGTGATTCAGAAGGGATGTCAATCAGTATACAAACTGTGTCTCCAGCCTACCACTAGCTTGCACCCCAGAGCTGGTCTGTGCCATGAAGGCTTGAGGGCCAACACCCACCCCCTACTTCCCACCAGAGAACCTTAATGAAATCTAAATTGAACTGTCCCACACACCTGCTCACAGAGCACTTATTGGCTCTGTTCTCCCAGGTTGGGCTTCTATTGATCCTTGGCAGCTTTTGTTAAATGTTTCTCCTCAACTCAGGTGGATAAAGAATTGAATGCAACAGTTCACAAGTTCATGGTTGCTTGAGGTCAAGTCCAATGGGAAGGGCAGAAGTTCAGGAAGACTCAGCAGGAGGAGATTCCAGGCAGCAGAAATTCTCACAAACCCTAAGTGGGCAATGCCACAGAGCTCACAGTCCTGGGCAGAGAGGAGACTCAGGCAGGGGCTGTAGATATGAGCTTCAGGGTCCAGACCTACATCTCGCCCATGATCCCAAGAGACTCAGAGAGAGGTTTCCAGTGTGCCACAGGGAAAACCAACTAAGCTTCGAGTACTGACTGTATGCTGGTCAGTGGGTGAGATGCAGTACATGCACTACACTTTATTCTCCTTAACAACCCAATGAATCTAAGTTTATCACTTTACAAGGACCACCCCAAAGTTCAGAGAAGTGAGAAACTTGCCTAAGTCCCACAGCTACCAAGCAACCATGCTGGGAGTAAATCCCAGATCTGCCTGACACCATACCATGTACATTTTCCACGGCACAAAGTTATTTTCTGGACATACTGGTTAGCATTTGGGACAGAATTCCATTCTGAATAGGGCATTTATTGACAATTGAGACATAGTGGGTATTCAATAAGTGATAGTCGCCATGGTCACTGTTGTTGTTTCATTAGAGTAATAACAATAATTACTATTCTGGCCAGTCATGGTGAGTTATGTAAATGTACTCAAGCTTCCAGGATTTAATTCAAACTCATTTCATCACCCGTGAAAACTAAGATAATGGGAAAGATGACCTCACCTTGAATGGCTGCCCCAAGGATAAGCCCTGTTGGAACATCTCTCCTGCAAAGATACACAAGATTATTTTTTACGAGTGAAACAGTGAGCCCTGATCCTGCAGTTACAGGACCACATGTGCAAGTGAGCACTGTGGCAGATCTGAGCTGTAGTTAAGACTCTATAAGATGCATAACGTTATAGGCCCCCAGAGGCTCTGGCTTCTGACCTCCTTTAACTACAGACAAGCCACTGGCTCACTGAAGGAAGACAATTTATCTGACAGCATGGAGAGCCAGCCCTGTATTGCCTTCAGGCTAGGGTGGGCTAACTTAAGCCAGAAATGTCTAGTCAGGTGTTTTCAGTGTGGGATTTGTTTGGGGAATATCCACACCTACAAGAATGTGAGATCCAAGCCGACCTTGTTGTCTTCTTTACTTCCTTGCTCTTAAAACCTAGTATGGAGCCTGACCCATGGTGGGCACTCAGTGAATATTGGCAGAATAAATACATTGCAACCATTATGGAGTGGCCCCATGTGCTGAAGCACCAGAGACACAGACATGAGTGAGTCAGAGGACAAGCCTAGCCCTGTTCTCCTAGAGCTCCTGGTCAAGGAAGTGTATCAGAAGGAAGCAGACGATTCTATTGCTTGCACTTCAGCAATAGTGAGGAAAAGTGATCCCAGGGGGTGGCTTTGATAAAACAGAGAAGGGACTCACAAGCCCAAGAGGTCAAAGAAGATCCTGGAGAAGATGAGGTCCTATCTCAGAGGGTAAGTGTGAGTCAGGCCACGAAAAAGAAGAGTACATTGAGGCAGTAGCAAAAGAGCAAAATGGATCACAGAGAGCACAGGAAAACTCAAGTGGCTCACACAGGCTGGAGCACAGGGTATGGAAGAAAGAGGCCAGGATGAGGTTAGAGGCATAGGAGAAACCGGACCACCAAGGACCTCACTGTGTCATTCACAGGGTGTTCTTTTTACCTAGAGTGGCACTTCCCAGTTAGTTCTCTGGAAGACTTGTTTAAGCGGAAGCTGAACAATAAGAACACATGGACAGAGGGAGAGGAATAACACACACAGGGGCCTGTTTCAGTGGGGGATTGGTGTGGGGTGGGGACAGATAATTAGGATAAATAGCTAATGCATACTGGGCTTACTACCTAGGTGACGGGTTGACAGGTGTAGCAAACCGCCGTGGCACACATTTACCTATGTAACAAACCTGCACATCCTGCACGTGTACCCCAGAACTTAAAAAAATAAATACATAAATAAATAAATTAGTCTCACAAACTAAAAAAAAAAAAAAAAAAAAAAAAAATAGGTGCTCGGCAAACACAAGCCTCTGTACTCAAACAGATTAGGGAAGCAGTGTGTTTAATTCCCTCCCCTACAAACATTAAACTTCAGAGGTCCAGAAGAGGCCTGTGGTGAAGAACCCTCCATGGTGTCATGTATACGGTCATACTCCAAACCCTGCATGCACACTGCAAAATATTTCCCAAAGGTACTCAGGAGTGATGGAAATGTTTTAAGCAAATCAGTGAGCTGATTTGTCATTATTTATATCTTACAAATGATCATTGGCAACAGGCAACAAGTAAGAACACTGAATTCACAGAATACCTCCTTTTAGTAATGGTGGACTGTATAGTCCTCATCAACCCTCTCTGAAAGTACATAGAAAAAGGTGGGCGAAACAAAATAACAAGGTATCTTCTTGAAAACATCAAAGAACTACCAAGGTAGTAAAGAATTACAGGCCAGGATAGATGCCCAGAGAGAGGCAAGATTAATATTCAGAAACACTTTGGTGGGGGGTGGGGCCTGGAGGAGGTGGGCAAGGAGGTATCTGCTGATTTCCATCAAGGCTGAAATGCTGAAATTTGGCTATTCATGTGGGAAACAAAAGAAATTGACTCCTGCTTCATAACATGTAGAAAAATTCCATGTGAATTACAGATCTAAACGTGAAACGCAACATAATAATCTTAATGACTTCAAAGTTGGGAAATGTTTCTTTAAAAGACATAAAAGGCACTAGCCATTAAGAAAAAGGTTGTTATTTCACTGCACTAAAATCAACAATTTCTGTTTATTGTGAGACACCATTAAGACAGTGAAAAGGAAGACGGTAAGGAGATATGTGCCACACAGGTAACTGACAAAGGGTTTATATCCAGAATGAATAAAGAAATTTTGCAAATCAATAACAAAAAAGACAGTCAAATCAATAGAAAAAAAATGTATAACAGGAACTCCAAAAGAAAGGATATCCGAATGGATATTAAACAAATGAAAATTGCTCAACATCATGCGTAGTCATGGAACCGCAAATTGAAGCTACAACAAAATATCACTCACATCACCAGAATGACTAAAATTGAAAAGACTGATGAAACTAAGGCTGGCAAGCACATGAAGTAATGGGAGCTCTCAAATGCTACTGGTGGGGTTGTAAATTGGTACAAGAAGTTTGGAAAACCGGGCCAAGCATGATGGTTTACACTCATAATCCCAACACTTTGGGAGGCCAAGGCAGGAAGACCTTCTGAGTCCAGAAGTTCAAGACTCTCCTGGACAACATAGTAAAACCTTGTCTGTACAAAAAAATTTGTTAAAAAATTAGCTATGTGGGCCAGGCGCAGTGGCTCACGCCTGTAATACCAGCACTTTGGGAGGCCGAGGTGGGTGGATCACGACGTCAGGATATCAAGACCATCCTGGCTAACACAGTGAAACCCCATCTCTACTAAAAATACAAAAAATTAGCTGGGTGTGGTGGCAGACACCTGTAGTCCCAGCTACTCGGGAGGCTGAGGCAGGAGAATGGTGTGAACCCGGGAGGTGGAACTTGCAGTGAGCCGAGATTGGGCCACTGTATTCCAGCCTGGGAGACAGAGCAAGACTCCATCTCAAAAAAAAAAAAAAAAAGAAAGAAAGAAAAAATTAGCTATGTGCAGTGGCACATGCCTGCAGTACTAGCTACTCAGGAGGCTGAGGTGAGAGGATGAGAACCTGGGAGGTGGAGGCTGCAGTGAGCCATGATCATGCCACTGCACTCCACTTGGGCAACAGAACAAGACCCTGTCTCAAAAAACAAACAAACAAACAAAAAGTTTGGAAAACTGGAACTAGCTACTAAGATTGAAGATATGTAGACCCTACAAATTATAAATTCCAATCTGAGAAATAGGCTCAAACAAAATCTGTGCACATTAGCACCAAGAGACTTGCGTAAGAATGTCCATAGCAGAATTATTCAGAAAGGCCCCAAACCAGAAGCAATCTGCATGTCCATCCACAGAAGAATGGGTAAATAAAATTGTGGCATGTTTATACAGCGGAATTCTAAATCATCAGTACATGTAAAATATGGATAAAGCTCTTGAACACAGCATTGAGTGAAAGTAGTCAAACACACAAGAATGCATACTGTATGAACCCATTTATATGCAGTTAAATTAAAAAGGTAAAATCCAACCATAGTGTCAAAATTCAGATTATTGGGAAAGGATTGAGGACATAATGATTGAGAGGGAAGGGAAAGTTTCTGGGGTCCTGGCAAGGTTCTACATGTAGCATTGAATGTTTACTTGGTGATAATTCATGGAGCTTTACAGGATGCTTTGTGCCTTTTTGTATGTGTTCAATGTCAAAATAAAATAAAAGATTTTAAAAAGTATTGAAGGAGAAGTGAGACTAGAATTAGGAAGACATCGTCATTATCTAGACAAAAAATGAGCCAGCGGCAGTGAAAATGGAAAAGGAAAGTCAATCTGTTCGATAACAAGAGTTTTTTTACTTTGAAAGCTAACATTGAGGAGAACTGCCACAATTTCAATGGATCTAACCCATCAAGTATTTTTACATCCGTACGTTCATAATGACTTTAAGGGAAAATAAATCACCCTCAGAGGCTGATAGGGAACCAACTTGTTATCTTTAAAACTGGTAAACAAAGAGAAACAATCAAGTATTTATTTTGCCTTTTTTACATGAACTGGCCAAGTGAGTAACCAAGTGGTAGATGGGGGCAGCCTCTTTATAAAAGAAGTCCAACTTACAAATTGCAAAGAAATTATAAAGTTAGAATATAACTTTTTTTGCAGCCCCCTATGAAGTAATAAACCTACAAATTGCACATCAATGGCTGTTTGCGTGTTAAGAAAGGGACAACCGGAAGTCATGTATCTCCTGTGAAGAAACACAGCGTTGTCTATCAGTCTGGCCAAGGGAGTCTAGCTTGAGTCTGAGCAAGCCTCAGGAGCCACTGCTTGTGCAGGAAACGCAGACTAGAGAGGATCATGTTAGTTGCACCACGCGTGTGCAATCCATGAAAGCCTGACTGTGTGTGGGAAATTGCCTGTCAAAGGAGCCAGTTCCTTCACCAGATAAACTGCAAAAAGAGAAAAGGTAGATTTAAAAGAGGCTTAGAAGACATGTGACTTTTTTAAGGACAAAATTATAATGTCTGGTGATGCACATCTATGCAATAAAATAAAAGAAAACACAAGGAAATAATTTCTACAAAAGTAAAAACACTGGCTACTTTTGTGGGGAGAGAGGGGTCCGTGATAGGGGTAGAGCAAGTGGGGGACCGGGCTTCTAGAGAGGATGGCAAAGATCTATATCTTGCCTAGGGTAATAGTTACAGGATGTTCACCTCATGATAATCCATTAAGTTACACACTGGTGGTGTGTGGTTTTCTGTATCTGTGTTTTTCTTTTCAGTAAAAATATTTTTGCATCCTAGCATTAACTTGTCATATAGTACAATAAGATACTTAAACAGAAATTTAAATTCTTTGAGGTTCTAAAAGAAGGAAATATTAAACACACAGTATTTACATAGCATGTGGTAATTTTAAAGAAACTTTCATCTTCATTGCCTCCTGTCATGATTACACAAATTTTTGGTGTTATTATTCTGCCCACTTCACAGATAAGGAACATATGGGTTCATGTTGGCCATGTTTCTTTTGCCCATGTTTTTTCCACTCCAAATTCTACACCTTTTCTTCTAATAGTTACTAAAATTCCTTTTTACCATGGATCCTGTGGCCCATCTATTCCAATCATTACCAATGGAAATTCCAATAAGACAAAAAAACTCAATTATACAATAGAAAAGTAATTCAATTAGAAAAAATACTTAGAGAAGAAAACAAACCCAAATGTCCATCAATGACAGACTGGATTAAGAAAATGTGGCACATATACACCATGGAATACTATGCAGCCATAAAAAAGGATGAGTTCGTGTCCTTTGTAGGGACATGGATGCAGCTGGAAACCAGCATTCTCAGCAAACTATCGCAAGAACAGAAAACCAAATACTGCATATTCTCACTCATAGGTGGGAATTGAACAATGAGAACACCTGGACACAGGAAGGGGGACATCACATACTGTGGCCTGTTGTGGGGTCGGGGGAGAGGGGAGGGATAGCATTAGGAGATATACCTAATGTAATTGATGAGTTAATGGGTGCAGCACACAAACATGGCACATGTATATACATATAACAAACTTGCACATTGTTTACATGTACCCTAGAACATAAAGTATAATTTAAAAAAATACAAACTTAATTATAAGATAGAAAAGTAATTCAATGAGAAAAAATACTTAGAGAAGAAAACAAAATTTGAAAACCCAATGAGCAACTCATAGGATTACTAGTAATGACCTTTGGTCATATACAAACATTAAAATCTATGGAATTATGTATAATTCCATGAAGGGAATTGAAGAAACAATGTGTAATTTTTTATCCATATTTGGTATATTCCATAATAGCAAAACAACCTAAATTATTAGCAGAATTATGGATGTATATATGGGTATGTTTATATGATGTATTATTATTTAAAAAATAATAAACCTCAAAAATATATTTCGAAAGAAAAGCATCTCCCTCCCAAAACACCTCACCCTCCTGTTCTTTCTGCTTCCTAATACATGTCACTCCATCTCCTTGTCTTTTTTTTTTCACTTTAAGTTCCAGGATACATGTGCTTAACATGCAGGTTTGTTACATAGGTATACACGTACCATGGTGGTTTGCTGCACCTATCAACCCGTCATCCAGGTTTTAAGCTCCACATGCATTAAGTGTTTGTCTTAATCCTCTCTCTACCCTTTTCCCCTACCTGCCTATAGGCCCCGGTGTATGATGTTCCCCTCCCTGTGTTTATGTGTTCTCATTGTTCAACTCTCACTTGTGAGTGAGAACATGTGGTGTTTGGTTTTCTATTCCTGTGTTAGTTTGCTGAGGATGATGGTTTCTAGCTTCATCCACATCCCTGCAAAGGACATGAACTCATTCTTTTTTATGGCTGCATAGTACTCCATGGTATATATGTGCCACATTTTCTTTATCTAGTTTATAATTGATGGCCATTTGGGTTGGTTCCAAGTCTTTGCTATTGTAAATAGTGCTACAATAAACATACAAGGAACTTAAATTTACAAGGAAAAAACAACCCCATCAAAAAGTGGGTCAAGGATATGAACAGATATTTCTCAAAAGAATACATTTATAAGGCCAACAAACACATGAAAAAAAGCTCATCATTACTGATCATTAGAGAAACGCAAATCAAAACCACAATGAGATACCATCTCACTCCAGTTAGAATGGTGATCATTAAAAAGTCGGGAAACAACAAGTGCTGGAGAGGATGTGGAGAAATAGGAACACTTTTACACTGCTGGTGGGAGTGTAAGTTAGTTCAACCACTGTGGAAGACACTGTGGCAATTCCTCAAGGATATAGAACCAGAAATACCATTTGCCCCAGCAATCCCATTACTGGGTATATACCCAAAGGATTATAAATCATTCAACTATAAAGATACATCCATCTCCTTTTCTATATGGCCACTAACCTAGCCCACCAATGTGAGCTCTTAGCAGGATTGCTGTACAAACCCTTCACTGTCCTCTTTGTTTTGAACTTTGCCCTGCTCCTCTGCAAAGTCATCTTTCCAGGGGGATGTAAAGAGAAGGCTTCCAGGGCACACATACCTGCAGCTAAATCCTGTCTCTACCATTTGTAGTCATATGAACTTGGGCGAATCATATGGCATCTTTGAGTCTTTGTTTCATTCTCTGGAAAATGGGAATAATCATTGTTCTGACCTAGAGGAAACAGATCATTTATCTTCCAAACCAGAGTCACTATTATAACCACATAGAGTTTTGAGGGCACATGGGATAATAACAGTAAAAGTACACAGTAGAGAGCTTGGAGCTTTGTAAGCTCTCAGCAAATGTGAATTATTGTTAATCTATCACTTTTCTGCCTGGTGGGCTCCACTGCTTTGAGAATCAAGTCCAAACTGTTTAGCGTGGCCTATGAGGCCCTGCTTATCTGCCCAGCCCACCGCTGCCACTGCCCTTCTTGTTGTCCAAGCCACAGTCATACTTACTGAAATTCTCTGAATGTCCCATGTTCCCTCTAGACCGGATCTTTACACAAGGTCCTCACTTTACCTGGAACATCCCCCATCCCCTTTACCTGGGCAATTTCTTTCCATGCTCCAGGCCTCAGCTTATTTGTGACCTCTTCTTGCTTTTCATTTCCACAGACACCTGTGTTTCCGCTGTCATTAGGCATCACACTGTATCGGTGGACAAGGGTCCATCTTTCCCTTGATGTGCAACTGCTCATCTGCCTTGCTGATCCGCATAGTCCTTGTGCCAGGCACAATGTCCGGGACACAGCAGGTTCTCAATAATCCTTTTGGAGTGGATGAATGAATGAATGAACAAAAGCTGAACATTTATAGGTAAAATGGCTTCTCCACCTTACCTGTAACTCCACACTAAGCAAGAGACCTCCTCAATTTGGTTCCTTGTGAGTAGGGTTGGGGTGAGGTGGCGCTCTCTTCCCTCCTAAGTCTTGAAGAATTTTATTAGCAGTCTCACCCCAGGCTCATTCCACTGTCTGTTTATTCTGGAAGTGTCTCTCTTCCACTCACTTCTTATTCCTAACTTCAGAAATCATCGTACAATGTGTTGACTTTTCCTGATTTCCTGCTCAATCACTTTTTAGATCCTTGCCCCTTTTACAAATATAAAAACTCAATATCCTATCCCCAAGATTCTGAAATCCCTTCAAATTCTACCAGTTGGGAAGCAGAAATTTGCACTGATATTGTAAATCACATTCTGAACATATTTTTTCCACTTTTCCCAATGTACATGCACGTCCACCCGCCATCCTGACATAGGCCTCCTGGAAAAAGCATGCTCCCTCTCTCCCCTCCCCACCACCACCAGGGTGAATCCCTGCTCTAACCTTCTGTCTTGTGGCCTTTTCAGCAACCACTTAGGATAGGCCTTTTCCTGTCCCAGCAAGATTGAAAGGGCATTCAGACAGCTGTGGCCCAAGAAGATTTGATGTCCACCCAAATGAACTGATATTATATCTCCTCCTAAAAGCATAGGCTCTTCTCAGTGATCCTACCCATGCCCCCATTCAAAGCAAGAAGGTCTTCTCTATGATCTGGCCAAGTCAGGTATCTTTGCAAGAGCTGGAAACATGTAAGGATCTGCGAGGTGCAATAAAGCAAGTTGTACCTGCATTTATGACTTTCAAGGTCATAAATTCTCCTTTGGTTTGAGATTATTTCTGTAGATTCAAGTCCCTGACAATTGCAGTGGAATTTTAAGCAGAGATTTGGCCATACTTCTGGAATCAGATTACCTTCCCAATTTGATTTGGCCAGGATTACTTCAAAGGCAGCTGCGGTTTCATAAAATAGAGGCTCCCTGCTGTAGGCACTTCTTGTAGAGCTTAGGAATGCACCCCTGAGGGACGGCAGGCAGTCTGAATTTCTTCCACCAGGTCAGAGAGTCAATGTCACAGCTAAAATCTGCACCTGGGGCAGGACAACTGGAAGCAGCCTCAGGAGAGTGAGAGCAGATTGTCAGCATGTGGAGGGAAAGGATTTCTGCCTTGGATAGTCACTGCTCATTTTTCTTGCAAAAAAGGCCTGGCTCTGCTTTTGCCCATCCAGTCTTTACCCCTGGTGTGAGAATGGGGCCGGCTACTGATCAGACCTCCTCACCTTCTGCTCTTACCTTCTGTCCCCTGGAGGTGAGAAGCAAGGTCTCTGGCCTTTGCAAAGTGGGGAAGCTAGTTCCATGCTAGCGGTTCTAAAATGGGACACTTTTTAAATAGAAAGGGGTAAGATTTGCTGAAAGAGTCAGAGGACCCAGGAGAAGCCCATGAGTGTACACCCTTCCTTTTCTGGGCCCCGCAACATGGTTCACATCACCCTCCACCCCTTTGCTAATGTTCCTCTCTCCCTGAACTTCTTCAGCACAGAATTCAGGCCTCCTCTTGGATTCTGGGTTCTCCCCAAAGCAGATTGTGTTAGTCAGGGTTCTCCAGAGAAGCAGAAGCAAAAGGATTTAAAGAGGTATGGCAGAGGAGATTTATTTATGGTGGGAGCTCATTCACATGATTGTTGAGTCTGAGAAGTCCTACAATCTGCCATCAGCAAGGTGGAGACTCAGAAAAGCCAGTCCAAGACCAAAGGCCTGAGAACCAGGAGGGCCACTGGTTCTTGGGTCTGAAGGCCCAAGAATCGGGAGATTGGATGTCTGAGGGCAGGAGCAGATGGATGTTCCAGTTCCAGAAGAGAGAGGGAATTTACCCTTCCTCCACCTTCTTGTTCAATTCCAGCCCTCAACAAATTGGATGAGGCCCATCCACATTGGTGAGGGCAGATCTTCTTTACTCAGTACACTGATTCAAATGCTCATCTCCTCCAGAAGCACCCTCACAGACACACCCAGAAATAATGTTTTACCAGCCATCTGGGCACACCTTAGTTCAGGCAAGTTGACACATAAAATTAACCATCACATAGACCCCGAGACCCAAGGTTACCCCAGGAAGCACTGTGAGGAAGCGAGGTAGTGAGACAAGGGAAGGAGCAGAGCAAGTTGTCACTGCAGGCAACTAGGGTTCAACCCATTGACCTTTAGGAGCCAGTGTAGGCAGGCCCCTGAACTGACTCATTGAGGGCTGAGAAAAATAGGATATTTATTCACCAGCTTTTATCCCTCACTGGCTGGGGGTTGTTCCTGGGGTGTTGATTTCTTGGCACTAACACTGGCCCCTCCCTTCATCAAGCCTGGAGGCAGTATCTAGGCTAATAGACGCAGAAATCCATGGTGGCCTGTAAGGGATGTGTCTGCAGGTATCTAGAGTGCTTCCAGGGCAGACAGGCAAGACCCCAAGGTGTCCATTCCATTCCCTTTGTCTTTGTAGTCCCTCTGCTTTGTCTTTGGTGGGGCTGGGGGTCTACCACACAGAGGATCAACATGTTTAGGCTGAAAAATGGAAGAGTGAAAAGAGGTGGGAAAAGCTGATGAAGTCCTCCCTTCTGCATCCTTAAGGCTGGGCATAGGCCACTCACTTCAAATGTTCCCAGTGCACTCAAAGCACAGGTAATGAGGAGCCTCTGTGTACCTGGATGGCCTGGCCATGCCTGCACAGCAGGCTTCTGCCCCTTCACAGGGTGAGCAGCAAAACTACATTGTCATGCCATCTAAGGAACACTTGCTGTCCACCCAGGGGCCACCATGGTGGCCCTGAGAACCAGCTCATACTCCTGAACACTGTGTCAGTTGTGCTGGGTGCATTTTACAATTCCTGGTTTCCTGAAAAAAACAAATAGCTGCTCATACACCCATTTCTGGTAGTGATACCTCTCTCCAGACAGCACCTCTGCCATCTCCTCGGGCTAGGCACTCTCCAGGAAGTCACATTTCATTTCATTGCACAGTATATTTAAAGTTGGAGTCTGAGAATGAAGACAGAGAAGTCCCCTGTGCCACAGGTAGAAAAATTAATGAATCTGTAAATTTGGGGTTCATTAACTTTTCGGGAAATTTTTATATTTTTAGATATATTTTGTAGATTACATGAACCAATACTATTACTAAACAAGTGTGAGTTTTGAAGTCTTTCAAATATTTAAATATAAACTCTAAGAAAAGTTTTAAAAACAAAGAGAGAAATGACGTGGGGCAACTAATGTTAGCAAGCAAAACTTAAAGGAGATATAGCAAGCGTGGAGCACAGAGCCAGGGACAGAGTGGATGCACAACAAGGGCTGTCACCTCAAATGGGGTGTTGTGGGTTCCTTTGGATAACAAGGAAAACTAAAAAGGAGAAACAGGTAGAAAGCAATAGAAGAAGTGGGTGGGGGCAGAGAAAAGAAAGGAGAGGATCTACAGGTGAAGGAGAAGAAAGTGAATGAAAGATCAATGAGGGAGATGAATAAAAAAGGAAAATGAGCAATTAACCCACAAGGAAATTGGAGACCCTACTCAGCATTTTCTTTGACCTCTTCAAACAGAGTTGGATGTAAAAGATCTAGGGTGATAGGCAGAATAATGCCTTCCTCCAAAAGATGTCCACCTCCTAATCCAGGAACTTGTCAGTATGTTACCTTACGTGGCAAAAGAGACTTTGCAGATGTGATCAAGCTTAAGAACCTGGAGACGGGGAGTGTATCTGGAACTATCCAGGTGGGTCCATCTAGTTACATGAGAATAAAAATGGGCAACACTTTTTGGCTGTGGTGAGTAAGAGACAGGGGTAGTCTGAAAAGGCCTCCACATCCCCTTGCTGGTTCTGAAATGTGAGGCTCGGTGCCAAGGACTAGAGAGAGGCCTCTGGAGGCTGGAAATGGCAGGGAAACGCACTGTCCCCTTGAGCCTTCAGGGAGGAACTCACCTCCTCCCACATCTCAATTTCAGTCCCCGGAGACTCAGGTAGGATTTCTGACCTCCAGAACTGTAAGGTCATAAATTTGTGTTGTTGTAAGTCACCAAGTTTGTGGTAATTTTTTACAGCAGCAGAAGAAAAACAAATACACCTAGGGACATCAAAAATGGGAAATTATCAAATATTGCTCTCCGACTCTCTGGTATTCTGCCTGTAATCAGTTTCCCATTTAGGTTGGAATTGTTTTTCCTCTCTGCAGAACAGAGGGTGGCTGCTCACAAGACTCATTAATATGCATAAAGGGTGGCATAATTAGTTGCCACAGGTAACCCTTCTCTGGCTGTGTGAACTGAGTTAATGTGCAAATGCATGCTGCATGGGTGAGCAGAGCGGTATGAGTAAAAGTCCCCGTTTCATAAAAGGAAATATTTGAATAATATGCAAATGCACTGGATGTTATTAGCAGGATGTCAGGTTTGACAGTCTGTGTTATTGTGAAAATAAATGAGTTTTGACACAAATAACTTAGGTATGCATTGATTTTTTTAAAAGCAAATCTTGTAACGAGATGTTATGTATTGTGCTGTAGGTTTTATAAAGATTTTGATGGCTATGAAAAGAAAAACATGGCGAAGGATCGTTTATTAATGTATTCATTAAGCTGCTCTAAGGTGTAACAATAATTACTTTCCTCCAAAATGTACACTGTTCCTCTTGCATATTTAATTGACTCTGGCAATCCATATTTAAGACAATGAGGGGAGTTGTCAGCAATGTGAAGACAGAAATGAAGAGAAATCAAATCGCCATCATTGCTATCTAAAACGTTGTGCTGCGTATTTTAACTCCTGGGAATATTTTCTCTGGTTGGTCTTCATCTTGAAGCAAGCTGCCAGATGAAATTTATCTGGCCCATTGTGTTTTCTTTCTTTTGGGCCTTTCTCCTCTTGATTTTTTCTTCAAGGACTCTCTGGTAACTGGCAGGACCCAGTGTTGAAGTCAGCACTCCCTGTCACTGGGCAGGGACTGGGGGCTCCCTCTCATCCTGGCATTCACCCTTGAGAGGCAAAGGAGTGAGGCGTCCACGAAACACCTCCGCTTAAAGACAAACACCTGCTGGAGAAGCTCCTGGGACTGGTTCATAGGCTCAGTGGAGGTTGCCAGCTGACCCTCTCTATCCTCTGGGGTCTGAAGGGGAAGAGCTGACAGGTCAGGGAACACTGCCCCAGCTGAGCTGATGGCTAACCAGGCCTCCTTCTCCATACAGGCTTCCAGATGTTCCCTGTGCAAAATGGGGAGGGCCTCCCTGAAACCAAGTTCTGGGGTGGTTCCCTCCCCACAGGGGTCAAGTTTTGTTTGCAGTCAGGCAGCAAGGGAGTTTTGGGGCGTAGGGCTTACTTTGAGAGTGAGAAGTAGATACCACCACCTTGAGGCCGGGATGCAACGGGTTTATGGGTATTTGACACCCGGAGAGCCTGTATTGCACAAAGTATTTGGGTTCTCAGTTCCTCTTCTGTCCCCTCAGAAAATGAGGACAAGCTCCTGGGACCAAGATGAAAATAGCTTCACCTGAAATAGGGGAGACGAGATGCCCTTGACCGGCGGAGTGCAGACGAGTCAACTGTTCTCACCCAGGGCAGCCTGGGGACCATGAAGCCAAGAAACACGGAAGCCTCTGGAAAAGTCTGGAGATGTCTCTGGGAAAAAAAGATCTCAAATAAAGCCTTTAATGGCTACAAAAGATGACCAGGCTTGGGCAAATTTCCCCCACTCTGCAGACTAGGAAAAGAGGCCAGAACAACACAACGCCTGCCCTCAGTGGACTTCCGGGCTAATGGAGAAGGCAGACACACAGAAAGAGAAGGAAAGGCTGTGCAAAGGCCTGGGATAGCTATATCAATAGGATGTTCAAAGCATGGAAAAGAGCCACCATGGGTCATCCAAGCAGCTCATCCATAGTTTCAGTCTCACCCCCTCAAAGCACATGGCAAGGTCCTGCTTCCCTGTCCTTGAGGATGCAGCAGCCTTATGATTTACTCTGCAATGAAAAGTGAGCAGCAGTGCTGAGTGCCACACCAGAGTAGAAGCTGTAAGAGCAGTGCCTGCCTCAGTAACTCTCAAGGCACAGAGTTGGAGCCCCTGCCAACTGGGCAGAGCAAGGGCATCTTAGAGAAAAAGCTCCAGCCCCCGGCAACAAACATGTACTGTAAGCTTGAGCAAAATATAAGTCTTAGTTGTTTGAAGTCACTGAGATGTTGGGAATGTTTGTTATCACCACACTGATGGAGCATTCACCAGTGAAGGCTTCCTGGAGAAGAGGCCCTGAGCTGAGCACCAGAGGATAAGGTAACATCTTCTGCAGGAAGAGCCTGCAAGGTCACAGCATGCACAGGGAGTCTCCTCCAGAGGGTGAGGTTCCTTGTCTGTCTCTTCTTTGGCTAGGGCTGTGATCCCTGGATCACGCAGGAAGGTACTCTTGCCCCCATCTAATGGGCTCAGGAATGAGGAATTTCCACTCAGGGCCCTGGATGGCTGGTAAAGGAGACAGAAGGTCACATGTGGACCCTCAGTAAAGTCTTCTCTGGCTCTTGTCCTCTTCCCCTCTCTAACCTCCACCCCACACATCAAATAGTCCTTTCTTACCAAGGACTCTCAGAACTCTTAGCATCTGCCTCTGTTGTCCCAGTTAAGAAACACCTTAGTCTAGGGGAGAAGGGACAGCTACTTGAGCTTGAAAAAAATGTGCAGGCCAAGCTGGGGGTCAGGGGTGAATTCTGGAAAGCCTATAAACTTTTTCTACTTTTCTTATCTCATTTTACACACACAGTTGTTATTGCTCAATTCAAAAGCAAGAAAACTAACTAGAAGAGTAACTTTTCCATATCATGCCAATTTTATAACAGAATCAGAGCTCAATCTCAGGGCTCAAATTCCTTGCCCTATATGCATTCTCTAGCCTATACCATAATGCTACATCCTACAGGGTTTTAAACCTCACCAAGTGTTTTAAATTATGGGACACATGGAAAAAGATACCATCACGTTTTCAACAGAAGTGCTCGGTTTCTTATATATGATGTCAGTATTTTACACACTTGGAGATTACTTAGGCTGATCTTATAGGATTGTTGCAAATGACAGAACCCACCTAATATGAGCTTAGCATGGTGTCCATTACAAATCATTCCTTTCTGAGTGGCCACTGTTGATATTTGAAGCACTAATGTCTACTTTTGGCATTCTCTTTAGCTCACTAGGCTCTGACCACAATTCTGGTTCAGAAGTGTGTTCCTATTTCTCTTTCCTTTTCAGGCAGAACCCACCCCCACCATAGAAGCCCAGGTGGATGGACACTCACTTCCCTAGCCTCCTTTGCACGAGGATGCAGGCCCAGTACTCAGGTTCTGCAAATCACATGCCCTCCATGGACTTTGACTATGAAGGGAGTGCCACTAAGCATCGGGAACCTGCACAACCAAAACTGTCAAGGTGGTTACAGTGACTTCTAGTTTCTGGAGGCAACAGTGTCTGTGCTTCCAGTATGGACGTACAGGCAGTGCCAACTGCGGCATCCAATCCAGGAACAGGAGTGACAACCACCCATTTCTTTGGAGTAGGGTTTCTGGCCATGGTCCCTATGTGGTGGCAGAGGTGGAAACTCAAGCAGACACAGAAGAAAATGTGGGTTTTGTTCAAGGCCAAGATTAGGTGTAGAATTCTTCAGAAATGCCATGAGTGGCATTTGGACAGCACTGGGAGTGAATGCCCAAAAGGCAAGTTGGTGCCAGAGCTCAGAGGACTTGTTAGGTTGGTTGTTTTATCAGAAGAGCTAATTCAGCAGGACTGAGGCATGAAGCAGCAGTTTTTAAACAAGCATGGATTTAGTGAGAAAATTAAACATAGTTACCAAGAGCTTCAGCTTGGTTAAGATTGTAGGAGGCAAAACCTAATCATCTGTGTAAGACATTAGATCACACACCTTTCCACAAGAGGGGGGAAAAAGAACCCATGCATATTGACCTTCATTCCTACCTGAGAGTCTTTGGGTAAAAATATATATATATATATATATACACACACACACACACACACACACACATAATGTCACCGTTTTACACACTTGGAGGTTACTTAGGCCGAGCTTATAGGATTGTTGTAAATGATAGAACCCACCTAATATGAGCTTAGCTTAGTGTCTGTTGTAAATCACTCCCTTCTGAGTGGCCACTGCTGATATTTGAAGCACTAATGTCTACCTTTGGCATTCTCTTTCCTGACTAGACTCTGACCACAGAGTACCACAGGTACGCAGATGGCTTTTTAATTTCTCTTCAAATCAAGAAAGCTAAATGCCTTATAAGTGAGTCAGCCCAGCACTTTTTTATTAAAATAAGTATAAGTTAGAAATAAAACAACTTGAGGGTGACATGTATTCTCTTGAAGTAGGATTGTGGAAACGTCAATGAGAAATGTGCACAGGGCTAAGAGAAAGTCCTAATAATGAGACTCAAATAAGTTAAAATGAAGGCTGGGAGTAGAACAAAATACTGTAGCCCAAGCATGACACTCTCTACTGGTCTGGTTACCCAGAGATAAGTATGCTCACACCCCCATCTCGGAACCTCAAATAGTTGTGCAAACTAGGTTGAAATATCCCAGGTTATTTTAAAATCCGAATTGATCTTCCATTTGATATCACAAATGCATTCAGTCAAAGATGCCTGCTCTTTTATCCTTCCCCAACACATGAACACATGTGAAATCACATGCAGTGGCAGCCCATGTGCCTCTGCCATGGCCCTGCTGGAAACCATAGCCAATGCCTGGCCCAGAGAGACATCTGCAATCTGGTGATACAAACATTGTCCCCTGACACCACAAGGATGCTGCTTCCAGCACAACCACTGCACTCATGGTTTTCTAGTTGCAAATACTCTTCTACTTTGAAAAGACTGATATTAAAAATAAAGCCAGTAGCCAAATGTGAGATGGGCACTATGGGCCTGGATTTTTAATTTCCAACCTAATAAGAAAGTTCTGTGCTTTTTCATGATAATTGTTTGCTAACTTACTTGGTAATAAGCACATGACCATTAATCAACACAGAAACGAATTCTCTAGCAGTGATGCTAGTTTCCTATAAAACAGCAGAGGACTATCAATTGCTGCCCATTGATATTTTTCAAACAGGTTCTTAGTTGCAAGCAAAACAAACCAATTTCCTCTAATTTAAGCAAATAAATCAACAAATCTATCAAAGGATTTTCATGGTCTGAGGAGCAATAATAAGAGACTACAAGGCAAATAGCAATGTCCAAATTCAAACCACAGAACATCTCATTCAGTAAAGGACCACACCACCTGTACTGATGTCCCTCTGATGAAAGAGCTACTGATGCTGCTTCTGGAACTGATATAGCTACTGCAACAGTTGACATTCTCACCAAAATAAATCCCAAGAAAGCCTCTGCTTCCTTGCACCACTCATTTCTGAGTCAATGCCTGGCATGAATGTGTCTGACTGGCAGAGCCAAAGTCACATAACAGCACACCATCCTCCCTGAAAGAGAGGCTGGGAAAACAAGCTCTGTCACTTCTGTTTCTATAGCTGGAGTGGATTGTTGCTTCCCATCTTGACTGATGAAGTAGAGAACTTCCCAAAGGTAGAAAGGGCATGAATATGTTGAATGGGTAAAAATACTGGCAAATGTTTCCTAGAGTCCAATTCTCTGGCTTTCTTGCATCAGTATATGCTCTTCCTAGCAAACTTTAATTTATAAGGATCAAAAACACTGCCTGCTGAACACAGTGCACGTCTCCAACATACAACCAAAATCATACCCATTCCAGAAGGTGGACAACCTGAAGGATTATGGTTACGGCATGTGTGTCCAAGACCAGCATCCGGGGGTGATGTCCATTCATCCTCTAGTTCCTTCATGATCTAGCCTCAGTATTTGATAACTGTAAAGTGCACCACCAATGGCATGCCCTATAAACAGGGTGGAAGAAACAGGGGGAAAAAATAGGAAGACTAATAGTTTAAATGTGTTATATTTACGTGATACACCAAAAGAGAAAAATCCCCCCTTACCTATGGTTTCAATTTCCGTGATTTTGGTTACCAATGGTCAACTATGTTCCAAAAACATATTAAATGGAAAATTTCAGAAATAGACAATTCATAGCTTTTAAACTGCATGTTGTTCAGAGTAGCATAAGGGAATCTCCCCACTGGCCTTGGCTGGAACATGAACCCTCCCTTTGTCCAGTGGTTCCTCGCTATAGATGCTCCCCGGCCCATTAGCCACTTAGGAGCTGTCTGCAGAGTGGATCAGATTCACTGCTGTGGTGTCACAGTGAATTCAAGTAACCCTTATTTTACTTAGTAATGGCTCTAAAATGCAAGATTAGTGATACTGGAAATTCAAATATGCCAAAGAGAAGCTATAAAGTGCTGTCTTTAAGTGAGAAGGTGAATGTTCTTAACTTAATAAGGAAAAAAGAAATCTTACACTGAAATACTGAGATTGCTGAGGTCCTTTCTTGTCTTCTTGTGAAAGTGCGAAGGAAAGAGAAGTTTCTAAGAAAGGCAAAAATGCCTGGTTCTTGTGTAATTTGGTCTGTGCTTGCTACATGGCAGTTCAAAGCCAAACAGCGTATTGGTTTTCAATATATACCTAGGTGGTTAAAATATAAAGAAATCTACAGAAATGATTGACACAAAATGTGGGGATGGGAGAGTAACGGGACTTGCCTGGAAAAGGAGGTACTAGGAGGCTCCCAAGGCACTGCTCAAATCCTGTTTACCTTAATGATGGACTCATGGGTGTTCATTCTATTATTCTTTCAACCACACATATGCATATTTACATTTCTCTATATACATTTCACAATAGTATTTTTAAAAATCACATGACATTCTTTATTTTTTATTCTTTATTATTGCAGAATGCAAAGTAGAAAAAAAAGATCCATTTGAAAGATTCTGAAAAATTGGAAAGCTGCAAGGCCGCAAGATTTTTCAACATAGAAAATAAAACAAATGCCAAATTACATACTGTTTGGTTTGGGAGCCAAATGAAAACCAGCATTTAAATTTTTGTTGTACCATCAAAATAGATATTTTAAAAAGAAAATTTAATATTCTAATATATGGAGTTCTTTCATAAGATCAGCTGTTTTCACAGTATTTTTGAATTTTGACTTTAAAGTGTAAGAAAGAGGAACTTACATTGCTATTTTGAGCATGTCTCAAATATCACCATGTAGTCACATGTCCAAAAAATGTGGTAAATGACCTCAATTTACAGATTAGATGACTGCTATATGAATTTTCATGTTTGTATATCAATAAGAATAATAATTACAATAAATTGAAGCACTTAAAATGTGTTGAAATTCATGAGTTACATCAAAATCAAGTTTTTTTGAAAAAATTTCCTTGGTCACCCCAATGATAGATAGCTAAATCATTATTTGAAAACAGGCAAGTAAAGAGAAATATTACACATTTGACTTTCCTATGAAACTGTATCATTGGGGAAACAAGTAACTAGTAAGAAGAAATTTCTCCATACAGAAGTATTCTAGCTAATAAAGGAAGAGAAATAACAGGATGAAAACTTCAGCATTTCATCACTCTGAAGCAATGAAGGATGAAAACAATGATCAGCCATGAGCATGGCTGACATTACAGAAAGAGCCAGCTAGACCCAGGTGCTTCCTGAGAGAGACACCAACATTAACTATGAGTCTGTCTTGCAAAAATCAAACAAATAAAATATTAATTGTATCAATTGTTTACATCTAACTATGGGGAATACATCCAGGACATCTAAAGGGTACTTTCAGGATACGATCAGAAAAATCCAGACTGATCCAAACTGTGTAAATTTCTACAGGACAAACAATATAGTTTTGTCATTAAATAACTGTGAGGAGAGAGAGAGAAAGAGAGAGACAGCCTATAGAGTAAAAAAGAATTAATAGCATAAAATCAATTGCAGTGAAGATATAATTCCAATCATAATTCAAACAAAGACACTGTAAAAATTATGTGACCATCTGAAAACTGACTGCGTAGTTAGTGTCAGGTTCTAGGTGAGACAATAGTGTGATAGTTATGTTTATAAAGAAGATTTACCTTTAGAGATACATGATCAAATGCTACACATGAAATAAGCTGATATCTAGAGTTTGCTTCAAAATTATTCAAAGAAGTGGGTGTGGCTGGATGTGGGTCTAAGAAGGAACAAGACTGGCCATCAGTCAGCAAGTGCGCAAGCTGGTGATGGGTACGTAAAGATATACTACAGCATTTTGTTTGCTTGTATATTTTTAAAAATATTTCATACTTAAAAAATTAAAATGTTGCCTCAAATAAAATGAGAAACCGTCTGTGCCATGTATATGATAAACAAAGGCTTCTGACATTAATAGAAAAATCTCTTACCTATAAGTGAGAAAAAGAACAATCTAACATAAAAACACTTGAAGAATATGAAAACTTCAAGGAAAAGACATACAAATGGCCAAGACATATAAAAAACGTTGTAAATATTAAAAATTAACATTTGATTAAATAAAGCATTTAAAGAAATGCAAGGAATGATCATAGTTCTGGAGGTGAAGGTGGAGTAGTTGTGAGGCTTCACTGAGACCAGAGAGAGAACAGGGGAAGATCAGCATCCAAACAATCTCTTGAGATACCTTATATAGTAAATATTTTATTTTGAGATGAGTGTGTGTGTGTGCGCGTGTGTGTGTGTAAATGAAGCTGGGAGGATAACTTTTAACAGAAGTGTTCATTTGTTAGCAGTCTTACTTCATTAAATACATAACTGTGATAAAATTAGGCTGATAGCTTTACTCTAAATAAGAAGAAATCTCTTCAGAATTGTTTTAAAGCTACAGTGATACAGTGACCTGGCATTCTGAGTAGGCTTCCAGGTTTAAACTTGTAGGTAAAAATATTCTCAAACAACCTGTTAAGCTTTTAAGCACCAAAAATGGATTGGCCCCATAAAGAACAGTTTCCCACACATGGAGGATTGCTGGGCAGTGACTAAAGAAGTTTGAGGCCCACTGAGTGACTGAACACCCATAACCCATTTGCCCGCCTGACGTTGTCAATCCCGCTTTCCAGCGGAAAATGTGCTAGGTAGTCACTGAATGATATGGTTTGGCTCTGTGTCCCCACCCAAATCTTATCTCATAGCTCCTGTAATTCCCACATGTTGTGGGAGGTACTCGCTGGGAGATCACTGAATCATGGGGGAATGTCTTTCCCATGCTGTTCTCCTGTTCTCATGACAGTGAGTAAGTCTCATGAGATCTGATGGTTTTAAAAATAGGAGTTCCTCTGCACAAACTCTTTTTCTTTTTCTTTTTCCTTTTTTTTTTTTTTTTGCCTGTAAGATGTGACTTTCTCCTCCTTGCTTTCCACCATGATTATGAGGCTTCCCCAGCCATGTGGAACTGTGAGTCCAAGTAAACCTCTTTCTTTTGTTAATTGCCCAGTCTCAGGTATGTCTTTATCAGCAGGTTGAAAATGGACTAATACACTAATATAATCTAACATATATGATGTGAAGTAATATAATATAACATAACATAATATAGACATCTGCTTAAGCAATTGGAATACACAATATTCACAGTCAAACCACAGTAAAAGTCTTGAAGTCTAGTTATTGGAAAATTATAACCCCAAAATGCCACTGATGCAAAAACACATCACTGTATATCATGGAGTTAAACAGAACACACAACAACCTAAATTGATAGAACCAACAAAATTTATAGCAAATTGCAATTAAAAGTAAAAAGCAGCATCAACTGAAACATGAGATGAGAACTACTCAATACAATACTTATAATACAAGGTTTTCCAAACTGGGAGAATTCCAACCACCTGAGAATTCACATATAGGAGATCTACAACATGGCTAGTATTGCACATCAAAATGTTTTTTCCAATACAAAAGTAATTTGTGAATATTATTCATTTAATAAACTTCAGCTAAGACAGAACTCTGGAGAGTGAAAAGTCTTCCTTGACCTTTTCCCACAATGCACTTGACTCCCCAGTGAAAGTTTCCTGCACACAAATGCACAGTGCGAGGGGTGTGACGTTTCCATAAATGCGGTTTACTTCACATGTTAATCTGCAGCATCTTTGCTTCTTCTTAATAATAAAACTTGGAAATCTTTCCATGGTAGTGCATATGTATCTACCACATCCTTTTTTAATAACGTCCAAACTTAGTGAATTAAAGTCGTCAGAAACTCCAAGCAACATGCTGATTTCAACTCATGAACATTGAACTTTAGTAACTCTTAGTGGGTTTTTTGGTTTTTTGTTTGTTTGTTTGTTTTGAAATGGAGTTTCATTTTTGTTGCCCAGGCTGGAGTGCAATGGTGCAATCTTTAATCACACACACACACAAACACACACACAAAATCAAAGTCAAAGAAAGGACTGTCACTTTTGGACCAATTGCTGCCTATTGGGAGAACCCAGTGAGATAAGTAGCTTATTTTCAGTCTTAAAATTATTAAATAATTTAAAATAACACGAACTACTGAAGTACTGAATGTATGTATGAATTATTATAAATTTTAAGGTTGAAATGTGTAGCAAAAATAGTAGGTTCATACTGACTATAAATATATTTCCACATGCCTATAAAATTTTATTAAAATATGAGCTCCTTGAGGGAAGAGAGAAGGAGCTATACCTTCTTTCATCTCATACTCCCAGTTCCAGGCACAGGCAGAACATAGATGTACCAGATAATCAACCCTCTGTTCATTTATTCATATATTTAACAAGTATGCCAGTCACTGTTTCAGGCAGAAAGTGAAGCCATCCTCACAGGGTTAACAAGAATTCTGGACAGAAATGTAATTAAGCATTAATCAAACCACACTTTGATCCACTTTCTTGCAACCAAAAGTCACGTAACACTAGATACTGGCCATTTGCTTCCTTATTGTTCCTATAGATAGGATTTCTGATGTTAGAATCATGAGGCTTTAAAGATAGGATTTCTCACATTCAAATAAGGTTTTTGTTTAAGAATTGCTTAAGATGTTTTTCAAATCCTGAATTCTAGCAAAGCAGCGCATGCCAACCAGTTTGAAGACCCACCACACACACACACACACACACACACAGGCACAGAATAAGCATAAGAACACAGCTTCTTCACCTCCCTGACCCATGACTTCAGCCTGCACTCTTTGACCAAGTCAACAATCTCCACACTTTGACCCACTCCAAAACTCTTAAAAACCCTAGCTGCAAACTCCTTGGTGAGATGGATTTGAGGTTTCCTCCCATTATCTCATTTGGCAACCCTATGGTTAAACCTTTGTCTCTGCCGCAACCCGTTGTCTCAGCATATTGACCTGTTGCACACATTGGGCAATGAACCTGGTTCCACGAAGATTCGAGGATGAACAGAGTAGGCATGCTTCCTCAGCCCATGGAGCTCACATTCTAGTTTGGGGAGATAGACAATTAAAAGTGGTAACAAAATCAATAAGATAATTTTAGATTATGTCAAGTGCAGTAAAAACAAACGTATCATGTAGTACAGTGACTAGGAGAGGGTATTTTTAGATAGGGTGTTCAGGAAGAGTCTTTCTCAGGAGGCAACATTTGAACTGGGATCTGAATGACAAGGAGCCAGCCTTGCGAGAAAAAAAAAAGTAGGTAAAGACAGAGGGAATTGCAAATGCAGAGACCTTGAAGCAGGAGCACCCAGGTTGGTTCAAGGAACTGCGGAAGGTTCAGAGCTGCCACATGGCTGTAGCACAACGAGGAGGGAGAATGGTGAATGTGAGCTCAGGAATGTTGGCAAGGGCTCCTTATGGGAGTCTGAGGAGGAAGTCAGAGGAAGGATTTTTTATGAGTCAGTGGGAGCCCCTCAGGGTGTTATAAACAGGGGATGGCTCCATCTGATTTGTGCATTATGAAGGCTCCTCAGCCCATGCTGCTGCTGTATGGAGAGGAGACTCTAGAAGGGAAAGATGAGCCAATGCAGAATGAAGATTTCGAACTCAGAGGCTGCCACAGAGCACAGAGTGTCAGGAGAGGAAAGAGGGCAGCTGGCAGGGAGTGCGGTGAGGAGTAAGAACAGAATGAAGTGCAATTATCTGTTTTGGAGGTAAAAGAAACAGAACTTGTGAATGGATTGATTGTAGCAAACAGGCTAATGAGAAGAATACAATGATTTCCCAAGTTTTTAATTGAACAAAAGGATAGATGGACTGACATTTACTGAGCTAGGAAGACAGAAGAGAAACAGGTCAAGGGGAAGAGAAAAGAGTACTTTGGGTGATGTTTCATCCGAGATGACTATAAACATAGACTCAATGTAGATTTCAAGCAGACATTTAGATGAAAGTTTGGAGCTCCCAGGAGAAGGCTGACCTCAGAGATATAATCAGATGAGTCGCCAGCACAAGATAGTTAAACAACGGGATTGAATAACTCCTATAGGGAAAAATGTAGATAAAAAAGAGATAGGACTGGGGACCAAGCAGTGGGGCTCCAGTTCTTAGTGAATTGACTAAAGTCAGAAGTAGAGTTAAAAGTAATAAAAGTGAGTTTAACATTTGTTTTATTCTTTGCTCCCTGAAAAATAATTACATTTGTTAATAATTTTAAAACAAAATAAACTCATCTAAGCAAATATCCCTGCAGCGTGCTCTACCAGGCAGGCAGGTCACCTCCTGCATATAGAGAAACAGTCTAGCCATCTCCTCCAGCCACCACCCCATGCACCTCTGTCATCAGTGATGAACCATCCAACTCATTCTAGTTGTGTGACATTTGCTGCTGTCAAAATCTTAAGCCAAACTGAAGTTGAACACAGAAAATCATCAACAGGACTATGGGTCCATTGCAAGTGATGTTCATGTGTATCTGCTCTAATTTAATTTCTCTGGTGTCAACAAAGATGATTTGAAGTGTACCAATTGAGATTTGGGCATGGTTTGAGTGGGCAGCTTCCGGTAGTTAATGATGTGTGTATTTCTCTAGTGATTGGGCTTCAAATTGAAGGAAGTGTGAAGGAAAGTTCTGAAGCCCTTCTATGGACAATTTTAATCTTGTTTAACCTCCTACTCCACTTAGGTTACCTTTTCCTTCTGTTTTATCTTCTCTCAAAAGGAGGGTAGGTTAGTTGGGTAAGAAGTATTACCAAGGTTCTTTTTCGGTCAACTTCCAATCACTGTGATGGTTAATTTCGTGTGTCAACTTAATTAGGCCATGGTGCCCAGTTGTTTGATCAAACACCAGTCTAGATGTTGCTATGAGGTATTTGTTATATATGATTAACATTCAAATCAGTAGACTTTGAGCAAAGCAAATCACCCTCCATAATGCAGGTGAGCTTCATCCAAGCAGTGGAAGGCCTTGAGCGAAGACTGAGAATTCCCAAAGCAGAAGCAATTCTGCCTCAACATGAAATCCCAGCCTTAGTTTCCAGCCTGCAGACTTTGGAGCCAAGACTGCAAAATCTCCTCTGAGCTTCCAGCCTCCAGACCTACAAGAACCAATTCCTTAGCATAAATCTTTCTATCTTTATAGATAGATAGATGGAGAGAGAAAGAGAGAGAGAGAGAGAGAGAGATCTCCCATCTCCCATTGGTTATGTTACTCTGGAGAACCCTGACTTCCCTTCTCTGTAGCTTTGCCAGCCCTTTTCATCACACCCGCCCAAGTTAACACAAAGCCACTTAATGTGAAGCCCTTGTGGAAAGTTTTGCACTGAAGGCTGAGGAATAGGGGACATAGGCTCTCACCCTGGGGTTTTAGTATCTGAGTTCCAATTGACTCCAGCACTTTGAAATCATGTGAACAAGTGATGCAAACCCCAAGTCTCAATGTCCTCACCTGGGTGAAGGGAGGAGTAGTAGCTGCACATTGATTTTGTGCCTAAGCCTGATGTAGTTTCCAAAATCAGGATAATGATGCTTTTACAAGAATCCAACAGCTCTGTCCCCAACACTATCTATAATATTGAGGTAAGTAAATTTAAGTAATTTATTCTGAGAAAATATCTAAGAAAGAATGAGAGAATTGCCCCTCAATCCTGGTACAATATTTCCTCAAGTGAGTATTTTTTGTCATTAAAACTTCTGATAAAATAAAATGGCTCTTTTTGTCATTACAATTTCTGATAGAATAAAATGGCTTTCGGTGCTCACCATATTCCAATTTTTTCAGAAAATTAACACACGCCCTCCCCCCACTCAGTTGAGGATTTTGAACACTATTAGAATCAACAATAGGTTATAACGAGGTTAACTATTTTAGTTAAAGAGAAAGAAGCAATGAACACACAAAATTTGATAACCAATGTAGTTTTAAGTCTTTGTTCAGCTTTCAAAGTGAATCAAGCCCACTCAAAGCACATGGTCAGGCTTCAGTGGGCTTTTTACTTTAAGCCAAATTTGAAGACAGAGAGTAACCGTGTTAAAGAAATCTCTGGTGCCTAGGTAGTAAGTTGGGGAAGAATGGATGACTTAGGAGGCAAGGCATGGGATTTAATGGAAAGGCTAGCGAATTTGGCATCAGGAGCCCTAGGTGGTTTCTTCCAACTCTTAGCTATATGGCTTCACCAAAGAAAGGTAATCACCCCTACTGAGCCTCAATTTCCCCAGGTCTAAAATGGGTTAACAATCTCTATATGATTTTCCTCACAGTTTTATTATGAGACTCAAATAGGATAAGTGTGTTCAAGGGCTTTATACTGCACTTTATTAATAGTAGCAATTATGATCACAGGACAGTATGAAAGGGTTAGTGGTTTCATTTTGGCAAAAATTCTAGAAAGGGAGTCCTTGTTCTTTGTTTTTTCATACAACATACAGATCCCAGAAGAAGCAATCCTCCTTCTGGTTTTGCCCTGTGTGGTGGTGCAGACCGGCTCTCATCTTTGCACCCAAGAGATCATGAAGATTAATACACAACCTCAGAAGCTTCCTCAAGCTGATGTATTGGGCCTTTTTCCATGACTGTCTAAGGCAGGAAACCTGGAGGTAGAGGGGCTCAGGACAGACTCGCGGTATGATGTTAGAAGGTTTGCTGGGACTAAGTTCTAGGGTTAAATTTAGTCTGTCTCCACTGGCCAGAGGAGGTGTGTGAACTCTCTGGGGACACCTGGGTGGTATCTGAGTATCTCAAATTTTGCAAATCCCTGCTCCTCCTCAGTCAGGCACAGAAATTTCGGATGTTTCCAAAGCCTGGTTTAATGCAATACTGTTACACTTTCGTCAAGTGATGTAATTTTTTCCTAGGCATCTTCTTATGTTATCACAGTGACATGGGTACTGAGTTGCCCTCCTGGCAGATTAGAGGCCATAAAAAGGTTGAAACCATGGACATGTGAGGAAAGTTCTCATTAAAGAAAGAAAAGCCATCTGCTAAAGGCTGTCCTCTGGGACTAGGGATGAAGGCAATGCCAAGCACAGCGTGAGCAAACAGATGAACAGAAACTGTCAGAACATGTGGCTGAAAAACAAAGAAAAAGTAACTGTTAACCTTTACCAAATACTCTGTTATGCCAAGTTCCCTGACAAGCATTTAACATGCTTCATTTCATTTTATCATTTAAACAATGTTAAGTTAGACTACTATTATCCCCAATGTGCAGATGAGGAAACTGAGGCTCAGGGAGGATGTGTCTAGTTGAAGGTAGCACAATTAGTAAATGGCAGAAGAGGATTCAGAATCAGGCTGTTCAAAATGTTTTCACTCTGCAGCCTTCCCAGAATATTGAACAACCCCATTATAAGGTTCATTTGTTTTGATCATCTTAATAGCTTTCTCCAATTAACCACTCAGTGACCCAAATGAATAATGTCCTATTTAAAACTGATGATCAAAGATCAGGAAACAGAAGCTGTAAAAGGAACTGAGAGAGCAGCTGGACGGAAGAACCCATCACTTCTACCGGGTAACACTCGTTTGGTCTCAGGTTTAAGCCCAGTCTTGATCCTTAAAACAGCAGCCCAACATATGATAAGTGGTAGAAGGGCGTATGTTCATCAGTCACTCGTAATATATAAGGTCTTAAATGGATGCTTGTTGCCAATATATATTGAAATGTATCTAAATGAAGCATCACTGCATCTAAGTAAAGTGTCAAGATGATACAAGCAAAGCATAAGGACTTACGTCAAATATGTGAGAATATAATCATATCCTTCACCTTGCAGGTAATTATAATTGCCAGCTGGGTACTTCATGCCTTCAAGTAGGTAGATATGTGACTTGCAGAAGTAAAAGAAAATCAAGGTAAACACTTCACTGATGGTTTTCAGATGAGACTTGGGCTGTCAACTCCCTGAGAAAAGGAGGTACCAGGAATTCAAAGCAAATGAAAACCTTAGGATTTGGCCCCACTGATTGTATGCAGGATGCCTCGGGGTGAATGCCAGCAGGAAAGGAACAAAGGTAAATAAGGGGACGGTATTAGTCAGGGTTTTCCAGAGAAACTGAGCCAGTAGGAGATATAGATACATATATAGAAGGAGATTTATTATGAATTGGCTCATGCAATTATGGAAACCAAGAAGTTCTATGGTACGCTGTCTGCAGGCTGGAGACCCAGAAAAACCAGTGGTCTAATTCAGCCTGAATTCAAAGGCCTGATAACCAGGGAAAGGTCTGAAGGCCCAGGAATGAGGAGCTCTGATGTCCACAAGCTGGAGAAAACGGATGTCCCACCTCAAGCAGGAAGTGCAAATTTGATCTTCCTCCACTTTTTTTTTTTTCTATTCAGGCCCTCAAATGATTACATGATACCTACCAACATTGGTGAGAGAGATCTTCTTTACTCAGTCTACTGATTCCAAACTAATCTCTCCTGGAAATACCTTCACAGACACATCCAGGGATCATGTTTTACCAGCTATCTGGCATTGCAAGACCAGCCAAGTTAACATCTAAAATTAACCATCACAGGGAGCATCTGCCACCCCACATCCTCAGGTTTGGGGAGACATGCTTGATGGCCACTGACACCATGAATGCTTGATGCTGATGATGCGGCATGACTCCTAACATGTGTCTTCACCCCATCCTGTTCCAAAAGGAACCTGCCACTCTCCTGCCCAGTTTTAGAGTCTTCCAGCAAGCCCTCAAGGGAGGGCTGGAGCACATCAAGTTATGACGGGGAGCTTCCTCCAAGACTAGGCTGCTGCATCCTCTGCACAAAGCCTTGTGAACCTCAGTGACAGGCTCATTTAGAAACAAATTAGGGGTTAAGTAAAAAGTGCAGGACAGAGGCAAAACCGAGTTTCCCTTTCCCCTTCTTGTCGGTTAGCATTAGAAAGTGCCCATGAGCAGTGTGTGTCAAGAATATGAACGTGAGATGTCATTTTGGCTGCCTCTAATTGAAGCCAGGATAAATGGAGTGGAAAGGCAGCGTCTAATCCAATCAAAACATGAAAAAGGTATTTTGACATGTAAATTACAAACTTCCTGTGTATTTTGTCTCCCCAATTACACCCTCCCCTGTCATGTTTTTTTAAATTATATCTTAATCTCCCAGTCTCCTAATAATTATGTCATCATTCTTGCACCCTGAACACTGTGTAATGGTATTTTATGGGATATGCCATTCATTATTAACTAAACTCACTCTCTGTCCCCAGTGATACCATATCTCATGGTGTTCAAATATGCCTAGTGTCAGCTCCTGCTTTGTAAATGCTACAGCAGCTCCACTTTCTGCTTCATGGTTGTATGGGAACGCGTTTGGGAAGCACTTGTGGACAGTTAATCCGACTCATCGGTATTTTTATATGGGGATAACTGACACTTTTTGGTTAATGAAAAGAGAGATTCATTTCAAATATAAATATCTCATCACTGGGGCTCATGAAAATAGGGATTTTAACCACTGCTTTTAAAGAAGTAGCCAATGTTAAGATCACACAATTAAGATCACAAAAAGAAGTAAAGAAAAATGTCCGTTTGATATGCAGAGGGTGGTCGTACTGTAGTGGTTGGAGGAATTACTAAATGCAACCATGCATCACTGAACGACAGGGATACAATCTGGAAAATGTGGCCTTTGGTGATGTCACTGTTGTGCAAACATTATAGAGTGCACTTACACAAAGCTAGGTGGTAGAGCCTACTACACACCTGGGATGTATGGTATGGCCTATTGCTCCTAGGCTACAAACCTGTACAGCATGTTACTGCACTAAATACTGTGGGCAATTATAACGCGTGGTATTTGTGTATCTAAGTATAGCATACAGTATTAAATCTTGTGGGACCACTATTGTAAATGTAGTCTGTCATTGATGGAAACATCACTATTTGGCACATGACTATAGTGCTACAAATAGTCTCCAAGCAAAACAGAACCTTAAAGACCCTCTAGCCTAGATCCCTGTATTTACAGGTTTGAAAAAAAAAAAAAATGGTAGCAGTCAGGTAAAGCACTTTCTCCAGGTCTCTCTGTTCTTTAGAGGTGGAAACAATAAGATATCCCTGGGCACCAACTGAGCTACACAAGGATCTTATCAGCTTCTGCTTCAGACCCCCAGGAGTTACATTCGTGAACCAATGCATTGCACTTAGGTCCACTGATCAACCAGAACTGACATCTTTGACTCACCAAAGGTTCAAGGCCATGAGAGGAGCAGGTAAAATTGAAAGTCATCATTGAACAATCCTGGCTTTCACAAGGTCCCTGATTTCTTTGAACTTTTTCTTCAAAAGACTGTCTTTTATTAAAAAGACTTGCTCAGACTTAGAGCATTGGAGTGGGGCAATAATAGGAATTGGGTTTGGAAAGACAGAAGTTCTAATCCTGGACATTGTACATCCCAGGGCTTGACCTTGGGCAAGTTACTGTGTCACAGGATCCTTATGGTGTTGCTTTTCCAGGTGGAAACCTATGTGGCTGGTGGTACCTTTGCCTCAGTTTGCTTGGGCCCACTGCATTCATTCTGCCCACTTGTCCCTGCAGGCTGCACTTTGCTTGTGCTACCAGCCTGGATCCCATGCCTGCCAAGGGTGAGCCAGGAATGAAGTGGCAAGGGCTGTGTGAGCAAGCAATAGGTCCAGCCACTGCATACAGCCAGGCATGCCAGCTACAGCAGAGTGGGTAGCTCCAGGCACCAGCACAGGCACCAGCCCCTTGCAAGGCTGTGACTGGACCAGGCGTACCACAAGTGGCTTCCACTGCAGGCATCAGGGAATATAGTGGTGCCCGGAAGCTTGGAGATGCCAGGAACCACAGAGCCCCAAAGAGGGTGTCAGAGCCCTGGCTCGGGGAGCCCCTAAGTCTGGGCTCCCCAAAAAGCTGCAGCTCTTCTCCTCATTGCCTGCAACCTAGCAAGCAGAGGATGTGTTTCAGCCCTATTTGTGTTACAGTTCTTTCAGTCCTGCCATTCAGCAGGTCCCAAGATCTGGTCCAGAGTCCAGGAAGAATGAGGAATATGGATAACTGGAGGGTGAACAAGGAGGAGAGGAGCTTCACTGAACAACAGAACAGCTCTCAGGAGACCTGGAGTGGGTAGCTCCTTTCTGCAGGCAGGTGGTCCGAATGAGTGGAGGAGACCTGAAGTGGATAGCTCCTTTCCACAGCTGCTAGTCCTGATGTGTCTGTGAGTCTGGCTGAGTCCAGGATTTTTATGGGCTACAGAAAGGAAGAAGGGCATGCTGATTGGCCCATGGGCAGCCATGGACAGGCCAGAAAAAGCACCATAAGTTCTTGCTCTGGGCTGCAGACTCCACCCAGAACTGACAGCTGGACCCCCATGCTTCAGGCCATCCCTGGTTTGAAGGTGGTGCTTCACCAGGACCTGCCCCTTTCCACCGAGGAGCCTGTCTGCCTCCTGCCACCATCAATCATGTCATCCATGGTGCCCAGGTTGTTCCTGTGGAGGAGCTCCTGCAGGTCCCACCAAGCCACCCTCAGCCTCTGCAGCCTCCGTCCCGTGCTCATTTGCACCCAAGTCCAAATGGAGCCAAAGGGGCATGGCGCTGGTGTGTCAGCACTGCCCCAAGTGCACGCAAAAAGGCCGGGTGGTAAAAAGGCCCCAAAAGGCTCAGTCTCAACTTTGCTCTGAAATAGGAGTGGGCGCCAGGAGCAGGGAGAAGCCAGGCAGCAGGAGCAAGCACTTCCGAGTCTGTGGGGACAGGGAGACTTCCCCAGCTCTAGAGCACAGGGATGCCCGGGTCCGCAGCCTCAGCTCCCTGTTGCAGTTGTGCCTGTGAGGGCTGGGCTCCCACCCCACCAACTCAGAAGGAGCAGGGGCTCCCACCTGTTCCCAGCTCCTGCTGGCTGCGGAACCACAGCCCTGGTCATGCATCCCCCGACTGCAGGCCACATCTTCAGAGCGGCCAATCCAGACAGGCTGCCACTGCCATCAACTGGGACACCCTGAATGCTTATCGGCAGCACAGAGATTGTAAAAACACAGCTCTACTGGGACAAGTAAAAGCAGACGTCATTTCCTCTACATAATCCAAAATTAGAACATTCAAAGTGTGAGAACCCTGAATTCGTGTCCTTTTCTGCTACTCATTAGTCCTCTGACTTCAGTTTCTCCTTTGTTAAAAATGGGTAAAATAATGTACCTCCCAGAGTTAAAATGAGGTAACTTGGACCTATGTGTTTTACGAGGGTCCTGGCGTGTGGAAGATGTTGAACACCCATTCGGGCTTAGACTCTTTCATTAGAATCAGGTCTAAGTGACACCACTCACATGAGTCGGGGTAAACAGTGAAACCGGATTTGACAAAGGTGCTGAAGACAATCAAAATATGTGGACAGATTATTAGACCACATCAGTTACCATGCTGAATCCTTTGGCTGAATACAGTATCCAGCCCTCAACCAGTGTCGACAGGAACAACAGATCCCCAGGGGCATCTTTCCCACCCACCTACACAGGTGTGGAAAGGAGGTTTCAGGTACCAGCAGTCAGTCAACAGCTTTAATCTTTACACTTCAAATAGCATTGATGTTGGTGCCATGGGAAATCAGAAATGATGGAGATACAGTATCTATCCTCAAAAGGTTCAGAAGCAGAAATAGGAGCTATAAGGAAATCATCCCTAATTTAAATCAGAAAGTGAGGTATGCCAACAGAGTAGTGTAATCCTAATCTTTATTGTGTTAGAAGGTTCCTCAAGACGTAGATGGAAGTCCATCCCCTAGAAGAATTACTCATAAAAATGAAATTTCCTGTTTTCAAAAAATGACAGATATGGTATAAAAGTGGAACCACACACAGTGATCTTATTACCCTGGGGGGTGCCATGTAAATGGGCCAGGAATGGTGTCTGGACATTTTCCTAAAATTACCCGTATGTTCTTTACTTCTTCACAGGCAGATTAGGGCCTTTAGCTCAAAGCTTGCCAATACCAAATTCAGATTCTTACACAACCAATTGCTTTAAATATTAAAAATAAAGTCTAAATATCTTTAAATTTATATTTAAATCTTAAAAATGCAAAGCCTTTTTTAAAAATCAAATTAAGCATATATTTAGTCATTTAGAATCTACCTACCCTGCATTCCTCACAAAACTGCACCCAACATCTGCAGACTGTAGAGGAGATAAGCCCTGCAGCTGCTAAAGACCCCAGATGGCCGCTGTCCTTCGAGGCTCTCAGAGCCCCCACTTTGTTTCTGCGCAACATGACGTAGACAGGTGGTCCCTCTTTGGTTCCCCTCTCCCCTGGGTGAAGACTTCACACCACTGTCTCTGGAAGGTCTCCTGCTGGAAGAAACTTCCCCCCTCACATAACCCTGTCCACGCACCACCCAAGAACACTTGTTTTGTGTTTAATGCCTCTCACAGTCATATCTCATCCTTGATCGACCTTGAAATCCTCAAACTGACCATCTAATGGAATAAAGACTGGAATCACAGACTGAATGTGAGTCCCAGCTCCAACCATCTGCATGCTCTGTGGCCTCAGGCTGGTTAAACATCCTTTGGAGCTTCATCTGTGAAGTGAAGATGCCCACCTCACAGCCTCAATGTGGCCAGGGCAATGAACAACTGAGGAAAACCCAGAAAAGGAACTCAACAGGATGTCAATAAAGTGCAAGGGATCTTCCCCTGTGTCCCAGCAGAATTCCAATGTTGGAGCTATGAGAAAATAATGTCTCAGCTCATGGCAAACATCTAGCCCTCCCAAATAATGGGAGGCTCCCAAGAGATTACAAGGAAAGTACCTTAATAGTTTAAGAAGTACCATGCTGGTGCCTGCCATGTCCAGTTTTTCCCAGCTGCACATAAAGATGACCATCCACCAGTGGGCCTGAACCAGCAAGGCTCTCTACCCCATTTCCCAAGGGGAGTCTCCTACTCCCAAAACTGGTATCTGTTTCCTTGGGATTTGAGTGAACCTGAGGTTCCTCAGGTGGCCAGTCAGCTGCCCTGGCTTCTGGTTCCCATTTCAACATCCCCAGCCTGGATGACTAAAGTTGTGGCATGCCCTCATCCAGTGTAGACTTGATTCTGGTATTCATCTTCCACTGACCACATCAGTCAGCCCATAGGCCCATCTGTCTTAATTCTGGTAACCTGGACAACTACTGCCTAGGCACTCCTGCCCATGGGCATTTTCCACACCATAGTTCAAGCCCTTGCCAAATGGAACACAGTTTTGACCTTCTCCCTTGAGTCTAGAAATGTCCGAGAGATATTTCTTCTATGATGGAAATATTATATGTCTGTGCTATCCAACATGGTAGCCACTAGCAACACTGAGGACTTGAAATGTGACTAGAGTAACTGAGAGACTGAATTTGTCGTTCTGTTTAATTTAAATAGTCCCATGCTACCAAAATGGACAACACAGTTATATACAATTTGTACATTCACATGCTCCTATGCTATTCTTTAACCATACTGGTTAGTTTTCCTTGCTCTCTCTCAACTACAGCTAAATTCCTCTCAAATCTTAGAGCTTTTAGACTAGGAGCTTCACTAGCTTAATTTAAATAACACTTTTCTTTTTAGATGTGCATCTCCCCAGGTCATTAGAGCATCACTGGCCATAAGATGCAAACCCTGACTGAGCAGGTGCTTTGCACATGGAACATTCTGTGTGCATAGCCCAGGGAGTCTGAGGAGCAAGGACTCAGCCCTAAGGGAACTTATCTCAGACAACGGAAAATGGATTTTGATGATGGCAATAGCGGTAGAGGTAGGGAAGAGAAGCCAGTTTCTAGATACAATTTGAAAGTAGAGTCAATAGACTTTGAATTGATTTGAATACAGTGAATATAAGAGATGATGATATAGAGGAAATGAAAAAGAACTCTGGAAGTTTGAGCCTGCAGAAAAGAGCCAGTGCTACTAGAGTTTGGACACTGGGGAGAAATAGCAAAATGGTTCCAAGTTTCTTTGTGCAGTTCCCAAGATCCTGAGCTCCACCCAGTATTATGTCCCAAGTCTCCAAAGATAGCAGCTCCACAGACTGCTTTCTTCACAGTCCTGAGCACTTGCCCTGTTTCTTACAACCTGGAGGCTTTTACTCATGACCATGTCCCCCCACACACACCCCACACTTCTATCTTCATTTTCATTCTATATTGTTCAAGGAGAGCTTCCCAAAAGATAATTGTCATTAGTCTTGACCTTCTCTAATTCTCCTTTCCATTGCTATGATTGTTATATTTTTACCTTATTTTTACCTTCTTTATGTCACTTTTCTATTTAAAACCCTGTGGTAAGCTGCAGAATACACATTGTAGTATGTCACAGGTACAAAATAAGTCCCAAAGTCATTAGCATCCTCTGTGAAACATCGCTAGATATCCAGTGAAGAACTACCAGCCCCCTCCTCTATGCCACTTTTATGGTTCATTTCACTTACCACATGATTTTATTTTTCTCTAAACCCCATTGTCTTACAACACATATCCTGTCACATGGCAGACACCCAATAGACATTTATTACATCATTGAATTTTACGTTTATAATTTTACAGTTTTTCAAAAGTCTTATTTTTCTCAGTCCCATTTCCTGGAATGTATTGGCCAGAAGTCACAAATGAAATTAGGGAAAGCAAATAAATATAGTTAAATGTGCCATAATAGGGAGTGGTGGGGGCTTGTGACAAATCACAGAGCATGCGGCCTATCTAAAGTCATTCAAACACACACACACACAAAGAATTAACTGCTGTGTCGGCCAAACAAAAAAATGGCAGCAAATTTAATTTATAGGCAATGTAACTCAGTGCACTGGTACAGCACCACTTCTGATCTTCTGAATGTAATGAAGACTTCTTCCCACTGGTATGAAGTTTCTGTGTTATGCAAAGTAATTTGTAATTTACAGGAGAATGAGAATAAGTAAATAGGAAACTCTTTGGGAGGCTGCATCCAGAGAAGGAATTACCATGAGATGAGCACATGAAGTAGTCTAAAGCTCCTGAAGGCCCCCTCACCCCAACCTCTCTGTTGAAGGAGTGACTTTGCTGCTGAGTTCATCTCTGTATGCCCAGCACAGTGTCTGGTACCTACAAGAGGCTCAATAATTACATGCTGAATTAATAAATTAAAAAATTCAATGCAATCAATGCCTTTCCCTTTTCAGCATATTCTTGAAGCTACTCTTCCTGACAAAACTCCAGGGGCAACAAAGACTCCTCATTGCCAAGGTGGGTGTCAGAGACAACCATGGGACAGCAAGTGGCTGGGCTAAAAGTGCAGTGGTCAGGCAGAGAGAACCTGATGCCCAACCGAGGCAAGAAATGTAACAAGCACTTGCCATTTTTTTCGGCGTGTATGGGTGACAGAAGTGGCTTCCTGAATGCTCTGCAATGCAGAGCATAGATAGCCAGAGTAATATTGATGAGGATGCACTAGTTATAGCCCAAACCATGAGCATTTGCTGACCAATAGGCTGAGCAATCCCTGCCATTGGTAACCTATGGCCTGATAAAGACAGTGACTGCGGCAGACATCTAAATGATGGAACAAGAGGATTCAGACAGAACACAAAAGGACACATGTCCTGGTTATGTGTTTCCCTAGTCCCTGGAGAAGAGGGCTGGGAGTTGAGGCCAGAACTGCCTAATGTATTGGTTATAGTTCACATTGCTTAATGGGCTTACATTATCTGAAAGATAAATTATACCAAAAGTACCCAGTACTTACACTTTGATTGATTGTCCAAAAAACACCCTTAATACTCTTTACAAATGGGATTCATAGTTTATCCAAAGGCTACAAGTTTCTTCGGCTTCCTTACCTTGGCACCCAACCGTCTCCTGAAAGAACACAGAGCATTCATTTCATACTCCCACCCTGCCCTGCTGTATCTCAGAATCACTCTTTGCCTAGCAGTATTGTTTTTGGTGTGCTTTTTAAACAAGCTTTGAGACTTCTCTCAGTGATGCAGTGGATGTCTTCTTTTAATGAATTAATAAAACAGTGATTCATATTCCACCTCAATGCTTAAAAAGACTTCAGGGAAGCTTACAACGATGCACAAACCATACCTAGATAAAAATAATTTAAAATGAATAACAACAAGGAAGTAAAGGGAATAACAGAATAACAGAATAACAACAATGAAGTAAAGGGAATATTGGAAAAGTTGAAGCCAAGAGTGTAGTTTACAGAATACAGGCAATGAAATCTTATACACTTGAAATGGATGAGGCTCAAAATTCACAAGAATAAAGGTTTCAAAAAGGAAGAGAGAAAACCCTACCAGTCAAGTGGTAAAAACTATAGCATCCCTTCTCAAGATTTAAAGGGATTCAATAAGATAATGGCTTTAGAGCACTAAAGATGGTTATTTTAAATACGTAAATAGTACATGTTTAATAAGTGTTGGCTACTTGTATAAAAAGCACATGGATTTCTTGATACTGAGGCCAGGGAGAACGTACTCTTCAGGTTCTCTTCCAAAGAGTCATCAGTGTGTTGGATAATGAGCATCCTTATAGAAAATCCAGCAGAGAGGTCCAACAAGTTCTCATGGTGCCCCCAGAGAAGGCTACGGTATGCCTCCAGCATCCAGTTCAGTACAATTCCGCCCATGGCCCTAGGAAGCAGGCTTCTGGTGGCTTTGTCTTCATGTACAGTCATGTGCCATATAGCATTTTGGTCACCAACAGACCACATAAGACTACAATGGAGCTAAAAAATTCCTATTACTGAGTGACGCCGTAGCCATTGTCAGAGTGCAACACATTACTCATGTGTTTGTGGTGACACTACTGCAAACAAACCTACCACACTGCCAGTCATACAGAAGTCTAGCACATACAAGTGTTCTTACTAATGATAATATATGGCTATGTTACTAGTTTATGTATTTACTATACTATACCTTCTATTTTACAGTGTACTTATGCTATTAAAAAAAATAACTAACTGTAAAACAATCTCAGACAGGTTCCATAGGGGATTTTCCAGAAGAAAGCATTGTTACTACAGGAGTGGACAGCTCCATGCCTGTTATTGCCCTTGACGACTTCCAGTGAGACAAAATGTACAGATGGAAAACAGTGATATGGATAATCCTGATCCTGGGTAGCATAGACTAATGTATATGTGTGTGTTTGTGTCTTAGTTTTTAACAAAAAAGGTGGATTTTTTGGTTTTTTTGAGATGAAGTTTTGCTCTTGTCACCCAAACTGGAGTGCAATGGCATGATTTCAGCTCATTGCAACCTCTGCCTCCTGGGTTCAGGCGATTCTCCTGCCCCTGTCCCCGAGTACCTGGGATTACAGGCATGCACTACCATGCCCAGCTAATTTTTGTATTTTTTAGTAGAGATGGGGTTTCACCACATTACGTGGGCCAGGATGGTCTTGAACACCTGACCTCAGGTGATCCACCCTCCTCAGCCTCCCAAAGTGCTGGGATTACAGGCATGAGCCACCGCACCTCGCCAACAGAAGGTAAATAATAATAATAATAAAGGTATTATAAACTACCTTTATAATACTTTATAAGGTATTATAAAATACCTTATAAAATAAAAAGGTAAATAATAACAGAAAAAAACTTATAGAATAAGGATATTAAGAAAGAAAATATTTTGGTACAGCTGTACAATGTGTTTTAAATGTTTTTACAAAAGAGTCAAAAAGTAAAAAGTTAAAAGTTTATAAAGAAGTGACAATAAGCTTCGATTAATTTGTTATTCACGAAAGAAAACTATTTGTAATAAATTTAGTATAGCCAAGTGTACAGTGTTTCTAAAGTCTACAGTAGTGTGCAGTAATGTCCTAGGCCTTCACATTCACTCACCACTCACTCACTGACTCCCCAGAACAAATTCCAGTCCTGCAAGCTCCATTCACGGTAAGTGCCCTAGACAGGTGTACCACTTTTTATCTTTTATACTATACCATATGCTTTCTGTACCTGTTCCATATTGAGATAACTCTAGATACACAAATACTTACTATTGTGTTATAATTGCCTACAGTATTCAGGACAGTAACATGTTGTACAGCTTTGTAGCCTACTGACAATAGGCTATACCATATAGCCTTAATGTGTAGTAGTCTATACCATCTAGTTTGTGTAATTGGACTCTAGGATAGTCACACAATGATGAAATAAAATCGCCTAACAATGCATTTCTCAGAACATATCCCCGTCATAACACAATGCATGACTCTATTTTGAAATTCTGTTATTAGGCACACAGATATTTAAGAACGTTGGTCTTTTCATGAATGAACCATTTTATTATTATAAAACAATCTTTTATCTGTAATAATATATTTTTGCTCTGAAACCTACTTTGTCTAACATTAATGCAGCCACTCTACCTTTTTTGTCAAGTGAATGTTAGCATGGTATATCTTTTTCCATCTTTTTGAGTCACTAATAGTGTAAGAACTTAAAAATCGTATTCTTTTTAGTTCCTTTAAAATCATATTCTTCCATTTCTCCGTTTGTACTATTTTGCCTTACGTTTATTTCTACACATGTTATAAACTCCATAATAAATTGGTTATTTTTTAATGGTCAAATATATTTTAAAGACATTTCAATGATAAAAACATCTTTAAATTTGTCCCCATAGTTACCACTTCTGGAGCTTCTTCATTCTTTTGTGTGGATCCATATTTCCATCAGGGATCATTTTTCTTCTGACTGAATGATATTCTTTAATATTTCTTGTAATGAAGTTCTACTAGTGATGAATTCTTTTAGTGTTTCCATGTCTAAATTTTTAAAATTTTATATTTGTTTTTGAAATATATTTTGCTAGCTTGACAGGATTGTCTATCAGTACTTTAAAAATATTTTCCACTGTTCTCTGATATGCATTCTTTCTGATGAGAAATCTGTTATTTCTATCTTTGTTTCTCTGCACCTAATGTGTTATTTTTTAATATCTGGCTGCTTTTAGAATTTTTCTTTATCACTGGTTTTGAACAATTCGATTATGACGCACTTTGGTGTAATTTTCGTTATGTCTCTTTTGTTTATAGTTTGCTTAGATTCTTGACTTGTGGATTTACAATTTTCATGAAATTTGGAAATTTTGGGACTGTTGTTTATTCCAGTATCTTTGCTGTCATCTCTCCTTCCTTCTCTTCAATTACTTGATTATTATACCACGTGAAGTTGCCCCAAAGTTAACTGGGTTTTTTTCCCAGAGTTTTTTTTTCCCCCTCTATTTCGTTTTAGACAGTTATTATTGCTAAGTCTTCAAGTGCACAAATCATTTCTTCTAATGTTTATCCCAACCAGTGCATTTCTCACCTCAGACATTGTGGGCCTTTTTATGTATTCTATGTCTTTACTTAGTATGTTCAGTGTTTCTTCTAGCCTGTTGAATATGTGGAATACATTAAAATAACTTTAAATATCCTGGTCTAGTAATTTTATTACCTATGCTATTTCTCTCTCCTCATCTCAGGGAGGTCTCTGGGCACTCCTTGGATTTCCTCTCCCTGCACTACAGCCCAGAAACTCTCTCCAGGCCACGGGCTAGGGACAATTCACCTAGATTCATCTTTTCTCTCAGAGACCACTGCCCTTCATTGCCTAATACCCAATATCTTGAAAACCATTATTTCATCTTTCTCTTTCTTTTTTAAGGTGAGAGAATCAATGCAGCCCGCATTACTCCATCTTGTCCAGATGTTCCAGTCTTGACTCATAGATGATGTCAGACATCTGATTTTAGCTCCACCAGGTGGCAAGGAGTGTCTCACCAAGCTTTGTGTTCAGCTGCAGTGGTCTTCTTACAGGCTATAATTTTGTTTGTTTGTTTGTTTGTTTGTTTTAATTATCTTCCTCTCTTCTTACTTTCCTGGGTCTTGCACTTTCCTAATTTTCTCCTTTTCTCCCTTTCTGTTGCTTCCTCCCTCTCTCTTTTCACTCTTTCTCCTTCCCTCTCTCCTGCTTTCTCTCAAACTTTCAACAAACATTCTCAGCAACTAGGTGACAGGAGCCCAGCTAGGCTCTAGGGAGACAAAGATGAATAGGAAAAGATTCTGGCCTCCAATGAGCATTTTGGGTTTCTCTTTCCTAAGTCCCAGGTACTCTCCTCACACTTATGTTCTGACCAATCACAACTGAAGACTGAGGGGTGAGGGAGGGAAGGACTCTCTACAAGTGTCCAGAGTGCAGTGTGTGTGTGTGTGTGTGTGTGTGTGTGTGTGTGTGTGTATTTTACGAGATGTGCATATTTTCAAAATTGGTCTGGAACAAATTAGAAAAAGAAACCAAAAAGCACGCCAGCGTCATTCAGCTTAGTGTGAGAGAATGAGTGTACACTTTGGAAACAGACTGTGTGCCTCTTCATCGTTTAAAGTTAAGCAAGTCCCTTGCTTCTCAGTTTCCTTAGCCAGAAATAAGGGAAGATAACCCAATTACTCAAAAGACCACAGTGACTACTAAAAGACATAGTGTGTAGGAAGTACCACTGCAACACCTGGCACATCGTAGGTGTTCAATAAATATTGGTTTCTCTTTCCTTGTTGTCTTTTTCCTGAGAACCCAATGCTGTTTGTAATTCAATGCTCTTGCCGTCCTATTACCACACTCTATAAGCCATAAAAAGTCAAACAAACCAAAAGTTGGTCTCAGCATCATGAGTATACTCTGAGTACTTAGGTAGAGAAATTAAATTAGCATAATGTTCAAAGGTAAGCCTGCCCCTTTTCTCACAGGGTTAACTCTTTAGTGACCCTCTCATGGTGTGACGCTGTCACCATAACTGCTGGTGTCAAGAATGCAATTAAAACCAACAGCCTGAGGGTTTTAGAATCCTGTACCTTTAGTAAGTTATTAACTTGAAGATCACAGAGGTATTTATTACTTTAATAATGCAGGCTACTGTTGCATGCTTTTTGTTTGCTTGTTTGTTTTTGTTTTTGTTTTTGACAGAGTCTTGCTCTGTCACACAGCCTGGAGTACAGTGGCATGATCTCAGCTCACTGCAACCTCTGCCTCCTAGGTTCAAACAATTCTCCGGCCTCAGCCTCCCAAGTAGCTGGGATTACAGGTACCCTCCAGCAAGCCCAGTTAATTTTTGTATTTTTAGTAGAGACAGGATTTTGCCATGTTGGCCAGGCTGGTCTCAAACTCCTGACATGAAGTGATCCGCCCACCTCAGCCTCCCAAAGTGCTGGGATTACAGACATGAGCCACCGTGCCCAGCCCAGATGCTTCTTTTTTTAAGGAGGAATTGATCTTGCGTTAACTTGCTATAAAGAGAGAAGCCAATCAGAAGATCCACAGGACAAAAAGCTGTGAGAGCAAAAGGGCGTATGAAGACAGGGACAGGGCTTAAGGCCCTGTCATGGCTTCCCAAGGCAATGAGGATAAAAGCTTATGCTGAGGTCATGATATGCGTACCCTATTTCCCTTGCATCCCCCCGCCTCCCATCTGTCTGCTGTGCTGCTGCCTTCACATCTCCCAGGAGCCACCTGCTGTCACACCTTTAAGCCTTTGACCTTGCTGTCTTCTCTGCCTGGAGCACCCTTTCTCCTTCCCCTGGACCAACCCTGGTTCTTCGTCTAAGACTCAGATAAAAGGTTGCATTTCCAAGAAGCCTCTCTGACTCCCCTCACCCTAGCCCTTCTGGCTTGGTTAGATCTTCCCAAAGCTGGAGCCATCATAAAGTGGAATAGGAGAGAATAATCACAGATCAATGAGGCAAACTTATTCTTTAGTTTAGTTCAATCTACATGGAAATCTGGAATGACATTTGTTGACAGGCTAATCCCTAAAAGGATTCCGGACCATAGAGAGATTTTCCCATAAGATGGGAATCTAGCCTATACTCAGCAGCCTCACAATGGGAGAGTGGCTGAAATGAAATCAATGCCTGAAATGCTGGATGTGGGAAACACACACAGGAAAAATATTACAGTTATACACAAGGAAGTGGCCCCTGCTGAGTGCAGCACATACACCAGTTCACAGCAAAAGCTCCTGTGACATCCCCACTTTAATACACACTGCCTCATCTCTGTCCTCTGCTTTTATGACAGGTCAAATAAAACTACCAGAAAACTGCAAGGGAATGTTACAAAGACCATCATGATTAAGAAGCCATTTTTCTTTTTGTTCTGGGGGTGCTGAGATCTCACTGCAGGAAAATAAAGCCTGTACGATTTGGTGTAAATTCATACACATGCACACACTCGCCGCATATAAATGCAGGCGAGAAACAGCCATGGGCATGAGCTCATTGTGCAGACAGATCATTTGCACATCCAATTAGGTGAGAGGAGAAATCAGAAAACCCAATTACTTCATCTCAGGTATCCTAAGTTATTATTTCCTCCCAAACCTATTTTCAGGATGAAGACCACCCTGACAATATGCAATCTGATACTTCTGTGTGTGTGCACTTAGTTACTGCGCAATTTGTATCTACAACTCAAAGCTCATATTCCAAGTTGGAATCTCCTTCAGGATGCAACCCTGCTTCCTTCAAGTATGTAGTTCGTATTAAGTTTAGAGCTTTTCTCAGAACAAAATCATAGGAGAATGAGTTATATTTTCCTTGTTTCAGTCATTGTCAGTTGGGATTTTAAAACACTTATTTAACCAAGTGCTTGTTTATCATTCATATTGGTTTATGACTGTGTCAAGATGATGAAAGCAACTGAGCAATAAACAAGTAAAGACTGTATTTTAAAAACCTTAATGAATCAAGCAAATCCACATACTATCAGTTGTGAAACTCGATGGAAGCCCAAGTCAGATGCACAGTGGTTTATTCAGCTCCTAATACCTGCGTCCCACGCAGCCCCCAAATGACAGACAGAAGTGACAATAGGCCTTTTACGACAAAGACAAAAGTCAACAGTGGCCTTGTTGCTTCTCCATGGTCTTGTTTAATGGCCATCGGAAACCACTGACTACTTTAAGGCCAAATTTTTCTCTGAATATTGGTGAAATGGAAAACATATCCCCATATCTGGTCCAGCATACAATACAGAGTATATGAAAAAAATTAATTGAATAAGTAAATATGTATACGATATATGTGTATATAATTTGCCGAATATGCTAGCACAGTATATCAGAGAAATTTAACCCTGAGGGCCTCTTCTAAGAGTCATTCAGCTTTGCTGTCATCAAAACAACATCCCTCCCAAGAATGTAAGGGTAGGTCAGCATCCGGGAAATCTATCCATGTAATGTACCGCATTAATAGACTGAAGGAGAAAAGTCACGTGATCATCTCAATAGCTACAGAATAAGCATTTTAGTACACTATAAACAGAAAGGAAAGAAACTTCCTTGAATTGACAAAAAGTATGTACCAAAGCCTATAGCAAACATTATAATTAATGGAAAAACTGAACTTTTTAAAATTAAAAATAAGACAATTATTATTATTACTACTGCTTATGGTACTAGAGGTCCTGGCATATGTTTTAAGAAATGATACATAAATGAGAAGCGGTGTTAGGACAAAAAGGCAAACTGTCATTATCTGCAGGCAACATGTTCCTTATGAATAAAATACAACAGAATCAACAGATAGGTTATTAGGATCATGAGTATTATTCAGGAAGAAAGCGAAATACAAAATCACACAAAAAAATTAACAGCATTTTTCCACACAAGCAATACACAACTAGAGGATATAACTTTAAGAAAGTCATGATAGCTATAAAACTTATAAAATATCTGGGAATTGACTTAAGGAATACACAAAATTACTATTTTTAAATAGAAATAATATTCTTTAACTCTAACAATAAATCTAAAAGAAGATCTGACAAATGGAGAGAACGTCCTTGTTCTTTAGACAACACCAGGTCGGGGATGTGGAGAGAGGATCAGGCTCTGCCGGTGGGAATGTAAAGTGGTGTGGCCATCATGGAGAGCCATCAGATTCGCCACACCTATGTCCTATGACACAATGATCTTGCCATCAGGTTCAGAGCCCAGGAACCTCACACAAATGCACAAGGAGACCTGGGTAAGAATGTTTCCACAGCACAGTTTGGGATCTGGAGAATCAGAGACAGTCTAGGTGGCTACTCTTGGGGGAGTTGGAAAGCATCCTGTGTGGGATAAAATACTCTGCCGCCACTGGAAGCAAGAGACAGGAGGCACACACAGTAATGTGAACAGATCTTTAAGGCACTGTACTGAGCGGGGAAAAAAGAGAAACAGAATGAGACCGAGAGCCTAATACTGTTTAAGCAAACTAGAAAGCATACCCACAAACAATACATATGCATTTTTACAGCAATATATGCTAATAAACAGATATATATATGATATTATATATTATATTTATTTTATATATATAATACCTTAGCATGGTTGCTATAAGGGAAGAGTGGGAGAAGGCAATGGAAGTGAGGAATGGGGATTTGGAAAGAAATGATCGATCAATCAATAAATCATTTAACTCTTGAATGTTCACAAATATGCCAGGAGCTGAGGCACATGATCAAGCTCAACATTTGACTTTATTACAGATTTTGTTATTGCTTCTATTATGCAATATCCATGCTAGGATATATTTTATCTACCAAGCCAGTACTAGAATATATTTTAGCCTCCATGCCCATTCAATGTATCTCATTTCCTTCCAAGGGAAATAGACAAGTTGTGCAAGAAAGCCTACGATATTGTTTCCTTCCATACTTTAGAGAAAAGGTATCATAACCCTACACTCTACAAGAACATTTACAGCTTTAAAAAATGTATTCAGTTATACTTCACCCCATTCAAAAAAGAGATGTGATGGCTACAAAAGGAATTGCAGAATACAAAAAAGAAGCAAAGAATAAGACAAGAGAAAGAATGGAAAAAGAGAGGATTCATAATAGAATAGTGAAAAATAAAACTAAAAATAATAATTGTATCATTTCCTACCTCAATAAGGGCATGCAAAATGAAATGTACAGCTTGGCAAGAAATCGTGTTTTGAATTTGCCTGTGATCTCATGTGCTCCAGTGTGACGTGGACTTGAAAGATTATGTTATCTGATCTCAACCTCTGTCTTTCCATTATTCCCTGCTATAATGCCCAATGAAGCTTGTGCACATACCTTCGGGGACAAACTTTCCAGACTAACTGCACACCCAGGCTCCATCTGTGTTGCTCTACCCCCATCTACTGATAAAAGCCTGCTACTTCTGCTACTTCTCCGGGAAAGCCTCCTCTTCAGTCCTCTTGCTGAGCGAGCTCTGTGGGAGAACCATTCGCAATAGAACAAGAGGATTCACTGCTGTTGTAAATCACTCCACCTTGGAAACTTTCAGGTCAATGTGGTGTATGTTCCAAGAATAATTAACAGTGTTCTAGTTTACTGACTGCTGAGTTACCTTTTTCCTTTTATTTATATCACTTTTGACAATCAAAGAAAAGACAATTATCACTTGAAGCTGTTTTCTTTTCTTTCTTTTGTTTTTTTCAAAATGGGGTGTCAGTTTAATTAGAAAAAAAATCGCACATGTTGTGGTGGTTTTCAGAGCACATTGTTATTCTAAATGTGTTGCTATTGAACAGGTTTTTTCTTTTTTTTTTTTTTTTTTTCTTTTTAAGCTTCACGGATCATCTTTCCACTGGCTTAGGAGGGAGGTGAGCATGGCAGTAAATGAGATGCTTACGAAGTGGTCAGTAGCCTTCTTGGATGGAGTTTCCCCAGCTGGCAGCTGGGGTGAACGAACTTTGAGTGTTTCTGAGCGCTGGAAGAATATTACAGATTTGGTTGAAAAAAGTGGGAGACCTTGCATCTCCACAAATTCATGATGGCAGGCCTTGTTTAATTAATTAGCAATGATTTGAGAGCAAAGTTATAGCAAACTTTTGTCAAGTTTACGACTTCTGTGAGTATATTGCTCACCCCACAAACCAAAAAAGAAGACAATTCAGGTACCTTTAATTTTGGTCTGCAAGATCAGTTGAGTCTGAGAAAAATTAAATGTCAATTTTTATCTTGGTTCATCATAGCTCTTTAATCAAAGTTGATGCATCACCTCCCCTGGTTACCCCTGCATCAAAGACTGACCTGAAAATCTGACACCAAGCTTCCCTGTGCAGGCTGGCTAATTAGGAACTTGCTTGTTCCACCTACAGCCTTGGAGAAAAGGGGAGGGCGGAGCTGCCCCAAGGAGGTGGCCTCTTTATGGAGAAGGGTCCAGGAAAGAGGTCAGTGGTAATTACCAAGCCGCAAAAGAGCCCATGTACTCTTTGGACATTATTGGTTCATAAAATGTCTGGAGATTTATGCCAGAAAACAGAAGTCTTGTGTGTTGTGTGTCAAGCTGAACTAAATCAGCCTGGCATGATGAGCTAGAGGGCTGTGTTGGGACGATAGGAAAGAATCCATGAAAAAACATTGTCCTTGGCGTAGGGTGCAACCCAACTCTCCCCACATCAGCCATGTGGTTCCTTCTTTTTTTTTTTTTTTTTAATTTGAGATGGAGTCTCACTCTGTCACCCAGGCTGGAGTACAGTGGTGCGATCTCGGCTCACTTCAACTTCCGCCTCCCAGGATCAAGTGATTCTCCTGCTTCAGCCTTGCAAGTAGCTGGGATTACAGGCACATGCCCCCACACCCAGCTAATTTTTTGTATTTTAGTGGAGACAGGGTTTCGCCATTTTGGCCAGGCTGGTCTCGATTTCCTGACCTTCAAGTGATCTGCCCTCCTCGGCCTCCCATAGTGCTGGGATTACAGGCGTGAGCCACTGCGCCCAGCCTGTGGTTCCTTCAGATAACATCGAGGTTGCAGTCTAGGCTAGCTGAACCTCCAAGTTCAACTCCAGGCATCTGTGAAACGGAAAGAAAGAATTTTAAAATGGAAGGAAATGCTGCCCATTAGTACACTTAGGAAGCGATTGTCCCAGAGGAAGAAGGAGACAGAACATGGGACTCTGTCGTCCTCTGCACAGATCTCAGGGTTTTTCGTACATCGTGCCCTTCTGATTGAAAGTAGTCAATTGCTTTATCTGGAGCTCAGTTGAAAAAAATAGTGGTTTATTCCAAGTTGAGAGAGCAAATGTGTTGTGTTACGGGCAGCCTATATGTTGGTCTCCAAAGCAGCAACTCCATGAAGGAATTTCGGCTGACTGGACTACATGGAGCTTTTGCTTTGTATGCTGACTTTGAAACCCAGCCCCACAGAGGGGGCTTCTCCACTACACTCAACCCTGAGCCTAAGCTTTCTCTCCATAAAGCAGAGATAGTAGAAATACCTTTCTGTTGAGAGGGACCTGAAAAATGCCTGCCAAACAGGAGGTGCCCTGGAAGAGCCCATGAGCATCAGGAGACCTAGATATGGACTAGGGCTCCATTGCTCACCAACTACTAGCCCTTGATCCATGGCTGAAATGAGGTGGTTGCATATGATAGGCTCTAAGGTTCTTTCTAGCCTTGTTCTTGCTTCACCTCTATGTCAGTCACTTATTATACCTTTCTTTTTTTTTTTTTTTTTTTTTTTTAAGAGATGAGGTCTCACTCTGTTGCCCAGGCTGGAGTGCAGTGGCACAACCATCACTCACTTCACCCTTTTATTCCTGGGCTCAAGGGTTCCTCCCACCTCAGCCTCCTGACTAGCTTGGACTACAGGAGTGTGCCACTGCCCCAGATAACTTTTTGTAATTTTTTATAGAGACGAGGTTTCACTGTCTTGCTCAGGCAGGTCCCAAACTCCTGCTTCACACATTCCTTCCGCTGCTGCCTCCCAAAGTGCTGGGATTACAAGTGTGAGCCACTGTGTCCAGCCTATTATATCATTTTTCATATTAGCTGTGCATGATTATTTGTTGGAAGAATATTAAAAGGGATATAAACAACGTTTCTATCAGAAAACGCTGCACATTTTCAATAAAACTACAGCAGAATCCCACTGGAGAAGACACTTACAGAGTGAGCATCTGTTGAGGGTTTGCTTTGTGCCAGGCACTAGGCCTTCTTACAACTCTCACACTATCCCTTGAGGGAGGTACAGTTATTATTCATGATTGTATGAATAAGGAAAGGGAGGCAGAAACTTTTAGGAAATGTTCCCCTGGGCTGCTAAGTTTAGAGAGTGGTGGACCTGGAATTAAACATACTGTTTTAACCACTGTACAATAAGAATTTTCTCTTAACTAAAGTATCCAGTGTGCCCACGTTTCATTTTCTCAGTCATAGGCCAAGGAGAGTCATATGCTTTAATGCTAACTGTACTACTAAGAATTAATTAAAAGGGTTTCTGGTTCCAGATGGTGGATTGAACACACCCATTTACATTCTCTTCTTTGAAATCTTCCATTGAAAATACAGTATAGATGTAGGAAAGCAAATTTATTCAAGACTCTGTTAAGAAAATAAGAGTGGGCAAGGCGTGGTGGCTAATGCCTATAATCCTAGCACTTTGGGAGGCTAAGGAGTTTGATACCAGCCTGGTCCACATGGTGAAACCCCATCTCTACTAAAAATATAAAAAATTAGCCAGGTGTGGTGGTACACCCTTGTAATCCCAGCGACTTGGGAGGCTGAGGCAAGATAATGTTTGAACCCAGGAGGCAGATGTTACAGTGAGCTGAGATCACTGAGATGTTACAGCGAGCTGAGATGTTACAGTGAGCCCACTCCAGCCTGGGTGACAAGAGCAAAACTCAGTCTAAAAGAAAAAAAAAAAAAAGAAGTAAAAGAAAAGAAAAAAATAATGGTGGAATAATAGGGAGGTCAGCATAACATAAATAAGTTAAAATTTTTTTTAATCTGGAGAACAGAAATTAAATTAATTAAATTAGATACTGATAAAACAAAATTTACAGAGGAAAATGCTATTGTCCTAATTAACACATGGAAAGACTAGAGGAGAGGTTAGAATCACTTTTCCTGGAATGGAAACTCAAGGAACAGGAGAGAAAAGGGGCACATGCGCAGGGGCTGGTGGGTCAGTGCCCCACTCAAACAGTGAGACTTTCCTGCTCAATTTCTGGGCCACTGCAATCAGGGTTCATGACTTCCAAGCTAATACCAGGGGACTGTACCCTAACAGCAAGTGAGTGAGTGGCCAGGAGAGAATGAAGGTTCCTGGGGTGGGTGATGCATCTCTGCTGCAAAGCTCCCCATTTTGCAGCATGGAGGGTGTTTGGAAGAAGGCGTCTCCACCTTCAACCCCACATACCCCAAGAGAAGCTGGTCTTTTGTCATATTGGCTTGTTGCTATGACTTGAATGTTTGTATACTCCCAACATTCATATAATGAGACCTAATCTCCAATGCAATAGTATTAAGAAGTAATGCCTTTGGGAGGTGATTAGGCCATGAGAGCCCTGTCCTATAAAAGAAGCTGAGGGAGCCTGCTCACTCCTTCCACTAAGGACACAGCAAGAAGGTACCATCTATGATGAAAAAGCCTTCACCAGACACCAAATCAACTGACTTTGATCTTGGACTTCCCAGCCTCCAGAACTGTGAACAACATATCCTGTTGTTTATAAATTACCCAGTCTAGGGCATTTTTTTATGGCAGCCTGAATGGACAAAGACACTTGTATACAGAAATAGAAATGTTCAGTATCACAGGAAAGCCAAGCCAGTGGACTATGCTCACCAACATGTTTTTTTATTTATAAATTTGAATGGATGGCCAAGAATCAGAGGGTATATAAACAAAGCAATTAGTATGAAAGAGAAGACCTAAGATGAACAAATGTCCAGCATTTAACCCCAAGGGGAAGATATCAGGAAACAGAAGAGAACTGTTAGTATCCCCAGGGAAAAATAACCAAACTTCTTGAATCTATAAAACAAAAGCAGAAACATTCAGGAATTAAGTGAGTTCTTGAAAATTAAAAATATTGTGACTGAATATAACAAAATAAATGTAGGATTAGAATATAAATTCAAAGAAATCTTCATAAAATGGGTCTAAAAGATAAAGAAAAGGAAAAGAAGCAAAATAGAAGATCCATCCATGAAGATTAATAGGCACCTCTTTTAAAATTAGAGAGAAAAAATTTATCAAAACTTGCAAAATTATCAAAGAAACTTGAACTTTCTAATTGGAAGAGTCCTTCGAATGCTAAGCAGGATAAATGAAAAAGTGTAAAGAAATCTCTGAATCCCAGGATAAAGAAACTATCTTCAATATATAAGAGAGATGGAAGCATATATTTATAAAGACACTCAAATCAGATTGGCATCGGACTTATCGGAAAATTAACTGCTATAAAATAATGAAGTCGTGTCTTAACAGTTATTAAAGAACATTGTTTTAAACCAGAATTCTATATCTATTCAAACTATCAGTCAGGAATGAGTAAAATGAAATTTTTAGGCATGTAGAAAATACAAAAACTTTTAAAATTACTTGAAAATATAGTATACTCAAAGAAAATAAAACATACCCAGAGAGAGTGAAAGAAAACAGAATCCAAAACGTGGAGAAACTAACTTAGAATAAAATAAAATAAGTCCTCAGCATCAATGCTATGTAACAAGCCAGGAATTGATTCAAAGAGAAGGGAAGTTACAGTGTGCTTAGAAAAACGTTTTTTAAAAAAGTTATTCCATTCAACAGTATGATTTAGCAGCTGAAAATTCATAGAAATGTCATAGGAAGGGCATATGTTTCTTTTCTCAGAAAATAAGAAAAATAGAAACTAAACAGGATCCATGAAAGAAAGTGCTCAAATACAAAATATTTTGAGAGCACATGTCATAGACAAGCAAGAGTCATTTTCAATGATTAATCTATAAAACCACTGCCTAAAAAGACAAATTCAAACGCAAGCCTGTTGACATTTTTGTCTGTTACTAGTACCAGTCATACTGAGGCCCTGGCAGATAATGAAAAGTGTGCTACCTTGTTCCTAAAGGAAAGGTGAAGGGAGCCCAGAGGCATTGAAAAACTCAGGCACCCGGCACACCAGTTTAACATATGTTCCTGACACTACCAAGACTACAAGCTAAATATTACAGCTAAGGTCCCTTCCAACTTTAAAATACTACGTGCATAAGCTGAGGTTTTCAGTAGTCTGTTCTTGTAGCACGAGAATGCTCATTTCTTATTTCCCTTTAATTTTGTTAGACAACAGTTGAGATTCCAGTTTTATTATTGTTTTCGTTATAAAGTTGTTGTAAGTCATGTTTATTCAAATGAATGTTTAAATCACTCTATAAAGCATTATTTGTAAAGGGCTTATGCAATGCAGAATTACAAAACTTCTGGCCACTTGAACAAACAACCCTCAGCTTCATGGCCAGTAAGGATTTTGACTACAGCTATGAAATGTCATTGAGGAGCTGGGCACAGTGGCTCAAGTCTATAATCCCAGTACTTTGTGAAGCCAAAGTAGGTGGACCTCTTGAGGCCAGGAGTTTGAGACCAGCCTGGCCAACATGGGGAAACCCCTTCTCAACTAAAAATACAAAAATTAGCCGGGCGTGGTGGTGCGTGCCTGTAATCCCAACTACTCAGGAGACTGAGGCAGGAAAATCGCTTGAGCCTGGGAGGTAGAGGTGGCAGTGAGCTGAGATCACACTACTGCATTCCAGCCTGGGTGATAGAGGGAGACTCTGTCTTAAAAAAATAAAATAAATAAATAAAAAAGTCAGTGGCAACCTGGGCTTGAGCAGCAAGAACAGAGTAGACACAACATGGAAATAATGCTGCCTGCACATTGCATTTTCTATAGTTTTTTATGTTACTCTTTTACACATTGGAATCGGTGTCTGAGTCCATGTTCCATGCCTGTTTAGATTTTGCATCTGTGATTGGCATATCTCTTTTCCTCTGTGCCCCTGAATTGGTCTCAGTCTCTCATACTCCTGCTGTCTCCATAAGACCTTTGACTTTCCCTTCATTTTAGGCATCCCCCTTGCTGCCATCTCTTCCCCTGGACTGTCAATAGAATATAATCAAGGGCTATATGTTAAATTCTTTATTTCCCAATAGTTTTATATTCATAATTATGGCTTTTAATTTGAGTCTTGAAAATAAATTAATAAAGCAAACCTCTAGGCTGAGTTGCCTTTTTAAAAATATTTTTTTAATTATAGAATAGCTTTAAATTTATAGAAAAACCTCAGATAGTATGAAGAGTTCCCATGCACCCTATCCACAGTTACCCCTATTGTTAACGTCTTCTGTTAGTAGGGCATAGTTGTCATGATTAATTAACTAATATGGATACAATATGATCAATTAAGGTCAATCCTTCATTCCAATTTCCTTCATTTTTACCTGATGTCTATTTTCTGGTCCAGGATCCCATCCTGGACACCACATTTCGTTTAGTTGTTAAGTCTCTGGGCTATGACAGTGTCTCGAGACTTTCCTTATTTCTTATGACTCTGACACTTTTGAAGAGTACTGGTCAGGGGTTTTGTAGAATGTCCCTCAGATGAAATGTTTCTGCTATTTTCCTCATGATTAGATAGAGGTTATTTGTTCTGTGGAAGAAGAGCACAGAGGTAAAATCCCATTCTCATCACATCATATCAAAGGTACGTGCTATCAGCATGGCTTATGGCTATGGATGTTGGCCTTGACGTAGGGTTTTCAGGTTTCTCCACTCTCTTTTTTCCCTTCTTTTCATAATATATTCTTTGGAAGGGAGTCACTACGTGCAGCTTGAATTGCCTTTTTTTCTTTTTTTTGAAACAGGGTCTTACTCTATCGCCCAGGCTGGAGGTCAATCGCACAATCATAGATCACTGCAGCCTCGACCTCCTGGGCTCAAGCAATCCTCCCACCTCTCGAGTAGCTGGGACCACAGGCACATGACACCATGCCTAGCTTCTTCTTTTTTAAAAAAAAAATTTTGTAGAGACAGAATCTCCCTAGATTGCCCAGGCTGGTCTCAAACTCCTAGACTCAAGCAACCCTCCCATCTTGGCCTCCCAAAGTGCTGGGATTATAGGGGTGAGCCCACCGCACCCAGCCAAGTTGCCTTTTATTAGGCCTTCAGTTAATTTGCTTTTTCTGTGGATCAGCAGATAACAATACAGACTTTCTCATATAGGATAAAATAACACAGTGATCAAATCGTGTATTGGAATTATGAATAAGATCACCCCAAAACTGTAGGTTGTGAACTATGTGGGACAGTTGGAAGAAAAGTACAATTCAAGGGAAAAGCAACATTATCTGATTCTCCGCCACCAGCAATAACTATCAATTGACCTTGTGAGGCAACTTGTACTTGTTTTACCTCCCCAACACTCTCAGATGACAATCTATGTCTGAAAAATGTGGTAACTCGCTTGATAAGCTTCTGCTTTGGTTCCTAGAAGAGTTCAGCTTACGCAGTCTCTGTTCTGTGGCAGTCCCTAGAAGAGTTCAGCTTACGCAGTCTCTGTTCTGTGGCAGTCCCAGCTTCTGGAGCAGCACAGGTAAGTCCTGGACATGAACAAGGGCAGCAGAAAGAGGACTAAGTAAAGAATCCCAGCATCATACTTCAATACCAAACAGGGAGCACCTTGATTTACTGGATGGAAATAAATCAGATCATTCTCTATGTCACAGGATTATTTTAAGCATCAATTCGGATGATATAATTTGTTTCACAAACACGAATATTTAGGTTAATGACAATGTACCTAAGCAGAGCTAACCAGGAAAATGTTATGAGACATCTAGGGTTAGGAGGCATTCCAAAGTTGTTAATCATTGCCAACTCAGCAATTAAGACTTTCTGTGTACTGAGTGATTTGAACACATGCTCTCATTTAAGCTTCAGAATTGCTCAGGGAGCTTATTATATTATTACTATGCTTATACCCACTTTATAAATAAGCACGTTGAGATTAGTCAGGCAAATGGTCAGAGTGCCAGGTATTGAATTCAGGAGTGTCTAACTCAAAATTGCATGCTCTGATAACCCCTAGTACATTGAACACTCCCAAGCATTTTTGCCCATCCTGACAGTGTGCATGAAAGTGAATGAGGACAAACAGCAATTCTAGGTGGAGATTTTCGCAGTTTTAATGATACCCATATAGTTGCCAGCATGTACCCAAACTGGTGGAATTTGGTTGATTTTTTTAAATACATCTGTTCAAATTCAGCAAAGCTACTGTTGGCTTCCCACTGATATTTTTTTAAAAATCTGATTTAACTTATTTTTTTCTTTGCATTTCAACCCCTGGTTTAAGTGCAGAGTTTAGGAAGCTTTTCTTACTAAGTGTTTAGCTGTTAATTATGAGGTCTGAGGCACCATATCTGCTGTGTCTGGGTAACAGAAGTAGAATTAAATATTACCAAAATAATGTTCCATGGCTGGGAGGATCAAGAACTTAGAAACACACTGATCCAACCTGCTGAAAGGATGGCTTGATGTAGCCACGGAATTTGGATGTAGATTATCTGAATTCCTAGACTGCACCCAACTGTGGTCACCATCATTGCAGCAGCACCACCTTATGAGCCCTGAAAAGACAAAGATTAGTCAGAGGTGTGCTGGAGGACAGCCCATATCACATGTGTCCCCTCCGGACTCTAAGGCCAGTGACATCACATTGGTAGCATGATATCAACCATGGAGGATGTATTTACACCACAGGAATCAGCAAATGCTACAAATCAGGCCCTTTTTTTCCAGAAAGCTGATTATTAAAAACTTCCCAGCATACTACTGGTTTAAATTCATAGACTTGGCAATTTTTAATGTGGCCTGATAAAACCTAAACCAGTTTGCTGTGCCTTGTTCAGGCTCACTCTGAGATATTGGTTTCTTGTACATTTTATCCAAGTTAGTCACTCAGCCCAAGTTTGCTGAGCACTTAATACATGCCTCCTTGTGCACCAGATGTAGTTCCACTGAGCAGCAGCCAGATTGACCAGAATCATCACAGAAGGGCCTAATGTCCTAGGCAGGGATCCAAAGCTAAAGTTTCCAGTGCATGCATCATCCTTGTCACCATGAAGCAAAGGCTGGCTACTGAGATTTGTGTGGTTTTCAGTATTGCTCATCAATTTATTTCAGGCAGCCCTACAATACTGTATGATGAAATGCTTTCCAGTTATACTTTTTAAAGCCGCTGCTGCATGGACATAGTGTACTGTGGGAGATTCAAGGGTAAATCAATCAAAGACACATCCTCGAGGGGTTCATCCTCTACAATGGGAAATGTAGCATGGACACAGTTGCCTATCATGCAGAATAAAAAGTGACAGGCTCCCAAAGGGACACTCTGCTGGATAAATGCCACGAATAAAATGCCATGTGGGTTCTGAGAGTAAGACACTGCTTCCACTTGGTGGCTGAGGGAAGTCAGGGAAGGCTCTCACCTGAAGCTCATGGCCCATTCCTACAGGAAGGAGAAGAAGGTGCCCTTCCATAAGGCCATTTTAAAAAGGGAGGGGGAAACAAATGGACAACACAGGAACCTAGAGACATTTGCTCTTGCCCTTTGACAATGAGGACATCAGTCTAGATGGTAACAACTTCTACATCAAATAGATTCAATTGTTACAGTGTTGGTTTCCAAAAACACTCAACATGAATTTTTCTTGCTTCTGCCTTTTGATCCAAATCCCAGATCTAAAATTTCTGTAAATTTGACTGGAACAAGGCAGCCTGGAGCTAATGAAATTGCCAAGGTGACCTAGCAGGGCTGGAAGTAATCTTAGGAGGGTGCTGTCTCTCTTCTGCCACCATCTCCTGAGGGGAGGATATTTGGAGTCTCTCCATTTCTGACCCCACAACCAGATGGAAGGAAGGCTGACCAGCCCAGAGTCTGCCCCACTGGAAGTCACTCTCCAGTCTCCTACAAAGCTGACTCCAGGGTCTTCATCCCACTTCAGAAGGAACATTAAAAATTGAGAGAATTTGATTTGAAGCCTCAATGACTATTTCCAAATTTAAATATTCGTGACCTTTCTGATCTTCAGTCCCCCTGATCCAGGAAATGAGAGGTTTGGACTCACCAATGCATAAGGTGTTGTGCTGTGCTAACAATACAGAGTAAGATAAATCATTGAACTGAGTTGGTATCTTCTGTTTTTTCCAAAGTGGTAATTCTGAGTAGCTCTCCAGATTCATTATCCAATTAACTAGTAGAGTTGTAAAACCTTGCATTTGTTCAATAAAGCATTTTTCTGAAGGCAAACACTATCTAAATCAACTTATATATACAAAAAAGTTTGGAGATATTTGCGCCCTTCATCTCTGGTATTCTCTTGACCCCACTGTTGTTTCTGCTTATCCACTGTTCTTGAATGCCTGGAGTCATTCTGCAAATAGCCATTGCTTTACTAGATCATCATCACTCACAGAGAATAACCAGATGTCCTCTGAGCCATTTGTCCAAAATGACAGTAATATTTTATGAAGGGCAATGACAAGCAACATGTTTCTGAATTTCATGTAGCATATTGAGCTTAAACAGTGCAAACTGGAGGTCCAGTTTTCCTCCAAGATTACCCAAGGGAAGGAGAGAGGAACCACCAGTGTTGAGGACTTACTAAGTGCTGGATAACGTGATAGCTACTTTGCATATGTTGCCGATTCATTCATTTGGAAAGGTGGGGATGAATACTGTGGCATTCAAAAATTGTTCCAAGGTACTTAAAGTTGGAGACAATTCTGTGTGACAAATGATACAATCTGGGGTAAACACAGACCATTTTTGCCAGTGAAAACTAGAGAGAAACTGAAACATGAAGAATAATTCAAAGTAAGCAAGCTATAGGGAGGGGGAGGCATTCCAGAAAACAAATTGGAAGTAGAGAAAAAATAAAAATCCATCTATTTTTAAATAATAAATGTCTGATATGATTGAACAATTTATAAATATTCATTTATGACGCTGGATTTCCAAAACTTTCCATGACCACTTTGGTCCAAATATTGGCATGTTTTTTAATTGTGCACATAGTCACTAAACATTTTTGCCATCTACAAGTAGAGCAATAATTGAATACATATGTGCTAATTTATATACATTTTCACATTCAACCTTACAGAAGCCTGTGTGGGAGAAAAAGCAGAGGCATAAACCTTTGTTTTCAATTATGTGCCAACCCTGTAGAGGCTCAATAGACTTCATTGCATTTCATTTGATGCTCAATTTAACTTTGAACAAAGGGAATATTCTTTCCATTTTACAGATAGGGAAACAGACTCAGCAAGGTGAGCACCATAGCCAGGGTCAAATAGCCAGAAGACAGAGGATGAGACCAAGCTCTAGACATGCAGGCTTTAAGAGACTTTAACTATACAAATGCTGTCTAAAAACACCATGACTACCTTAAGAAGTAGTCAAGGTCCCCCTCACCAGGAATGTTCTAGCAGAGGTTGAGCATGGACAGTGGTCAGTGTATTGTAGAAAAGATATCTCCCTGCCAGGAGCAGTGGCTCATGCCTGTAATCCCAGCACTTTGGGAGGCTGAGGCAGGCGGATCACCTGAGGTCAGGAGTTTGAGACCAGCCTGACCAACATGGCAAAACCACGTCTCTACTAAAAATACGATATTAGCTGGGCATGATGGCACATGCCTGTAATCTCAGCTACTCAGGAGGTTGAGGCAAGAGAATCACTTGAACCTGGGAGGTGGAGGTTGCAGTGAGCTGAGATCACGCCATTACACTCCAGTCTGGGCAACAAGAGTGAAAGTCTGCCCCCTTCATGCCCCGCCCCTCTGCCGCCAAAAAAGAAAAGATATTCTCATTAGGATGAAGTCCAGAGGAAATAGCCTCTCAGGTCTTTTCAAACTTCCCAGTTCATCAGATGAACAGTCACAGTGGTCATTAAGACTGTTCACAAATATTCTGGTTCTGCCCTCCTTCTGGGCATACAAAAGTAGGTATGTCACACATCTTGTTTTGGCCAGTGAAATGTAAGCAGAAGTGATGCATGTCACTTAAGAACTAAGCTTAAAGAGTGAGGCACAACTCATCTTACTTTATCTCCACTGCTTTGGTGGTCATGAGGCAGGTGTCAAGTCGGGGTCTCCTTTGCTTGGGTCTCTGAATAATCTCAATGATGATCTGAGGCCCCTGCTGAGCAGCAGTGAACATGCAGCATGAGCAGGAACGAAACTTCAGTGGTTTTAAATAACTGAGACTGGAGGTTTTTGTTACCTCAGCAGAGCCCAGCTTATCCTGACTGATACAGTGGCATTTTAGATCTGAATTCTTCAGAGACAACTCCTAGATCTGACTTCCTACATTCTTGAGTTTAGCGGATAAGACACTCAGTTCTTTCTGAGCAGTTCTGTAAGGTTAAGCTAGTGACACAGACCAAATGAAACCGTTTCTTTTCTTATTTCTTTTTTTTTTTTTTTTTTTTTTTTTGGCCGATCTCATTCTGTTGCCCAGGCTGTAGTGCAGTGGCATGATCTTGGCTCACTGCAACCTCTGCCTTCTGGGTTCAAGCAATTCTCCTGCCTCAGCCTCTCAAGTAGCTGAGATTATAGGCACCCACCACCACGCTTGGCTAATTTTTGTATTTTTAGTGGAGATGGAGTTTTACCATATTGGCCAGGCTGGTCTCGAATTCTTGACCTCAGGTGATCCGCTTGCCTCAGCCTCCCAAAGTGCTGGGATTACAGGTGTGAACCATCGTGCCCAGCCATGAAACACTTTCTAAGTTGAGAGTGAGAGAGGTGAGAAGAAAGAACCATAGCAGAGGAGGGGTGTTTCCGTTCAAGGAGTGGAATTATCCTGGAAATCACCTGGGCACAAAATTCAGTAATTTACCACTGCTGCATTCTCTTGATTCCCAAGAGAAAAGCAGAGTGCTTTCTTTCTAGAAAAATATTGACCTTTTCTCTCACACAGACAGACTAGCAGCAATTTAACTATGATTCCTGTAGCTCATCCCCCAGGACATCAGCTGTGCAAGGGAGAATATTGATTTTTATCTTCTTAAAAAATAAACTTGCTAAAATAAGCACGGTGCTGATGGTTTTGCTTTTGCTTTATTTTTAATGTAAAGGCAGGTTGAATTTTTTAAAGATAGACAATGAATTACAGGATCAAGATTATATGAAAGGGATGGAAATGTTTGAGCTTTCAGACAGCAGATCCAGCAAGAATAACATCCACCACTTTACTTTTGTATCCTGGGACAGTAGATGCTTTAAATATAGATGCAGTTCAGTCTGTCTTAATGAGCTTCAGATCTGCATCTCTGGGCAGTTCCAGCGGGGCATAACGCTCACTGGGAAAAGAGGTTGTCTGGAGGCTTGGGTGGACCTAATTGATCTTTCCAAGTGTCTAGTCCGACAGTCCTGCTTCATTTGTGTGTGTTCCAGTGCACAGCCAGCTACGAAGGCCACAGAGTCAGAAATTGCTGCTGCCTAGGAAGAGTTCAAGCAAAAAAGTTGCGTGGAGTTGACAAACTTCACAGTCAAGGATTCCAAAGGCGACCACCCCCTTCCTTTAATCCATGCATACAACTTCTAGTAAAATGGGCTCCAAAACAACAGAAGATCATTTCTGGCGTTACTCCATTCTTATGTCTCATGAGATTTTACTCTGGTTCATCCCACAAACAATGAACCACTTGGCAGGCCACAATAACATTAGTTGGAACTTTTTAGACCATTTAAGTCATTGCTCACCCTTAAAGTCTAATATCTATTCGCTGAAAAGGGCCTGCCAGCCTTGCGTAGAAGCTCCATTTTTTTAACATAGGCACCCTTACTCATTGAGTTGATTTCAAAAAACATGAGCAAGGAGTGTCTGGTCACCCCTCATTTTTCAAGATATTATTCCTCCCAGGTAACTTCAACATGACCCTCTAAATGAGGTCTATGGGGGTTACTTTTAACATATCATTCCCTCACCAGGCTAGAAATACGGTATATAATTTTTATTAAAGCGTATGCTCACTTGTGCTTATGCAGAATTCCTACTTCTACTCCCACCTGAAAACCAAAAAACTGCCCACTACATAGCTGGAGAAGTTGAGGATGGGGAAAAAAAGGATAGCCACACAAAGACTGTATAAATGTTTCATTGCAGAAAAACAGAATTTGTCATTCCATGAACCTTCCCTATGTAATATAATTTTTCTTAAAATGTTGTCATGATCCAGTTGTCATGCCCTGGCTGGGGGCTTGTCAACTTCTTTCCTAGAGAAGCTGATTAAGTCCACATCATGACCATTCCCCTTAAGGGACTCCCATACTCCAGGTTCATGATGCACCTTTCCTATGTACCCCAGGGTCAGGTACCAGACAATAGCAACAGCCACTCTACCCTAGAGCCCACAAAATTATTTAAATGAGCCCGTGAGACCCGGCTAACCCACCCTCCCCTTGCCATACAGAAACAGATCCTATAGCTCCAGCTCTGTTATCCTGTCCCTAGGAGCAACCCCCTGTGGAATTCTGCCTGGAAGCCTTCTCTTATTCAGAGCTGTAAGTGGCAAAGAGTTCTACCTTTCAACTCTCTGAGTGCCAGTGTGATGTCTCCCACCATCAAAAGAACCTTTTAAATTGTATAAAACACCCCGAAGAACTGAGTAGATCCACCTCTTCACAAAGTCCTCTCCCAGATCAAGAAGATCAAACACACAGGCCTGTTCTAGCCCCAGCCACACAGCCATTTGGGCTTCCTTGACCAATTAGAACATTCAAACAGCTTGCTGGGAACTAGTTAAGACAGCTAAGTGAGCACTACCCTAGACAGCCAGGTTCACACACTTCACATTAGTAGCTTCGTCTACTGGTCTTTGGACAAATGGAAGTTGTGTCTATTTTCACTCCCCCCTTTAACTAGTGTATAGCAGAGTTCTTTTGATACAGCAGGTGTTCAATAAATGCATGTTGAATGAATGAAATATAGGGCAAAAAAAAAAAGCCACAGAAAAACTAGCCATTCATTCAGAAATTCGACACATATTTAATGACTGTCTACCATATTCCAGGCACCTGGGTTTCGGAAGTGATGATAACACCGTGCACTTTTATATCCAAAAGGCTACTAGCAACATGCCAGCATTAGCTAGTTCTTGCTAGGGGACATGCCATTCAGTGATTTAGCTCAACGCTTATTTGAGTGCAAGGCTCACCTCCTGAATGGACCATTCCCTGACCTCCCCAGGAGAGGCATCTATCACCCTGTATTATATCCATTTGCTGACCTTGAGCCCCCTGAGAGCAAGGACCATCTCTAATGCATCTTCATATCCCCATATCCCTTTAGCAGAGTGAAGCTCAGGACATGGAAAGTGCCCAACAAGTGCTGGTGGAATGAGTGGATGATAAATCAATAAATTCCCTACCAAGTGCCTCCTGCTGTGTGCATGCTGAGAGGTGATGGAGGTGGAGATGACGCTAAGGCACTGGTTCTCAGACTTGAGTGGACATCAGAATTCCCTGGAGAATTTGCTAAAACACAGAGTGCTGTGTTCCAACCCCCATCTCTGATTCTGTAGGTCTGGGAGGAAGCCTGAGAATGGGCATTTCACACAAGTTCTCAGGCGGTGCTGCAGATGCGAGGATCACACTGTGAGAGCCGCTGGTCTGAAGGAAGAAGTTGAAGTGGCTCCCCTGATGTCAGGGAGCCTACTATGAACTTATGCTTCCATACAGGAAACAAGGAGGAAAAAACTGTCAGGCTGCTGATGATAGCAAGTTCATTAAAAAATATTCCACAAACAGTACAGTGGACACAATAAATAGGAGATATATCAAAGCAGACTCCATTAATGTCTTTCAAAGAAAGGGAAACAAATCCTAAGAAGCTGAATGATTTGTCAGAGGGCAAATCACAAGCAGGCTGGACAGGTGCAAGAGAAACGCTTGCCCGTGTGCACCAAGTGACACGTGCAAAAGTGTCCATGTCTTTATTCATGATCAACTCAAACTGACTACCATCAAATTTCTATCAACAGTAAAATGAATAAATAAAGTGGGGTATATATACAAAGGAACATTACACAGAGATTTTTTAAACAACTACAGCTAAACGCAGCAACATCAATGAATCTCACCAATGCTGGGTGAAAGAAGTCAGACACAGAAGAGTACGTTCTGTTTAATTCTATTTATACAAACTTCTAAGAGAGGCAACACTAATCCGTCTTGGAGATCAGGGTGGTCACTTCAGGGAAGCGCAGGAGGAAAATAACTGGAAGGGGAACTGAGAAAGTTTCTGGGGTGCTGTGATGTTTTAACCCTTGTGAATGTGCTCACAAAGTATACTCACTTTGATATTTTCTCCATTTTTCTTCCTGTATGTTATACTTCAAAATACAGATTTGTTTTTATTTAAAAAGGCAAAAGAAAAAAAAAAGTCGTTGAAAGGAAGAAAATAGAAGTGGAACTAAATCTGTGAGTCAACTCCCCATGCTAGGAGCTGGTACAGAATCCCCTCTCAGAGCAGCGAGGAAAGCGGTGGTGAGCTTTTCCAAAGAGGCAGAGAGGAATAGGGATCACTCCAGAAAGCTTATTCCAGGCCAATTCCACAGGCCCAGCAAGAGAGGCGGTCATATCACCTTAAAAATGTAATCATCTAAATTGATCTTAGATATGAGAATCGTAGAGCTGGAACATACCTAGAAAATCATGAAAGTTCAGAAGATTTTCTAACAAAATTTCTCAGCATCTTTCACATAAATCAACTCAGTATTTCTCTCGGCTGGGACCTTGGTGAGGTGGGCCAGAGACAGATGCCTTTTCTTGGCTCAACTTTCTCCCCTATAAAAATGTTTTCTTATTGGATCGTGTAACCCTTCTCACTTTTGAGGAAGACAAGGCTTTATGTAGGTCTTGATCCAGAAGATAATGCATTCTTTTTTCTAAAGCCCATTGTTCAGATACATTTTTACAAACTACAAAGAAACCAGAGCACTCCAGAAGTGTGGAGACCAAATCTTTTCTTGGGAGATCAGACTGTGTTTGTCCCAACATTTCCGTAAGCCAAGCAGCCCACCAGCTCTGCAGGCTGTTGTGAACATCTGGCTGGTTCAGAAATACAGCCTCCTAACTGAGCTATTTACAGTAAATGGTCTAGACAGTGCGACTAGAACTCTTCACTTTTTTACACTTCATAAACCTGTATGTAAGTGTAGGTGAAGGCAGTCGTAAATATAAAAGCCACCAGAGCGGAATGGCCTTTGATTCTTTGTTTATCACAGGCTAATTAAAACACAAGCTGAACATAACTCAGCTCTTTAATGGAGGTTACCAGATGTGTTATAACTTGACCCTGCTTGGTATGAAGTCCGTGTATAATAACTATAATTTTTTATTTAGCATAGCAGCCCTGCTATAGTCGAGGGTGTGTCTTTCTTTTGATTACAAGGTCCACATTTTAAGGAGGGGGGAAGAGGATGGTTAACTACTGAGAACATGTTCTCTGCGTATTGAAACTATGATTAATATAAGCCCTGTCCAGGACTGAATTCCTGTATGCCCCGCGTACTATAGTTATGCACTGTGCCAGAGACACATTTTCACTGGAAGTATAATTACTGACTTTTAAAAGTCACCTTTCATCCCAAAGAACCCTAGCTCTCTCTAAAGTGTTAGAGAGCCATTACAAATTACAGTTAGAGTAATAGCTTCGACTATTCAGCCGTCACTTAAGAAACACTTCAGCTGCCTAGAGCAGGAAAGGTCAACCTTGCAGGGGCTGTTTCTGCTTAGTCGGGAAACCATGTGCATCTTTTTTCCAGTGGGATGGCCCTGGTGAATGGCCAAGGAACTCTGAGCATTTAGAATCCACCACATATTACTCTGCATAGTGCCACAAGCATTTGGGCATCCAAGACACACAATTCCATAATGCTACTAGTGGGGTCAGAAGGGGCACTATTTCAACTGCCAGTTATAAGACAGCAGCCCTCAAATGCCAATCACTGACTCCAAATCTGTGGGAGACTCACCTGAACCCTAGACTCATTCCCAGTGAATATCAGCACCTGGAGGCCCCCCCACCAGGCACTTTAAACTCAACATTTCCAAAATGGAATGTATCATGTTATCGGGAAACCACCCTTGTGCCCCACAGCTCACTTTGCTAAATTCCAGCACCTCAGCTTTATTCTTGATTTCACCCTCCTTCTTCATACTCTACCTGTACCCCAAATCTATCTATTCTACTGGTTACCCTCTGACTCATACTTCTGCCATTATCCTCCATCCAGTTCAGATTATCATTTTATCTCATTCTCTAAAACAAAGATTCTAAATCAAGGACAATTTCACACACTCTTTACCCTATCAAGGGACATGCGACAATGTCTGAGGACATTTTTGGATGTCACAACTAGGTGATGAGGAGGTGCTACTGTCAACTAATGATTAGAGGACTGGATGCTGCCAAAAATCCTACAATGCACAGAACAGCCCCCACAACAAAGAATTGTGACTCAAAAACGTCAGTAGCACCAAGGTTAAGGAACCTTGACCTAAGACATCTCCCTGTCAAGGTGCCAGGGCAAGCTTAATAAAATGCAAATCTTGACATGTAACTGCTACTCAAAACCCTTCAAATATTATTGCTCTTACAATAAAGCCCCCAGTCTTTGGCATACTCCCCAAGGCCTTAACCATCTGTGCCCACCCTGCCTTCTCATCCTAGTCTGGTATTGCTCTCACCAGCCTTCTCCACAAGCTCCACACTCTAAATGTCCACCCCAAGATCCTTTCACTTCCTTAAACTTCTTAGGCCTTTGCCTGAAATTCTCTGCCCATACTCACCAAGGAGTTCACTCATTCACCTTCAGATTTTAGTCTAGCCTAATCTCCTATATGGAGTGTGGCCTAGACCCTCCCATAGTACAGGCCTTTGTACTGTCCCTCACCTTGACTGTACCTTACCATTGAGCCTCATGTGTGCTCCCTGTGTCAGGGGAGCTTGTCTGTCTGTGGCTGTATCTTGTGAAGGCACTTGAGGCACGTTCACAGAAATAATGAATACACAATACCATATTACACAAGAGTTGATCTCTGGAGTATTTAGATTTGGGTGATTCATTTAAACAAAACCTCATATCTTAAACAAATAGTTATCTACATTTTGACTTATTCATTAAATTGTTGTCTCACGTACTTAGAAAGGGCTTTAAGGTTATCTACTGTGACTTCCCCTCTGGTGCTCATGCCTTCTTTATATAACTGTCCTGTACATGTTCACATACACATGCACACACATACACACAAGACACATGCACATGTGTGCGCATGCATATGCATACAAGCACCATCAGAAGCACACACAAACACACATGCACATACCCACAGAGCCTGTGACAACCAACGACTCCTAGTGACAAGGGACTCACCTGCTTTGAAATAATCAGATCCATATTTGGTAAAACTTTTAGAAAGTATTTATTAATACTGAACCTTCATGTGTCTCCCTTGTGTGTTAACTCCACTTATTAGTTCCAGCACTTTTAATGTTTCAGAACAAGTCAAACCCCTCTCTCTTCTACTTTACAGACCTTCAGCTGCTCTTGTTCCTTCCCCTCCTATAGTCTCTTGCCCAGTGTTTCTCTCTTTCTTGTCTGAACCAGCTCCATGTAGTCAAGTTCTGTCTTCAAGATAACTTTGGGACAGTTGTTAGCATCCCATGGCTAATTAGTCTCCCAAATTACCACCAAATCTGTAAGGAGTAATGTGGCAATATCCACCCAAATTTACAATGCACATGGCCTTTGGCTCAATAATGAACATTTCCAAAAACAATTTTTTTTCCTTTTTTGGAGACAGAGTCTCGCTCTGTTGCCCAGGCTGGAGTGCAGTGGCACGATCTCTTCACTACAAGCTCTGCCTCCCGGGTTCACGCCATTCTCCTGCCTCAGCCTCCCAAGTAGCTGGGGCTACAGGCGCGCCTGCCACCACGTGGGTACATATACATCTACTATTTTTAGTAGAGACAGGGTTTCACTGTGTTAGCCAGGATGGTCTCGATCTCCTGACCTCGTGATCTGCCCATCTCAGCCTCCCAAAGTGCTGGGATTACAGGCGTGAGCCACTGTGCCAGGCCCATGGCACTATTTTCAAACGCAAGAGATTGAAATGATCTTGAGTAACCATCTTTGGAGGACAAGAGCATAAGTGATGGCCCATCTACACAATAGAAAGCCAGGCCACCACCAGAAAGAATGAGGTGACCCTCAATATGTTGAAGGCGCACAGGCTATAAGACATGTCATTACATGCAAACCCCAAGTTCAGAACGACCTGCCTTGTTATACATCCTAACGTAAGAAGACAGATGGAGAGGAGAAAAAGTATCAATCCTTCCCATGAGTTTCCTTGCCAAAGATAATTACAACTGATTAAGAGCCAACCACCAATGCACAGCAAATCAAAACTTCTATTCAATTGACTGCTCATAAGTCTCTTTCTTAGGTGATCCAGAAAAGCCAAACTCTGCTAATTTTCACTAGTTTCTTTGTAAGGTTTTTAACAATTAAGTGAATATTCTGTGAACTATTATTATTTATTTCTACATAGCATTGGCTAGAAATGCAAGTTTCGTAACACCAACTCACCTTTGAAAATGGACCGTTACCTAAACTTTAAATATTATCCTTGCAGCAAAAGCAACACTGACAAAAGCTGAACTCTCTGCCCAAGAAATCATGAGAATTCAGATGGATTTTGAGTCTCAGAATGTGACTTATTGCTATTAATTCATATATTAAGTAATTTTTGTTAAAGATATTTTCAAATTTGGACCACCAGATACCTTTATGTACAGCAGAAAAATTATACCAAATTCCAACCAGTAGCAGAATTCCCAACAGTTCATATTTGGAAAGACGGATTGACATCAAGGCACATCTATCAGCATCAATACTCAGGAGAAAGACATCAAAGGCATCTGAAGCTGAAGATAGTTCCTGAAATGTGTTGAGCTTATTGAATTTTGACCCTAGCTGGGCCCATACATTTGGGAAACTTAAAAAGACAAAGAAGTGAGGTGTTGAAAAGGACTTTGCCCAAGGTAAATGATGAGATTCTGTGAGATGTCATTTTTTTCTGTGTAAGAATTGTTTTTGCTGGGTTTTTTTTTTTTTCATTTAGTTTATTACTACCTACAGTCACACACAAAAAAAATACCACCATTTGTTGAAAAGGTGGTTCATTTTAGCTTTTACAGTCTGAAATATCTTTGTTCTCTCTATCCACTCCAGGTCTCAGTTCTTTGTCTGCATGTAACTAATACTCCCACTTAAGTAGTTTAAGGAATAAAATAAAGAGATCCTTTAAAAAAAAAAAAAAAAAAACTTTGCTTTTAGGTTTGGGGACACATATGAAGGTTTGTTACATGGGTAAACTTGTGTCACAGGGGTTTGTTGTACAGATTATTTGATCACCCAGGTATTAAGCCCAGTACCCAATAGTTATCTTTTCTGCTCCGATCCCTCCTCCCACCCTCACCTTCAAGTAGACCCAGTGTCTGTTGTTTGCTTTCATGTGTTCATCAGTTCTTATCGTTTAGCTCCCACTTATAAGTGAGAACATGCAGCATTTGGTTTTCCAATCCTGCATTAGTTTGCTGAGGATAATAGTCTCCAGCTCCATCCATGTTCCCACAAAGACATGATCTCATTCTTTTTATGACTGCATAGTATTCCGTGGTGTATATGTACCACATTTTCTTTATCCTACCTGTCATTGATAGGCATTTAGGTTGATTCCATGTCTTTACTATTATGAATATGCTGCAATGAACATTCATGTGCATGTGTCTTTAGAGTAGAATGATTTATATTCCTCTGGGTATGTACCCAGCAATGGGTCATATGATAATTCTGCTTTTAGCTCTTTGAAGCATCGCCAGGCTGCTTTCTACAATGGTTGAACTAATTTTACACTTCCACCAACAGTGTATAAGTGTTCCTAAAGGGATCCTTTTAATATTCAAATTAATTGACCCCCCAGACCCTACCACCTAGCAGGAAAATATTGTCTTTCTCCACTTCCCAGAATCTCCCTCCTTTGTTAAATCTCAAAAATCCAGAAATGTTTTCTTGGTTTGCAAGGTCAGTTCTAGCTACATTCCTTCAGAAGAGAGAGCTCGGACTATAAGGCCTCTTGTTCTCTCTGGAGGGCGCTGCTCTCTGGAGGCTCTGTGCTGACCTGCTTTGTGCCACCACCAAACTCTGTGGGTGCTCCCTATGACTTGGAGAGACCATGTGGGGGACCATGAACACCATTATTCACTAGCAAGAGGTGAAATCAGGGTAGAAGAAAACAGCTCTCTTCCCCAGGAGTAATCTTGGTTCTAATTTGCTCTACCTTTGTACAGCTCTGCAATTATGCAACACTGTTTGTGCACACACACATACAGACACACACACACACACACACACACACAAAAGTTTCCCATGGCATGTCCTTGCTGCCAGGTAGGTGAGGTTAGAGAGTTTTACACTCTCAGCCCTCTTATTTTTCCATCTTTGTGTTGCACCCCTGGGCCACATTGCTCCTAATCTGGATCTCAATACACCAAGGTCCCAGGGGCAAATCCATCCTCTCACACATAAAAAAAAAAGAGATTCAATATTGAGTTCTCCATGAATCCAACAATCTTAAATGCTATGGTTCCTTATTTTATTATCTTTGTAACTTCAAACGTTATAGTGTGTCATTATAAGAATAAGAGGAGACAAATGAAACTGACAAGCAACTATTTACATACTAGAATTTAGTTTTCAAATATTACTTATGAGACTTTACAATATGACTTCATTTGTCAGACAATCTGAGTTTCCAAAATCTGACCTTTGGTTAAACTACCCATCATTTTTCTTTTTTTTTTTCTCTAGTCCAAAACTATTCCTTTCTTCAGTTAGCCTCTTAGACTTGTCTATTTCTTCAAATGTACCTCTCCCTGCGCTGAGGATGTGGGGATAGAAGGAAAATGAGGTATGGCTCTATACTTTCTCAAGCTCACATTCTGACAATGAGGACAAAATTCTTCCAAAAATTGCCTTCATATTACAAGAGCATGAGCTGAGGCCCCACAAGTCTTCTCTCCGTACCCGGGAATCAGAATGTTGTTTAAACACCTAGCTAGTGACATCTGCATCCATGACACCCAGCACGCAGAAGAGTTCAAGATATGTTGGTAAATGAGTCAATGAATGAATGAAAGAAGCATATTGCAAAACACCAGCACAGTCCTGACAACTCACAATGACCATGAAAACGCCTTCATCAATTGAGTCAACCACTAGTTTGCCAGGAGGAATGCAATGAGAATGAAATATTCACCTTGAATCTTCTATTTTGATTCATATGTTAATGGTGGAAAACAGGGATTGAACAAATACACATCTCACACATCTTGTACAGAGAGAATCTCATAATTGTACAAATTAGCTTTAACTTTAAAATTTATCTTGAAGTTTAGCTGGAATCTAGCCCACCCCCACGTGCTTTAGTTGGTGTAGATTTAAAGACTGGATTTTTCTTGAATATAATTAACACTTCTCTAATACTTCTTCTCAGTTTGCAGAGGTCATCTGATGAATCCAGCTACTGGAAAGAAATTATTTAACCCATAGGCTTTGAAAACCAGCCAACAACATCATCTTATGTATTCATTTCTCTCCCTGGAAAAAATCCTGCCAGCAGTCTGAGGGTTAAGCAGTATTCCTGTCATGTTTGCCCTGAACTTGCCCAGTTAAATTGCAACAGCATGGGTCTCCGTAATTATCTAATTGTTAGTGTTGTGCCTTTACGTAATTTATGATGTAGCATTAAAGTCTGACCCTGGGTTTGAAATGAAGTGCAGTACTGCTGACATCCAAGCTCAAATTAGTAGGTAAGCACCCAATTAACGATTATGCTTCTGAGCTTTCATTTCCATCTGACCACACTGCTACGCTAATCAGTTTTCTAAGCCTTTCACCTTCCCCATAACTAACAAGCATTTCTTCTGCTTTTTATGTCTATAGATGCCCTACATCCTCATAAAAATCTCTCCAAGACTGCTGTCTTTAAGATTGCAGCTTAAAAAATGTCCACAAGTAAACTGGCCAGCTCTGATACTCTTTGTTGGCAAAACCAAAGATCCCATTTCCCTCTTCTGAAAAGAGATAATTGCATCGGAATACTTAGATTCTGCTGACGGTTTTCATTGGCTTCTGGAATCATTTGAAGTGAAGGATGGATCCCTTTGGATGTTTAGACCATGGATTTGGTGAATCCTCTCAAACAAGGGACCTCACCAAAATCCTCACTATCTATCTGATCATTGGGGAAAGATGAGCAAAAGCAGCAGTAGGAGAGGAAACATCAGGCATTAGTCCCTTTACCAACTACACACTTCCTTCACTCTGCTCTCCCCAACAACTGAGCATAAAATATTAGGGTAATTTCAGAGACCTGAGATACCATTACACTGACCTCAGTACCTATACAAGGAAGACACTTAATATATATATACGTGTGTGTGTGTGTGTGTGTGTGTGAATGCTCAGATAAATACCTTGTCAGGGAAATGGCTCATTAATAACCACGTATGGATGCAATTATTGCACTAGACTGTGTCTCACGTATTCTCACCCATGACTCCTTTCTAGGACACATATCACTTGCGTTTCGATTCTCAGTTAGCTGAGCCACTCCTAGGCCCGTCTCCTAAAGCCAGATAAGAGCTGCATATTCATTTACAGCCCCCTGCCAAATACCCAAAATCGGAATTTGGAATCCCTATAACTACCTTTCCTAACCTATACCCTAAAATATATCAATACTATTGCCTTCTACTCCCCCTTCACTAACTTTTGTACCTGACACAGATATCTTCCTGTCCACATTGTGTCTGTTCTAATCAACATAACGCCATCAAGAACCTTATCTAACATCAGTGACCTTCAAGGCTTAGTACCGGAAGCTCATTTTTGTTTTTTATCACATCAATATAAAAATATCATTGTGAAAAAATGGATAAATACAGAGCTCTTCTGGTGAGAGTGGGGCTGAACCCCCCACCACTATGCTGCCATCTGAAGACACCCTAAACACGCACTTTTAAAACCACTGTTCTAAGAGAGGCCATGAAAGAGCAGGGATCAGATCAAAGTAAAGCTTTAATTTTATTTTTCAGTTGTCCAAAATGATTCCATACTCATTGAGTGCAAAGTTTGTTTTTGTTCATCTTTAGCAATGAGAAAGAGGAAAGCATCCTTATCTCCAGTTTGTGGGTGCTCCAGGACACAGACCCGGCAGAGGTGGGAAGTTGGATTCCCTGACTCTTGTCCATTTCTCTTTCCAGTGACCCACACTGTCTCACTTTCAATGTCTCATATCACATAGATATGCCTCATAATCACTCACAGGCACTTGTTAAGTACTTTTGGTGGTGATAGTGAGAATGACAGTAATAGTGAGACAATTGAGTTGAATGTGAACTGAAAAGAATATGCTAATAACACAATATTTGAGAAGTGCATTACAAAACTAGCTTATTGTGGAATAAGTAGTCTCAATGTTGTGGACTTCTCATCTAACTTAGCTCTTCATTATGTAAATTAACAAGGAGAGGCGCTTATCAAGCCCAACTAGATAAGAGCGATGAGTCTACATTAGCATATCTTCATTTTTTATCCATATTTGATCAGAATTGTTGATGTCATGCAGATATTTGAAAGTGTAAAATAAGCATCTAAGTCAAGTTTCTTCCAAACTTAGTGGCCAAGGGATTAGATAACACACAATTCTGGAAAAGTAATTGCATGGTAGTGACAACTGTCTCTGGCTCTTGCTAAAACAAGATGGTAGCAACCTATACAAGGGAACCACAAAACCACTTATGAGATGGAGCAACATTTTCCACCATGGAGCCAGGAGTTAGCAGGAAGCCCCTGATAAAAGAGGAAGCGGGGAGCAGCTTTGGGTGCAATTCCCATAGAAATTTCCACTGGAAATTTCATCATCTCACTAGCTCTACTTGAGTTGCATACAGACATGCTTCAGATTATTTAAAGAAAAATTTGTTTACCTTACATGCTCAATAAATATTTATGGAAGAAACAAGCAAACCAAAATTCCCTACGAGTCATTATTACGAAATCAAAAGCTTTTGAACTAGAAAGATTTGGATTCAAATCTCAACTACTTATATAACACCTGAACCTAAACAAGACATTTAACCTCTCCCAAAGTTTCCATATTCTCATCTGTGAGGTGGGAATAATGATGCCCCTTTACTTCATCATTTGAGGATTAAATAGGATAATGCAAATAATGTACTTAATGCACAGGGTACGTAACAAGTACTCAACAGATGCTAGTTCCTTTCCTTTGACTCATAAGATCTCTCGTGCAATGACATATGGCTGTCAGTCCCACAATTCAAAAACACTTATTAAAAAATAATTTCAACAAGGTACAAATAAATGGAAAGAAATCCTGTTTTATGGATTACAAAAAAAAAAAATAGTATTGTTAAAATGTCCATCCTGCCCAAAGCAATGTACAGATTCAATGCAATCACTATCAAAATTCCAATGACATTTTTCACAGAAATAGAAAAAAACCCTAAAATTAATATGGAACCATGAAAGACCCTGAAGAGCCAAAGAAATTTTGAGCAAAGAGAAGAAAGCTGGAGGCATCACACTACCTGACCTAAAAATATAATACAAAGCTATGGTAATAGAAACGACACAGAACTGGCATAAAAACAGACACATGGACCAATGCAAAAGAATAGAGAGCCTGGAAATAACTCCACACATTTACAGTCAATTGATTTTTGACCAAGGTGCCAAGAACACACAATTGAAAAAGGACAGTCTCTTCAATAAATGGTGTTGGGGAAACTGGATATTCTCAAGAATGAAATTAGACCCTTATACCACATACAAAATCAATTCAAAGTGAATCAATTCAAAGACTTAAATGTGGGACTCAAAACTGTAAAACAACTAGAAACACCGTAGAAGGAAGCTCTATGGCAGTGGTCTGAAAAATAACTTTTTGGATATGACCCCCAAAACACAGGTAACACAAGCAAAAATTGACAAATGGGATTACATCAAAATAAAAATCTTCTGCATAGCAAAGAAAACAATCAACAGAGTGAAGAGACAACCTACACATGTGAGAAAATATTTGCAAACCATACATCTGACAAGCAGTTAATACCTAAACTATATAAAGAACTCAAACAATTTGAGTGCAAGACAACAAACAACCTTGATATAATTTGGATGTGTATTCCCTCCAAATCTCATGTTGAAATGTGACCTCCAATGTTGGTGGTGGGACCTGGTGAGAGGTATTGGGGTCCTGGGGGCAGATCCCTCATGAATGGCTGAGTGCCCCCCTTGCAATAATAAGGGAATTCTCACTCTGAGCACCCACAAGATCTGGTTATTTAAAAGAGCCTGGGACCTCTGCCTCTCTCTCTTGCCTCCTTGTTTGCCATGGGACTGCCTGCTCTGCCTTTGTCTTCCACCATGAGTAGAAGCTCCCTGAGGCTGCACCAGAAGCCAAGCAGATGAGAGTGCCATATTTCCTGTGCAGCCTGCAGAACCATCAGCCAATTGAATATCTTTTCTTTATAAATTACTCAGCCTGAGGTATTTATTTATAAGCAAAAACAGCCTAATACAAACCCATTTTTTAAGTGGCCAAAGGGCCTGAACAGACATTTCTCAATTGAGGACTTATAAATGGCCAATATATATATACGAAAAGAAGTTCAATGTCACTAATCATCAGAGACATGCAAATAAAAATCATCATGTGATATCATCTCATATCTCTCAGAATGGCTATGATCAAAAAGATGAAAGATAACAAGTGTTGGTGAAGATTGGAGAAAAGAGAAACCTTGCGCACTATTGGGAATGTACAGCCATTATGGAAGACAGTATGGAAGTTCCTCAAATTAAAAAATAGAATCACCATGGGACCTAGGAATCCTACTCCTGCAGATATATTCAAAGGAAATGAAATCTGTATGTCAAAAAAAAATCTGCACCCCGTATTCACTGCAGTATAATTTATAAAAGCCAAGATCTAGAATCACTCTAAATGTCCATCAGTGGATGAATGAATAATGAAAATGTGGCATATAAACACAAGGGAGTAATATTCAACCTTTAAAAAAGAAGGAAATCCTGTTATTTGTAGCAACATGGATGAACCTTGAGGACATCAAAAGATACAAAATTTCAGTTAGGTAGGAGGAATAAATTCAAGAGATCTGTTGTACAATATGGTGACTATGTGATAATATAATAGGAATATATTGTATTTCGAGAAAGATAACAGAGTAGATTTTAAATGTTGTCTCACAGAAATAAGTATGTGAGGTAATAGATGTTCATTAGCCCAATTGAGCCATTCCACAATGTATAGATACTTCAAAACATCATGATGTCCACAATAAATATATACGATTTTGTCAATTTTCAAAAATAAAATGAAAAAATACTTCAAGCTTTGTGCTTATTGATTCCAATCTAGGATTATAGCTAATTCTTAATAAAATTGTAAAAGTAACTTCCGTTTTCCTGGATAAGCAAAGGTGTTACTCCATTAACTCTTAATGGCAAAGGAGAAAAAAACAAAACTGAAACCCACCAAATGTCAACGTTATGGGATTAAAGAAGCTGTAATTGTGTTTGCTCCAAAGGATGTATGCCGAATGCAGTAACAGAAGAGACATAACAGGCAGATTGTATTCCATTTCTGTAGGGCAACTTTACTGGAATCTTTCCATTTCAGCAGCCTTCATCACTGTACAGGGGATAAACATAGCTCACCATACATAAACTCAGATTTTCCTAGAGCCTGAAACTAAAAGGAAGCCAGCACTTACAAAGACACAGACCCCCAACAGCAACTTTGCAGAAATGTCTCCAGGAGTCCATCCACCATATACCACCTGCAGGGTCATCAGTCAGGATTTTACCCAAGAAGCAGAACCACTATGAATGATTTGGGATAAGAGATGTGTTTCCCAGATTAGACCTGGAAACTGGGAAAGTCTATGCAAGGCCGCTGCCTCTGCACCAAGTGTTGTGCAGGCAGTCACTACTATTAGATCATCTGAAAGGGCTGTCAGGAAGAAAAGCTGGATGTGAAGTCAGGGAGAGCAATGATGAACTGGACCCCACAGGCATAAACTAGAACCCACAAACACAACCTGGACCTTACATTTGTCTTTCACCCCTGTAACCTAAAATACATGATGACATGAAAGAGCTGACGTCCTCTGCCAGAGTTGCACACAGGAGGAAACCTATGGAAACCTGAGTTGCTGTGGGTGCAGGTGCTGTCATGCCAGGAATGTGAGCCAGCACATCAATGACAATCTGCCTCGACTGCCACATTGCTTGGTATCCCACCTATTGAAACTGTAGGAACATAAACTTGGCTGCTGCTTTACTTTCAGGTTCTAAGTCTTGCACAAATTTCTCCCATGGCCAACCCTAACCTGAGACCAGATACTGCAGGGAATTCTGGGAAATGTAGTTCCAGCTTAGCTAAATATTTGCACATGGTGCAAAACCACCACAGAGTGCAAATAACAGAATTTAATGATGAAAATACCCTTCACTAGTACGCCGGCCAGCTGACACCTGGCAGGTTCCTTCATTTCTCTCCGTCCATATTCCTCATGATTTCAAACAGCTGCTTATTTCAAATCCAACGTCCTTACTCCTGTCTCCTGTTGACCTGTGTTCAATTAACCTGCCAGCATATAAAAGCTGAATGTGGCCCTTATTTCTACGGTCACAAAGTTCACTTTGAAGGAATGACCTCTGGTGATCATGGCAACTCTTCATCCCCCTTTTCCGGCTCACAAATTATCAAGGAAAGGACATCCTAATGGAGAGGGTAATTTAATCTGAATTGCTCTTTAATCCCTGGACATCTCTTGACTGCCTGGCTGTCAGAAGAAAGTGTGTTTTTTCAGCTGTGTGGTCTATTGGGCTTTCATTAATCTACCTTGTTTTAATATCCATTAGTGAGCATTAATCTAAAAGGATGGATTTGGGGCAGAGATCCCATTCCTCTTGTCTTCTGTAATTTTCTATCATCAGAGAAACTTTATGTTTTTTTCCACTATGAAGCTCCAAAGTGAATAAAATGAGCCAAAGAGTGTTTGAATGTCTGTCCACATTGGCAGATTGCTATTTGTGCCACTCCAGCTGGATCTGAAGTTTCTTCTTAAATTCTTCCTGCAAAGTGCACAGCACAAGTTCACCCTCTCCTCACACTAGGTTGTGAATCCCACCCTTCAACGTTAACCACCAGCATATTCCTTCTTGGGGATACATTCTTCTTCTCCATGTGTTCTTTTCATTCCTACACTTTCCCCTAGCACAACAGGACTGGTGTCTGGATAGGACCATGGAATTCAGCCTGCAGAGGTTAAACGTTTGAGTCTAAGGTCATCCTGGAGTCACTGAACTTCAAAGTAGTGATCCCAAAACAGAGTGATTCCAAGAAGGCAAAAAGACAAAAGCATTTCCCAGCATGTTTGACCACTCTTACCGCATGATTCATTTGCATTTCATCTGTGTCTTTTCCAGGACAATCTGGAGCCCTGCCCTCTCTGAAAAGTGTTCTTGAGCCATCCCTTTATGCCATTGATTCTGTCTTGGAGTCTCCATCTAAAAATTCAAGATGTTTTTTGGTTTTTTTTCACTATGACAGAGTTCTTCATATTCATAGTCTCTTCAGAGAACATTCAAATTGGCCTTAAAGAGGCACAAACGTAAGGCATTCTGAACCTCCCATCTAACCTCAAATTTACAGTTTCTAAATTTTCAAGAGAAACCAGAAATCTATAATTTTATGTGACATATTCCAAATCCAAAAATAAGTTTAAAATACATTATACCCTGTGGTGTAAGTCAGAAAATATGTCTTCAGGCAGAAGCCAACCGCCAGACTCCTCATCTAATGATGTCATGCCCATTGCTGTGGCAGAAAGGTCGAGCTCCTACAAATGACTCGTCATCGGCTGTACAAGTGCAGTCATCACTAGTATCTTTAATCCACAATTTATTTCTATTAGAAGGTACTAGAGAGAGAGAAAAGCAGGTGAAAACTATAGTTACACTGAGTGAAATTCACACATATGCAGGTTTCTTTATGAGAAATGCCAGAGAAGTTCTTCAGGCCAGGATGAAATGACACCAGGTGAAAACACAGATCCACAAAGAAGAATGAAGGGCACAGAAATGGTAAGTGCAGAAAAGCACCAAAGACCACAGTTTCTTTAAAAGGAAACTGACCTTTTGAAGCCAATATATATGTGTATATGTTTAATATATGAAATATTAATTCAAACGATTTATCTTATGTATTTTTAAACATATTAATGTGTATTTAAAATACATGCTTATATTTAAATATGTTATCTATTTATTTCTATGTTAGTACAGAATATAAACATAATGTATGTAGATGTAGAAAGATATGATAACAGTAGCACATATGGTGAGGGAGAAAGATAAATAAAGTGATACTTTGGGAGGCCAAGGTGGGCGGATCACAAGGTCAGGAGATCGAGACCATCCTGGCTAACATGGTGAAACTCTGTCTCTACTAAAATTACAAAAAGTAGCTGGGCACGGTGGCACATGCCTGTAATCCCACGTACTTAGGAGGCTGAGGCAGGAGAATCGCTTGAACCCAGGAAGCAGAGGCAGCCGAGATCGTGCCATGGCACGCCAGCCTGGTGACAGAGCGATACTCCATCTGAAAAAAAAAAAAAAATTCGTACTATTTCAAGGCTCTTATATTTTAGATAAAGTGGTACAATAATAACACTAAATAGATTGTGATAAGCTAATGATGATCCCTATTATAGTCCCTAGAGCAAAAACTAAAAAATAATAATAACAGGCATAGCTATAATCCCATACAGAAATTAAAATAAAATACTAAGAAATCATTGATAACCTGAAGAAGGAGAAAAAGAAGGAACAAGGAATGAAAAACAGATGTAGGACTGGGCACGGTGACTCACGCCTGTAATCCTAGCACTTTGGGAGGCCAAGGTGGGCAGATCACCTGAGGTTGGGAGTTTGAGACCAGCCTGACCAACATGGAGAAACACTGTCTCTACTAAAAATATAAAGAAGGAAGGAAGGAAGGAAGGAAGGAAGGAAGGAAGGAAGGAAGGAAGGAAGGAAGGGAGGAAGGGAGGAAGGGAGGAAGGGAGGAAGGGAGGAAGGGAGGAAGGGAGGAAGGGAGGAAGGGAGGAAGGGAGGGAGGGAGGAAAGGAGGGAGGGAGGGAGGGAGGGAGGGGAGGAGGGAGGAAGGGAGGAAGGGAGGGAGGAAGGGAGGAAGGGAGGAAGGGAGGAAGGGAGGAAGGGAGGAAGGAAGGAAGGAAGGAAGGAAGGAAGGAAGGAAGGAAGGAAAAAGAAAGAAGAAGAAAGAAAGAAAGAAAGAAAGAAAGAAGAGAAAGAAAGAAAGAAAGAAAGAAAGAAAGAAAGAAAGAAAGAAAGAAAGAGAGAGAGAGAGAGAGAGAGAGAGGGGGAGGGAGGGAGGGAGGGAGGGAGGGAGGGAGGGAGGGAGGAAGGAAAGAAGAAAGAGAGAGGGGAAGGAAAGAAGGAAGGAAGGAAGGAAGGAAGGAAGGAAGGAAGGAAGGAAGGAAGGAAGGAAGGAAGGAAGGAAGGAAGGAGAAAGACAGATGTACAAGTAAAAAGCAAAGAGTAAAATGCCAGACTAAATCCAACCATATAAAAAAATTACATTAAATACATATAGACTAACAGTTCCTATTAAAAAGCAGAGATTGTCAAACTGGATTTAAAAAAATAAATCAAGAGTCACCTATGCTATCTTCAAGAGAAGAACTTTAAATATAAGACACAGATAGTTTGAAAGTAAGAAGATGTAAAAAAAAATCATGCAAACTTGGTAGAAGGAAGCAGGTATGACAATACTAGTATCAGATAAAATAAACTTCGAGATAAGCAGTGTTACCAAGAGGAACCTTTCATAATGATAAATGAGTCCATTCATTGGGAAGATATAATAATTCTAAATGAGCATGCACCTAATAATAGAGTCTCAAAACATATCAAGCAAAACCTGATAGAACTAAAGAAAGTCAGAAACACATCCGCAACCCTAGTTGGAGAGTGTAACAGCAAGGATATGATATTAGTCATGATTTTCCAGAGAAACAGAACTAATGAGAGAGAGAGAGAGAGAGAGAGAGATTCATTATGAGGATTGCCTCATGCAATTAAGGAGCCTGAGAAGTCCCATAACTCTGCTGTCCGCAAGTTGGAGTCCCAGGAAAGCCAATGGTGTAACTCCAGTCCCAAACTCAAAGTCCACCAGGAAATTAATGTTGTAAGTCCAAGAACCAGGATCAGCTGTGTACACTGGAGGAGAAGACGGCTATCCTAGCTCAAACAGAAAGAGTGAATTCACCCTTCCTTTGCCTTTCTGTTCTATTCAGGCCCTCAATGGATTGAGTGGTACTCACCTATCTTGGTGAGGATGAATCTTCTTTTCTCCCTCTACTGATTCAAATGCTATTATCTTTCGGAAACACCCTCACAGACACATCAGGCAATAATGTTTCACCAACTATCTGGTCACCCTTTAGCCCAGTCAAGTGGACATATAAAATTCACCATCACAGATATAGATTATCTGAATATAATCAGCACAGCATCATTTCATTCACGAAAGACCTTCCAAACCTCATCAACAGTGGAGGTACGGGCTCTGAGCAGTCAGAGTGGACACTGGCTATAGTGCTGGAGGAAGGTTTCAGAATCCCTTGCTTTGCCAAGCATTATTGCTTTAGTGGCTGGACCATAAGGGAGGGACAAGATAGGCCAGGTGTGGGTGGCTTAGGGCAATGTGTATTTACAACAGATAAGAAAGTATTCCAATATTTTAATAATCAATATTATCCCACAGGTATAGCAGCAGAAAACTATCCCTGGCTCCATTAATAAGAAGAATGCCACAACCAGCTTTATCAAGAAGGTATCAGACAGAACATGCCTTGAAAACAAGGTCTGGGATTGAGTTATCCATGTAGTTCTCACCAAGCTTAATACAGAATTTTTGCCATAATAGAAATATCATAAAAATTAGTTCAATGGAAGAAAGAATAAATAATTCCTTTATTTTCTCTTTGTTCAAGAAGCACCCTTCAGCAACATCTCTATCTACATTTAAAAAGATGACATCTTTGCACTTGAATTCTTTCATCACAATAGTTAAAGCCAAAACTAAGCAAAACATATTGGGATGCCGGCACCTTCTGTTGAAAAAGTTGTATATAAAATTCTGCTGAAAAGCAGCATATGTTTTTGATAACTGTAAAACACATTATATTTAAGAACCAGGAAGGAATGTAAATGCTGAATATTAATGCACTTAAAGCCTTATTCAAATTAAAAGTTGGTCTTTGGTGTGATTTAATTCATCCTCAGACATAGCAACCCCTTTCAGGGTCTCTTCTGCAAAGGCTGCAAGGGTGAAAAGTCAACTTTTCTCCTTAGTACCCCTGTATCCCGTCTGGAGCCCAGAGGCAAGGCAAGGATGAAGATGTCAACATTTTGTTTTGAAAGTGGGGTGGATTAAAAAAGAAGTAAGGTCAAATGTAGGGCAATGTAAGGCAGTATATTACTGGCTGCCCACTGATTTCTTGAGAGCCACAGAGACACAGGCTGGTGCTCAGCCAATGTGCTCACTTAGCATGTGGGACCTCTCTGCCAGGGAAACAAGAAGCCACAGCTCAGGGCAGTCCGTGAATGCAGGAAGGGAGGGGGTTTGTATCGGCTTGGTTTCCTCCACGCTCCTGTCTCCTGTCTCCCATCGGTCAAGGTCTTCCAACTGTGCAACACTGCTGAGGTTCAGCATCTGACCCTCCAGTGGCCACTCTGGGATCCAGACTCCATACCTTCAGGTGGTGGTGGTGTTTCATCCAAAGCTGAGGATATTGCCCGGCGCAGTGGCTCATGTCTGTAATCCCAGCACTTTGAGAGGCCTAGGCAGGCTGATCACCTGAGGTTGGGAGTTCGAGACCAGCCTGGCCAACATGATGAAACTCTGTCTCTACTACAAATACAAAAATCACCCAGGTGTGGTGGCACACATCTGTAATCCCAGCTACTCAGGAGGCTGAGGCATGAGAATCACTGGACTGGGAGGCAGAGGTTGTAGTGAGTTGAGATCATGCCACTGCACTCCAGCCTGAGCAACAGAGCAAGACTCCATCTCAAAAAAAAAACACAGCTGAGGATAGAGAGAGGTGACAGATGATACAGGAAGGAAACTTACAGAGATAGAGAAAGAAGGAAGCAGTAAAGGCAATCTGGGAACAGGTCCAGCTTCAGCCCCAGTACACCCCCGTGCCTGCTGGTCCTATGGTACAGGGAGATGCAGGCACAGCCAGAAACCTCCAGCATCAAAGAGTTCTGCCACACTGCAAACCTGGTCCACATAGCAAGGTATTGCAGGGCTCTCACTCCCACTGTAACTTGCAGGCTAGCACGTGGGTAGGAGGAGGAAAAGGTAAAGGTTATAGGTCAGGATGGAGTGTAGACAGAGGAAGAAGAAGAAATGGGTACCTGAGAGAAATATTAGGTTGGTGCAAAAGTAATTGTGGTTTTTGCCATTACTTTTAATGGCAATAGCTTCCTGGAAAGAGCTCAAAACTTATAATGAGATAAATCCCATTTCCACAGCTCATTGGTTGTGCAACTTTGAGCAAGTCACTTAACTTCTCCAAGTTAAGCTTCCCCACCTTAAATGCGGATAATAACAATGGGTCTACAGAGATGTTATGCCAACATACCACTTGGCATAGCATGTGACTTAAGTCACTCAATCAAACTTTCAGTTCATGCATGCACCAGAGAATGATATCAAAATTCAGTGGGCCTCACATTGCCTCATAAGTAACGTTTGTTAGCAGATAATTGCCTAATCAACTGAAAGCATGAAAGCAAAGTCACCACAGTCAAAAGATAGTGGCACCCCCTATAAACAACATAAAAGCATATACCTACAAGCATATACAAATATGTTCATAAATACCTTGGGTACACCTCGCTACCACCTATGATTTTCCCCTATAACACACATCAGCCTCTAAAGAGCTCAAAAACTCAGCTCAGGACAAGTAGCCTTCGTTTTTTTCCATTTTGCAAGGACAAAACTGACAGAAATGTAGGACCCGCATAGATATTTAAACAGCCCATGTGACGGGGAAAGCCTTCAGCTCAGCTATGAAGAATAGACTTTGCAACAACATCCACTACACAGATGAGCCCTTAAATTAGTACAGGAGCTTCGAGTCCTCAGACTCCGAGAAAAGACACGTCCAGGGCTCTGCCTCTGCCACCGGCCCGTGCCGCGGGGGCATCCATCACCGTAAGTACCATAAGAAACACCACCTCTGATACCTCTTCATCGGGCTGCCGGCAAATGAGGCACTAGATTAGGCCTGACACGGGTATAACACAAGCCGAGGTTTGCTGGGTGTAATTAATTGGAACTTCGCCAGCTTGACAAATTGGGATGATGAATCTATCTTCTATGAATAGGGAAAAAATGCATAATCAGTCAAAGATTTAGTTAAGACAGCTTTTCTCTGACTCCCTGCCATAACCAAATCCATTAAGTCAAGGAAACATCACTTAAAAAAAGGCAATGTCCTTCATATGCTCAATTTATAACTTTTTGTTCTTGAATTTATGGGTGAAGTCAACTCAGATTTGCTTGACTGGAAAGGGAAAGAAGGTTTCTCTTGTGAGTTTAAAAAATAATCTGTCTCCCATGTCCTTTAGTTCACTTGGAAATATGTGTAAATAGACTTTGGGGGCATTTTATTATCAATTCTTTAAGGTATTTTAACACTGGTTGAACCAAACAGGCCACTTGGCCTCTGTGGAGATGGTTTTAAGCTCAAAGAAAAAAGAACACAAAAAGTTTCCCATTGAGTTAGTCCAGCACCGCTTGTTTTCTAAACATCATTTATAGACCGTAATAGATTCAGCAGAAGATGGGTAAGGACTGCTTTGTTTTCTAACTGGCAGGGGAACACAGTCTTAATTTATTCTACAATCAAGTTGGATCTACTTGTGAAGTGAGAAGTATCAATTACATGAATATCCAGATAATTTCACAAATGAAAAAATCAAACAAGATTAATCAGCCCTCACATTAAAAAATCTTTTTGAATTATTGACCAGATTATTAAGAGTTATGCCCTGGGCAAGAAGACATTGCATCCAAGAAGAAAGGAAGAATCACTTCACAAGTTTTCATTCATGACTTGCAGGTATTAATTAGTTCATAGTCCTTACAACTGTGGGATTTTTTTTAACTTATTTAATCTGTGCATCAATAACATTGCTTACCAATTCTGCTAAATAATAAGGCAATTTTGTTTGGTTTATTGTGTGTTCTCATCCTTTGGAAAACAGAAGCTATCTAGAGCATTCATAACCAAATGCTTTGCAAGCATTGATGACAATGACAGTGGTCTATGTTTCAATGTGCATGGGCTTCCTCTTCACTCAACTTTGCAAACTGCTATAACAATGCTTAGATTAAAATTATGTACGTGATCTCACCTGTGGCCATATAGACAGTTGAACACAAACATCATATTCTGGCGAGATGGGCAGATCAGGTAAGGAGTTGGACACCAGCATGGCCAATATGGCAACACCCCACCTCTACTAAAAATATAAAAATTAGCCCGTCATGGTGCTGCATGCCTGTAGTACCAGCTACTCGGGAGGTTGAAGTAGGAGAATCCCTTGAACCTCGGAGGTAGAGGTTGCAAGGAGTCGAGATCTGTCAATGAACTTAGCCTGGGCGACAGAGTAAGACTCTGTCTCAAAAGAAAAAAACCTCATATTCTGGGCACCCACCAGTCCTCACCTGTCCCTGGTGTCTTGGAGCCCATTCACAGAAAAGTGTTCTGCAGTTGTCCAGTGAAGCATGGAGGAAAAGGAATCAACGGAAAGAATGGCCCAGGCTGCACCTTAAGCAGAGAGGGGCCACAGGGCAGTTACAGAGAGTTTCTAAGTCTGTGGCTTTTTCCGCCTCTCTGCACCAATAGAAATGTCCTGTTAAAAAAAAAAAAAAAAAAAAAAAAAAAAAAAAAAAATCTGTGAAATTCGTTAAATATCATTTGGGGAATTGATCTGCCATCTTGTAATTCGAATCACACCTTAACTTCAAGTGGCAAAATGCTTTTCCTTGATAGCCATAAAAACTTTTAATGTCCAATAAAACTTTAAAAGTAGAAAGGGGAAAAAAAGTGGAAGGTGCTTGATTTTCCTTTTGTGGGTGTTTTTTACAGTCTTTTTCAAAGGGCGTAGAGACAGTCACAGGCATACATGCTGCTTTATGGGGTGCAGGAGAGGAGCGGCCCCTAGGGAGACCACTGAAGCTGCAATTAACAAAGGGTACCATGTTTCGCTGGAGGCACCAGAATTTATACTTATGAAGATGGTCACTGAGCAAACTAGGACCATTGTTAACCATAATTTTACTTCATCTCATTTTCAAAATCTCCAGTTTTTAAAAATGTAATAATGTTGCTAAAGGGTTTCAATCTTTTGATTCTTCAATTATCTTTCCTCTTAAATTTTTGCCTACACTAGGTCCATCTCCTCAGCCATTACACAAGAGGAAAAACTTACCCTGGAATAGTGCTTTTCACTTCTAATCAACATATTATCATACATTATCTCATATAATCCTTTCCATCACCATGTAGCAAGAACTGATTTTTTTAATAGGATCCAGAGAAGTTACAAGACACCCGGGCCATTATAGCTGTCGGTATGTAGCTGGGATCCAGAGCCAAGGTTTTCAGATTCCAAATGTCATGGCCTTTTCATTATACTATAATGTGCTGCCTTTTCATGATAATAATTTTACAGGTTTGCAGTTTTTTAGTTTAGTTGATAAAATAACACAAATAGCTCTGTGTGCACCAGGTGCCGTGCTTGGCATTATCTTGGTTAATCCCCACAGCATCTCTGTCAAGCAGGTCTGATTACCTCCCGTTACAGACAGGATATTCACACTGGGAGAGGGAAAGCAACACGGCGGGACCGAGACCAAGTCTACCCAAGGTCAGAGTCTGGCCTCTTGACCAGGAGGCTACCGAGTTCAGGTCAGAGGTGGCAACACATTTCCACAGCACATTCCCCATGATCTTTTTACTTCCTCTCTTTTTGTCAAAATCTACATACAAGCATCACTCTCTTGACTTTCCCCCAACCAGGGGCAAAACCTACCTGCTGACCAAGCGCCACATTCCTCAATCAGCTGCCCCAATCCACGATCCAAGAGGTGCTGCCCCTCAGCCCAGGTCTCCACACACTCAATGACTATTAACTGGGGGTTTTACTGGATGACTATTAACTGAGTGTTTACTGTATGCAGGCCACACAGTCGGTCCTGAGAGTACCCACAGGCCCTATCCTGCCCTCAGTGGGCTTATAAAAAGTAAACACATCAATAATTAAATATCAAATTAAACCTATGATGAGTTCTATGAAAGAAAAGAGCAAGGGAAACCAATAGAAAAGATATGACAGCGGGCACAGTGGCTCACGCCTGTAATCCCAGCACTTTGGGAAGCCAAGGCAGTTGGATCACTTGAGGTAAGGAGTTCGAGGCCAGCCCGGCCAATATGATGAAACCCCGTTTCTACTAAAAATACAAAAATTAGCCAGGCGTGGTGGTGGGCGCCTGTAATCCCAGCTACTTGGGAGGCTGGGGCAGGAGAATCGCTTGAACCTGGGATGCGGAGATTGCAGTGAGCTGAGATCGTGCCACTGCACTCCAGCGTGGGCATCGCAGTGAGATTCCATCAAAAGGAAAGAAAGAGAGAAAGAAAGAGAGAGAGAGAGGAAGGAAGGAAGGAAGGAAGGAAGGAAGGAAGGAAGGAAGGAAGGAAGGAAGGTAGGAAGGAAGGAAGGAAGGAAGGAAGGGAGGGAGGGAGGGAGGGAGAGGGGAAGGAAAAAGGAAGGAAGGAAGAGAGAGGGGAAGGAAAGAAGGAAGGAAGGAAGGAGGGAAGGAAGGAAGGAAGGAAGGAAGGAAGGAAGGAAGGAAGGAAGGAAGGAAGGAAGGAAGGAAAAAGAAAGAAGGAAAGAAACAGAAAGAAAGAAAGAAAGAAAGAAGAAGAAAGAAAGAAAGAAAGAAAGAAAGAAAGAAAGAAAGAAAGAAAGAAAGAAAGAAAGAAAAAGGAAGGAAGGAAGGAAGGAAGGAAGGAAGGAAGGAAGGAAGGAAGGAAGAAAGAAAGAAAGAAAAGAAAAAGAAAGAAAGAAAAAAAGAAAGAAAGAAAAGAAAAAGAAAGAAAGAAAGAAAGAAAGAAAGAAAGAAAGAAAGAAAGAAAGAAAGAAAAGAAAGAAAGAAAGAAAGGAAGGAAGGAAGGAAGGAAGGAAGGAAGGAAGGAAGGAAGGAAGGAAGGAAGGAAGAAAAGAGAGAAACAGGGAAAGAAAAAGAAATGTCATGGGTAGGGAAACCAAGACTGGAAGACCAAGTCCCAAGACTAGCCCTCTTAGGAGAAGTTCCTGTTGTCCATGCCCTGGGCCAGGCTGAGAGAAGGAGACCATCTCTTGGAAGACTGTGTTCCACCTACTACAACACTACAAGAAAGTCTGTCTCCCCATGGCCACGTGTGTCTGATTTCGAACGTGAGCCCTGCTAGGCTGACTCTACATCTGGCCTGCCCATGACATGATGCCTGTCCCAGGCTGGAGTTGACTATCTCCTATCAGAGTCACAGCCACCCCACATCTCAAACGGTGGCCTCCTGTGGCTCTCATACCCAGGCTGGATATCAATCTCCCATCAGCAGCCTACCCCTGTCTCCTCCCTGTGTCCTTCACACCCCACCCCAGGGAAGGCTCGCTGCTGTCTCGATGGGTGACAGCAACACTATTCTGCTCCCCTCAACAGATAAAATGCCATTGACTTGGAGATGGAGCATTTGGTTTTCAGGTATGGATCATGAAAGGGCCACGAGGCTGACAGCATGCTCCTAGGTCAGGAAGACCTCAGGCCACATTGTCTGTGCAGGGAAGGGTGGCTTTGGAACTATTTCTTTTTTTTTTTTAATCTCCCACCCAGCTTCCCTAATTTGTCACTGAAAGGCAAATGTAACTATATCCAGAACTAGATGTCCTAGCCAGGCAGCAGGAAGCCAATGGGGAGGGCAGGCATCCTGACTGACCCTCTAGAGTGGAACATACACTGGGGACTCGGGCAGGGCACCAGAGGGAATCCAGAAGCCCCAGACATGCCAGGTCTGTTATGGCATGGCTGACAGGCAACTTTGCCCCTGGATTTCCAATCCCACAGAAACAAAGGGAAGACACTAGACACAGCAGCAGGCCAGGAGGCACTGGTGGCCATAAGATTTGCCCTCAGCCTGGAGAGGCCCAGGCCAGGGGATGGTGCAAAACAAAGCAGATCACAGTCCCTGAGAGAGAGCAGAGGGAGACATCCTGGTGTGACCTGAAGGCCATCAAGAGCTGGTGCTTGGTGCCCTTTTGGAAGCTGTGACATGGGTGGACCAGCCTAGGACTGGACTTCCGAAAATGATTAACCTTCAGGACTGCCTGTCCAACTGAAACTGCAGGGTGGACATACAGGGTATTCGCTGTGAGGAGCCTGAGAGAAGGGGCCACCATCTCCGTCCCAATTGCAGTTCTCCTGAGGACAGAAGTACTCAAACAAGGGAGACTTCTTGAGGCAAGGAGGGGTGGAGAGGAGACAGGTTGCAGAGGTCTCTTCCTGAACCCCATCATATCACTAAGAGACGTGTAACTGAATGTGAAGTTCCTGGACTGGGACATGAGAAAGCCGTGGGTGTGAATCCCGGTTCACCCACTTACTATGTGCGCTAGGAATCTCTGAGCCTTCCCACTCAGGCCACCTTTGGGGCCCTCAGTCCTGGCAGCCTCTGGGTTATATCATCCTGCCTACACCCTTCTCTGGCACTGAAGCCAGGCTGGACCCTGACTGAATCTAGGCTGATGGGCACCTGGGAATTTGGAACTGAGACTTCAGTCCATTAGCTGTGAGTGAATGAGCTTCTAGGTAATGTAGACAGGTTGCTAAGGCCACCACTGGTTGGCAGCCTTGAGGGACTGTGTGCAAGCAGTTGAATGAGAACATGTGCAGCAGGGAGCAAAGGGAGAGGAATTGCTTTTTCTAGGTCCAGTCCCTATGGGGCTGTAATTAAGTTCTAAGGGTTTTGTTTATATCTTATAAATTTTGTTTTTCATCAGCGCCTCTTTGATTGAGTTTCTGATGCTTGCCAATATGTTGCTCTGGTTGAGATTCTCAACAAAGAGTAGCCATAACAATGATGACTCCAAGATGACTCCAGTGACAATGACAATGACTTCTGTGACATCAAATGCTCTTGTGGAAGATCAGCACTACCCCCAGATAAAGCTACTGATAAATCACTGACCTAATCAGGATATCACTACAACAATAAGATAAACGCTAGGACCTTGCTACTCAAGATGTGGTCCTCGGACCAGCGATATCAGCAGCACCTGGAAACTTGTTACAAATGAAGAATTTCAAACTCCATCCTCGACTTAGTTCATCAATATCTGCATTTTTACAAGATCTCCAGGTGATTCATATGCACATTAAGTTCAAGAAGCACTACTCTGGTAATAACATCTACCTGGCAAACAAAGGTGCCTGTTAGTCTTCCTCCTGTCCACCAAGACTGGCTCAGCAGGTGTGGTTGGCTGAGCAGGTCTCCCGTTCATCCCTTACAGCCCCGTGGATACCCTCCTAAATCCGAACGCTCATTTGAGGGGACAGCCTCCCTGCCGAATGTGGACCAGTCTTTTGTCAGCAACAAAGCTGTCGTTCATTGGCTCAAGTGCCATTCACTGGCTCCTTGGTCATGGATGAGTTGAATGGCTCCATTAATTTATAGAATTTAATGTCTATTTTTCAGATTATGAACCCTCAAAAGAATCTGTCCAGCACAACAAATAAAAATGTCTATTAGGGCAGGTGCAGTGGCTCACACCTGTAATCCCAGCACTTTGGGAGGCCGAGGTGGGTGGATCACCTGAGGTCAGGAGTTCGAGGCCAACCTGGCCAAAATGGTGAAACCCCGTTTCTACTAAAAATACAAAAAAAATTAGCCGAGCTTGGTGGCAGGTGCCTGTAATCCCAGCTACTCGGGAAGTTTAGGCAGGAAAATCGCTTGCACCCAGGAGACGGAGGTTGCAGTGAGCTGAGATCACGCCATTGCACTTCAGCCTGGGCAACACAAGTGAAACCCTGTCTCAAAAAAAAAAAAAAAAGAAGTTTATTAAATATTTGCTGCAGGTTTTTTCAGCCCCACCATCTAAAAGGCTCTTGGAGGCAACGTCCAAAACACAAGGAAAACTAAATTGAAATCATGCAGCTTTCATCTTCCAACAACCTTATTTTCAGTAAAATAAGGGCAACCACTGACTCTGGGACTTGAATGACATGATAAAAAAATTTAAATGATGGATTTCAAAGTCAGAACGAGCATGTATATGCTTACTTATTTACTTACTCATTCATTTGTCCATTCACTGGTTCATTCACTTTTGCCACTCATCCAATTCTGACAGAATGCAGAAAGAGGTGGGAGGCTTTGAATCTTCCTGCATGCATGAGGAGACAAGAATGGCCAAAGAGGTAACATTCCGGATCTGTGATGATTCATGGATCAACTTGCTAGGCTTCTTTTCAAGGGTTTAACTGATTTGAGGTGAATTAGAAAGTGAGAAATGAATTAAAGAGAAGAGGGTAGGTGTTATGGTCAATCCAACGTGGCTGCCAGTTCACACCAGCTTGCATGATCCACATGTCTGTCACAACCTGAATTATGCCATCTGTAAACGAGGAGCAGCACCCACCTGGTGGGCTCATTCTACAGACTGGAGAACATGCCAAGCGTAGTCATTATTATCCCACAGAAGAAGACCTCTCATGACTATTAGTACCCACCAGGAGGCTCCTAAAGATGGACCAGGCACCCCACACTTGGCACTTTCCAGGGAAACTGGATTGCAGGTCAGGGACTAGACACCCACATGAGACAGTGTCACTCTGCTCTCCACAGACAGCTTCAGGGAACAGTGAGGTATTCAGTGGGAAAAGGCATAGAATGGTGACATGGTTAAGATCTCAGACTCTTGGATTTGAATTCTGGCCCCATTATGGTATTAACTGGAATGCAATATTTAGCTTCCTTAAGACTCCATTCCTCATAAGAAAAATTAAGAGGACAATGCTACTCGTTCTCCAGAGCAGCTGTGAGGATTAAATGAGGTGATGATTGTGGATGTCTCACCACAGCGCCTGAACAGCTTCCCCACCACATAGTGAGAAGGACTGTCGTTCCCTGTGGGACCAAACAGACGTGGTCAGATCCCAGTTACACACTAGCACCGTGACCATGAGCAAGCCCACTGACCAATAAGCTGCCTTATTTTGGAAAGGATTCAAAGCAGCTTGTGACGTTACCTTGGTTTTCTCAACAATAAAATGGGACTGTTTTGAACCTTAGACAAGAAGACATGCAGGAAAATCATTAGTGATATTTTTCCTTTGCTCGCCAATCCATGCCCTTTTCTGCTCTGTTGCCCAAGGAACCTCACAAACCACAGCCAGCTCCTTGGTTGGCTTTCCTTCAGTGGGAGGCTGGCAGCAAATGGAGAATGGTAAGAGAGAAAGGCAGGGTGTTTCTTCTTTCTCTTGCCCTCCTTGTGTCATTCAGCACAGCATCCCTAGCACTGGCAGCATCCTCCCTGGATAGAGCATTGTCAGCTCCCCCACCCCTAGTCAGGGTTCCGGCTCCACAAGGCTCTAATAGCTAAGATTTGCTTTTAAGATGTTGACCTCCCAGTGGTCACAGTTTGGCTTTTTACTTCCATTTAATTTATCTAGGTTGAGAATGAGTTTCGTGTTTCAAAATGTTAGTTTGGAGGGAAATGCTAATGGAATTATTTTATAGAAAGACAATGACCCATATATAAGGAATGTTTGTTTAATTACTAATTCAGTCATTGACTCAATTTAGGAAAATGAAGGCTTTTGGGGCCTCTGGTCCTTCTTTTTTCTTTACCCCTTGTTTAGAGATGAAAGTATGTTATGCCATTGTCTGTCTCAGCCCCAAATGGCAACAGCTCCCCATTGTTGCTGGTCTCAGGATGCCTCAACATTCCTTGTCTGGTCCCTTAACACCCTCATTCCTCTGCAGGTAGTTCTTTCTTGGCAGTCTTTTCATGGAAACATCTAACCCAATCCTGTTTCCTGCCAGGATGCTGTGTGTTTCAAAACACAGGGCACAAAAGTGATGATCAGTGATGCCTGCTATCTAGACAACTGCCCCTTCTTTGGAACTACTCTTTAACTCCTTTGAAAGGGACCAGCATACAAATTGAAAGGAAAAAAAAAAATATGTAGTGGGCTTCATACAGCCACTAAAAAAAAAAATATTTAGTGGTTGTACAGAGCCCACTAAATATTTTCTGGAGAATATGAGCTTAGAGGAACAGAGACTGAGTGGATGAGTGAAGGTAGGGGTCCAACCTTGATAGGACAGAGGAAGATAATTTGAGAGCAGTCCTACCATGTTGGTCAGTATTAGTAGCTCATATGCTTGGTGCTGCCCTGAATGGGGACTCCTTCAGCTGGTTCCCAGAAACAGGTCATGGGTAACACAGGACAAAGAGGGACAAGGACAGAGGCTGCCACCAGGAAGACCACATTGTCAGCGATGTGGCAGTGAGATGAAGTAATGGCACACTGTATTCAAAAAAGTTGAATTATAGTTCTGGTGCCAGGACGATTTATCCATTTCATTTTGGACCAGCCATGGAGGCTTGGATTCTTTATCTGTAAGATAAAGGGGTTATTTTATAGATTCATCTCAAGGTACTGTTCATCTCCAGTGTTACCTTTTTTTAGGAGTTAGATTTCCCCTAGTCTTCCAGCTAGTTGAGACTTAACCTCTGTGATGCACCAAATGCCCTCTTTTCATTTGCTTCCTGTTTCCATGTCTACCCCCAGAAAATCCTTCTTTTAAAACGTAGTTTGGGGCTTGACGCAGTGGCTCACACCTGTAATCTCAGCACTTTGGGAGGCTGAGGTGGACAGATCGCCTGAGCTCAGGAGTTCGAGACCACCCTGGGCAACATGATGAAACCCCGTCTCTACTAAAATACAAAAAATCAGCCGGGCACCTGTAAACCCAGCTACCTGGCTGGCTGAGGCACAAAAGTGGCTTGAGCCCAGGAGGCGGAGGTTGCAGTGAGCCAAGATTGCGCCACTGCACTCCAGCCTGTCACAGGAGGAGATTCCATCTCAAAAAAAAAAAAAAAAAAGGTGGTTTGGGGTTTAAAGTTGTTGACCTAATGCTGTGTCAGATGAAAGGATTTCTGCTAATGAACATAATCAGAATAAAATTTGCTTTTAAGATGTTTACCTCCCAATGGTCACATTTTGGCTTTTTACCTCAATTTTATTTGTCTAGATTGAGAGTGAGTTTCACGTTTCAAAATTATGGTTTGGGGGAAAATGTTGATAGAATGCTTTTATTCAGAGACAATGACCCATGTATAAGAAATGTCTGTTTAATCACTAGTTCGGTCATTGACTCAATTTGGGAAAATGAAGCCTTTTGGGGCCTCGGGTCCTTCTTTTGTCATTACCATTTGTTTAAAGATGGCCTTAAATGTCTCAATGAAAATGCATCACAGAAATGTGAAATATGGCTTTGAATTTTCATTTGCATCTGCTTAATTCCTGAGTGGTCTAGAAGGTGCTGTGCACGGTTAGACATATCCACAATTAGAACAGAAGATTACAGTTCTTTCTTAGAGGTATGATATTTATTTTATAAAACATAATGTTTTAGTGTCAAATACTTGCTATGTATATACTGGGTTCCAATTTAAATTTGCAACTTATATGACTATTGGGTTATCATCAGAAGTGCCAAAAATATTTTCTTGGTTAAAAAAAATTGTAAAATATAATCGTACCTCTAGTTTGCAAAATAAATTGCAGAGAGAAAACATAGTTGGTGTAACCACAGGGCTCTATTGCAAGTGAAAAGAAAATAATCTGTGGCTCAATTTTGAAAATGAACAATCTCATAAATAAATCGAATTTTAAAGATGAATACTACCCCTACTGCCATTTAAATTTGAAACAAGGTGTCCTATAGGTAAGAATTCTTTGGGCTCAAATTTCTTTGTTTTCCCCTGTAAAATCTAAAAGCTGTTGAAAAATTATATGGCAATACAAATTATACACTAAGAAAGATAACAATGGACTTGGCTCAGAAATCAGACTTCTGGGACCATAATTTAAAGAAATAACTGAAGAAACAAGATTCACGGAGATAAACATATTCATTTTCACATTATTAGATGGAAAAAAGGAAGATAATTTATAAGTCACCTAAAAATAATAAATTTTATAAGTAAAATATGGGACGCAAATCTCAACAAAACAGCCCACAGCCATCAACGTGTAACAACATGGAAAATCTTCGGTGTGCAAAGTTCACCAAAGAAAGCAGAATACAAAATTATGCTCACCGTGACTGTGTAAATTATGATCAGAGCTTATAAAAGAACATGTAAAAATGAAACTACTGTATTATATTGATGCAGTTGGAAGTAATATATTTAAAAAGAAAACCTTATATTATTGCTATAAATTTTAGCCTTATAATTTGACACAGAAGTTTGAATCTAGAAGAAAACATTTTGTGATTCTCTGAAAGAGCTCTGTGAAGTTGGAAGAGAAATAAATAAGTATTTATTTCTGTTTTAGTTGAGGATTATTGGTCACCAGCAACAGAACCCCACTCCACTCAGCTTCAGTGAAATAGAATTTATTGTAAAGACATCACATGAATTCAGCAAGAGAAGCTTCCTGTGTGCAGCACGGGGTTGGGGCCACAGCTGGAGCGGCAGGCACTGGCCCATCATGATCTCACCAGCCCCAACACCAAATGAACAAACTATGACAACTTTAAATAAAGACCAGGTGCAACTCGGCCCTTGTAGGACCCTGAGAGTGAGAGCCTCACTCTCCTCACCCTAATCATGGCCCGTGGATTCTGTATTTAAAATTTTGACATTTTGTTCATCATGGATTTTTTTGCATTAACTTTTTTTTTTTTTTTTTTTGAGACAGTCTTGCTCTGTCGCCAGGCTGGAGTGCGGTGGCACAATCTGGCTCACTGCAACCTCCGCCTCCCAGGTTCAAGTGATTCTCCTGGTTCAAGCAACTCTCCTGCCTCAGCCTCCCAAGTAGCTGGGACTACAAGCACGTGCCACCACTCCCAGCTAATTTTTGTATTTTTAGTAGAGATGAGGTTTCATTTCACCATGTTGGCCAGGATGGTCTTGATTTCTTGACCTCATGATCCGCCCACCTCAGCCTCCCAAAGTGCTGGGATTACAGGCATGAGCTACTGCGCCTGGACTAATTTTTATTTCTTAAAATACCATAATAAAATATTATTTACCTCAATCATTGAGGTGTTCATTTCTACTCCCTCTTAACTTTTGTGCCTCACTCACCTCCCTGTCATTCCTGCCTTGCCTACAATGGTGGCAGAAATGGCTCCATCCCTTAATCAGGGTACTGTTTCCCAATAGGCTCTGCTGAAGTCTTAGTCTCTTGTCTGGTGAGCACAGGCAAACCCACTGGTAGGCATTCTCATGCCAGAGTGGTCGTGGTCATCAGATGAGCTGAGAGTGAGAAACAAGGCATAATGCTTTTGATAAGGGAGAGGACAGAGGTAGCAAAAGCTCTGGGCCCTGGAGGGAGAGAATGGGCCAGGGCATACGTACATCACTTTTAAAGCCTTTGGAAGGAAATATCAAGTCCCTGCTCTGCTTCTGCCTTCCTTTGTACCAGCTCCCTGTTAGGGTGAAAACGATTTATCAGCAATAGGCATGCCTTTGATAGAGATGGATTTTCCCTGGAAGCAGTAGTCCACCACAGAGACCATTGGTGGTGCGTTGCAGCATTGCCTTGACTGCACCATTGACCATGCCGACACTGTGTTACGGCTCTTTGCTCCCAGAGCTCAGACAAGCCCTGCCTCCCGACTTAACTCTCACTCACAATCCCCACATGAGTCACGGATGCCCTGATGCACATTGTCAAGGCATGTGCATATCAGGAGGAAAGATGATGGATGATGCTGACTTGATTTTATTCAAAATATGCTACCCACTAAAGATAAGTGTCACTTGTGCCTCAAGCCATCTGAAGCGCATTTGTTTTTCCTGTTAATGGAAATATATTTGTCGTTCTCTCCCTTTTTCCATCTGCCCTTTCAAGTCTACTCCTCCATTCTTCTCCACCTGTACCTTTCCTCGCCCCCACCCCCCATGCTAACCCCAATATTTCTTTCTAAAATATGGCTGAGCAGCTAAGGGAGTTTTCATCTTTAGAATGCTCTTGTCACAAATAGGCATGAAGAAGAATCCCTGTAATGTGAGAAGCCCAACTTTTCCCTGCAACATGAACCACTCCACACTGACCCCAAGGAGATTCATTTGCCTTTTCTCTGTGCACATTTCTGAGTCTTCCTCCTGGGTTATTGGGTTAATCACATCTCCTTCTTTCTCTAGGAAGGAACTGAGGCGGCTCTTACATTTCACGTATCACCTGATGGCAGATGGGAACACTAAGTCACTGATAGGTCAGTCCTTCCTAGCATGAGATGCCAAGAAAAGAAAGCACCTGTGTTTAATTACCAAGCCCATGGAGAGTTTTGAGAGTGCCCTGTCTCAGTGCCATCTTCAGACGGTCTCCTTTATTTGGTGGTTTGATTAACATATCTGTCAAATACATTTTTTAAACCAGTCATCGCAGTCCCGGATGCTCTTGGCTATTCTTTTGAAGCATAAACTCTGCAGCCAAGACAATAGCATTCACCTTCCAATTTGTATTCTATATTTCATCTGCAAATAATTTGCCTTTGAAGAAAGTAACTGAGGAGTTCAACATTTCTGATTCATCTGTTATTCGCAGACTTTGGAGAGCCCCAGTAGAATGATTCTACAAATCCTCCCAAACCCTCCCTCCTACACATGCACAACTGAACACAGTGCCTAGTTTACAAGATAATTCCAGAACTTGTAAAAGAACTAGAGAAACAAAAACAAAGACTACAACCACAGAAGGTTTCCAACCTCAATTCGTCTCCTTCGTAATGGGGTAAAGTCAGACACATTGAAATGTTAAAGAAAGGATATATCACTGTATCTAGTGATTTTTCTGGGTTTAAGCCCACTATGTTTTACTTCAGTATACAATGGCTGTATTTCTTTCCTGATAGAAACCCTATAAACATATTTCTCTTGAACAAATGCTAGAGGTGATAGCATGCTGGCTAAGTGACACATCAGGCCCACCCGTAAGAAATAATGGCAGGAGTTGAAACAAATGTCCCTCCCAAATGCCTCCTCCCTGCCTCATTTCCATCTACCTTTACGCAAACTCCAAGACTGGAAGACTGACCTTCTAAGCACTTCCAGCACTAATCCGGGAGACATTGTGTGCTTAGAATATAGCATGTGTTTTGTTCAGTGCAGCAATCTTATTTTCACCACCCCAGCTACACAAACTTCTAATATCCCAAATTAAGCTCAGAACCACCTCATAAACATTTTATCTTTGTTGTCGCTCTTTCTTAAGATGGTACTCCACAAACCAGAAGTAAAATGTATGTGTATATATAAGCCAAGTCACACATTTTACATAAACATAAATACATATAGTGGAATCACTTGAGTGTGGAGTCAGACAGATTCAAACTTGAATGCTGGCTGTCCTGCTTATAGCCATGACCTTGGGTAATTCCCATACTTTCTAAGCTTCAGTTTTCCCATAGCTAACCTTGAGTTGACAATACATACTTTAGTGGCCTCTAGTGCATATAAATCACAAAGACTATTCTTGGAATATTTTAGGAGGTCAAAAAATATTAATCTGCTCCAGGTAATACACTTTTCCCTTCTTTTGCAAATCCTCTATTCTGAATAAGGGTGGCCAAATATGTGCCATACTGCAGCCGTGATCTAGCTGTAAAGGCTACTTGGTGTTACTATTGCCAACTGCATTGAACATGAATGATTACAGCTATCATGGGGTCCCTGGAGCTTGACATGTTTTTTCCATTTGGGAGAATTGCCTAGCTTCCATACTTTCAATAGAAGAGGACCCCAAGCATCACATAAGTTTGGCACAAAACAAACAGCAGCGATTTCAATGACTTCACATCCCAAGGGAAAGACCAACCAACTTAAGGTAACCTGCTCAAGTACTTTCTACACGATTTAGCATCTGACAGTTTGCAGTGTCTAGCCAGGCGTGGTGCTGTGTTTTATTACCGGCCATTGAAAATAATTAGTTGGTGACCCAGAAAACTGATATATAAAATCCTTTTAATCACCAATATGGCTTTCAATTATACAGCATAAACTTATTAACCTTTTTACTGCTGAGATTTGATTTATGGAATTTATCTACATTACCATTATGAGCAGGGATAAAAAGTATATTATCCGAGGTGTTGGCATTAACAATAACGAGCTGCTTTTTCCCATCGTGGAGACTTAAGTAGCAGTAGCAGCCTGCTGCTAAGTCTCTAAGGATTCATTTGTTTACTGCATGCATTCATGGTTAGCTGGGGACCTACTGTGTGTCTATGGAACTCTGTCACTTAAAAGGGTGAAGTCCAAATACCTTTGCATGGCCCCAACCCAGTTGGCCCCCACTCAAATTTTTTACCTCCCTTTCCTAAAAATTCAGCTGAGAGTTGAATCAAATAATCATACAAGTTCACAATAATAAGCTATACCAAGAGCAATAAAGAGAGAGTAGAAGTTCAGTGAGGATGGCTACAGGGGTGCTGATGTGTATAAGGATAAGCGCCCTAGAGCAGCTGCCCTGAGAACGTGACATATGAAATCCAGGCTTCAAATTTTGTTGAAATGAACCACACATTTAGTATGTGGAATCAGAAGAGATTTGGGGGACATTTTATTAGTTGGTTGGTGCAGTGGCTAAAAGCGGACTTTGAAGTCTGAAGCCATGTTGATATGAATTCAAACCCCAACTCCACCCCTTTCTAGCTATATGACCTCATACAAATTCCTAAACCCCTGATATCCAACTTACCCAACTACAATACAAATGGTAACCAAACTGACTATGTTGTGATGAGGTTCCAATGAGATCATGAATGTATTCACCTTAACAGGGTGTTTAGTATAGAGTAAGCACTCAACAAATTTTGCTATCACTGTTACTATACAAATAATTCTACAGCCATTAAAATAACACCAGTAGAGATGATTCAATTGATTTTAAAAGATATTTTGCGAAACAAGAGCAATGAAAAAAAAAATGGCCCCACATAATCCCGTCAGTGTCTTACTCCACTCACAAATCATCATTTGTTCAGCTGGGAAAACTATGAACTGTCTGGAAATAATACAGTAAAGACCGTCAATGACAATTAGAGCCTAAAGAGTCTAATATAGACTCAGCAATGAATCTGTGATCTTCTATTCTACTAAAACCCATTTATTACAAAAAAATTCTGGAACCACTTTACCATAAGTGGACATCATTTAGTGCTCAATTACAATGCAATTCCACTGGAAGTATATGTTAAATGCAGAACATCTACATTAACACCAGGAGAATTTGGTAAGATTGATGTTATTGCAATGAATACCAGATGAATATTAAGTACCTCACTTAAACCTTCTTGGGCCCAGGCACCACCGTTCTTTTGTTCCTGTCATCTCTATTTCAGAGGATTTTTTATGGAGGCAGGAGTTAGGCACAAAGTCCATTTTTATTTACTTGTAATCTAGCTTAGGGCTAGATGGCTCTCAAACATTGATTAATCGAGACACATTGTATAATAATATTAAAATCACAGACATCCACGACCACCACCAAAAGCAGTTCATTTTCCAAAGGGCGCTAGGTCTATGTAACGGGAAAATTTGTAAAAGTGGGTAATTTCAGATGAAGCACTGAAAGGACGTTTTAATGGTCCCAGCATGGATTGAACTTAGTGGAGCAAAGAAATCTCAATTGAAGAATTAGGACCTGCCCCATTCAAACCCTGGGATGTTAATGACTCAGGCATGGGCTATGAGGTTTTCGTTAACATCCTATTTCAACACACGATCCTTGAGCTGGGAATGAACTTCTCCTGGGGTCATTTTTTATGCTAATCAAAAAATTAAGCTCTTGCTATATAGCAATATGAGCAAATGTGAGGCCAAATTCCCACTATAAAATTTGGGGTCATAAAAAGTAAGTGAAAGCTATGGTTTTCTCACCATTTTTCATGCTACATTCCCAGGCAAGGAGGCAGGGATGCATTACCCAGAGTCCTGGGTAGTGGGTCCCTTGCATTCCTTTTTGATGACCTTTGTTCAGGTCACAGCTCAACCACTTACTAACAGCAAAAACCCTCAGACCTTCAGTTTCCTCTTCAGCAAAATGGCAATAATAAGCTCATTGTGTTTCCCTATGGATGAAATGAGATACTGCATGTGAAAGCTCCTAGGATGAGTGTCCTCCTCGAAGGGGATCCAATCAGGCTTCCCAGGCCTTGCTCCTCTTCTGCCTTGGATGGAAGCACTTGCTTCATAGAAACCACTGCTGCCCCAACATAAGCACAGACATTGCTCCAGGCCCATCTGCCACCTGGGGCCAGAATCCTTGTCTCTAGTCCGAAAGAGTCAGATCTACCAAATGTAGTTGCAACATGAACCACTAGGGTGTTGACCCAGCGTGTCCCCAGTGGGCGAACCCCTGTTTTAACTTTCACCACACAGACCCAAACGGGGTCTCAAGGCCCAAGACCCCCATTGGATGGGAATGGACAAATGGCAAAGTTGGAAGAAACGCTGAAGAAAGTCTATGCATGGACAATAAGACTGTGTACCCTCTGGGGAAAAAAAAAATGGTGGGTAGGTTAGTTTAAACTGAAGATTGCAAACTGGAAAACTGAGGGCCAACTGCAGCTCTCACCCCCACGGTGGTTTGCCCCGTTTGCTTACAGCCTTCATTTTGAAATAGGAAAATTACACATTTTAAAAATCTGGATTTGGGCCTCATCCTGTATACCTAGAAGTTCTAGTTCCTGCACACCAACAACCTCTTGGAGCCCAGGTGAGGCTGCCCTTCGGATGCGCCTGAGCTCTCCTAGTCCCCACTGTCCTGACATGCCTGACTGCCTGTGCCTTCTGGCCCACATCATTCCCTTGAATGATTTACAATACCCATCTTGCCTTGAAAGTTCTGGGATTGTAACCAGTTATTTAATCACACAAAGTTATATTTGACCTTGGCTTGTACTTTCATTCAAGGAATCCTCAATCATCTGGCAAAAGGGTTAAATTGGTATCCTAGCTTGAAAGCAGTGGTTCTCAAAGTATGGTCCCCAGAGCACCAGCATTAACTTCACCTGGAATTAGACAGGCCCCATCCCTACCCTACTGAAGCAGTAACTCTGGAGGTGAGAGCCCAGCTGTATGTTCTAACAAGCCCATCAGGTCATTCTGATACATGTCAGGGCTTGAGAACTGCTGGAGTAGAAAGAAACTAAAGCACGCAAAACTCCCAGCATGCCCTTCCAAGGACACGTGTCACTTGGGCCAGATCTACCCTTGAACTCTCCAGCCTGTCCCTGAGGCCTCAGAGGCTGCCCCAATAATTTCATTGTGCCTCTGTCCAAATCTCATTATTATAGATATAAACTCAGTTACTTCACAAATATTAATCCCTGCATAATCCTCCTAGTGCAATGAAGCAAAATGAAGCCACGTCCACAGAAATGTGACAAGGGAATACCAACGGTGCTAAAAAATGAAATATGTGTCAAGTCCCCAAAGAAGTTCATTACCTGAAGGACACATTATCCCCTTCTGTTCCCATGAGTCAGCACAGTCAGTAGTCATTCCTAATTGGTTTAAAGCTTAGTATGACATATTAGGATGCCACGGGATGTGATGACACAGCTGTATTCCTGAGGGGATGGCTGAGACGAATCTGTGTACAGCGGAGACAGGAGGAGACAAAGGGAGCAGGTGGAAATGGGTTGTAAATATACTATAACTTAAAAAATAATGGGGTGTTTTTTCTCTACAGCTTTCTGATGCTTCATCACTAATTAAATATTGAAACCACAAAAGGAGAAATAAAGTTTTGTGGCTGTTTGGATTTGGGGCATAAATGTAAATATTTTGTGCCATTAACATGCCTGGTCTCAGAGCATTGAGTTGTAGGCTTATGAGCTGAGAAGGAGATGGACTAAGGAACATATTAGCAGCTAATGGTGACATCTATTTCTCTTTAGGCCATTAGGAGTTCTGGGGTTGTGCATTCCAGGAAAAGTATTTTTCAAGTTAGAAAATTGATAAGTCTTTTAAACAAAATACAATAGTAGATTTTGTGTGATTAGGATTTTAGTCAAAATAACATTGTGCAGAGCAGAAAGGCTGTTGTGAAATGCAGAAAATCAATAGACAAATCTCTTAGAATTCATGGGTGATTCACACCAGAGAGCAGTATTTGAATAATTTATGGTCTCATCCTCCAAGTTTGCAATGGTGAGGCACTTGGAACCCTCAGACATGGATTCTGGGTCTTGGCTTTAGTGTAAGATGATCTATAACAGTGAAAAGAAGCAAGAAGCTTCTGGAACCATAGTGTCATAGGCACATAGAGTTGGGTGGGCCCTTGGGCCTTCAAAGTTCGACTTGGCCAACTGCCCCCATTTTCAACAGTGCCCAGCCTCTCCACTTATCTCCCTCATCCTGTCTCTCAGGGTCAGGTGGTGGCAGATACTGTAGAACAATTCCTAATAGGAGTTCATTTTGTTAACCAAAAATCCACCTCCTTACTACTTTCCTCAGGGTTCTATTCTGCTTGAAGGATAATACAAGGAAGTGTTTTCCTCTTCCACTCCATGTGACACTCTGGTGGCTGGACTTGGAGTCTTTCAACCCACCTTCCTAGTTCAGTTTTCCCATTCACAGCCAAGGAATCACAACTTCCTCATCTGTGAAATGCCTTGCATGATGCCCTCCGGAGGTTCTGGTGCACAGCAACATCCAAGTAGGATAACCTATGTGAGTATTTTGTCAAACAGAGGATAGCGTTGGCTAGTAGGCAGACCCTGTGCCTTTGAAGGTGAACACAGAGCCTCAATGTGTGATCTGGAGGAGACCACTTGAAATAAGGACAGAGCAGTTCCCTTGAGGGCTTTTGTGAGAACTAAGGAAGATAACACAAAAAATCCCTGGTATGCATTAGTGCTTAACAAGCATGGGTCATTCCCTTTGCCAAGCATTATTATTAAATAAATAAACTAAGTCCCACTGAATGGGCTGCTCTGCGAACAAGGCTGTGAAAATCACAGCATCCTCTGGCACCTGTGGCTAGCACTTGTGCCCCTGTGACCTGGATGCCCCAACTCTGGTCTCAGCCTCCCCTATTTGGCTCAGCTCCCAAGGAGAGGCCAACAGCAAAGAACCACATAGGCAGGAGCCATCGAGGATGCACCAGACCCCTCCCTCTCTCTCCTTCAAGGAAGACAACACAGACTTGGTGCTGGAAGATACTGCTGAGAGGAGTGAAGGGCAAAGGAAGCCATTTGGGGTCCTTTGGAAAGTAGTGGCATTTGGACTACCAAGACTCTTGGAGTTGGGCTATTTTCTGGGTAGGAAGAGCTTTGTCCTTGAAAGAGTCAAAAAAACAAAAAAGCCAGAGCAGAACATGAAGAAAAAGAATCTGAATTATTAGCACTGATGCCCCAACTCCAGCTTAAATGAAAGACTGACAGAAAACCTTGGGACTTTGTCTTATGCTTTCCAGCCCAGGGCTGTAGAGGAGGCAAGGACTAGGGACTAGAGCCCCATTCAGGAAAAACATGTGAGCTTCCCTAGACCAAGATAAGCAGGGCACTAGGCTGGAAATCCCTGGAGTGGGGGGGAGTAAGAATCTTTGCCATTGCACAGAATTGCTGAGTCATTGTGCCAATATTAGTACCCCTCAAGAGGAAGCAATCATCACGACATGCCCCAGATGACAGACGCTTATCAGTAGTGATTATCGTAATTGCTGTGAAGAAGCTCAGGCCCTTTGGTCTGAACTTCACTGGGGTTGAAGGTAACAGAGAGCGGGCAAGGAGTGGGTGATGCAATGTGCTGTGTGCCAAAATTGGACCCCATCTCAAATGAAGAAAGCCAAATGCAATGGTCAAGTCTATAGGGAAATATTAAAAGGCAAGGTTAAAAAGCAAAGATTAGAGGGCAGTGAAAAGAATGTGTACTGTTGTTTCACTTTGAAGAGAGATAAGAAACTTGTCTGAGGACACAAAGCCATAAATAGCAGAACCAGGACTTAATGCCAGGTGTGCCTGGCACCAGTGCCTATGTCCTTTTTTCCATCACCACTGCTTCCAAAAACAGAGAGAAGTGCCTGAAGGTGGTCCCCTCAATTGTCCATTGTCTGAAAACAAAACACTTGCACACTTAATCCACCCCTAACGATGGACTCAACACCCTCTTACCTTCCTTTTTAGCTTGGCATCATTGTTGGGAAAGAACAATCAAACATGGTAGAATGCACAGCACAAATACATTGTGAAATTAACATTCTATCTGCAAACCATACATACCACATACCACTTGCATTAAACAGAGAAAGATAGCCCTTAGCTCAACTAAAGGGCAGCCATCAGAAAAAAATAGTTATTTTTATTTATATTAGGGCACCTTAGCCATCCTCCCTTACCTCTTTTAGAGGGTAACGTCCACTCTCTCCAAATACTACTTTCAAATTGTTTGTTCACACTTAGACATATTCATGGTAGTCACGCTCTTTTATAGACAGCATGTTTGATAAGCTATCTATTAAACATTCATAACATTACATAACATTCAGAATGTGGCTCTTCTCTGCATCTCATCATTGGTCCTTCCCAGTTCAGATTCCATCTGCCTGCAGTTTGTGAGCACAAGAACATGGGGAGGTGGAGGCTGGAGTCCCTACATAGAGATGGGCCTCGGGAACATCGGAGTAGTTGAGGAACTTGTCCAAGTCACACAGCTGGTAATTGCAGAGCCAGAATTTAGACCTCAGCATTTGCATCACCAAGACCTACTCTCTCCAACATCCCATTCTCTCTTTCTTTCCCTCTCCCTCCCTTTCCCTCTGCCTTCTTTTTCCATCCTTCTTTCTATCACCTTTATTTGTTATAGGTAATTCTCCTTGCTCCTTACCTAACTGTAATTCCTTTCTTCCATATGAGTTAAAAATCATGTTGTCAATACCTAATGCTGACTTTTATTCTATAATCAAACAGCTATGGCTGAAAAAAAAAAAAAAAAAAGATGAATCTTTTGAAGCCCCACTGGGGTAACTATTCCATGATCTAATGTAATATCTATGAGGTGGAAAGGAAACATTGCTGTAAATATTCAAAATAAATTTCTTAAACCACCCTCCCCCTGTTTTGTATACATAATCCAAATTTCCATTTGGTCACGCATAGCGTGAAGGTATGTCCTTCCTTTGTTGTTTTCTTCATGTCTTTTAAAGTTTGGTAACTTATCAAATGTTCCATTAGGTACTTGACCAAGCTAAACTTTTCATGTATCCTAATACATAACAATAATTGCCTACAAATCATGTTTTTGCTCTTAAATTTCCTTAGGTACATGCAGATTAATGAGATTAATGGCTACTGATTTTAGTATTTTTGATTTAACTAGTTTGGAAAAACTCTTAGTGAAACATATGTTCTCTTTTTACATGCTTCTATTACTTAATATTTCAGAATATAAAATAATAGATGTAACACATATATACATATGTCACTTGTGTATGTTATGAAGCATGATTTAAAAATACCTGAAAACACCAGTACCATTACCCAGCAACTTGAACTACCCTAGGGGTAATATTTTTAATTTCATATTTTTAATTTCATTTTTTTAATTTCTTTTTTTTTTCTTTTTTTTTTTTTGAGATGGAGTCTCACTCTGTCCACCCAGGCTGGAGTGCAGTGGCCGGATCTCAGCTCACTGCAAGCTCCACCTCCGGGGTTTACGTCGTTCTCCTGCCTCAGCCTCCCGAGTAGCTGGGACTACAGGCGCCCGCCACCTCGCCCAGCTAGTTTTTTGTATTTTTTAGTAGAGACGGGGTTTCACCAGGTTAGCCAGGATGGTCCCCATCTCCTGACCTCGTGATACGCCCGTCTCGGCCTCCCAAAGTGCTGAGATTACAGGCTTGAGCCACCGCGCCTGGCCTTTAATTTCATATTTTAAATAATTAAAAATACATAGTGTTTTTCATTTCATATTTATGGTCCTCTTGCTTTTGTTAGTCAACAAAACAATGTTATTGCATTTTTCTTGTTTTGAGCTTTCTACACATTGTACTATACTGTAGTTAGTCTTTTGAAACTTGATTGCTCACTTAACACTATATTTCTAAGCTTAATTGATATTAGTTCACTCTGCTGCTGTTTGTTTTCACTGGGTATGGTACTGCAGTATATGATTACTTGAAAACTTATTTATTTGTCTTCCTGCTGATGGACATTTAAGTTGCTTATAATGTTACTGTTACTAGGGATAAGTTGATTATGATCATCCTTGCATATAGCTCCTGTACACCATGTGCACACCATGCCCAAAGTTTCTAGGATATATTTAGGAGTAGAATTGCTAGATCATGGCATATATGAATGCTCAATCTTCATGATAATAGCAAATTATTTTCCAAAGTAGTTATAACAGATCATACTTTAACCAGTATATCAGAGAGGTCATTGTTCTGTCCTCTCCAAATCTGTATTATCTGACTTTTCAATTTTTCCCACCTAGTTGGGAAAAATACTATAATTCCCCATATGCTTTTTAATTTCCTTATTAATGAAGTGGAGTATGTTTTCATATGTTTACTCACTATTTATGTTTCATCTTCTCTGAAAGTCCTGATCTCATCTTTTGCAAAAGACAAGTAGAGTTCACTTCTGCCCAACAAGCCTACCTTTAGAGAATCCCCTCCTCTCACCTCTGGGTCTCAGCTGGATGGACAACTACAGAATCCTGTCCTTACTGCATCCTGTACCGCAGGAGTCAGCATGGAAAACAGGTCACCCAATCAAGGAAGCCCATCTCACATGTGATAGACGTCACTCCCAGCTGCCATCCAAACAGGGCTGTCCCAAGTATATCTCCCTGGAACTGATGTGTGGACACTGGGTAAAAAAGCTCTCTTTCTGTTAAGTTTCAGGGCAATGTCAACACCCCTTCTTCCTGTGGAGGAAACTTAAGCCCAAAGGAAATGACCTGGCCCACAAAAAGAGGGAAGCAGACTGAGAGTGAGAGAGAGCCTTGACAACATTATTCGAGCCCCTGGATCTCGCTATACCTGAAGACAGACCTGACTTTCCAGTAAGATGAGACAAGAAGCTCTCTTTTTTGCTTAAGTTATTTTGAGTTGGATTCCTATCACTCGTAACCAAAATAAAGCAAAGCTGTTTGAGGACAAAAAATGAAACTGTAAAAAAATTAAATGTGAAAAACTTTTCATTACTTTGAGCCAAGAAGAACTAGGAAAACATTGGCATGAAGGTTGTAGTAACAACTGACATTTCTATGGTATTTTATAGTCTACAAAGCACTCTAACATTAACTAAGTTGATTCTTCTTGTAATTCTGGGAGATGAATGGGGTAAGTATATTACCATTACCCACATTTCACAAACACATTTCAAGATTTGAGTCTTGAATATGGGATTTCTGTCCTAAGTTGTTTTTGTTTTTGTTTTTGGCTATCTGGATTGTTCTTTAATTATTATCATTCCCAATACTCTCAGAACTGTTTAGATAAAGAATAACACAAATTTACTTTATAGTTATAGAGAACAGAGAATGTTGAGGGAAGCTGGGGTAGGTGAGCACACATATGTTGATCATGCATGGTGTCCAATAGTCAGCAAATGTCTGATGTAAGTATTCCTCGATTTAATTTTTTTTCTCCAAGTCCATCTACCTAGAAAACTTTTTTCTGAAAGTAAAACATTCAGCTCCCAAACTTGAGAAAAAAGTGCCTCAAGATGTTCTTAGATCTGCTTTGGAAGACCAAATTCCAAGATTATTCCAGAATCATTATTATCAACTAGATTATGGACTTCCCATGGTAGAAACATGTTTTATATGCATGATAACTACTTAATAACTGAACCTTTGGTTACCAACACTAGGCTCAGTGGCGATAAGAGAGGGCATGGAACCTGCAGCAAACAGGCAATGTTCCCAGAAGCTAATATATGGCAGCCTGATTTTGAAGGAGAGAAAGCCTTACTAAATTTCAGCATTGCATGGACTTGTACACCCTTGAAGCTAAAAAATGTAACTGATGATCACTTTGGGGGAAAGAGAATATGAGTCATAGCTTATAGCAGTTCTGAGAAATCTTAATCAAACAAGCAATGGTCTAAGGCAAAGGCAAAGGACGTGAACAAACTAGACACAAAGAAGAGAAATACTTGAGTAATAAAGAAGAGGACCTGAACTGGATGGGACAAAGAGAGTTTCCTTAGCCACACCTGACCAAGAATTTCAGTAATGTCTTCATGAAGAAGGATTACTTCTTATTATATGCTTTATTTTAGTTACAAGTGATAGGAATCCAACTCAAAATAACTTAAGCAAAAAAGAGAGCTTGTTGTCTCATCTTACTGGGAAGTCTGGTCTGTCTTCGGGTATAGCGAGATCCAGGGGCTCAAATAATGCACATAATAAACGTATGTGAATGCCTATGTCTTTGTTAGATTTAACTCTGTAGTAAACTCAGCATTTGTTTTCACTTTTTAACCCTTTTTTTTCAATCTTTTAGATCCATGTTAAATATTCCTTTTGATTTTTCTGTAGTTAGATCTCTGGGCCTGGAGAATTCCAAGGAGACACTGCAGTTAGGATTCTGCTGACCAGATGGGTAGACCAGATAGGCTGCATGAATTTCCATCTTATGTTTTGCCCAAGCCTGCTCCCTTTTAGTGGGTCATGTGCCATGAGATCACATACAAATGCCTAATAAAGCAATGTGTCTTCAAAGGCAAGCTAGCATGTAGAAATAAAAGATTACTCAACTGCTTACCAATGAAAGGTTTGGGCACCCCAAAGGGGATTGCACTGAAGTTGAGTTAAAAAGCTCAGATCTCACTGGAGTCATTTGCACCCATTCCAGCAAGTCTCCTGAGGATGTATATACTGTTCTGCAGCAGTGATGAGTGTCCAACATTTGTTTCTTTATTATTTTTGTATGCATCATTATCCAACAGTATGGCCATAGAATTAAAAATTCAAAAGAGTTCATGTATACAGAGTTTTATGTTGAAGGTACTCAAAAGTGTGAAAGAAACTTCAAGTTGACTTCCAATGATGCATTTTCTCTCTCCCCTTTACCTACACAGCTGCACAGGGTTAACTCAGTAAAAGACTACATTTCCCAGCCTCTCCTGCAGAGAGGTGTGGTCATGTGACCAACATCTGGCAACTGAGTAGTAAGTGGAAGTGTAGTGTGATTCTTCCAAGGAGTTTCACTTAAAAGGAGGGATTTGAGGTTTCTTTCCTCCTACTGCTGTAATGTGACATTAATATGATGTAATTAGATGATAACGTGATATGACATGAGGTAATATGATGCGATAAATGAAAATCCAGCTTCCATCTTAGAACAGAAGGATGAAGGCTCCAATCCAGGGAATGTAGAATAAAGAGCTGGAAGTCACCGGGGTGCCAGAAAATCCGAGTGGTTACACACCATTCCTGGATTGCCTATTTCTGAACTTCATTATGTGAAATAAACTTCTAACTTTCTCTTATTTTCTATTATATTAGAAGTTATAAATAAACTTCTAACATTCTTCTATTTTCTATTAAATGGCAGAGGCAGAGGTTGCAGTGATCTGAGATCGTACCACTGCACTCCAGCCTGGGCAACAGAGTGGGACTCCATCTCAAAAAAAAAAAAAAAAAAAAGCTAAAACCATAAAACTCTTAGAAGAGAGCATAGGGGAAATAGGGGAAAACCTTCATGACATTGGACTTAGTGATGATTTCATAGGTATAACACCAAAATCACAGACAAGAAAAGAAAAAAAATAGATAGATGGAACTTCATCAAAGTTTAAAACTTTTCTGCTTCAAACACTATCAGCAGAACGAAAAGGCTACCCACAAAATGGAAGAAAATATTTGCAAATAATGGAATAAGAAATTAATATCCATATTATTTAAAGAATTCTTACAATTCAAAAAAAAAAAAACCCTCAGTAGCCTGATGCTAAAATGAGAAAAGGAGATTTGTCTCCTAAGAAAACATACACATGGAACACAGGACAAGATACTCAATATCAGTAATCAATAGGGAAATGCAAATCAAAACCACAGTAGGATAACACATCATACCCATTAGAATGGTTATTATCAAAAAAACAGAAAATAAGTTTCTGGAGAGTATCTTAGTGCATTTTCTGTTGCTATAAATGAATACATGAAATTAGGCAGTTTACTTTTAAAATATACATATATATTTCTTACAGTTCTGGAACTGGGAAGTTCAAGATCAAGCAGTTGCATCTTATGAGGACCTTCTTGCTGGTGGGACTCTGAAGGGTTTCAAGGTGCCACAAGGCAGGACATGATGAGGGGACAGAATGTACTAGCTCAGATCTTTCTCCCTCTTCTTTTAAAGCCACCAGTCCCACTTTCTGATAACCCATTAATCCATTAATCTGTTAGTCCACGGGTGGATTAATCCAATCATGAGGGCAGAGCCCTCATGAACCAATCGCCTCTTGAAGTCCCCATCTCTCAATACTGCTACATTGGAGATTAAGTTTCAATATGAGTTTCAGAAAGGACAAACATTGAAACCACAGCAGAAAGGATGGAGAGAAAGTGGAGACATGTTACATCGCTGGTAGTAATGTAAAATAGTAGAGCCACTATCGGAAACAGTACGGCAATTCTTAAAAAGTTAGGTGAAATTATTTTATGATCCAGCAATTCCACTTCCAGGCATACACCCAAAAGTAAAGATACTGTTAAAGTGAGGTCATTGAAAAAAAGTATGAAAAATAAGAATTCCAACAGATATTTGTGTATTCATCTTTCTAGCACCATCATTGACAATAGCCAAATGTAGAAACAATACAAACGTCCACCAACAGATGAATTACTCCACAAAAATGTGGTATATACTACAATGGAAGAAGGAGCTCTGACACAAGCTTACAACATAAATGAACCTTGAGGACATTATTTTAAATAAAATAAATCAGCCATAAAAGGGCAAATACTACAGATTTCACCTATATGAGATACCTGGAGTAGTCAAATTCACAGAAACAGAAAGTAGAATAGTGGACAGCGTCGGGGTCGGGGGCGGGCAGGGTCAGAGGGCAGAATAAGGAGTCAGTGTTAAACATGTACTGAGTTTCAGTTGGGGAAGAAGAAAAACTTCCAGAGATGGGTGGTGGTGATAGTTGCACAGCAATGCGAAGGTACTTAATGTCACAGAACTGTACACTTAAAAAGGCTAAAATGGTAAATTTTACATCTATGTATATTTTGCCCCAATAAAAAAATCAAACTGTAGTAATCTTAAAAATTAGCACCCAAAGTTGCCTACATCCTAATCCCTGGAAATTGTTAATACGTTATATAATCACAAAAGTCCCTTTTTAAACTTTTACTTTAGGCTCAGAGGATACACATACAGGTTCATTATGTAGGTAAATCATGTATCACCAGGGTTTGGTGTACAAATGATTTAATCACTCAGGTAGTAGAATAGTACCTGATAGGTAATTTTTATACCCTCATCCTTCTCTCACTCTCTACCCTCAAGTAAGCCTCAGTGTCTCTTGTTCCTCTCTTTGTATCCATGGGTACTTAAAGTTTAGCCCACTATGAGTGAGCATGCCCACTTGGTTTTCTGTTCCTGTGTTAATTCACTTACATAATGGCCTCCAGTTGCATCCCTGTTGTTGTTGCAAAGGACATGATTTTCTTCTTTTTATGGCTGCATGTTATTCCATGGTGTATATGTACCACATTTTATTTATTCAGTCCACCATTGATGGGCATTTAGGTTGATTCTTTGTCTTTGCTATTGTGAATAGTGCCGCGATGAACATAGGAGTACATGCGTCTTTTTGGTAGAATGACATATTTCTTTGGGTATATATAACCAGTTATGGGATTGCTGGGTCAAATGGTGGTTGTCTTTTAAGTTCTTTGAGAAATCTCCAACCTGCTTTCCACAGTTGCTGAACTAATTTACATTCCCAACAGCAATGTACAAGCATTCCCTTTTTTAACTTCTTAATAATAGTCATTCTTACTGGTGTGAGATGATATTTCATTGTGGCTCTGATTTGAATTTCTCTGATGATTAGTGATAGTGAGCATCTTTTCATATGCTTGTTGACTGTGTGTGCCTTCTTTGGAGAAGTGTCTATTCGTATTCTTTGCCTTTTTTTTTTTTTTTTTTTTTTTTTTTTTGAGATGGAGTCTTGTTCTGTCGCCCAGGCTGGAGTGCAGTGGCATGATCTCGGCTCACTGCAAGCTCCGCCTCCCGGATTCACGCCATTCTCATGCCTCCCCAGCAGCTGGGACTACAGGTGCCCGCCACCATGCCCGGCTAATTTTTTGTATTTTTAGTAGAGATGGGGTTTCACTGTGCTAACCAGGATGGTCTCGATCTCCTGACCTCATGATCTGCCCACCTCGGCCTCCCAAAGTGCTGGGATTACGGGAGTGAGAGCCTGCTTCTCTGCCTATTTTTTAACGGGGCTGTTTGCTTTTTGCTTGTTGATTTGTTTAAGTTTCTCATAGATTCTGGATACTAGATCCTTGTTGTATGCAGAGTTTGCAAATATTTTCTCCAATTCTGTGGGTTGGTTATTTGCTCTGTTGTAGTTTCTTTTGCTTTCAGAAGCGCTTCAGTTTAATTAGGTCCTACTTGTCTATATTTGTTTTATTGATATTGCATTTGGAGATGTCAACATGAAATCTTTACCAAGACATGTGTCCAAAATGGTATTTCCTTTGTTTCTTTCTAGGGTTTTTATAGTTTTAGGTCTTACATTTAAGTCTTTAACCCATCTTAAGTTGATTTTTATATATGGTGCAAGGAAGGAGTCCAGTTTCAATCGTCTGCATATGGCTGGCCAGTTATCCTAGCACCATTTATTGAATAGGGAGTCCTTTCCCCATTGCTTGTTACTGTCAACTTTGTCAAAGATCAAATGGTTGTAGGCATGTAGTTTTATTTCTGGGTACTCTGGCCTGTTCCACTGATCTATGTGTCTGTTTTTGTACCAGTACCATTCTGTTTTGTTTACTGTGGTGTATTATCATTTGAAGTGAGGTAGTGTGATGTCTCTGATTTTCTTCTTTTTGCTTAGGATTGCTTTGGCTATTTGGGCTTTTATTTTTTGTTTCATCTTCATTTTCGAATAGTTTTTTTTCTAATTCTGTGAAAAAAAAATGATGCTGATAGTTTGACAGAAATAGCATTGAATCTGTAAATTGCTTTGGGTAGTATGGCCATTTTAACAATACTGATTCTTCCAATCAATGAGCATGGAATGTTTTTCCATTTGTTTGTGTCATCTCTGATTTGTTTTAGCAGTGTTTAGTAATTCTCATTGTAGGGATCTTTCACCTCCCTGGCTAGCTGTATTCCTAAGTATTTCATTCTTTTTGTGGCTATTGTGAATGGGATTGTATTCTTGATTTGGCTCTGAACTTGGACAGTATTGATGCGTGGAAATGCTACTGATTTTAGTACATTGATTTTGTATCCTAAAACTTTACTGAAGTTGTTCATCAGTTTTAGGAGCCTTTGGGTAGGAACTGTGGGGTTTTCTAGGTAGAGAATCATATCATCTGTAAAGAGAGATAATTCAAATTCCTCACTTCCTATCTGGATGCCTTTTATTTATTTATCTTGCCTGATTGTTCTTGCTAGGACATCCAGTACTATGTTGAATAGGCGTGGTGACAGTAGGTATCCTTGTTGTGTCCTAGTTCTCAGAGGGAATGCTTCCAGCTTTTGCCCATTCATTATGATATTGGCTGTAAGTCTGTCATAGACGGATCTTATTTTGAGGTATATCCTTTTGATGCCTAGTTTGTAGAGGGTTTTCAACATGAAGGGATGTTGAATTTTATCAAAAGATTTTTCTGCATAAATTGAGATGATCATGTGGTTTAATTTCTGTTTATGTAATGAATCACATATATATATTTGTGTATATTAAACCAACATTGCATCCCAGGAATAAAGCCTACTTGATTGTGGTGGATTCACTTCTTGATGTGCTGCTACATTTGATTTCTAATATTTTGTTGAGGATTTTTGCATCTATGTTCATCAGGGATATCGGTCTGATGTTTTCCTTTGTTGTTGTATATCTGCCAGGTTTTGGTATCAGAATAATGCTGGCCTCATAGAATGAATTAGGGAGGAGTTCATCCTCCTCAATTTTTTGAAATGATTTTAGTAGGATTCGTACCAGCTCTTATTTATATGTCTGGTAGAATTCAGCTGTGAATCTGTCTTGTTTAGAGTTTTTTCAGTAGGTTCGTAATTACTAATTCAATCTCAGAATTTGTCATTGGTCTGTTCACGACTTCAATTTCTTCCTGATTCAACTTTGATAGATTGTGTGTTTCCAGGAATTTATCCATTTCTTCTAGGTTTTCTAGTTTGCGTGCATAGAGGTGTTTGTAATGCTCTCAGAGTTTCTTTGTATTTCTGTTGGGTCAGTGGTAATGTCATCATTGCCGTTTCTGATTGTGTTTATTTGGATCTTTTCTCCTGTTTTCTTTATTAATCTAGCTAGTGATCTAGCAATGTTATTTATTCTTTTCAAGAACCAATTTTTGGTTCATCAATATTTTGTATGAATTTTTGCATCTCAGTTTATTTGAGTTCAGCTCTGATTTGGGTTATTTTTCTTCTGCCACTAGCTTTGCAGTTGGTTTGCTCTTGTTTTTCCAGTTCCTCTTGGTGTGATGTTAGGTTGTTAATTTGACATCTTTCTGACTTTTTGAGATAGGCATTTAACACTACAAACTTTCTTCTTAACACCTCATAAGCTATGTCCCAGAGATTCTGGTGTGTTGTATCTTTATCTTCATTAGTTTCAATAACTTTTTTTATTTCTGCCTTAATTTCATTCTTTACCAGAAGTCATTCAGGAGCAAGTTGTTTGATTTCTATGCAATTATATGGTTTTGAGTGATATTGTTGGCATTGATTTCTACTTTTACTACCCTATGGTCTGAGAGGTGTGGTTAGTATGATTTCAGATTTTTTTAATTTTTTAAGAATTGTTTTATGACTGAGAGTGTGAATGATCAATCTTGGAGTATATGCTGTGTGCAGATGAGAAGAGTGTACATTCTATTGTCATTGGGTAGAATATTCTGTAGATGTCTATCTGGTCCATTTGGTCAAGGGTTGAGTCTAGTTCCCAAATATCCTTGTTAGTTTTCTGCTTTGATGATCTAACACTGCCAGTAGGGTATTGAAGTCTACTATTATTGTGTGGTTATCTAAGTCTCATCATATGTCTCTAAAAACTTGTTTTATGAATTGGATGCTCCAGTGTTTTATATATATATACACACACATATATGTATATACACATACACATATACATATGTATGTATATACACATAACATGTATATATACATATGCATACATGCATGTATATATGCATGTGCATACATACATGTGTGTATGTACATGTACATACATATGTATATATGCGTGTATATGCATGCATGTGTATGTACATGTACATGCATATGTATATACCTATACAGGCATATATACATATACATTTATATGTATGTACATATATGTTGAGGGTTTCAATTCAATTCAATAACATTTAACCATCAAATATATGATAGTGTGTATATATATACACACACACATATATGATAGTTAAGTCTTGTTGAATTGAACCTTTATCTCGTGTAATACCCTTCTTTGTCCTTTTTGATCATTGATGGTTTAAAGTCTGTTTTGTCTGAAATAACAATAGCAACCCCTGCCCTTTTTTGTTTTCTGTTTGCTTGCTATATCTTTTTCCATCCCTTTACTTTGAGCCTATGGGTGTCCTTGCATGTGAGATGTGCCTCTCGAAGACAGCATACAGTTGGGTTTTGCTTCTTTATCCAACTTTCCATTTTGTGTCTTTTAAGTGGGGCATTCAGCCCATTTACATTCAAGGTTACTATGGATATGTGAGGATTTGATTCTGTCATCATGTTGTTATTAATAGCTCATTGTTATGTACACCTGATTATGGGGTTGTTTTAGAGTTTCAGTGGGATATGTACATACATGTGTTTTTGGAGAGGCAGGTAGTGGTCTTTTGTTTGAGTATTTAGCATTTCCTTAAGGACCTCTCATAAGGCACGTCTGGTGGTGATGAACTCCCTTAGCATTTGCTTATCTGAAAAAAAGATTTTATTTCTCCTTTGTTTATGAAGCTTAGTTTGGCTGGATATAAAATTCTTAGTTGAAATTTCTATTTTTAAAAGATATTGAAGATAGGCCCCCAATCTCTTCTGGCTTGTAAAGTTTCTGCTGAAAGTTTCACTGTTAGCCTGATGGGGTTCCCTTTGTATGTGACCTACCCCTTCTCTCTAGCTGCCTTTAAGAATTTTTCTTTCACATTGACTTTGGAGAATCTGATGACTATGTGTCTTGACAATGGTTGTCTTGTATAGCACCTTACAAGGGTTCTTCAAATTTCCTGAATTTGTATGTCAATCTCAATCTCTCTAGCAAGGCTGGGGAAATACTCATCCACAATATCCTCAAATATATTTTCCAGGTTGTTTGCTCTCTCTCCATCTCTTCAAGGAATAACAATGTGCCATAGGTTTGGTCTCTTTACATAATCACATATTTCTCAGAGGTTTTGTTCATTTTTTATTCTTTTTCCTTTATTTTTGTCTGCCTGCATTGATGTGAAGGAACAGTCTTTGAGCTCTGATATTCTTTCGTCAGCTTTGTCTCTGCTGTTATTAATGCTTCCCATTGCATTCTGAAATTCCCAAAGTGAATTTTTCATTTCCAGAAATTTGGTTTGCTTCTTTCTTAAAATGGCTACATTGTCTTTCAGCTCTTGGACCATTTTGCTGTGTTCCTTGGATTGGGTTTCAACCTTTTACTATATCTCAATGAGTTCTTTGCCATTCAGATTCTGAATTCCATACCTGTCATTTCAGCCATTTAAGTTAATGGTTAAGAACCATTGCTGGGAAGCTAGTGCTGTTGTTTGGAGATAAGAAGACATTCTGGCTTTTAAAATTGCTGGAGTTCTTGCACTGGTTCTTTCTCATCTGTGTTGACGGATGTTCTTTTAATGTTTGAAGTTGCCATCTTTTGTATGGGGTTTTTTGCTTTCATATTCTTTGATGTCCTTGACACCTCTACTATGGTAAAAGTTGGGTTAACTTGAATGGCTTTGCTTCTGCATGCTTCCAGGGGGCCAAGGCTAAGCTCAGCACTCTTGGACTGCATGTTCTAACCCTGGGGGACTGGGACTAGGCTCACAGATATGTTCTCTGGCCCCTCAAGGTTAACTACCTACTACGCTGGGGGCCTAGGTATTCCCAGTCTGCTGGCAGCAACACTCTGACAGGGGTTGCCAGCAGCATAAGTGCTCCAGCAGGGTGACAGTGGGTCCCTGCTGTATGCATGCTGGCGGAAGGACTGGCAGGCATCCATCTGCAAAAGTGCTCCAGTGGGTAGGCAGGGTTTTCCAACAGCCACATTTTAAATTAAGCTTTCTCAGATTACTTCCAGAATTTTTGAACTGATCTTCAGTGTTCTGGTCTGCCCATCTGTTTCCATGTCCTGGCATCCTCCCTACAAATCTTCCAGTACCTACAGATCACAGAGGCACAGAGGCTGCCACAGAGCCAGCTGGGGCCTCTAGGAGTAGAGGAGACAGACTAATGGAGACAGGACCTGGAACTAGGAGGGCAGTTGCAGAGAGAAAGGCTCTGTCAGACTCCATTCCCACTTTCTTTTTTGTTTGTTTGTTTGGGGGGGATGTTGTTGTTGTTTGTTTTTTCACAGAGTCTCGCTCTGTCTCCCAGGCTGGAGTGCAGTGGCATGATCTCTGCTTACTGCAAGCTCTGCCTCCCGAGTTCACACCATTCTCCTGCCTCAGCCTCCCAAGTAGCTGGGACTACGCCAGCCACCATGCCCAGTTAATTTTTTTGTATTTTTAGTAGAGACAGGGTTTCACCATGTTAGCCAGGATGGTGATAATGTGCATTATTTTTGTCTGTCGTTATTTGCAGTTGTACCCAATATTTACTTGTAATAAAATATGGTGATATCATATTTACACTTCTTGACATCACAGAACTTCCATAAACCTGTAAATTAATATCATTCATCAGTTAAGGAAAATATTCAGGAATTATCTCTTTAAATATTGTTTCTGCTTCATTCACCATTATTTCCTTCTGGAATTCCATATTTATGTTAGATCTACTGACCGAGTCTCATACGTCTCAATGCTCCTTTCTGTATTACTTATTCTTTGCTCCCTGTGCTTAAGCACAGAAATAGTCAGTTGACTTTTCGGCTAGCTCACTAATTCTGCTTACTCTTATGTCCAAATTTCTGTTACTGATATTGTATTAGTTAGTTCTAGAATTACCCATTTGCTGATCCCTTGGTTTTGGGTAAGGGTGGGGAGACTTCTTTATTTCCTAGTACTCCTCAGGCAATTACGAGATGCACAAACCTCAGAAAAATGTATTAATCTGAGTCTCAATACCTGCATCTGTAAATTGAGGAAATAATTCAACGTTTTTTTGTGAGGACTAAAATAGGTACTGCATTTTAAAATATCTGCCTTTACATGATTGTGGCCTTCCCTCTTTATCCAAAAGAAAATCAGTCAAAAAGGAGCATTCCCATTAGGAAGACTGGCTTTATTTCTATGGCAATATTCCATGTCCCTTTTCTCACTCCTTCTCAGCAGGGTTTGGCTCCAGCAGTCAGATATGTTTTGAGACATTGCTGTGACACACAAACATTTCCATCTTAACAAGAACCATACCTCCACTTAAGGCCAAGAAAATGTTCTTGTTACAAGCCATTATTACTTGGATGAAGAAGAAAAAAAATCCCTAGAAGCAAGTATGTCTCATATTTTTTAAATATCCTAATCCTTGACTAACTGTAGTATGCCTCTAATTGCTTTTGCTTCTCATGTTTTATGTCCACTGTGTGGTTCTATTGTTCAAACATCACTTCAAATGAAATTGTGCCAGAAAAAAAACGTAGCATCTTTGGATCCTTTTAGTCCAGCAGTGAACTTTAGACTTAATCTTTTAGGGCACTCTTCTCTGGTAAGGTTTAATTTATATTAAATTTTCTAAAAGGAAGGGCAGAATGGTCAAAGTGAGAAAGCGAGACAGACAAGAGCCTGTCTTTCATAAATTAATAAGCATCACCGACCGCCTTTCTTGACCCTTTAAACTCTGTGAAATTAATATAAGTAGACAACTAAGGCCTGCTTGGCCCCCCTAGAGCCTTGCAAGTTCACTTAAGCAATCCAAGTTTCCTTAAAGTTTTATAAGCCAGCTTTTAGAGCAAGTCCTTTGTACTTATTACTGGTGACAGTGAGCATTACAAGAGCCAATGAACCTTACTGACTTACGACCCCAATATGGTCGAGCACTGTTATCAAGGGAAATATCAGAATCAATGCTTGTATATTACATTGAGGTCCTGACTTCTGAAAGAGCCCCCTATAGACCCTTCAGAATATGTCAGTGAAATAAACAGCTAATACTCCAAGACAGTCTACTGACAATGGCCAGACGGTGCTGTTTATTTAACCACTTTTCAACCATCCTAACACTTCCAAAGAATACATGTTTCCAAAAGAGAGAAAAAGGGAACAAAATGTTTCACGTTCCCAATTCTTTTGCAATGGGACAACATTTATGCCCACTTTTTGAAGCAACACCATGTGTGGTTTTGCTGTGGGGAGCAGGGAACACCATTCCATCTTCCTCCACGATTAATGGGCTTGCATTATTAAACAGATACTGGCGGCAGGGGCCACAGGTACAACACCTTTTCTACTGAAGCACCGAATGTGTGAACTTTCATTTGCAGCCAACATTTGCTGGAGGAAGGCGGGGCTCACCACCACATTTTACTTACTGAAATTAATCATGTCACCACTTCAATAGTAACCTCTATTACATATCTAATTACCAACCCTGTGCATGGACTTTTTATGTAACTTTTAAAAATTTCTATTTCAATCACGTTTAGATTTTTTAATACTTAAATGCTCTACCAGGCAGAGGATGATAATCTGTAACTATTGTGGTTATCAGAACATACATTTTTACAGGTTTTTTCCCCACAATAGACAGTCAAAAAACTAAGAAATTTTACTGGAATACCAAAAATAAATATGTAAGATCCTTTATATATGAAGTATACACTTTCCAAGTGATAGATGGATAGACTTGAAGACTTCTGCAGTCCTCTAACACTGGGATCCTCTCTCTTATTATTTTTTATCTTATATTCCCTATGATCACTGTGCATTGAGCCATTCAAACATTTCCATCTGGTTGAATGCCAGTTTCTGAGGATTGGCAGGCAGAATACAGGAACACCACTTGTAACCTTCAGGCCCTTGGCGTTGTACTCAAACAGTCTGACTAAACCTGCCCAGAATTCACTCCAAAAGTCAGAATTGCCAAGGGATATTCAGCAGAGGATCAAAAGGTCTAGCCTCCCCTTTGTGATTCCAATAATCTTATTTTTGGCAAAAAAAAAAAAAAAGTAATTCATATCAATTTAACTTTTTATTGGGGAGCAGGCATTATTTAATACTTCTCAAAGGAACTTATTCCAACCAATTCAATGACTGACTTGTCTTAGGCATTTTCTAAAGAAACAATTCCCTTTAGATGGCAATGATTAGCCTGGGAGTGGGCTGTGGGCTGACCCCATAGATAGAATGGATTTCTGTGGACAGTGCTGTAAAGTCCAGGGATCCCGCTCAAAGATCCCAGAATGTGAGAACAGAGGAAGGTGAATCCTGGACTGCTCAAGGCCATTTGTGCTCAAGACTCAAAAGGTTCAAAATCTAGTCAAAGCAGGTATACAGAAGAGAGGAAGACCAAGAGTAAAAGAGAGGGTCCTATGTCACCTCCAAAGGCAAGACTCAAAGGCACAGAAATTCTTCTTACTGATAGTCAAATTTGAGTGCAAAGGAGTAGATTGGATGAAAGCAGAGTATTAGCCCAGAGGAACCAGAATTATCTTCACTATACCACATATCTACTAAGAGGATCCTTTTCACTATGAAAGATGCTCTCCAGGAAGAAAGGGACTTATCACAAAGACAACCTTACCTCTACAAAGAAGGCAGTGTCACTAAGGATGGCCAAGGACCTTCTAAACCATAACACAGGTGAGCTTTAGACTCCCCAGGACAGTAACCATAAATCCTGGCTGTTCATTAAGAGGACCTGGGGGACTTTTGAAAAGTACTAGGACCAAGGATCCCATCTCAGGCCAAGTGAAGCAGAGTCTTGGGGGCTCTGGTGCAAGTACTGGCATTTTTAAAGTCTTCCAGGATATTCTAATGTACAACCAAGGCTGAGAACCGCTGGTCCAATAGAATCTTGATTTAAAGCGAAAAGAAGCAAAAGAGATTCCAAGTCAATTTCATTAGGATCACAATTAGCACACCCACCTTGCTGCCACCCCATTGCCAGCCTGGTACATGCCCGAAACATTTCGACTCAACTGTCATCCAGCCCTCCTGTTTTTCATCAGAGAAACAAAGTGCATTTGTGAAATCAAATCCATTCTGAACATCCACAATTAATGTGCACTTCAGCACACCCCTCCTGAGAATGGGTACTAAAATACTCTCTTTTTTTTTTTTTTTTTTTTTTTGAGACGGAGTCTCACTCTGTCGCCCAGGCTGGAGTGCAGCAGCGCGATCTCGGTTCACTGTAAGCTCCGCCTCCCAGGCCATTCTCCTTCCTCAGCCTCCCCAGTAGCTGGGACTACAGGCGCCCACCACCACGCCCAGCTAATTTTCCATATTTTTAGTAGAGATAGGGTTTCACCATGTTAGCCAGGATGGTCTTGATCTCTTGACCTCGTGATCCACTGGCCTCGACCTCCCAAAGTGCTGGGATTACAGGCGTGAGCCACCCTTGCCCGGCCGCTTCTTTATTCTTTAAAGTGTCCTCAAGGGTTTTCAACACCTCCTTACACCGCCACCCCACAAAATACAGACCAAAATCAAAGAGACTTGAGCCCCATTTATTCTTAGAGGGAGTTATTCCCCCCAGGGCTTATCTATAGTTTTTCAATTCAGCTTATTAGATGCTGTTTCTTATCTGTACTCCACCTTCTCTCTGATTGAAACATTCCTACTTGTCTTTTAACCACAACAGTTAACAATAGCCAGGACCCTGATGCTAGATCACATTTTGATAGATAATTCACTGTGCACAGCTTTGCATTCAGCACTTTGTTTGTGGACATTATCTCATAAACTCACAATGACCCTACGGCACTATTATGCTCATTTATAGGTGTGGTCATGGCTCCAGGCCCTAGAGCTAGGAGATGGCAGAGCAAGAGTCCAGACTGAGCTCTTTATCCTGATGCTAAATGCCTCTTTGAAGACTCAAACGTCACTGCCTTTATAAAAGCCCACACTTTCTCCTATAGACAGCCGAGGGAGGAATCATTTATTCCTGCAGTATTCTCACCTCCTCTTCATTACATCTCAGATGGCATTATAATATAATTTATTTGAACATGTGTATTTGCCACAAGATTATGAACCACATGGATAGACACTCACTTTTATTCATCTTTACTTATCCCAAAGCCAACACGAGATACAGCACATAATAGGGTCTCAATATCTGCCAGATGAATGAATGAATGGCCAAAAATTCATTCCTAAGAAAGGGTGCCTTCATTGTTAAAACCTAAGCAGTATATTTATCACAGAGGCCCAGTATTCACTCTTATATTTTTTTCCTTTCCCTCCCCCATTTCGATAAAATAAAGAATAATGGTTTTTTTCACACAATCCCCGACACACACTTGCACTTTTTTTCTACTTCAAAATGACAGTGGATGTTTGCAAAAGCCCCTGGAGTCTAGAAGGACATCAATCACTTTCACAGCTGGAGTCATAACACTTTCCTTAGAGGAAACTTTATGCAGCAAACAGAATAAGCTTCATCCTCAGCAGGACAAGACAAAAGGTAGGTAAAAGGAAAGGCTAGCAACCATCACCAAGCTTTTGTGCCAGTAACTGGGGGTGGGGGGGTACATCAATTGGAACTTATTCTTCACCCCAAGACTTGCCGGTTTGCCTTCCATTTCCCTTCTGAATTTGAGGTGGGGTAAGTACAGCACCATGAAACCAGCTCATAACAAAACAAGCACTTACCTCCATTGCTGCTCAAAACAAGGACACTACAGGAGAGTTCTCCAGGGATCTTTGTCCTCCCTTCTTAGGGCCCGAAATACTTGAGTTCAGCTGTCAAAATAGAAAGAAAAAGAAATCAGGAGTGTAGACTTGAGTTTCCAAATGACTTAGCATTTAACAGTCATGCTTCAAATGTTCCTTGAAATGTGGAAAGATTGACCAAACAGGAGAGTCCACTGGGAAAAGTTTGGACAAACTATCATTTCCAAGCAATGAAATCATCATTATTATCTGAGAGCTATTTACTTCTAGACAAAATCTTGTCAACTCCCAAAATTACAGACTAGAGACAATGGATTCACCAGCCTTCTTGAGCAGAGGCAGAATCAATATCATTCTCAGTTTAGTACCCTGGATGGCTGTTGGTCATAGGCACATTCCACAGTTAATAAAATAACTCACAAACCTGTCAGAAGTCACATTCACATAGTCAAGAATAGGGCCTTTAGGCTCTCAAAGTGCTGGCTCATGCCTGTAATCCCAGCACTTTGAGAGGCTGAGGCAGGTGGATCACTTGAGGTCAGGGGTTCAAGACCAGCCTGGGCAACATGGTGAAATCCCGTCTCTACTAAAAACACAAAAAATAGCTGGGCGTGGTGGCAGGCACCTTGTAATCCTAGCTACTTGGGAGGCTGAGGCAGGAGAATTGCTTGAATCTGGGAGGCAGAGGTTGCAGTCAGCTGAGATATGAGATCCTGCCACTGCACTCCAGCCTGGGCAAGAGAGCAAGACTTCAACTCAAAAAAAAAAAAAAAAAAAAGGAATGGGGCCTTTGTGATGCAACGGGTCTTGATTCCAATTCCAGCCCCTCATTTTCTAGCCAAGTCTTAATTTCTGCATGTAGACATCTCATACATAATTCATAGGGAAAGAACTGACTGGAATTGGAATACCTATTTCATTACATGACTAAATAAAAGCTTTAATTACCTTATTGAAAAAAGACCATTAAATTTAAATGGAATCATGAAAATTTTATACCCATTAGTTTTATCCAATGCATCTTGAAAATTTTGGTAATTCACATAACAATTTCTGTTACATTTAAAAGACCATCACTATTTTTTTTAGATGGAATCTCACTCTGTTGCCCAGGCTGCAGTGCAGTGGCCTGCTGGAGTGCAGTGGCCTGATCTCAGCTAACTGTAACCTCTGCCTCCTGGATTCAAGCAATTCTCCTGCCTCAGCCTCCCAGGTAGCTGGGACTACAGGTGCAGGCCACCACACCCAGCTAACTTTTTGTATTTTAGTAAAGACAAATTTAGTAAAGACGGAGTTTCGTGTTGCCCAGGCTGGTTTCGAACTCCTGAGCTCAGACAATCTGCCCACTTCAGCCTCCCAAAGTGCTAGGCTTACAGGCGTGAGCCACCGCACCCGGCAAGACCATCACTATTTTATCCAAAGTCTGTCCTTCTGAATTTAAAACATCCAGACAAAGGCAAAAATATCCTCTTTCTAATACCCTCAACAGAAATGTGTATAAAACAGGAGAAACCTGAGAGCACTGTGGGTTACAATAACCTGATTATTTTAATTTACCCTTTTACTTAACACCATAGGGGTTTATACTCTACTTGGGAGGCTGAGGCACGAGAATCTCATCCAAGTAATGCATCCAAATGAGATTTGGAAGGGCTGAGACATGTGCCTTGGAAAGTGAAGGGCTGTTAAGGATATTGACTCCTTCACAAGCAGAATCATTTTAGGAAAGCTGGAAGTTGAAGATTTGGAATTGGATTCTTAAAACTCTCCATATATGTGAACTTCCTAAACAACCACATCTACCAGGGGTATGCCCATACACATTTATAGATATCAAGTGTCTTTAGAGTTTTCATATTTGCCATTCAATCTGCCTAGACTAGGTTTGCACCACTTATCTACTTAGAAAATTTGTACTCGTCTTTGGGGACACAGTGCAAATATTCCTTAGTCACATACCATTACCATGGTCATGGAGGCTGGAGAAATAGCACGTCCTATGTGATGCAAAGAAAAGATAATAGTCAATTACGCCTCCAAGACTCCTTTCCTAACAAATGGATTGATGGTGGTACTATTTCTTACTATGGGGAAGACTAGAAGGGGAGCACATTTAAAGGACAAGATCAAGAGCTTAATTTGAAACAGATTAAGACTGATTAAGATTGAAATACCCATAGACTCTCAAATGGAGATTTTGAGTGGACTGTTGGCTATTCTAGTAAGGGAGTCTGCACTCCACACTAGTAAGGTCAAGTTTGAAAATATGAATTTAAAAGTCACCACATATAGAAGGTATTTAAACCAGAGACTGCATAAAATCACCAATAAAAAATCTGTGCAGTAGAAAAAAATGAGAACCAAGAACTGCTCCTGGGAAATTCCTACCTGGTTAAAGAAAGAGGATATCAGTATGAGCGACATATTCAGACAGATGAAGCATTCAGTAAACAAAATATATCAAATTTCTCTGGTCTGGAGATATACTTTTTATTCTTTAAATTTGTGTTCTTTATTCATTTTTATTCTTATTTATTTAACACTTTCTTCCTGAACTACAATTAACAGTGGTTTTCACAACACGTTTTGCAGAGAAAAGGAAAAATGCTTTGATTCCAGTAAGTAAACATCATTTTTCTAAATTATTGTTATAGTTTAGCCACAAAAGCATCTTTCTTTATGTAAATACGCTAAATTCATAGACAAGAATAGGCAGTTCTATGATTTTCTAGAGCCACCTGTGAATATTCATTATCAAACCACTACTTTACCTACAACTGTATTCACTCTCCCATTCCCAAAAAACAACATAATTCCTTCTGTGGAATTTTAATTATACCATCTTGTTTTTATAGTTTGGTATTATGACCTGTTTGTGCACTTCACTGTGATCAGAAAAACATTATCAAAGAAATTTTTTTTTCACTTTTCTTCTCATACATAGAGATTTCATCGACTCCATGATTGATGAATAATGTCTGCTCATCAGCAATGTTCGCTTAAGTCAGTAACAGATTCTAGCTTGCTTCCTAAGATCAGGAAAATTTATGGAGACTGGAAAGGCCTTAGGATTTGGCTGCAGAAAACTAAGGTCTTCTGCAGATGACATTTCATCTTACAGCTGGAAAAGAAAAAATAAAGTCCTCCAATGATTAATTCATAGTGAAGAATCTATTCTTGTCCTCCCTTTTCAGATTTATGTTTGGAGATTGAATGAAAATTATCCTGACTTGAGTTCCCATCACATATCTACCCCTACAAATTAAACAATTAACATTATCTGAAGGCTTGTGAGTATCTCAACGCTAAAACAAGCATAACCTGTTACTTTGCCAGCTTCTCTCTTCTGCTGAATGCCTAACACCAGACCTGAAAGCAGCCACTCAGTAGCTAAGCATTATGTGTAAAGACTCATGATGAAAACTTGAAAATAGTCATTGTCCATCAGTTGGAAAGTGACTGACTAAATTTGATATAAATTTGAGTATCATGCAGTCGTTAAAATTATTTAGATCCCCTAGCATGCAGATTATGGTCTCTAAATACCATTTCCCATTAAAAAAAACAAACCAGGGTTTCTAATTCCAAGTCTGGAGCAGGAAATGGACAAGATAAATCTTTAACATTTGTATGAGAAAATAAAAAAGCACTCAAACACCGATAGGATTGAGAAAACACAGAAGCTAGCTTGAAGGATCTCCCACTGGCCAGAGAAGGCACAATTTTAGCATAAGAATGACTGCAATGGATTTAAACCTATCAAATATATTTCTATGAGTTGATAGCTACATTTTTTTTAAAAAACTCATTGGTCATCCTCAGAGGATGATGGGTCACTAACTCCTTGTTTTGAAAAACGTGAAATAAAAGAGAAGAATCAAGCATTTATCCAGCCTTTCCTTCTAAGCTCTACCTCAAGACAATCCAATAGTTGTTGAATGGAAGTATCTTTTTACAGAAGCATTTGAGCTGCTAAAAGAAATTAATGATAAAATTAGAATAACATCATTTTGCAACTCCTGATGAACTAATGGGTCTAGACAACCATCATCAACAGGCTGTTAAAAATCACAAAAAGAGAGGCAATCAGACATCATACACCCCCTAATGGAAATATACAATCCCACCGACTAAATAATTTTGGAAAAAAAAAATATATATATATATGAATCAGACCAAGCTTCTAGAACCATCAATTTACAAAAAAAAAAAAAAAAAAAAAAATGGATTATTTAGAATATGTTATCCCAGCATGGTTGTTCATATCTATAATCATAGCTACTCAGGAGGCTGAGGCAGGAGAATCACCTGAGGCCAGGAGTTCAAGACCAACCTGAGCAATGTAGCAAGACCCCTTCTCTTAAAAAAATGTTTTTAGGCAGTGGCTCACACTTGTAATCCCAGCACTTCGGGAGGCCAAAGCAGGTGGATCATGAAGTCAGGAGGTCGAGACCAGCCTGACCAATATGGTGAAACCCCATCTCTACTAAAAACACAAAAATTAGCTGGGTGTGGTGGTGTGTGCCTATAATCCCAGCTACTTAGGCAGCTGAGGCAGGAGAATCACTTGAACCTGGGAGGCAGAGGTTGCAGTGAGCCAAGATCATGCCACTGCACTCCAGCCTGGGCAACAGAGCGAGACTCCATCTCAAAAACAGAACACACCAACTGACACTATAAGAATGTAATCCACAAATCTACACTAGGAAATTATATGGCAGTGCTACTCATAGTGTGATCCATTGACCAATGCAGTCCACAAACTGCTTATTACTGGCCCACCATGAGGTAAGTATAGAAACTGAGATTAATAAGCACACAAATTACAAGCATTTGCAAATATGGACAGCAATGTAACATTGTAATCTGATATTCAAGACGTTGGTCAGCGCACTCATCTCACTGAACAGAGTATGAGCCTGTTTAGGCCACCCCAACTCATGTCTAACTCCTGAGATGAGTCAGACGTGCTGTGAAATATTTATTAATTTAAAGTAATAGGACCATGTTACCATGTATATTAGTTTAAGTGTAATTTGTCAACTGTAACCCAAAATTATATAAAATCTGGACTCTATTTTTTCATCAAAAGATAATTTAGAGTCATAAAACATAACAGTTATTGCCAGGGTATAGGGATGAGGGTGGGACTAGGGAGTGATAACTTATGGGTGCTATGAGGAAGCTTCTGTGCATGGTAGATACGGCCATTATGTTGATTGTGGGGATAATCTCACAAGAGAGTACGTATGACAAACTCATCAAAATGTATTCTTTCAATATGTGCAGTTTATTGTACATAAAATATAGTCAAGAAACTTAAAACAAAAATAAAAATGAGAAAGTTTTTATGTGCTTAGGACATAGAAATCAGTAAAGAATCTCATTCCCACATTAACAGAAAAAACTGAATAATCTATTAAAAGTATAGATTTTCATGAACCCATCATAAAGCTTTGGTCACCTTGCAACCAAGTGAACCATTTTCCATGAGTGACAGTCCTTCCAAGGAGATATTAGATATACGGACTGTTCACATTTGGCAGAGCCTGGGAGGATGAGGTGGTCACCATATATGCCTGTAAGAAAAACTCAGATAAATTTTAATGAATTCTTAAAGCCTAAGTGTGGGCTAGCATGTCAGTGTGGAGTAGCTGGGGACTCCAACATAAGGGGAGTCTGCAGTTGCTCACAAGCTCTTCTCCAAAGGCCTCCACTAGCCTCTCATGAGAAAGACAGGGGATTGGGCAGTAGTTTGAGATAAGGCTACTGTGGTGACACAGGTATACAAGCATCAGGAGGTGATCAATGGAAGCAAAAAAACCTACACAAAACCTCACTTTCGTTCCCATACCCTTTCCTCCTATGAATCAAAAACTTTAAGCCACAGGAAGGACAGTATGTCTTTTCATCCATGAGGGCACAGACAAAGATGCAGGCTAACCTGGGCAGCACTGTGGGTTTCTTCCCAAGGGGTGTCCACCCAGACAATTTCACGAGAGCCACTTGGCTTCTAGACAGCAAAGTGTGTGACCCAGGTCAGGTCACAAAGGCACATTGCCAGGGCTCCTCTCTGAGCAGTAGAGAACTGGGCATTTCCCAGTTGAGTAGTGGAGCTTGGGCTTCCTAGGACTCACTCACCCCGAGGCCGAGAAAACCCACGGCCTCCCCCAGCCCTCACCAGTAAATCTTCCAAATGTGATTTCCCAGAGCATCTCATTCCCATTACTTCAGAACTAGCACAGAACTGTTCTGATGACTCAGTGAGTTCCAGGGATACAACCCAGACAGAGCGAAGATCAACGTTACTAAGGCAGCTACAGAATTCCTTGATAGGCCAGGCAGTCTTCAGCAGCTGCACAGCAAGAGGCTGACATGAGCCCACGAAGGCCAAGCATGGAGGGGTCACCCCAGTCAGCAGCAGCTCACAGAGTTGAGTCCCAGATCCAAGCTGTTGCAGAGTGAGGATGATCACGTGCAGCATGCCATCACCTCAGGCCTCTACTGAGCCCTCCCACGTTTGCATTTCCTTGCCCCGGCCCCTCTCTCTCAAGGCCATGAGCTGGGCCGTGTGACCCAGGATGGCCTGGTACTGAGTTGGCCCCAGTCCAAGCCGTCTTGAGAGCAGGCCCTGCACCTGTGGGTCTTAAGACCCCACTGCCAGTCTTAGAGAGCAGGTGAAACTCTGGTTTTTGTGACGGCCCAGGTGAGATGGATGCTGGCAGGATCTTGTGGTCAACCTGAACAGTAATCTCAGTTATTGGGCCCCAACCGTGCTGTGGGTGTAGGCAGCCAGCGTCACCTGGGAAGACAGCTTACCAGCCATGACCTATGACCTCACCTTGGCTGTCATCTTGTGAGAAGGAGTGGTGGATTTGAAAGGAACTGGGTGGAGAACTGTGAGTGGCCACTGACCTCCCAAGCACGTTGGGTTTGTCTTACAGGCACTTCCTTCTCAGCCATCACCTGCTTCTGGGAAGTGAGATGCTCCCCCTCTGTTACATGTGAGGAAGATATGTCCTTTCCATTTTTGTCCTGACTAGAAGTCTGTCTGTCCTGACCCCGCATTCTGTCCTCAGCTGTGAACTGTCCATGGAGAGGCGGGACTGGGGTCACACTGCTGTCCTCCAGGGTGTCTTCTGGTTTCTTTGCATTCATAGACAGTACTGCAGTTTAATACTCGAAAGTTCACCGGGCACGGTGGCTCACACCTATAATCCGAGCACTTTGGGAGGCGGAGGTGGGAGGATCACTTGAGATCAGGAGTTCAAGACCAACCTGACCAACATGGTGAAACCCCGTCTCTACTAAAAATACAAAAAAAAAAAAAAAAATAGCCAGACATGGTGGCACGAGCCTGTAATCCCAGGAGGCTGAGGCAGGAGAATTGCTTGAACCCAGGAGACAGAGGTTGCAGTGAGCTGAGATTGCACAGAGATCTGGGTGACAGAGCAAGACTCCATCTAAAAAAAAAAAAAGTCCCACTGGGCATGGTGGTATACACCTGTTATCCCATTTACCCAGGAGGCAGAGGCAAGGGGATCACTTGAGCCCAGGAGTTTGAGGCTGCAGTGAGTTGTGACTACTCTACTGCACTCCAGTCCGGGCAACAGAGCAAGACCCTGTCTGAAAAAAAAAAAAAAAAAAAAAAATGCTAGAAAGTTCCCAGCACATTGAAGCCTTCCTAGCTCTTGGTACCAGAGTTAACTCCTAAAAGGACACGGGGACAGGAAGGACTGTGGCTCTCCCCTGAAGAAGTCCAGCATGAGGTTTAGCCCAGACCCCCAACCCCTCCACCCTGTGGCCCTTCCTAAGTCAGGACAACAGAATGGAGGTGATCTGTGGCTTAAGGGAGAGAAGGAGACGTCGCCTGGCAGTGCCTGGTCCCCCAGCTGCTGACCACCACCCTGCTGGTTACGGGGCCCCCACCTGGATGGGGGAAAGAAACAAAGCCGGCTAGAATCTAAAAGGACTTGTGCTTCTTGACTTTTCTTATGGTCAGGGTGGCCTGAGCACAGCTTAGTCACTGCACCCTAAATCTCTTTGCCACAACCCCCGGGGCCTCAGTCCCCTTGTCCCCTTCCCCCTGCTTCCTAAGGTGTGTTGGGAGCTGACCTTCCCTCAGAAGATCAGCCACAGCAGCATGGACTAATGTCTCTCCTTTCCCAGTCCCTGGTGACTACTTGTCTGTGTTGCCTTCCAGGACAGCTGTGAACACTCAGTCGGGGGTATGCACCCCAGGAAGGGGGCTGGTGATGAGTGAGCCCCCCTGGTCTTCCCCTTGTGCCCACTGCTCAGAGTGGGAAAAAGGGAGAAGGGGGCCCACAGAGATGTTCCTACTTAGCAGGACGTCAAGTCTGCTTTGGCTCACAGGCCATGTGCCCTGGGGTTGCACAGAGGCTGGGATGGCCACGAGAGACCAAGCAGGGGCTGGGGCCCTTAGCTCTGGTTACGCTACCCCACCCCTGTCCCAGGTGGGGCTCCCCTGAGCGGGAGGCTACTCTGCTTGTTAGTGGGGCCCTATGCCCCACAAGGTCACCCCATGTGCCCACGCCCCTGCAGGAGCGCTGGTGCTGCTGTCGCTGGATTGCCTGACCTCACTCTTCCACCACATCCACAAGTCCACCCTGACCACAGTCATCTTCATGGCAGTGGCCCTGCTGTTTGACACCAAGATCTGCAGGACACTCTGGCGCGTTGAGTATGATGTCCTCATGCCTACAGTGTAGAGCGCTGTGACGCGGTGTCTGTAAACACTGAGGTCGTCCTTTATGTACATCATCTTCCTGCAGCCGGGGCTGAACTGCGTGGCTGGAACTGAGAAATTAGGGTGATCCCGGAACTGAGGAGGGGACGGCTTGGAGATGGCTCCAAGATGGCCCCACTGCTCCGTGGGCCAGGGCCGCCAGGAAGAGCTTGAGCTTCTCGTCCTGACACACGGGGTCCTGAGCGGACCATAGCATGGGGTGGTCCCCCTTCTGATTTCCTTAGCCCTATCGCCGCCCTCCCTGCCACCCGCCTCCAGCCGCTGCTCTCCAGGTCCAGCTTGGGGAGGGACAGGAGCCGAAATATCTTTCTTAAATGTACACAATATAAACATTTTGTCATATACACAAAAGCTGATGATTAATTTACAGGAGATATGCACTGCACAAAATGTTAAAGAAAGTTCTTTAAGCAAAAGAAATATGATATCACATAAAAACTTGTATTTACATAATAAATAAATAGCACTGGTAATAATAAAAGTTAAGTTACTCATAAAAGCTATTTTTCTGGCCGGGTGAGGTGGCTCATGCCTGTAATCTCAGCAGTTGGGGAGTCCAAGGCGGGTGGATCACCTGCGGTCAGGAGTTCGAGACCAGCCTGGCGAACATGGTGAAACCCTGTCTCTACTAAAAATACAAAAAAAATAGCTGTGTGTGGTGGCACACACCTGTAATCCCAGCTACTCGGGAAGCTGGGGTAGGAGAATTGCTTGAACTCGGGAGGCAGAGCTTGCAGTGAGCCAAGATCATGTCATTGCACTCCAGCCTAGGCAACAAGAATGAGACTCTGTCTCAAAAAAACAAAAAACAAAACAAAAAAAAAGCTATTTTTCCTTATTTTTAATTTCTTTAAAAGCTAATTACCTGCCTAAAGCAAAAATAGTAACAATTTATTGTGGGACTTATACATAAAAGAACTTGCATGGCAAAAATAACTCAAAGTATGGAAGGGAGAAACTGAAAATATACTGCTGAAAGGTTCTTACATTATTCAAAAAGTAGTGTAATATAATTTGAGCTGGATTATAATAATTTAAAGGTGTATATTATAAAGTCTAAGAAAATCTAGGCTTTTAATTTTCAATTTTGTAAAATTGAAAACCAATTTTGCAAGAATTTAAAAGATGTTTGATAATACTGTCTCCACCAATAGTGTAGACAAAAAGAAATCACAGAAAGTGCTCAATTATCCCCAGTGAAGGCAGAAAAGATAGATTTAGTATGGTTAAAGCCAACCATATCAATAATTATATTAAATGTAAATGCTTAAATATCTCAATTAAAAGGCAGAGATTTTCAGATAGGATAAAAGATCATGTAAATCAAGCTATAACTTTAAGGATAAAGTGTTGGAACTGGCTACTGATAATGGATTGAAGATGAATTTTGAAAATACAGCTTGACTTGCTACATTTTGGATAAAAGCTCAAAATGAGTGTCCCAGGTTTGCTGAAATTGCTTTAGAATCTCCTCTTCCATTCCCATCAACATAATTCTGCTTTCTCTATGCATCATTCAAACAAAGTAGGAAGGAGTCCACATGCACATTTTTCTACACAGGTAATATTTTCATCAATTCAACCTAGCTTATCCACACTGACAAACAAGAAGCAAGTTCTTTGCTATGTAAAAACATTTAATAATAACATATATCATGTTTCTATATTTCCGAAGTATGTATATGTGTTTAACATAAGAAGTCACTATTTTATTCATTAATTTTGCTTGATTACAAATGTGGAAGGACAAAAGTTGTGTTATTTGAATTTTCTGTTAACACCTATATACACACTTTTAATGAGTGATGTACACAATTTATGTAACTATTTTCTTTTTAGCCTATGTTACATTTATTTGAAATGTAATTTTATGTCTGTTGAATTTAACATTAAGAAATCAGGAGTGATATTGCCTACGTCTTTTTATTCAAATTTTCAAGTAATTAATTCTTAAGTATTACCCTGGTATTGGTATGTGATTGATTAAATTTTTAAAAAGACTGGTCCTTGATATACATATGAGAAATAGTTCCATAAAACAAATAATTCAGTTTCTCCAAAAAAAAAAAAGCAAAGAAAAACAAAAAGAGATTTTGTTTTAGTAGAGAAAGCCTATAAATGGAAAAGGACTTAAAATATAGCAAATTGAAATACATGATGCTTATCTGGAACCTGATTTAAACCAAAAATACTAAAATAAAATTATGAGACAATCAAGGAAATGAGAACACTAGCTATTTGATGACATTAAAGAACTTTTGTTAAGCTGTTAAGTGTGATAATGGTATTATAAATATATTTTAGAAAGAGTCCCTATACTTTAGAGATAGATGCCAAAATTTATGTGAAATGATATACTGTCTTCGATTGGCTTCAAAATAATCACTGGGAGGGGGGAAGAAAAGTAACGAGTGCAGACGAAGGAAAATTGACCATGAGTAATCATTGTTGAAAGCTGAATGATGGATACACAGAGATTTATTATACTGTTCTGTATGTTTGAAGTTTTTCTCAATAAAAAGTTTACAGAAATTAGATGTATACCAGTTGGCTGGGAGACATTCCATGTGGTACTGCAGTGGATAATGAGCAAACAGGAGGAATGTGCAGGCAATACACACACACCAGGCCTTCCAGAATGGTGTCTACTAGAGACTCTTGTAGAGAGACAGAATAGCAGGAGGGAGGCAAGAGCACTCTGGGACAGCACCCAGGACTCTGAGAGAGGAGGCCCTGCCCTTGGGCCTTAGAGATGTGAAACTGAGGGAAGGCTGACATTTCCTCATCCCTAGAAAAGCATAAAGGGATCCTGGGCTTCAGCCAGGTCCTTCCATTTCAGCAGCTGTGTTAGGAGAGTAACGACCCCACCCTTGATATTTTTAAAAAAATAAATATAAAAATAATTTTTAAAAAGATGAATTGACTAACCATTTTTCATTATAGAAAAGGCAGAGACACTTTGCCATTGGTAGTAAAGTATGATTAAGTGTCAAGCATTAGAGGCAGAGAGGCCTGAATTTGGGTCTGCCACTAACTGTGTTAAATTGAGCAAGTTATTTTTACCTTTTACCTCTTTTCCCGATTTGTGAACTGTATATAGTTTGGAGAATTGTGAAGATAAGATGATATGATGTGTGTAAAGTCTTTAGCACATATTAAATGCTCAGAAGAAAATACCCAGTAAAAAGTACTAGATAATGCTGTTATCATTAGCAATTACAGGAGCATGAGTTCATTAAAAAAGCAGAACTGGAATTGACTGGATGGCATAAGTGCTGTTGTTAGGAAGAATATTAATATCATATATTCAATTGAAAAATATTGCTCTGTGGTCAGCTCCGTGTGTAAAACAACACACTTTGGTTCTCTCACAGCTCCCTGACTCATCTCTGGCTTAGCATGTGTGAGTGAGACAACGCACACCGCACCTCCACCAGGGAACAGACCTTTTCTCCATGACGTTTATCAGAGCAAAACTAGATGAGATAAAGTGATCTGGTTTTCTGGAAAAGTGAACAGAATATATTTCATAGATAAATAGCAACTTTTTGTTTTCTTATTAAAATCAAAGTATTCATTTTTGAAGTTTGATGAAATGTCCAAGTATATACCCCTTAACATATTCTTCCACATCCAAAGAAAAAGTGAAAGAGCAATCCCCTAAATCTTTCGATCACTTAATTTCACAGACTGAAATGTTTCTGAACACCTTCATTTTGAAGTGAGCAATCACTAATGGGCTGGATCAGAGGGACAAGAAACAGTTCAATCATCTCTAGAGATTGTCATAATAATAATAACTAGACGTTCATCATTGTAGAAGGACACCCTCTTTCCAATAGAATGATCTCTGCATTTTTCATATGACTATTTTATAATTGTTATCATGCTGGACTGTTACAGTTTATTATATAATAATAATATAACCAGAAATTGAAAGGAAAGAGGGAAATGCACACATACACACACGAGACTGTGAACAGCTTTATTGCCTGATTCTTTTTGCCACCTCCAAAACATTAATAATTTTTTAGACTTAATGCTGGTCTCTAGAAAATGTTCTTAAGCATTTGACAGATGCTAGTGCATTTTTTGCTAACAAGGGCAGATAATAAAATGAAAGAATAAGTAGCCAGTTAATTTACCAAAAAACCTCAGAAATATTAATTCCTAGAAGGTGTTGGGAGTTGCAAAATTTCATGTACATCAAACAGACTCACTTTCTCCTAGTACAAACCTTTCCAGTCGACTGGAATTACGTAAGTGAATATTATTCACTTATAATATGTGCTCTCTTGGCCTGGCCTAGTTGAAAATCTTTAACCATTGAGCTTATTTATGCAGGGACAATTCTACCTGAACACTGGGTAGGATACTCTTCTTTTCTCCACACCTGACCCTCTTGTGGTCACAGGCAGGTACATATGGAAATGGTACTGGCAGCAGGTAGAAACCTTCCCCACATACCCTATCTTCTCTCTTCTTCCCCCACCTACTCCAGCCATCTTGGGGTGGGCAGAGAAAGTGCAACCCAGGTGGACGGAGAGTGAAGTTAGACTGGCTGGTAGGTGCATCCCCGTGGGATTTCCTGACTCATGATAAAACAGTGGCACACACAGGAACACACCCAGCCCTGCAAATATATTGCAGTACCTTTGTTTTAGTCCAACTTTGGATGGAGTCTTCTGCTCTCAACTTTATGCCAGTGTTGTAAATTTAATTTACAACCTCAGAAAATGAAAATCAATCATTAAATGTGAAACCTCACTTGACTAAACTCTCCCAGTCTACTTAGCTTAATGGGCAACATATTTTCATGAGAAACAGCAGACAATCTATTAAAGTGACCATAGAGATTTAAAGGGCATTAAAGGGCATTAAAACAGCAGTGCTGCATCTGATTTGTTGTTGGTGGTGGTGGTGGTGTTGTTTTTGAGACAGAGTCTTGCTCTGTCACCCAGGCTGGAGTGTGGAGGCGCGATCTTGGCTCGCCGCAAGCTCTGCCTCCCAGGTTCACATCCTTCTCCTGCCTCAGCCTCCTGAGTAGCTGGGACTACAGGCACCCGCCACCATGCCCAGCAAATTTTTTGTTTTTCAGTAGAGACGGGGTTTCACTGTGTTAGCCAGAATGGTCTTGATCTGCAGACCTCATGATCCACCCGCCTCGGCCTCACAAAGTGCTGGGATTACAGGTGTGAGCCACCACACCCAGCCTGCATTTGATTTTTTTTAACTTTCCAATTGGAATTTGTTTTTCACTGGAAAGGGAAGAAATTCTCTTTTCTTTTATTTCTTCTTTCTTTTTTTTTTAATTTTTCTTGTATTTTTATTGTTTGTTTCTATAAAACAAATAGCTTTTTAGCATGCAGGACTCAAAATTTATGAAAACTTAAAAGACCTACCAACAGTCTGGTCTACTACTGATAAGTGGAAAGGAACCAAGGAGACCTAGCGTGCTTGGCATCACATTCTGGCCCACCACCTTCAGATACAGGTTGGTTATGGTCCTCTCCGTATCTGAATTTGTTTCCTTTTTTTAAAATGTATTTCTTTGTTTTATTTTAGATTCAAGGGATACACAGGCAGGTTTGTTACATGGATATATTGCATAATGCTGAGGTTTGGGGTTCTATTAAACTCATCACCCAAATTGTGAACATAGTACCCAATAGGTGGTTTCTCAATTCCTACCTCCCTTTCTTCCCCCTTTTGGAGACCCCAGTGTCCATTGTTCCCATCTTTATGTCCATGTGCACCCAATGGTTAGCTCCTACTTACAAACGAGAACATGCAATATTTGGTTCTTTGTGTCCATGTTAATTCACTTAGGATAACGGCCTCCAGTTGCATCCATGTTGCTCCTAAGGACATAATATCATTCTTTTTTATGGCTGTATAGTATTCTGTGGTGCATATGTACCACCTTTTCTTATCCAATCCACCATTGATGGACACCCAGGTTGGTTCCATGTATTTGCTATTGTGATTAGTGTTGTGTCAGTATCTGAATTTCTAATACAAGCAGAGAGCACTTTGTGCAAGTCAGTGAACAGCATTTCTCTTTTGGATGCTCCAGTCATCATCCAAAGTCACAGTGCAACTCTGGACAAAGTCACAACATCTCTGAGCTGTTGTTTCCTCACCTGTAAAACAGTGGAAAGAGTCCCTACAAGAGGCATTGTAGGGAAGATTAAACAAAACACCATAATAAAAAGCATGAGCACAGTTCCTGGCATTCTGCAGAAACTCCATACATAGTTATTAATGACTCCTCCTTGTCATGAATAGGAGGGATGAGAACAAACACCTTGCTTTGTTCCAGTCTTAACCATGATGTCAGTTGCAGGTTTTTCTTAGTTAGGTAGATTCTTCTTTGACAATGTGGGAGCTAATATCTCACTATCATACAAGACTGTTGTAAGATCCAAACAAAACAATGTGTGCGAGAACTATATAAGCTATTGATTATTCTATGTCAGCTATTGGCATTCATTGAATCACAAAAAAACAAAGGAACAAAACAAAAAAGAAAAGTACAGCACAGTCTGTGAAAAAGGATTGCCAAAATGACACATTTCAAAGATACACGTTGAGAATACAGTTATTGTTTTTACTAATTAATAAAGTGGACATATTTCCTCCATTTGTGATGATACTATCCTTTTCGAAATTGATGATCCATCCAAAGCCAAATGCTTTTACATAAACTAAGTATACTTTTGTTTATCAAAGACTGTTGTCATTCTTAAAATTCACTTTTTATCAATCCCCCTCTAAAGGATAAACTTTTAGGCAAGCTCAGAGTTCATTGGTTTTGGGATATCCATTACCCTTTCTCTTTATCAGACAGTTGATGATACATTAGCCTCTGAGTGTGGTCTTCTCAGAAAGAAATGGTGCCATAGTCCTGGACCTGGACTTTAAAACTAGCAGTGCTCTCTCTCTTTATGTCTCTTTCTTAAGGTTGCATTTTGTCTCATCAGAGCAACATTCAAACTTACCCACACATACGAATTTGGTGTTTTCTACTTTCTTACTGCCCTGGTGAAATTTTAATTTTCAATCTATGTATTTTTTCCCTTCTTACATAGTTGGAAAGAAAAAGCTCTTCTTCCCTTAGAAGAAGGGTAGAAAATCTCTTTGATGTTCAAATTTTCATTTGTGATTCAGAAACCTCCCTGCCCCCAAGAGTAATTGTAAATTCAAAGAGAAACTTGTTTGATAGGGTTTTGCTCGTGCACGCGCCCGTGTGTGTCTGTGTGTGTGTGTGTCTGTGTGTGTGTGTGTGTCGAGAAACGTTTTTTAAATGATCAAACATGTATATAAAACCACTATAATTAGCTGATTCAACACCACACCGTCCAAATGGTGCTTGCTTTGAATTTTCAACCTTCATAAGGCCTTGTCTTCATGGCTTTATACAATTACCCATTTTCACTCAAATAGGCTGCCTTGATAACTATTTCTGTGTAATCCATGAAATTAGTTGTGCCATTACTATGGTTATTAACAATAAAGCGTGCTAATTGGTGGTTGCAATTCAGAAATTTGTAGCTGGCTTAAACCAGGCACTGAAGGATGGAAGAGCCACAGTCCTGATGTAACCAGGACAAAATGTGACGAGGCAGTGAAGGAAGGTGAGTGGAGTTATGTCTTAACTGGAGCAGATGCTTCTGCTGTACTTGCCAAGGGAGCTGTGTCCTGCCTGGGAGGGAGCCAGGTTCAGTCTGTCCAAAAGCCCTCCTACTGCCATGGCAGACCCCCAAAAGCAAGCCCAGAGTTGCACTAGAGGTGACAACACAGGAGACTGAAAGAGGCTCAGTGGACACATCAGATAGGCTGATGAAAGCTACAGTTCTGAACGGAATCAGGACAGACCTGGAGCCCCACCAGGAACTGGAACTCAAGAGGGACTCACAGTTGATAACAGAACCAGCCTCCAGTGCATTAGCACGTGGGGGCCCCATACTGACCAGCTCCACATTTGTTGAGTGGGATTTAGTCTATTTTCTGGAGTAATAATTAGAAAGCCCCAAATTGCTTTCAGGTGTTGACCAAAATAAGCATTTGGGCCATCTGTCAACTGAGTCAGCATTTTACAGAGCAAAACACCCTTTAGAAGGGTTTCCAAACTCAGACCGAGTTCTCTTGGGAGGTTTCGTAAGTTTCACAGGCATTCACACTAAAAGTTTCCTCCACGTTCCTAACGGTAGCAACCGTGGTGTCATCTGGGCCTATTTCATCCTCAGCCAAGAGTCAGATAGGAAATTATAGGAAATCATCTTTCTCTTAAGTGCCTCAAAAAAGGACTATTCAGGGGACCTGCAATGGGCTGAACGTTTGCGCCCACCCCCAAATTCATATGCTGAAACCCTAACCCCCAAGGTGATAGTACTAGAAGGTGGGGCCGTTGAGTGGGGATTAGATCACAACAGTACAGCCATCACGATGGGTTAGTGCCCTTACAAAAGGGACACCAGGGAGCTCTCTCACTTTTGCCATCATGTGAGGATACAACAAGAAGACAGCAATCTGCATCCTGGAAGACAGAGAGCCCTCCCCAGAACCTGACCATGCCAGCGGCACCCTGATCTCAGACTTCCAGCTTCCAGAACTGAGAGAAATAAATATTTGTTGTTTGTAAGTCACCCAGTCTATGGCACTCTATTTTTGGCAGCCTGACTCAGATGAGACATAGGCAGTTCTAGAGTGGAGACAAGGCACCATCTCCAGGAGCAGCACAGCACACTGCCAAGCCAAGCTCTGGAATGGCCCCATGGCCAATGGATATGGCTGCCTCTGCAGCCTCCCAGATGGTGGCAAGAAGAAGACAGGCAGGCTGAGGTCACTACAATTAGGTGGAGGCAAGGGAGGTCAAAACAGGAACCCATGTGAGTCCATGAATGGCTCTACGGCAGCCAGGAGGACAGTTTGTAGGGAAGTGCCATCAGGTTCTATCCAGACCTAAACGTCCATCAACCTAGAATAAGCCTAAGGAGACTTAGCAAAACTGAGTGGAGCTGGGAAAGAGATAAATATATCAGGGGATAGGATCAGAATCCAAATGTGAGTGTCCATAGAGATTGTCAAAATTGCACACAATGAAGTCTAAACTGTGGATAAACACACAGCTCTTCACTTGCATGTAAAAGTCAGGGCTCAATCCTAGGAAGAGAATTGGAGGAAGAATGGGATTTCTTACAAAGAGGGTGCACTAAAAAGACTTAGGTTCTGAAGTGAGCTGAAAACCTCATCATGCCATTTCCTACTTAAAAGGGCTTGGCAACAGTGAAAGGCAAAACCCTGGCCTCGATTCACAGGCCCGCTCAAGACCAGGCAGTCTCTGGCCTCCTCATAACCTCCTCTGGCCTCGTTCTCTCATCCAGTCCCTCCTATCCAGGACATTCGCCATTGACTGGCACATCACACCCTTCTTTGCCTCTGGATTTTGGATGTGCTGTTCCCTCTCTAGGTGCACTTGCCACGCCCCCTTCCCACTCCTGCTCTACCTGGTGAGCACCTGTGCAGCCTGTAGGGCTCGACTTCAATGCTTCTTCCTCAGGGGCTTCTCCCCACAACAGAACTAGATATGAGCCCATAGCCTATGTATTAATATAATCCCATTACTGCCTGGCCACACCTTTCTTAACACAGTGGTTCCTTCATCCAAGTGGATCTTCCCTGCCACACCGTGAACTCTGTGCAGGTAAGGGCCACATCTGTCTTGCCCACCGTGCTATCCCTAGTGCCCAGCACTTCACAGGACCCAATTAATAGTGAATAGAAATGAACACTGATGGTTAGTGTGACATAGCTGCCAAAGAAATCAAAATGGTCTTGAGATGCATTAATAGAAGCATATATTATATGACAAAAGAGGTGACAGACATTTCCTTTGTGTGCCAGTCAGATCACATAGCAGGGCTCATGTTGAGTGCTACACCAAGATGATGGCTAAGGTAGGAAAGAACTAAAACCATGCCCCCCATTCCCAGGAACCCAGTTAAAGGAACTGAGCACACTTGGGCTGGAAACAAGACAGGGAAAGTATGACTGTGGGTGCAAGTTATCTGCAGAGCTCTTCTGTGACAAGGGAGATGTCTGATATGCAGAGAGAAGGTGGTAGCATGGCACCTGCTCAGGTGCCCTGTCACTGAAAACATTCAACCTGACTTTTTCCAGCCATTTGACAAGGGTCCCAGTGTTGGTTGGACCATAAGACCTTTTCTTTGTCTTCCGACCCATGCATCTCTATGCTGTTGCTCTCGGCCTCATTGGCTGGATGATAATATGGGACCTAATTCCTCTGCAACATTCTCTGAGCTTATGCACCTGGTAGGTGCATATCTATAATCTACTAAGCTAAAATAGCAACTGGCCACTCAAAATCATTCTCACACTTAAAGGAACATTTTTTTTTAAATGGCCCATTCGTATCTGGTTTCTGGGAGTTGATATCTCCGAAAGAAAATGAACAATTAAAATCCAAATTACTAATCAAAAAATGTATCCATGCACATGGCATGATGTTGCAGGAAAATGGCTCTATTCTGTTACCTTTTGGCCTATGAGGGTTTGGACTCATGGCACTATCCTCAGGACCCTGTTCAGGCACAGCTTCCAGGGCTTAGAAGTCAGAGGACTGAAAGCAGAAGCCGAAGAACACACCCGTTTTCAAATCCTCTGAAATCTCTCTATGGTTTCTCTCGCCGGTTTTGTGTAAAAGGTTGGGAGTGTTAAAAATCACATTTGAATTTTAGAATCACATTCCCTACCAGAAATCCAACCTATTTCTCTCCTCCAAACATCAGCCTGCATCGAAAGCCTGGCAATTTGCTGGCCAGACTCCCTATTAGCTTTGCCTTGCAGCCTGCGTGCGAGGCCACCCTTCCTAAAAGTCCACACACCTGACCCTGGATATTTTCTTGCTGTCTCCTCTCTCTCCCTGAAGTGTTAAAAGGGTACCCTCTACTCTAAGATCCATTTCTCTCTCCTCCCACCAAGTACTTTCCTCCCCATTTGTAACAGCCCCTAATATGCACCTCCATTCGATTTTCCTTACCCAGCTTGAAATCCTCTCATTCTAATTACCGTTTCAGTTTTCTTATATTTCTCCCTCGAGATGTCTCAATTAGTGTACTTTTTCATGCCGCCTGTCACCTCTGAGCTGCAAGGTGGGTCTAACTCCAACCGAAACCACGCAGAAAATAAATGAGGAGCCGTTCTGGGCGGCCGGGCCGAAGGTGGGGTTACTTCACAAACTAGCGCACCTTTAATTGATGATAAATGGACAGGAAAGTAGCCTTATTAATACAGCAGGCCTGATTTGGTTGGCATGCAGTGTCCTTTCATTACTCAAAGGTACAGAGGAAGCAGGCCACGTTCAGTCTTGGGTGAGGAACTTTCATTCAGAGAGAGAGAGAGAGAGAGAGAGAGACTGCACCACGGCTAATTAACATAGTTCTGGTCAAAGTCGGAAATTAACTCGCCTCTTTAAGACCACAGCTAAAAATGCCATTTGTCTTCTCTGTAATTACACTTACAGGTAATTATACTCATAGACTACAGCAAGTTAAATGAAGGTAGGGCTTTCTCTCCCTATCTCATAACTCTTTTCATTCCAACCCTGTCAAAAGACTAAACAAAAATAAAGGTGTCGGCCACTAAATATTTTTTCATTAATGAGCGTTTTGTTGTCTTAAGGCTTCTCTGGAAAGCTGCGGTTGTGTGGTGTTTATTCCTTTGCTCCCCTGGGATTCCAGAGTCCTTACCTGAAACTCTCACAGAATTTAGAAACACACAGAAGGCAAGTTGGACTTTAAAAAGCACTTTCCAACCACTAACATCAGCTTTGGTCTATCAAGGAAGGTGTAGGGACCGGGAAAATCACCTTCCCCTTTTCTCCTTGGCCCTTCAGTCTTCAGATCTATCACATCCTGTCTAATGCAAACCAGCCCACACTTCCTTCCCATCACCTTAACTCTCTTATTTGACTAGTATCTTTCTAAGGACCTTTGGGGGGCCAAATAACTAAGAACGTGCACACAGGGAAATGGCCCTTAACCCCATGCTGGCTGGTAATAAGTATGTGTCCCTTCTATCCCAAACACAAGCATGGGAGCCGGGGCTATGGCTAGCCAGTTCCCACTCTCCACATGCCACTGGGCAGAGGACAGGAGAGCTCCCTTAGAATTCAACTGTTGAGTCAGGAGTTCGAGACCAACCTGACCAATATGGTGAAACCCCATCTCTACTAAAAATCCAAAAAAATTATCCAGGCATGGTGGCAAGTGCCTGGAAATCCCAGCTACTTGGGAGGCTGAGGCAAGAGAATCACTAGAACCCAGGAAGCAGAGATTGCAGTGAGCCGAGATCGCGCCACTGCACTCCAGTCTGGGTGACAGCATGAGACTTCATCTCAAAAAAAAAAAAAAAAAAAAGGAAAAAGAAAAAGAAAAAAGAATTCAACTGTTGAATTCAGCGGGATCCTCAGGCAATCCAATAAGTTAGTCCCTCAAGAATTCAATAGGTATAGTCTCCAGTGATCAGTTTTCTGAAGAGCTCTGGAACACGCAAAGGCAGTGCATGGGGCTCTCACCAGTGTTTATTTCCTCCCCTGTTTCACCCACTGTTGCCTCTTCTTTGGGTCCACACTGTCAGGATTTCTTTCTCGTGCCCATCTCTACTCCCCAGTCCCACCCAGGTCCCTTTTGGCCTCTCTCATACCTTTGCAAATTCTGCCAACTGATAGTGAAGTTCACTCTGAAAGGACCCATGTGGGCTCGTCTGAATTCCCACATGCCGTGCTGTCTAGAGCTGCATTCTGGAGTTGCAGACTGGAGTTGGTACCCTTCTTGCTGGTCACAGCCAAGGGCTTCTTTCATGAAGCAGAGTGGTTGCAATAAAGAAATCTAGAATTAGGCTGGGCACAGTGGCTCATACCTGTAATCCCAGCACTTTGGGAGGCCCAGGTGGGTGGATCCTTTGAGGTTAGGAGTTCGAGACCAGCCTGGCCAACATGGTGATACCCCATCTCTACAAAAATACAAAAATTAGCCGGGTGTGATGGCGCATGCCTATAATCCCAGCTACTCAGGAGGCTGAAACAGGAGAATTGCTTGAACCCAGGAGGCAGAGGTTGCAGCGAACCAAGATTGAGCCATTGCACTCCAGCCTGAGCGACAGAGCAAAACTCCATCTCAAAAAAAAAAAAAGAAACGTAAAATTAAAAAATAAACATCTCTAGTCACACATTTTCCGGGTAATTACTTGTGCAGCTATCTCATGCAGCAATTTGGCAATATGTATTAAGATCAATAAAAATATTGACTGTGAAACTTTCATGAGGAAATAATCTCAAATTCAGAAAAATGTTCAATACAGCATAACAATTTTGCAAAATAGTAGTGGCAAAAAAGGAAATAACCTAAGTATTCAAAATGAGAGAATGTTCAAATTAATCAGTGGTACATTCACTTGATGGATTATTATGTGACCAATAAAAAGAATGGGTATGGAGATTGTGTCAAACCTAAACAATTGGTTATAAGTCTTTTAAAAATAAAAATATAAAGGCCAGGCGCAGTGGTTCATGCCTGTAATCCTAGCTTTTTTGGGAGGCTGAGGTGGGTGGATAATTTGAGGTCAGGAGTTCAAGACCAGCCTGGTCAACATGGTGAAACGTTGTCTCTACTAAAAATATAAAAATTAGCCAGCGGTAGTGGCACATGCCTGTAATCCCAGCTACTCAGGAGGCTGAGGCAGGAGAATAGCTTGAGCCTGGGAGGTAGAGGTTGCAGTGAGCCAAGATCGCGCCACTACACTCCAGCCTGGGCAACAGAGAGAGATCCTGTCTCAAAAAAACATAAATAAATAAAATAAAAATATAAATGAGAAAAAGGATCAACAGGATCACAAAAGTCACACCAAATGCTAATACTGACTGGGTTAAAGAAAGCGTATTTTGGTAAATATTTTTTTCTTTCCTTTGTTTTCCAAATTTTCTGCAATGAATTTGTGCTCCTCCCAATGGAAAAAAAGAATACATTAATCATATATAAAAAATAATAACTTGCAAGTGTGACTTTCATAAGCCTTTCCAATTAATCTAAACTGAGCAGCTTGGTTCATGGATCCATCCTGACCAGGTGTTGCTAATATGTTCCCTGTGCCTGCTCTGCTATGCACTAGCTGGATGACCTGTCAGAAGCTGAGCTCCAATTTCATCATGAAAAAGAAACAAATTCTTCTCACAGGTGAGTGCCATGATTTTTCATTGGTGTTCATGGTACTCTCTGATTCTCCTTCGGCCTCCTGACCCACCCCTTCCCAGTCAACTCCATGGAACTCTGTCCCTCTCATCTGTCCACCAGAAGTCAGGATCTGCTGGGATGCTGTCCTTTGCCTCCTCGGCTCTTCCCATGTCCAGGGCATCATCAACACGCTGCTCATGGATCATCTTCTACATCATCAACTGTGTTGCTGGCCTTCTGAACCTCAGACTTGAATTTCCAACAGCTGCCTGTCTTTCTGCCCTCAGCATCTTCAAAATCAAAGTTACAGTATTTTCCCTACCCAGGCCTGTTTCTGACCCCACATTCCCTGTCTAATGGCAGGACAACCATCCACTTCCTCATCCTCCATGGGAAGCCTGGGATGCCACTTGGTCCTGACCCTCATCAACCTTGACATTGCCTGACGGATCAGAGGTTGTCTGCCCCTCATCAATTCAGATATTCTCTCAACAGCCTCCAGAGAGAACCATCTAAAGCACAAATCAGTACAAACTGGGTGTGCCATTCCCTGCCCAATACCATTGGTTGCCTCCTCACCATGTGCAGGGGACTCCAAGGTCTGTGTCATGACTCTTCAAAAAGCTTCAGCCCCTTCCCAGCCTTCTCACCTCTCAGCCCTCCCCACACTCACTGGGACGGTCCTTGGGGACTCCGGAGGCTGAAGCCCTCAACCTGCTCAGCTCTCATCAGTCTGACCCACTTGAAGCCTCCACCAGCGACAAGGCCACCCTGGGTATTGGAGGCAATGCCGTAATGACCCTGATGACGTTTTCTCCCAACAAAACCCAACTATTCGTCTTGCACAGAGCTACAACTGGGCACAGAGCCCCCATCCCTCCTCAGCCTAGGACCCTTTCCCATAAACTCCCAGCCTTGCCCTTTAGGGAGTACCTGGTCCAGTGCAGAGTGGGTCTGTGCTTTCTCAATAATGACACAATTTCTGTGACCCTGGAGATGCATCACATTCCCCACTAGTGGAATCTTCTGAGTGTTGCTGATATGGTTTGGCTGTGTCTCCACCCAAATCTCATCTTGAATTGTAGCTCCCACGTTTTGTGGGAAGGACCCAGTGGGAGGTAATTGAATCACAGGGACAAGTCTTTCCCACGCTGCTCTTGGGATAGTGAGTAAGTCTCATGAGATATGATGGATTTACAAAGGGGAGTTCCCCTGCACAAGCTCTCTCTCTTGTCTGCTGCCATGTAAGACGTGCCTTTCGCCTTCCACCATGATTGAGAGGCCTCCCCAGCCACATGGAACTGTGAGTCCATTAAACCTCCTTTTCTTTATAAATTACCCAGTCTCTGGTATGTCTTTATCAGCAACAAAAAAAAAAAAAAAAAAAAAAAAAAAAAAAAAGGACTAATACAGTTGGCTCAGTGAGAGAGGCAGCCTGAGTCTCGGGGTGCTCAGCAGCTCCCACCTTCAGGGAAGCACTCCTGGGAGTTGTCAAGGGGCTTCTCAATGCCAGGAGAGACTCCCTGTTCCCCTAGATGACCAGCACAGAAAATGAAGAAGCAGGAGGCATAGCCCTTCTCTATAACCTTTCCTGTGCCCTGGGTACCTTGGCCCGGGTGCCTCAGCCATGAAGGTGGGCTTCACTGCCTGCAATGCTGGGACTGCAGTCTGGGGTGGGAGAGGAGAATCATCTAGGCCTGGAATGCTCAGGTCATGGAACTAGCTCATCCTAGCCACTTAGGTCTTCATTCAAATGTCACCCTCTTCCAATCCTCACTTTCCTGTCCCATGACCCTGTCCTGTTCTGTATGGCACTCGTTTTGCTCTGATGTTATCTTAGTTATTTGTCTCTATTATTCCTCACTATTTCCAATGCTTAGCACACAGTAGGGGCTCACATGTTTATCTATCACTGTCCTCTGAAAATTACATGCTCTTCAGTCATGAGGCCTCTGCCCCTGTGGCTTTCTCTGTCTGGCCTGCTGTTATTTCCCACGCCCACTCAAGAGACTTCTATTCATCCTTCAAAACCCAGATCAAGCTTTACTCCCCCCAGGGACACTCTCCGTTCAAGCAGGAATCTTACTGTCCCCTCTACAATCTCCTATCCCTTTATCTACATCTGACTTGTAGCCCTTCAAACAGGGTATGGAAACTTTTCCTTTTAGATCTATCTTTAAATAGACAGTAAATCTTTCGTCAGGCCAGTGTGTCTTATCTGGTGTCCCCTGAGACAGCAGCAACCACAATGCCAGTGCTCTGTAAATGTTTGTGGAAGGTGTTAATGGATGACAAAGACCAGGAAGTTATCTCTTCCTGAATGCAGAGTGCTAGGAACGTTATTACTTTCCACATCTCATTAATAAGGAACGGTGATGTGGTGATGTGGTTACCGTCTGGAATCCTGCAATGCTTAAACTAACAATCATTGCCTTAGAAAGCTCACTCCTCTTAAAGAGTTTTCTGTGCCTGACCTATGGTTTCGTTTACATAGTGCAGATCTTTTCTTTGTAAGTGCTACAGAGGGACACTTCAACCTCAGCCTGGTAGAATTTTCAGATTCCAAATTAAGAAGGTGTTATAATGCAAAAGATCCATTATATCCTTCCTGAAGACATTCTTTCTCATCCAATATACTTACTGAGGAAGTTATCAACATCGCATTACTTGCAGGACTCCAGAAGTCTAGTAGAAAGAGTGTGGGACTTGAAACAAGGCAGATGTGTGTTTAAAGGTCCTACCTGGTTGACTTCGGGCAAGTCACTTAACCTCTCTGAGCCTCAGTTTGTCATTTGTACAATGGGGATGATAATACCCACATCAAAGTTTCATTGTGAAGACTGAATACTACATGCTCTAATCTATGAAGTATCTAACACAGAGTCAGAAGCCTGGGTGATCAGTATAAGTCAGTTCTCTTTGCTTCCCTTCCTACATTGTCCTTGTTTTTCTTCCTGAAAAGAGAGAATGCCTAGAGCAGGGTTTTCCAGCCCCAGCACTCTTGACATATTGAGCCTGATCGTTCCTTGTTGTCGGGGTCTGTTCTGTAGATTGTAGGATATTTAGCAGTATCCCTGACCTCCACCCACTAGAAGTCACCAGCAGCCCCCTCCTCAGTGGTGATAATCCCAAAAATGTCACCAGACATTGTCAATTGCCCTTGGAGGCAAAATAGCGCCCAGTAGAGAACCAGTGGCCTGGAGTTCTATAACTGGAATGTCACCTAGTAAGGAAAGTTACTTCCTTTTTCCTGCAGGACCTGTTCTGAATGGTATTGCAGCCCACATAATGGAGTCCATGCCCATCAGGAGGTTGACCTTCAGGACAAGAGAGGATGCATTCTTAACACAACTGTCAATGGCAGCCTGATTCTGTTTGTTTGTTTGTTTATTTGTTTTGAGACAGAGTCTTGCTCTGTTGCCCAGGCTGGAGTGCAGTGGTGCGATCTCGGCTCACTGCAAGCTCCACCTCCCAGGTTCACGCCATTCTCCTGCCTCAGCCTCCCAAGTAGCTGGGACTTGGGAGGTACAGGTGCCCACCACCATGCCCGGCTAATTTTTTGTACTTTTAGTAGAGACGGGGTTTCACCGTATTAGCCAGGATGGTCTCGATCTCCTGACCTCGTGATCCACCCCCTCGGTCTCCCAAAGTGCTGGGGTTATAGGCGTGAGCCACTGCGCCTGGCCTATTTTGTTTCAAAGAAGTGGAATTAATGGTTGGACTGCTTTTGAGCTATAGAACAAATGTACTATATCTTTATTATTAAAAATGTCTACAAGGAGCATTATTTCTTATAATCAAAAAGTCTCATAAACTTTCCTTAAAAGTTTAATAATCAGGGTTTCTCATTGATGGAGAAGGTTGTCACAGGAGGGAGGTGATTTCAGACAGAGATCTGTAATATTCAAGCATACAACATAGGTATGGAATTTTTGAAGCCTGAGTTATTGTGTCCAATCCCATGGAGCAGGTAGTATGAAACAGCTGGCACTTTAAAAAGTCTTTTTTGGTTTGAAAGACTCCACCATCTCCTTTTGAAACGAATACAATTACAACTTATGGTGTAAATACTTAATTTGAACACGAATGACCCTAGAGCCCAGCAGCTCTCACAGAGAGTCCATTGTACAGGTACACAGCTGCAGGACCCTCCGAGGGAGACAGTCCCACATATCAGCTCTCCTCGGTCCAGGATCCCAACAGGGAAAAGGCCTCCCTTAACATCTCTAAGCTGAGAGCATTCTTACATGTTTTTCTTATGAAATAGTGTGGCTCCATGCGAACAGTAGCCATTGCACTCAGAACAATTGCCACTTAATGTCCTTCCACTCAACTGCAGGGTAGTAGAATCCTGTTTCACAACACGGTCTAACGGAAAAAAAGGAATCTGCAATATAGAAGTCAGAAGAGGCCGGGTCCGGTGGCTCATGTCTACAAGCCAGCACTTTGGGAGGCTGAGGCAGGCAGATGACGAGGTCAGGAGATCGAGACCATCGTGGCTAACACGGTGAAACTCCGTCTCTACTTAAAAAAAATACAAAAAATTAGCCGGGCATGGTGGCGGGCGCCTGTAGTCCCAGTTACTCGGGAGGCTGAGGCAGGAGAATGGCGTGAACCCGGGAGGCGGAGCTTGCCATGAGCTGAGATCACGCCACTGCACTCCAGCCTGGGCGACAGAGGGAGACTCCGTCTCAAAAAAAAAGAGAAAAGAAAAGAAAAAAATAAAAGAAGGCAGAAGAAGGAGAACAAAACATCTGCAACATTTAACTCTCCTGTTTTTCTGTGCAAGACCAAGGCACTGTGGCTATGTCCCGGGACTGTGGGGCTCCTGATATCAGACATAAGTGGTGGCAGGTCCAGGGACATCCAGGCTGGTGTTCGCCAGGGGCTTTCTACTCCTCCCCCCACCAAACATAGCCTCCAAGAACACTGCTAAGCTCACAGGGCCACGTGTCAGCAGCCTCCCACCTCTTCTCCTCTACGCCTCTGCCAAAGCCACTGCTCCTCTGGGCCTGAGTGGGAACCTATGGGTCCTTTGGGACCATCGGAATTCAGAGGCTCAGAATCTCATTCTCTGATTCCTGTACAGCTTCCCAGCTTCTAGTCTGAGCGGGACTGTTAAGAGCATAATTATTTTAAGAAACGTTATCCCCATGTACTTCACAAGAAAATATCGGTACAAATTATGTCAAGCTTTGCAAATGTTTCTGGCAGAGAGAAAGAAAACTCAATTCTTTTCGTTGTTGCTTACCTCTTTTCCTGCCCTGTTTTTAGCTTGTGGCCAAAAAGAAACTAAAATGAGCCCACTTTAAGGTTGCTCAGTTGTGATGTAAATTTCTTGCCATTCATTGCTTTTTTAATTTTTTTTTTTTTTTTTTTTTTTTTTTTTGCCTGATTTGGTCATTCCTTTAGCTTGATCTATAGTAACACATTTCTGCTGATGACTTCTAGCTTACTTTTTGTTTTTCAAAGAAGATTCTCCCAGGAGCTTTCTTAGTCACTCTGCATCTGGCAGAGATCAACTGAGTCCTGCCCAAAGTATTTCAGTCCTGGAGCCGCAGTCGGTTCTGCCTCACATACCAGCGAGTCATGTCCAAATCTGTCTTCCCACTAAACTGGGAGACCCTTGAGGCTCTCCGAGCTCCCTCTGGATTCTCAGGGCACAGAGCAAGGCCTGACAGGTAGGTCTCAAAAGCAGCCAAATGAACAAATGATCTGATATGGTTTGGCTGTGTCCCCACCCAAATCTCATCTTGGATTGTAGTTCCCTTAATTTCCACATATTGTGGGAAGGAACAGGTGGGAGATAATTGAATCATGGGGGTGGTGTCTCCCATATTGGTCTCATGGTAGTGAATAAGTCTTGCAAGATCTGATGATTCTATAAGGAGTTTCCCCTTTTGCTTGGCTCTCATTCTCTCTTGCCTGCTACCATGTAAGACGTGCTTTTGCCTTCCACCATGATTGTGAGACCTCCCTAGCCACATGGAACTGTGAGTCCATTAAACTTCTTTTTCTTTGTAAATTATCCAGTCTTGAATAGGTCTTTATCAGCAGCATGAAAACTGACTAATACATGATCAAACAAGGGAGCCCTTGGATTCCTTATTTCAAATAACCGACAATGCAGTGGAAGCCATTTTGCTAAAAATAGTAATATCAACAAAAGTCTCTTCCTTAATTAAAAGAAGCAAAGGAGATTGTTGCCACCAGATGCAACAGGGAGAAGGGCTGCCCAGTGGGAATAATTGTAAACACTTGTCTCAACCTAGCAGTTACTGCAACCAGAGGGTTTCCTCCTTTCCAGGGGGCCCTCCAAGTCCATCACCTGAATCCAGAGGTACAAGTAGAAACTCCAGTTCCTGCTGTCTCAATGTTGGGCCACACAGACTCAGTAGGAATCAGGACAAGTACCAAAGCCTACACCTAACCCTAGCCTGAATTGCTAAACCTGTCTCCTAAAAGCCTCAAGGTTCAGTGGAAAAACTAAAATCTTGGGAGTGAAGCAGATGCAGGTTCAAATTCTAAGTCAGCCACCTACTGGAAGTGTGGTCCTGGACAAGTTACTAAGTTATTGGTGCCTCAGCTTCCTCATCTGCAGAATGGGGTAATAATGCAAGACCTACCTTTTAAGATATTCCCAAGGTTTGAATATACTGTCACTCTTGCCTGGCATAATGTCCACTTCCACCCCTGGAGAAGGCAACTGGAGCGAGTTTTAAAGGTTGAGTATGAGGAAAGCAGGTCAGAGGGAGAGGTTCGCTTCAGCAGTCCTGCCAAGGCTTCCAGAGCAGCCGGTTCCACACTAGTTCTGGGATGCAGGTGAGCACAGGGGCCCTCACTCCTCCCAGGACCTGGCTCAGGGAAGATACTCGGTAGACATGTGGTCAATGCGTGATCCTCCTCCCGCTCACAGGCTGGCAGGGAAGATGGACAAATGAGGGTGTCTAACAGGACACTATGAGGGAATGAAGGAAGACAAGCCACCCTGGTGCTTCTTGGGGTTCCTTAGCACCACGTCACTTGTTTTCCAGCCCATTAAATGTATCTCTGTCATACAACTCAGGATAGAGCTGTAATCACAACTACAAATTTGAAACCAGTCCATTCATTTCATCATCTTGGTCAAAGCTCCTTGCCAAACTAAATCTGTGTAAGAATCTATATAAGTATTTAGGTCATTAAAACTGACCATATTTTTTGCCCAGTAATGTTGCTTATGGGAATTTACTTAGATAAAACACTCAGGGATTCACTCTGAGATATGTACATAAAACTGGCTTTCATCTCAGCATTATTTATAAAATGAACCAACAACACGTGGAAACAGCATAAATGCCTGAGGTTAGGAGATTGATTTTAAAAATATCCCAGTGTACCTCTGTACGAAAGAACACCATGCAGCCATCAAACACTTATTTATAATAACACTATATAAAGTTACATAACAAAGCAGATTGCAAACCAGCATATAGAATATGATTTCCAATTTGTGTGTATACATGTAAAAGTACGTGATATTTGCATGCATTTTCAGAGAAAGAAAACACATTAATTGGGGTTTCTACCAAAGGCAATAGAGTTTCCTGGATAAATATGCAAGTTTTAGGCTAGGCATGGTGGCTCACACCTGTAATCCTAGCACTTTGGGAGGCCAAGGCAGGAGGATCAACTGAGGTCAGGAGTTTAAGACCAACCTGGCCAACATAGTAAAACCCTGTCTCTACTAAAAATACAAAAATTTGCCAGGTGTGGTGACAGGCAACTGTAGTCCCAGCTACTCGGGAGGCTGCAGCATGAGAATCTTTTGACTCCAGGAGGTGGAGTTTGCAGTGAGCCAAGATCACGCCACTGCATTCCAGCCTGGGCAACAGAACAAGACTCCATCTCAAAAAAAAAAAAAAAATGCAGGTTTTAGAACCAAACTGCCAAGGTAGAACCCTGACTCCACCACCTCCAAATGTGTTGACACTGGAGAAGTCATTTAACTTCCCACTTCCCAGTGCCTCAGTTTCCCTATATTGAGCATGCAGCTGCTAGCTCTCTCTACTTCCCAGAGGGTTTAATTAGCATGCTAACAGAAGAGTGGTTCTAGATAGTGACTGGGAACCAGTTAGCACTTGCAAACGTAATCCATTGTTATGAGTTATTATTAGTGGCGGGATTACGGGTCATTTCAATTCTCCAGTATATTCTTCTGTATATTTTCTATAGAAAATTGACTTATAATCATGGAAACAAAATAATTTTTAATCCATTTTGGTCAATGAGATGAATTCAATGAAGAGATTAGTTAGAACTACTTTGCCATAATTGACACAACATCTGCTATTTCTAGAACTAAATCAAATAAAATACAGTCAACTCTCGATTCTGCATGAAGCACGTTCATTTATCTGTGGCTGCTCCTGCATTCCTGTTTTTACGGGCCTCATTAAGCACTGGATATAACATCATATGTTACAGCTCTCTCTCGCGTCTGTTTACTTCCTCTCCCACAGCCAGCAGCTCAGCAAGAGCCTTGTAAACCAATTCTCTTAATGATCTATCCAGTTAGGGAAGGTGCGAATCAGTGATACGGGGAGCTTAGAGGAGAAGCCAGCAGCTCTATCTCAGAGAGGGGATGCTGCCACACCTGTTGGCACAGTTGGAGGGATGGCTAACTGTGGGGCTGAGGTCTAATGTGGGCCCTGTCTGGGCACCTCAGTCTTCTATGTTAGAGCCACTCAGGGTCCATGTCCACCTGGCCATATATAACAGTGGTTGGAGGAGGGGGAGGGTCTTTAATACAATCCTATGTGAAGATAAGAGACTGATGGAGAATGGTTGACCCCACAAACTATGAAGAGCATCGACCCTTTTATAACACATGCATTTTCATAATACAGATATTCAAATGTGCAGTCTCTAATGGGTTTCTGATATCAGGTCTCCATCCCCTCCACTAAATACACAGTTCTCTGCCTTTGTTGCAGACCTGGATGAGGTGTCACTTCTCATTTCGAGCCCACGTTGCCAGATTCTCAGTCTTCTTATCATTCAAATCAATATTCCCAGTCAGGCGCCATGGCTCATGCCTGTAATCCCAGCACATTGGGAAGCTGAGGCAGTTGGATCACCTGAGGTCAGGAGTTCGAGACTAGCCTGGCCAACATAGTAAAACCCCGTCTCTACTAAAAATACAAAAAATCAGCCAGGAGAGGTGGCAGACACCTGTAATCCCACCTACTCGGGAGGCTGAGGCAGGAGAATCTCTTGAACCAGGAGGCGGAGGTTGCAACGAGCCAAGATTGTGCCACTGCACTCCAGCCCTGGCAGCGAGAGTGAAACTCTGTCTCAAAAAACAAAACAAAGTAAACATTCCCTCAAGAAGTTGCCAGGAGCTTTGCTCCCCTCCCTTCCCAGGTTCTCTACTCCAGCGTGTGATTCCACCATGCTGCACCGCTCTGTCCATCTCTCTCTGATGTAAGAAGCTGGCTCCAGGTCCTGGCCAGCTGAGTCCTCCCAGGGCCAACTACATTGTTCTGTGTGCTGTGGGGATGGGGAAGCAGTTCAAGGTTCTGAGTGTTAGACATGCCATATCCTGCTTGATGGCACTGCAGTCACCCCTGTGTCCCTGCTTCCAGCTGAGACAGCCTGGCTGCCCTCCTCAGCCTCCCTAGTAGGGCTTGACTGCAGCATCTCTTCTTGGCAAGCAAGAGGCAGGAGGAGGAAAAAATTCCAAGAAAAAGCATGGGCTCTGAAGACAGATAAAACTCTCTGGAAATTTGACTCTTGCATTTCATAATTGTTCCTTCATACTAAACAGACACTTGGTAGTCAGTTTGATAAAAGGAAAATTATTCAACCTCAGTTTTCTCAACAAATGAAAATAGTAATCATGATACCAGTGTCTTTCGTACTGCATGAAATAATGCATGTGAAAGCCCAAGGCCTGGCCCATTGTACGCACTTCAAAAAGTTTTATTTTTCTTTTCATCTTTCTTCTAGGCAGCATTTCATCATGATGTTTCATCTGAAAGTATATTTGTTATGAATTATTTGACTACAAGTAACATATAACCTACCAGTGGCTTAAACGTTTAGGGATTTATTTTCCCTCATAATAAAAAGTCTGGAGGCAAGTTGCTTCTGGGGTTGGCTTACCCTGTTTGAGCGAGGCTCTCTCCTATTCTCTTAGCCTCATCCTCATCATTGCAAGATAGCTGCATGAGTTCCAGGCATCACATCTACATCCAAAGCAAGAAGAGAAAAGTGGGTGGTGATCTTCTACATCTATTTTTAACAGGAAAAAAAAGAAAGGATGAAAAAGGCTTTTCTAGAAACACCCCAGAGTGGACTTTTCCTTACACTTACATCATATTGACTAGCATTGTGTCATACGGCCACCCTTGCATTAAGAGAGACTAAGAAATCACGTACCCATTTAGTTTCTTCAGTCTCTAGCAGAAGGTGGAAAGAGAGAGGAGGGCTTGGAATTTTACTGTTATCCCAGGCAATCTGCAGAGTCTTCCCAGAGGATTGGAAATTTCCAAATTAGAACTACCTATAGGTAAGTGCGGGTCGGGTGGCTGACGCCTGTAATACCAGCACTTTGGGAGGCTGAGGTGGGTGAATCACCTGAGGTCAGGAGTTCGAGACCAGCCTGACCAACATCGTGAAATCCTGTCTCTACTAAAAATACAAAAATTAGCCCGGCATGGCGGCATGCGCCTGTAGTCCCAGTTATTTGGGAGGCTGAGACAGGACATTTGCTTGAGCTCGAGAGGCGGAGGTTGCAGTGAGCTGAGACTGAGCCACTGGACTCCAGCCCAGGCAACAGAACGAGACTCCGTCTCAAAACCAAAAAACAAACAAAAAAACTACCCACGAGTAAATGTTATGTTTAAAATAATAATAATAAACACATAAGTAATAAACGTATTTTGAAGCACATATGGTTTACCACCTATCACGTGTGGCTCTGTCTTGCCTTGGTTTCTAGCAGAAGTTCTCCAGCTTGGATGCACATTAGAATCTCCTGGGGCACTTGTAAAAAACACGAAGGCCTGGGTGGCTTCCTCAGCGCAAGGAAAACCTCTAGGGTTGGGGCGGGGCCATTGACTCAGAGTGAAGATCCAGGACCACTAGGTTGGTGTCCACGGAGAGTAGGTATGTACACCGCTAGAGGGCGCAAGAGATCATTCGGCCCCGAGGAGTCCTTGGTCAAGACAACTGTAAAGGCACCCAGCCCTCTGGCGGCTTCCCATTTACCCAGGGCCAGCACCGAGAGCATAAAGGGCGTTCTAACCTACATAATAGAACACATCGCGTTGCTATTCTGTACTTTTGGTAATTAGGTAAACTACGCCAAGAGAGGCTCAGAAACCTGCCCAAAATGAGCTGGAGCATCAGCAGGGGTTCCAAATGGCAGGCGTCTTCTCCCCTCTGTCCCACAAAGAACAGTCCGTCCCTTGGGCTGGGAGCTGGGCCTGGAGCCCCGGGCAACCCGCCCAGCGGTGCTCGCTACGCCCCCAGGCTGCGTTCATCAAGCGCAGCTCCAGGCGCGCGCCGCAACCGCGCAGTGCAACCAGGGACTCTCCCGCCGAACCCGCCTTCACTTACATCTTTCTCATCGCCCTTCAGGGGCTGCTAGTTTGCTAATGCTGCCAGGAAGCTCTCCTCCCAGTTTTCTAGCTGCCGTTTTGGCGAGCAGAGAGAGCGCCTCGGTGGTAATAAGCCTTGCACAGAACACAGCACTAATTCTAATGCACAGGCAGCTCCAAACACTTACCATTTATGTAAAGCCACAAAGCCAGCGTGAGAACACCTAATTACCGCGTGAATTAGTAAAAAAACAGATGCGAGGTTTACAGAAATGTCTGCCAGTGTCTAGTAAATGGCCACAATTGATAGAGATACTCCAAAGGCCTGCTGGGGGCAGAGGTTGGCTCAGGCATAGCCCCAACCCAAAAAGTGCTGTCAACAGTTGCTGGCATCCCCAGAGCGCGCCCCCAGTTCTCTTAGGTGAAAGAGCTGGGAAATCGTCTATGAGTAGCCACTTAATAGTCTTGTACTCATGAACCACAATTATCAACAACAAGCGCCACCCACAGACTGTGGGAATGTGTTCATGGTTAATCAATTCGATTGATCACTGTTTATTAAGTAAAAACCTGCTTTCTAAACAGTTCCTCCCTAAATGGCGTTTTTGCAGGCTGCTAGAAAACAGGAGACTAATTGGGATTCCTAATTTAAATCCAAGCATGCACATTACTAAAAGCATTAGCAGCAGGGCTGTGGGCATGATGAACCCTCAGTCCCGAAGAGTGGCCGCGCTAAAGCTCACATACTCCCGTTATAAAGACCTTCCAATCCCTGCTTTCATTTCTCCGATCAAGAAGCCACGGTGACCAGGTCAGATGAGGACATCAGGAAGGAAGCCCACTGATAATACAGACTATGAGAATATTTGAGTCGCATCGGTGCTGTTAAATTGATCGGCTCCATTCAGCACCTTGTGAACCGAAATGGGAAATCGATGGCTGGACCGGCTAGGTGCCAAGATAAGTGACCATAGCGTATTTTTGTTATCTCCTTACAGAGAGTAATGATTTCAACCACCTTGAGTGCTCTAAATCTAAGCAAAATACAACAGAAAATCCAACACAGAGGAGGTCAGGGTGATTATGCGATTGTGCCGTAATCCAGAGAGGGAGGGGTCTGGCTGGTCTAGGGCTAAAATCTTTCTAAACGTGGCCACCCCCGCATGTGACGAATTGGAGCCAGGAGCAGCACAGCAGCTTCACTTTATCCACACCAGCTCTCCATCTGCTGCAAGTGCTGGAGGCTAAGCAGAACGGCAAGGAGACTGCCCTCCACCCCAGCTGAGGCTGCCAGTGTCAAGGCACTTCTAGCATGGGAGCTGAGCCCCCCCTCGGAAGAAGAGAGCTTTGCATTTCCTGTGTATCACCTGCCTCTGCTGCAAAATTCCCATCCGTGCCTCAAGAAGATATTGCAGAGAGTAACAAGCTTCCACTATTCCCGTTATTTTTCGCTGTTTGATATTCAGGTCTTTTATGCCTGCCCAGCTCAGGAATTCCACTCTCCCTAAATGAGGAGACCATGAAGACCCTTCATAACTCCCATCCATCACAGAAAAAAACAACAAAGATTAGGAGGCAAGAAAGAAAGAAAGCACACATTTTTGCATGCAATTATATATGAAATTACTGCATAGACAGATATCTAAACCCTCAGGAATCCAAATCAGAAATAACGTGAATTACTCCGAAAGGGTAGCTAACCAAAGGAAATCGAAGTCTTCTAGGGATGCTGTACAAGGATTTTAATTTTCGATTGATAAGCCATTTGTGAGTTCCGATCCCCAATAGATGCAAATAACCCTATTTCCCTACACTGGACGCAGAGTCAGTTTTATACGTAGCTCCAAAAACAGGAAAAAGAAACTGAAAATATTTGTCAGTTGTTTCTGCGCAACGTGCTGTGCCTGTGGTCTCTGCGCGCCCACATGCAGGGTTGTGTTAAATCTGTCTCTACCTCAGTCTCATAAAGAAATAAAGACCAAGTTACCACCATTTGATACCCAAGTAGCAGAAGCTCTTTTCCATCTGGATAATGAACATCAAAAATCTGGAATGTAGGGAGGTGTGTGTTCTTGGTTACAGTGACTGCAATGCCCCTGCTTAGCTGAGAAATATTAGGGCTCAGTAGAAACATATAAGTCACAACATCCACAATTCTGCAGGAAAGAGAGAAACTTTTAATAGGAGTGGGGCTGCATCAAAGCAACCTGTAATTAGGTACAAATTTGGCTCATGGTTCAGCAATTTATACAGATTAGCTGTGCTGACCTTCTGGAGCCCCAGGGTGCTTATTTCGCATTTGCGGTTGCAGAGTGACCTCTAGTGTTAAAAGAGAAGGGTTTTTTTGTTTTGTTTTGTTTTCTTTTCTTTTTTAGAATAGCATCCAAAGTTAACATCTTTTATCTATCCTTACTAATGGAAGCACGGGCTGTAACACACCTTTGGGGAAAAGTCCCTGAGAACTCTCCTTAAGGTAATAAAATACAGATGTGACCTTTTTGTTGTATTAAAATCACCGTTAGAGAATGTTCTAAACCTTCTGTCATGGAAATTTCCAAAGGGTTTACACAGTTCAGAGAATATCTATGTTGGTTTTTTTTTTCTTTTTCTCTCTTTTTGTTATATATTGGGGTTATGTGAAATTTTATTTTTAAAAACGTATGTACCTTATGATGCTCTCTGGCCTATAGACAATTAAATAACTTATTATTCCCTTTTAAGGAGAATGGGCACAACATCGACCCCAATAGAGCCTGAAGTTTTTGTCTTAATTCCTTGAAAAAAAAAGTGATGGGAATCACAGCAGAAACTCTTTGGGGCCAGGCCCGAGTTCACAGTGACACTTCATTCTTGGCCCTGTCGGCCCTAGTCGGGACTTGGAGTGGAGTGAGCAGGAGACAGTGTTTGCTGGGCACCAGTGAGCTGGCCAGAGCCGGTTACAGAATGCACACGGACCAGTGCAAAATGAAAATGCTGGGCCCCTTTTCCAAAAAGCAGGAAAGAAGGTGCCAGGAAAGTTACTAAAATATAAGGACTTTTCCTTTCTCCTGCTGTCTCTCTATTGACTTGCAGTGTTATTATTTGGTATTTCATATGTGCTAACTTTGGAAAAATTAAATATAAATTGATAGCATAAATCTTAGCATTCCTGTGCGATGCCATCTTACAATACTAATGGAAGCATTTAGCTCACATGCAGAATCACAGAAATTACAGAATTCGTATTTCATAGCTTATACATAAATAGATTTGGGGGGTTTTTTAACCAGTACAGATGATTGCATTTAGAGGCACGCAATGACACAATCGCCCTTTCAACCAATCCCTTACTGGAAATGCTGCACAAAAACTAGCTTTGCTGTTTTTATTTCATTTCTAGATATGCATACATTCTACCAGCACCCTCTGCCTTTGACTTACTGAGGATTAAGAAAGACCTGAAAGCCAGGCACCGTGGCTCACACCTGTAATCCTAGCACTTTGGGAAGCCAAGGCAGGTGGATCACTTGAGCCCAGGAGCTGGAGACCAGCATGGGCAATATGGTGAAATCCCATCTTTACAAAAAATATTTTAAAAAAATTATCCGGGTGTGCTGGCACACACCTGTAGTCCCAGCTAATTGGGAAGCTGAGGTGGCAGGATAGCTTGAGCCCAGGAAGCAGAGGTTGCAGTGAGCCAAGATCGTGCCACCACACTCCAGCCTTGGTGACAGACCAAGACCCTATCTCAAAAAGAAAAAAAAAAAGAAAAAAGAAAGGCTAGTTCCCTCTCCTCCTATGTCGTAACTACTGGCGTAAGCGGTTGACTAACACAGAGAAACAACAGGAATGAGAAAGAATATGATAGGCTTCCTTGGCTACTGATGTCTCTTAGAACATCATTTCCTTCTTTCCAGTTTTGAGTCACGTTCTAGTTTGAATGGAAAGTATGGCCCATCAGGCCCGTACTTAATCAGAGCTGTAGCACTTGTACGCACTTTGAGTAATCTCGTTCTCACTTCGAGTCTTTCTGAACTCCCGCCATCATGGGAGCACCAGAATTCTGTGCTCATGAGGCAAGGAATGGCAACACACACCACGCATATTGCCTCTGCTCAGGTGCACGCTGTATTGGTCCATTGGACTTCATCACAAGTGTAAAGATAAAATCATGGCGTATTTAAAGATGGCAATGGCAGAGCATTCAACCATGCACAGGGCTCTTCTGCATATGGGTCCCTGTGTGACTGCAGAGGTCAAATGCCCGTGAAGTCAGCAGGGGCTGGGGAAGCTGGCCTCCTGGCAGCCATCCCTTCAGAGGAAACTGATGCACCCAGGTGCAGTAGAAGCAGAGAGTGGGACATCCCTGCAGACAGAGAGGCTGGGGGAAGCTTCATGGTGGCCATCCTATCTAGGAAGAATAAGAATGTGACTGAGACTGTTTTTCCTAGGGCAGCCCCACACATAAAAATAGAAATCAGTCTTCAAAGTTTTTCACGGTGGATCCTCCAACACCTGTGAAGCAGAGGAAATGTAATCCACTGCATTTACACTTGAGGAATCAGAGACTTGGAGAGATGGGGCAATGAGTGGCATAACAGCACCCAGCCCTGGGTGAGTGGGGCTCTGGAATCTCGGACCTCAACACTGCTCCCTTGCTGCACTTGGCTGCTCTGGCTTCCTTGCTTTTCTCACAGGAGGCATGCTCCTGCCACAGCCTTGTTCCAATGCTACCCTTTCAACGAGACACGCCCTCACAAAACCAATCACAATTGCAATTCCCTCACCCATCCGCACCCCCCCATACACACACACACACACTTATATGCCTCCTTTTTTGTATGTCTGGAATAACACTTGTCACCTCCTAACCTACCAAATGATTTGCTTTTTACATGCATTGTGTATTGTTTGCCTCCTCCAGCTAGAATGTAGGCACAAGGGCAGAGCCATTTGTCTACTAAGTTCACTCCTGGATCCCAAGTGCCTAGAACAGAGAGTCCAGCACTGAGCAGGTCCTCATTAGGAGTGTGTTGAATGAATGAGTGAATTAATGAAATGCACATGGCACATTACTGTCCGTGCCATCTTATAACTCTCCATCCTAGCCCCTGATACTGTCTTGGTCTGTCAGAATGTTCCCAACTAGAACGGAAAAGGCAGGAGTTTGGCCCTAGGGATGGCAGCCTTTCCTTCTGGAGAATTTGCTTCACCATATTCCTATTAGCAGTGGATATGGTAGCAGTGATGGTTAATTTTATGTGTCAACTTGACTGGGCTAAGAGATGCCCAGATAGTCAATAAAACCTTATTTCAGGGTGTGCCTGTGTGGGTGTTTCTGGAAGAGACTGGCATTTGAATCAGTAGACTGAGTAAAGATGATCACCTTCCCCAGGGTGGAAAGGCATCATCCAGTCCTTTGAGGACTCAAACAGAAGAAAAAGGCAGAGAAAAGGCAAATTTCCCCTCTCTCCTTGAGCCGGACCTTCCATCTTTTTATGACTTTGGACATTGGCTCTCAGACTTTCAGACTTGGACTCGGGCTCACCCCATCGGTCCCCTAGTTCTCAGGCATCTGAGTTTGGCCTGGAACCACACCACCAGCTTTCCTGGGCCTCCAGCTTACAGACAGCAGACCGTGGGACTCTCCAGCCTCCATAATCATGTAATCAGTCAATCCCTCATAGTAAATATCTTCCTACATTTCTATATCTATAGGTATAGATACAGATAAATTCTATTGGTGTTTCCTAGAGAACCCTAGTACAGTAACATTCACTCTATCTGAGCCATTCTCTGTTATACAAAAGCTATATGTAACAAGAAATCGGTCTTGAAAATCAGAAAGAGCTGGAGTGAAACCTGCTACTCCCTGACAACTAGGTACCTCTCTGAGCTCCCCTTTTTTCTCAGTTACAAAATAGGACTGCTCTATCCCAAAAGGAAGGCATGCAGATTAACTGAGACCCTGCATTCCATCTATTTTGCTACACCCACGTGGCTATACTGGCTTCCAACCTAGTTAGGGGCTCTGTTGTAAGTTAGAAGGGACAACATGCCTCACGCCATGCCAGTCTGGACCTAGCACCATCAGGTTCGCTACTGCAGCAGGAATCATAAGCCCATGGCCCAAAGAACGCGCTATGTTGGGCTGAGACTGTTGTTTTGTTTTTAAATTAATCAATGGCATTTTGTAAGTGACAGGTTTTGCACAAACACGTCGCTCTGCAGAAATCTCCTGGAAAATCAGCTCCTCTGGTAACAGCAGCCTAGATTCACACCCACAGGGCTCCAGCCAGAGCTGTGGGGAAGCACGTCTCTCAGACAGGGTGTGCCCATTTGGCTTCCCTTCTCCTCCTGTGCCCACGGAATCTGCGGGCAGCTCCTGTGGATGTTCACATCTGCCACCCCGGCTGGGTACCTCTCCAGGACAGCATTTATCGCCCCAGCCTGAATCCCCCTGTCCCTCACTCAGGTGCACCCTGTCTGCTGGCAAGCCTTCAGAGCACCCCAAACCCCTGCACCCACCTCCACCCCATCCCACAGTCGTCACTAAATCCCAGAGAGAACACTGTGGTCTACCACAGGCAGTAGAGTCACCCTATGGTCTGAATGGCATCGCAGTGGATTCCAATTGAAGGGAAGGGACAAAGGGCACAAAAACACTGGATGCCTCTGGGGTCGCTGAGGAGCTTGGGGGGTAGGGAGAAAGAAAAGGCCAGAGAGTGCTGAGGCTCCAACACCCCCAGCTTCTCTTCTCCACTTGGACCAGGCCCTGTTCATTTTCACTTGCAAGGTATCCTATTTCCATACACTGGATACAGTCCTGATGGCCTTGCTCCCACCAAAGTGCCCTCTAGTTCTGAAGTCACAAGGCTCTGGTGGGTATGAGATCCTGTCCCCTTGTCCAGATCCCTTTCCTTCCTCTATTTTCACTTTGCTGGCTCCAAGGGGGCCCTGAGTCCTGCTTATTCCCTGGTCCCCACCCCTTTGCTGATGGCCCTTCCCTAGTACCCGGAATCTCTGCACACTCCTGCCCTCCCTGATGGATTCCCTTGCAGCCACATTACTCCAGGCCATTCTGCACAGGGAGGAGTGTCCTGGAGGATCCAGCGGTCCAAGAAGCCTGCTCACCTCGCGGCGCCCCACTCTGCTGTCCCTTCCCAAGGCGCACTCTCTCACCTCTCTCAGTAGAGTTTACCCCCTAGAAAACTTTTTAAATGTCTCCAGAATGATGTTTTTCCCCGCTTCCAGCCAACAACTCTGGCTCTTCCAAAAAAAATAAGGAAATTGCATTTTATTTATACATATTTTCAGGGAATTCTCCTGCTTCTCCCCAGAAGTCTGTTCTCTGTTTCACAGCTTCAGGTGATTCCCACCTGTGGGCTCTTGACCTCCCTCCTTCCTGGGGCAGACCTCCCATCTAGGCTGCAGATGCCGTTGCATCTAACTCAGACTCAGACTCACACACATACACCCAGCTGTCTCTGTCTGTGTGTCTGTGTGTGTGTGTGCACATGCATGCACTCATGTGTGTTTTGTGGAAAGGATTTCAGGAGGAGCCTTCTGTTCATAACCAGTTTCTCCCAGCTGTCTCTGCCATGGAACCTCCTCGCTTCAAAACATTCCCACTATGGGGAGTAAGATTTTTCAGGCACACTTTCCCATCCAGCAGGAGATGGGGTCAGGACAAGCTTCCAGCATCCTCTTCCCTGGATGGCTGGAGAGAAATGCGGGCCCCCAGATGGGTGGTAACCACACTGGTTTTCCAGAAAGTTCTGATTTTAGAATTTTAACCTATATTCCACGTATATTCCAGTGCTCTAAGACCCAGCAACCATATGCCCAAGCTATGAGCTCAGGAAATAGGGTCCCCTTCAACTTTAATAAGTCATTTTATCTCCCCAGTTCTCAAAGACTGAAACTGTGTAGACAACACGAAGTAACAAAGATGTGTGCACTATAAAAGTTTAAAATGCTACCAAATTAGGGAACCTCAACTAGCTCTTTGTTTTATGTTAGGAAAATGGGAAGCAACACCTCTCTATCCTGTGAGTTTAAAATGCTGGTTAAGGCACTGCCACCGGGTCTTGCTAATCACAACAGCTGAAATCCTGCCAAAGAAGATGAAGATGAAGACAAAGAAGAAAAAGGAGGGCTGGGTGCGGTGGCTCTTGCCTATAATGCCAGCACTTTGGGAAGCCAAGGCGGGTGGATCCCCTGCAGTCAGGAGTTCAAGACTAGCCCGGCCAACATGGTGAAACCCATCTCTACTAAAAATACAAAAATTAGCTGGGCATGGTGGCACATGCCTGTAGTCCCAACTACTCAGGAGGCTGAAGCTGGAGAATCGCATGAACCTGGGAGGCGCAGGTTTCAGTGAGCTGAGATCATGCCACTGCACTCCAGTCTGGGTGATAGAGCGAGACCCCATCAGAAAAAAAAAAAAAAGAAGAAGAAGAAGACGAAGGAGAAGGAGGAGAAAAGAGGCAGGAGGAAGAGAAAAGGGGCCAGAGGAGGAAAAACTCATAAAAGAAAAGAAACACGGCCGGGCGTGGTGGCTCACACCTGTAATCCCAGCACTTTGGGAGGCCAAGGCGTGGGGATCACGAGGTCAGGAGATCAAGACCATCCTGGCTAACATGGTGAAACCCCGTCTCTACTAAAAATATAAAAAATTAGCTGGGAGTGGTGGCAGGCACCTGTAGTCCCAGCTACTCAGGAGGCTGAGGCAGGAGAAGGGCGTGAACCCAGGAGGAGGAGCTTGCAGTGAGCGGAGATCATGCCACTATACTCCAGCCTGGGCGACAGAGTGAGACTCCGTCTCAAAAAAAAAAAACAGAGAGAGAGAGAGAGAGAGAAGAAATACGCCTCCAGCCAGCTCCAACTAATACCCACATATTGGCATGTATTCATTCATTCTACACATATAGCAGAAATGTACCAAATTATACTTGTTTTGTCCCATGCATTTTCTCCTCACGGTTAGACTCTAAACATTTCCCTCAAGTACCCAAGTGACCTTTCCTGCATTGTTATTAATGATGACTCTGGCTTCCCGTGATTTTCTTAACCAATCCCCTTTAGATGTCCTGTCAGTTGTCTCCGTTTGATTTTCTTCCTCTCCCTCTCCAAAACAGTATTATAACACTACCATGCGCACCCTTGAATATACTTATTTAGTGGTTTGTGATTAATTTATAAATAATAGATCCCTAGAAATTGAATTGCTAGATTGAAAGGCATTAAAAGTTTTGAAATGCTTCATTTTTTTTTATTGTTGAGGAGGTCATCTTGGTAACACACAAACTTAATATGTGGGTGATAAACACAGAACACAGGCGAACTCTACACGTGGACTGGAACGACTGCAGAGACCCTCTCTCCTTACAGACCCCAAAGTAACCAGCCAAGTGCTCTGGTAATTCGACAGCTTGGAGCCAAACCACCAGTGAGATTGTTTCCTGCACAGAACTGTACCACTAACTCAGCGATTTTAAAACCCAAACTTGGCTGGGGGGGCAGTAACTCACGCCTGTAATCCCAGCACTTTGGGAGGCCAAGGCAGGCAGATCATGAGGTCAGGAGTTCGAAACCAGCCTGACAAACATGGTGAAACCCCATCTCTACTAAAAATACAAAAAAAAAAAAAAAATAGCTGGGCGTGGTGGCAGGCGCCTGTAGTCCCAGCTACTCGGGAGGCTGAGGCAGGAGAGTCGCCTGAACGGGGGAGGCAGAGGTTGCAGTGAGCTGAGATCACGCCACTGCACTCCAGCCTGGCGACTGAGCGAGACTCCATCTTAAATAAATAAATAAATAAATAAACAAACAAATAAAACCCAAACTGCAGGGCCAAGTGTCTGTCTACCAATGCCATGTGAGGACCTGTGCCCCATGCTGAAATGGCCTCCCATGCCAGGGTGTAGATGGCAAATTTGATTTTGGAAAGGGGTAGAAACATTTACAATGAAGTAAAGAAGAAAAAGTGGCATCCAAGTGTACAGAGAAGTCTTCCAAAAGCCTACTTTTCACCTAGGAAACCCAAAAGAAGCCATTACAGACCCATCACCTACAAGACTACTGGTGATCATTCTATCCCAAAATCCATTTGAAAGATTGGCAGTCACTTAGCTTCTACTGGAGTCATCAATGCCTGCGGCACTGAATGGTGGAGGAGCTCACAGAGCCAAAAAAAGTTGACAGATGTGACATAATGAATGACCGCCCTTATCACTCCCAGGTGAGGGATGGCAACAGGACCTTATGGCAGCGACAGGCTTGAACTCAGATCACAGGTGAGAAAGGGGATCCAGTTAGAAGAAGAAGCAGACAAGTTATAAGACAAGTTTCACCTGTGCATGGATGGCGTACTAGTCCATTTTCATGCTGCTAATAAAGACATACTCAAGATTGGGTAATTTACGAAGAAAAAGAGGTTTAATGGATTCACAGTTCCACACAGCTGAGGGGGCCTCACAATCATGGTGGAAGGCAAAAGGCACGTCCTACCTGGCAGCAGACTAGACAGAATGAGAGCCAAGTGAAAGGGGAGATCCCTTATAGAATCATCAGATCTCATGAGAATTACCACCACGAGAACACATGGGAGAAACGGCCCCCATGATTCAGTTACATCCCACCAGGTTCCTCTCACAACATGTGGAAATTATGGAAGCTACAATTCAAGATGAGATTTGGGTGGGGACACAGCCACACCACATCAGATGGAGACTATCAAGTACACCTTAGTTAGTGTGTGTCTCTTCCCTCCTCCTAAAAATAACAGTAATGCTTGCCCTTCCTACCTCCTTTGATGTGTGGCCAGGAATCACTGTGAGAATAAGAAAGTGCAGTCCTTGAAGGTGAGCTCAAAGGGTTAAGCAGGTCACCTTTGGGCTGGGGCAGCCAGGAAGATGCTTCCTGGTGACCTGAGAACATCATGACATCCCCACTAGGTTGCTGCTGCCTAGAGTGGACATCTGTTTTCAGCTCAGATGTAATCCAACCACAAAGACATTGAAAACAGCCCTCCTGCTGCAAGCAGACAGCCACCGGGTGCTCACCCTGCTATTGTTTATAATACCAAACATTCAGAAACAAACTATGCTGTCCAACAGCCCTCAGATATATACAGAATGTCTATCCAATGGGATACTAATGTGTTTTAAAAGTAAGAGAATGGCCTGAAAATATGCTCAAGAAGCCATGTTATGTGGAAAAAGCAGACGGCAGGTTCCTCAAGGTCTCCTGTGATGTGGACCAAAATGTTGATGTTTCTATTTCTGCAGCAAGATCCTCTCTCCTTTCAGCTCATCTGTGTTTTCTAAATTTTCAACTGTGCTTGAATGAGTAAAGAAACTTTGGCTTGTTCTATTTGTCTTGCTTTGTGTTTAGCCTCTCTTCACCACAGTGCAGTCGAGAATTCCAGGGGCCAAAATGCTGACCAAGCAGTCGGCATGCGTCAGAGCACAGAGCTGCAGCACTGAGCAGGTTATTAATAAGTAATTAGTGTCTAGCGTTTCTCAGAGTACTTTGGAAGGAAGTAATGCCTCCTAGTCCACCCCACAAAAAAGACTTCAGATGTGGAACTTTGAGCAAGTTCAGTCACAGACTTAAAAAGAAACAGCCCGGCCCATGAGAGCCTGCTTCAGCCAGAACAGCATGAAAACGGTGGAAAAGAATTTGCAGAACCAGGGTAAGGGGAAAGACAGGGACCAGCACAAACCCTGCTTCTTTGAAGGGGCTGTCAGCAGTAATCGGGGAGCAAGAAGCCTTCATTAGGACTCAATTGTATAGCACATGTGATCTGTGGTAGGTGAGCACCAAACGCACTGGAGCATTGCAGATGGGGAGACAGACCTGCCTCATTTGGGCAGACGTGGCTTTCTAACCCAGAGTACATGAAACAGGCAAGAAGGACCCAAGAAGTTTGTCTCTCTGGATATACTACAGTTTACAAAAACAATTCTTGTTAAATAAAGTGCAGGTTCTACATAAATGCAGTGTTCATCTTACCTATTTTCTGTTTGTGGAAAGGCTTGGATTTGACCATTGATACTGTGTTCATTGAAATGGCAGTGTGGGAAGTGTAGGGTCAGGGACCAGTCCAGCCTGGGACTCAGACTCTGAACTGCCAGGGGCCACTCTTACAGGGTGCCGTGACATGGCAGCAACTGCTGGCTGCTTTGGAAAGGGAACAACACCTCAACTCGGCAGGCAGCCCACCCAAGGTGTTTCCTTTCAGCTCTCTCCCCACTCTCCCAGAGAAGGTCATTGGCACTGAAAAGTGATTGCAATAAAATAAAATAAAGTTGGCACAGTGCGGTGGTTCATGTCTGTAATCCCAGCACTTTGGGAGGCTGAGGCAGGAGGATTGCTTGAGGTCAGGAGTTGGAGACCAGCCTGGGCAACATGGTGAAACCCCTTCTCTACAAAAGATTCAAAAATTAGCCAGGCGTGCTGGTGTGCACCTGTAGTCCCAGCTACTTGGGAGGCTGAGGTGGGAGGATGGCTTGAGTCTAGGAGGTGGAGATTGCAGTGAACCACTGCTCTCCAACCTGGGCAACACAGAGAAACCCCGTCACAAATTAATTAATTAAAGTCAAATACCATAAACAGAAGAGGAAGGAAGAGGGGGCATCATTCTGATTAAACCAGTCTTCCTGATTCGGTTACTTCCCCAAAACGGGGAGGGGGTTGCTACGGCTTAAACCTCCACAGAATCCCCCAGACCACAGGGGAAACTGATATTGTTGAAGCCTCTGCTCAAAGATGCTATAACTGCCTTGACTCTCTTTGGAAAGGGAGAGGCATTATTCTGACTGCTTTACGAACAGGACAACCAGAGGTCCTGGTTCCTTCATTCAGTTAAGAAAGCCCGCCTGAGTGAGAGTCCGTGTTGGAGCCCAGGTTTCTAAGACCCTAGCACCTCACTGCCCAAGAGCCACACCCAGATAAACCAAAGCTCCAGAAATAGCACCAGGTTTTCCACCCCATTCAATGAGCTTTCGACTGAGAACAGTATCTTGTTTTATTAAGTGATTTATTTTATGAGTTGCAAATACTAGGCACTTGACCCAAAACCTCAGAGAGACTTACAGATCCAAATCGCTTTATCATTCTACTCCTTGGGTTTTGTGTGTTACAACCACCTATTAACTGATTCTGTGACCTTTAGCGGGCCACTTAACCTCCTTTTCTGAGTTGTTTTCATCCATAATAGAATCCCTCTCCATCCAATAACACAGAAGCCATGTGGTATAAAACCCATAGACTGAGTTCATGAACTCACATGAGGAGGCTGAAAAAGAAAATGCAGATTCCATCCCCCAGAATTCCAATTCCGTGGATCTGAGCTAGGCCCGGTGAACTGTACTTTTATAATAAACATCCCTGAAAATGAAGATGCAGGTGGTCAAACTCACACACACACACAAAAAAAAAACCTAGAACAAAAAAACCAACACTCCAGGCATTTTTCTCATCCAACACTCTGTCAATCAATCAATTTTTAACTACAGAAAAGAAGATGTGAAAAGAAAATGGTAACAATGACCCAACTGCATCTGCATAAACTTGTGCTTTCATAGACATGATGAAAATCTAATTTGATAGTAAGTCATGAGCCTAGCAGGCAGGAGGAGTTCAATGACCACTGTGTAAATAAACAGGTTTTTTTGGTTTTGGTTTTGGTTTTGGTTTTCTCAGGACAGGGTCTTGTTCTGTTACCCAGGCTGGAGTGCAATGGCACGATCTTGCCTCACTGCAGCCTCAATCTCCTGAGCTCAAGCAATCCTCCCACCTCAGCTTCCTGAGTACTGGGACTACAGGTGCATGCCATGACACCAGGATGCTTTGTGTTTATTTTTTGTAGAGACAGAGTCTCTCTATGTTGTCCAGACTAGTCTCAAACTCCTGGGTTCAAGCAATCCACCAGCCTCAGCCTCCCAAATTGGTGGGATTACAGGTATGAGCCACTGTGCCCAGTCTAATTTTTTTAATACATCTTTTTTTACATTTTTACATTCCCCTGCTGTCAAATATTAAATTACTTATTATCAGCAAAAGCAAGTTGAAAAAAAAAATTACCTGGGTCTGAGCAAATTGGAACAGATTTCATACTCAATTGCTCTCAAACAGAATCTTGACCCAACTCCAATGACCTAACCCAATGCTGCAATTTTCTAGCTCATAGGTGACAAAACTAACTGAAAATGTACATCTAAGTACACTGCCAGCAGCAAGACCCAAGTTGAAGTTACATAGATTTTCTATTCCATGAATACTGTCTTTTTTCAGTCATTGTCAATAACATTGAGGTTAGTCACCGGGGAAACCACACAAAACAAGATTTGAAGGCTGGAATGGGTGGGTCTTGGTGTGGGAGGGAGGGGTCTTTTTGCGCCCACATGTCTCTGGCTTCTGATCTCCTTACTGGAACCTTCAAGGGCCAAGAGGAAGGTTGGGGTGGACGAAGCCCAGCATTCTAGTCTCATCCCCTGCATTACTGCTGGGCGGAAAGAGGCAAAGACCAACCAAATGAGAACAGCAAAGGCTATTTATCCAGAGCTTGCTTCAACAAGGGAGTCAGCCATTGTCACTTGCACATGGCAGTGACCTAAAGGCAGGCAGAGGAGTGGGAGAGCTTTATTGTTGGGATAAAATGTAGGGGAAAGGCTTTAGATGTGCCCTGATTGGAGGCTGCTGGTGTCAGGAACAGGGCATCCTATGGGATTGGTTAGGGGTGCATGGTGGGCTCTGTCTAATTGGTACTAAGTTGGAAGTAGGGACAAAAAGAGATTAGAGAGGCTATCAGTTATTAATCAGATCTTGGCCAATTGGGGCTGATTGTTATGGAAGCTATTGTTTGACTTCCTGGATTGTTACTAGAGATGGCAATCTGACTTCCCATAAACCTGGCTTACAGCAGGCTGGCTTCCCAGGCTGGTTATTGTAGATAAGGGATTGGTTTCCTGGGCAGGTGGCTACAGGTTGTGGGTCAGTGTTTTGTTTTTATAAATGAACCATCAATTGTTCATTTGTATATCCAATCTCTGCTCTACAGAACAAACCAGTCTGTAGCAAAGACCCCTGGATAAAGTCCTGAGGCCTTAGACCATGCACTGGAAACTGTACCTGTTACCCCAGGCAGGAACTGAGACATGGGGGACGTTAGAGTGGGAGAGAACAGGGGTCTTCTCTCCACTGCCTCCTGTGGCAGATGAGTCTCCTGGTCACTCAGCTGGGGGTGGTCATGGGGAACTAGAACACCAATCCCCCAACTCCCAGCTCAGTGCTCTCCCCAGATCTCAAGGTGTGCCTATGATTCTGATGAGAGATGCCTTTACTTATTAGGGATATGTGTGGGTTGTCCTTGAGTTCACAAAAGCACTTTTATTAACCCAGAACTCCAAATTGGCCATGTTCTGAAGGACAAGCTGGGGAGTATTGGGTTACAAACCATGAACCACTCCAAATCCCCATTTCCTCATCTGGGAAGGTCGGATGATTCCATTTCTAAAGAGCTTTCCAGGCTATCCTACTGTAATTCTATGATCTTAATGTGTCTACTGTGAGTGTGTCAAAGGACAGTCCTCTATCAGGAGCAACCAAGAAGTTGCTGATGAGTCTAAAACATTCTACTCAGAATTCTTCAATTCATCCCAGTAGCTGTCCACTCCAAAATGACACTATAAAAAATAAATGAAATAAAAAATAAAGCACTTCTCTAAATACCATATAAAACTTTGACTTTGTCTCCTCATATATTGGTTTCCCAAAAGGAGTAAACTTGACCTAGCATCCTACTCCATCAGATCAGATAGTCAAGGAAAAGGAATGTGTGTATAATCCAAGTTTAAGAGGATATCTCTGATATTTTGTCCAATTCTATTTTCCAATTCCAAGACTAGGCAGCAAGGGGTATTTTTGTTTGTTTGTTTTTTAATGTATCTTACACTCACAAGTTTATAATTTGCTTTCCAAAAATGTTACTTCATATTTGAACTCCATTCATCATTTTAGGTAAATTATTTGCAGGTCCTAGACCTTTATGTCTTTTTATTCTCTCCTTTTCTTTTTTTTTTTTCTTTTTTTTTTTTAACGGAATCTTGTTCTGTCACCCAGGCTGGAGTGCAGTGGAGCAATCTCGGCTCACTGCAACCTCCAACCTCCGGGTTCCAGCGATTTGCTTGCTCAGCCTCCCAAGTAGCTGGGATTACAGGTGAGCACCACCAGCCCCAACTAATTTTTGTATTTTTAGTAAAGATGGGGTTTCGCCATGTTGGCCAGGCTGGTCTCGAACTCCTGACCTCAAGTGATCCTCCCGCTTTGGCCTCCCAAAGTGCTGGGATCACAGGTGTGAGCCACTGCACCAGGCCTCCTCCTCCTCTTCTCCTCTTCTTCTTCTTTTTTTTTTTTTTTTTTTTTTTTTTTTTTTTTTTTTTTGAGATGGAGTCTTGCTCTGTCCCCCTGGGTGGAGTGCAGTGGCGCAATCTCGGCTCACTGCAAGCTCCACCTCCCGGGTTCACACCACTCTCCTGCCTCAGCCTCCCGAGTAGCTGGGACTACAGACGTCCGTGACCACACCCAGCTAAGTTTTTGTATATTTTTTTTTAGTAGAGATGAGGTTTCACTGTGTTAGCCAGGACGGTCTTGATCTCCTGACCTCGTGACCATCTTGGCCTCCCAAAGTGCTGGGATTACAGGTGTGAGCCACCACGCCCGACCTGCCTCCTCTTCTTATTCTTTAGGTTCTTGTTTCTTTTTCTTTCTAGTTTTTACTGCATTCCCATTTGATCCCTTCATTACCCTATCCTTTTCATTTTTTAATCTTTTCATTCCTTCATCCTTTCCAAAAAACTAATCTTTTCCCAAAGAAGATATCTAGAATACAGTATACAAACATTAAAATGTAAAATAAGCCCTAAAAAAATAGGCAAAATTAAAAGACAAATGATAAATCTGAAAATATTTTAACATATATAACAAATAAACATTTAATGATTTTTGTATACAAACAGTTCTTACAACTCAGTAAAAACAAACATCTCCAATAAACATGGAGTTAATTATACACAAACATGACTACAAACTTCCAATAAATGTATGAAAAAATACCTAATCTCAATAATAATTTTAAATCCAAATTAAAATAAGTTAGAATTTAGCAACTATCAGACTGATGAAAATTTAATAAAATGTGATGCCTAATATTGGTTGTGTTATTCAATTTTCTGTATCTTTGTACTTATTTGTCTCCTAAATCTATCAGTTTCCAAAAAGAATGTTAAAATTATTGGTTCATTTATTTTCCTTGTACTTCTGCCACATTGTGACTTTATATGCTTGAGACTAAATTGTTCCTTTAGATATATATAGGTAGGTAGATAGGTAGATAGAAAGATAGATAGATAGATAGATGATAGATAAGACTTAATTCAAGGCAAAAATGAAAGAACAAAAAGGAATAAGATTGCTATTCTGGCTTTCTTTGCTTCATATTTGCTTGGCCGTTTTCTCAATGCTAAGTACTGACTGGTAATGATTATGATGATGGTGGTGGTGGTGGTAGTGGTGATGATGATGATGTGACCGCTAATATAGTGATTTAAAACAAAAATAACTTAAAATCCTAAAAAGCATAAGATAGAAGATGGAAGAAATGTAAAAGTAATGTAAAATATTCTAAGGTCTTTGTACTCTTCTGGAGAAAGAAGCAATAATTGTTATGTTTAGACTTGTTAAGTAGACATAGTATAAATTGAAGGGTAGAAAAGAAATAGGAAACATAACTTCAAAACAAGTAGATGAGGAAAAAAATTTTAAATACACAGCCTGTGATAGAAAACAAAAATGTTTAAAACAAAGCACAATAAACAGATAACAAAAAGAATATAGTAGAAATATATCTAAACATATTCACAAAAAATGTAAATGGAGTAAACTCTCCAGTTAAAGATCAATACTTTCAGATAAGATTTTTTTTAATTCAGCTATTTGTAAAAATGAATCTACTAGGTCTACCTATGTAAATGTAAATAAAGTTCATAAACATAACTTTCAGTGAAAAAAAAACAAATGGAATAAAAAATAGAGTATCACTCAACTGTATACAATTTAAAACATATAAAGCAAAACTCATAAAAACAAAAAGAGTTGCATATCATTTTTAAGATAGTGGTACTATCTGGGGAATAATGAGGGGAAGTTGATGATGAGGGTGGGGACAGATGTGAATTTTATTTGTACCTGTAAAGTAGTATTTTCCAAAAGAAAATTTTAGAGAAAACATGTAGCAAAATTTTAAAAATGAATTAAATCCAGTTGGGCATCTGTTATGTTTTGTATTTTGCTGTATGTTTAAAATATTTCATGACAAAAAATTAATTCAGTAACTAAATGAAACAAATTCATATGTATAATAAATTCCAATTTTGTTGGAGTTTTTTCAAATATTTCCGTGCTAGGAAAATGTGTAAATATAGATAGTCCTTATATTTTTCTGTATTTTTAAAATTTCCTATCACTATGTTTTTATAAATTTTAAAAATGTTCATTCAAAAATAACAGAACATTTTCTAGACAAAAGAAGAAAAAATAAAAGCAGATTTTCTCGGAGAAAGACTCTTTCCACATAAAAATAACCATGAGAATCCCAATCAGTTACCCCACCCCAAGAAGACCCTTTACTCTAATGGAGCTTTAAGATAATACCGTTTCTGGCCAGCAGGTGGCGGTGACGTAATAGTCGTTTTAAACCAAGCATTTCAAATCTAGACATCATTCCTAAAGTGAAACAGTCTTTATGGCGCATCTGATTTTTGTACCAAGGTTCTGTCTGGCTTGTGTGTGTGTTCACCCTACATTTGTTTCTTCCCATTCACTTAGAATCTATTCCAAAGCTTTGGCTTTTCCCACTCCATTTGCAGAAACGATCCCCTAGTGATGCAAGAAAGCGACAAATCCAGAGGCAAGAAACCCTGGGGCTCTTTCCCCCCTATTCCTTTATCCAGTGAAATGTTTCATTGCCACTCTATGTAAACCTGGCCCAAAATAATGCTTTAATTCAACATTTACCAGCTTGTTTGAAAAACAAAATGTGAAACAAAATCCAAAAACTAGCCCTATCTTTCCAGCGCCCTTTGAAAAAAACTAGCTCTGCCTTCACCATCTAAAAGCTGCCTCTGCACAGCCTGAAGTGCTCCAATAGAGACTCTTATAAATAATTAAGTTTGTCTAGTGTGTGTTGAACATGGAGACATCTCTTAGCCCACACGTCTTGTGTCTCTAACTCAGATTGACGTTAGCAAACTAACTGAAAAAAAAAAAAAAAACACACACAAAAACAGTGTTATATCAACCCAGACACCAACCACAGACCCTCGTGACTCTCTTCTCTGCTCTCTCTGAGGGCTTTCTGGCCCTGGCCATTTGAGTGACTTGCTTCCCAGGAGGTTCCCTGTCCCCTCTCCTAGTGTCCACACAGGGACCTCTGTGACTTCTTGTCTCCCTGGACTATTAGAAGCCACAGAGACCTTTCAGGGGCTGCCTCTCTACACATTAAAACTTGGGAGGCTGAGTCAGGAGAATCGCTTGAAACCAGGAGGCGGAGGTTGCAGTGAGTCGAGATCATGCCATTGCACTCCAGCCTGGGCAACAGAGAGAGATACTGTCTCAAAAAAAAAAAAAAAAGAAAGAAAAAAAGGCAACTTATATGTCCATTTCAGAAGACAAGAATATATGCCTAGATAGAAACATAAACAAAGGCTAATGCTACTTTTGGAGGCATTTATGAAGAAGACGTTAGGCTAAAACTCTCACTGATATACTACTCCAAAAACTTCAGTGCCCTTTAGAGCCAAGTAGAAGACAAGGCACTGTCTGTCACCTGATATTTGAATCATAAGCCTGTACGAACCATTATCATAAGCCTGTACGAACCAGCAGCTTTCTGTCACCATCCATTAAAGATACGATGAATGAAAATTTTGCAATCAACACTCTTTTGTTGACAGAGCACACTCTTTCTAGTGCTGTTGATTATGAAGATAAAGTTCAAGTTGCTTTTACCACCAATGGACCAAGAAGTCGTTGTACCTTAGAGGTTTAGCACAGGCAACAACAGTGACAACAGTCCCATATCCCTTCTCTCACCTCCAAATCTCAATCACCTTCAATCTGTAGGTCTCCCATTTGTAAGGAATCATTTTTTAAATTTGCATTGCTTGCTTATTTTACTTCACAATGGGTTTCTTTTTTTTTTTTTTTTTTTTTTTGTATTTTTGTCTTTTGTTATGTTTGGTTTGGTTTTTTGAGGCAGGGTCTCACTCTGTCACCCAGGCTGGAGTGCAGTGGTGCTATCATGACTCACAGTAACCTCAACCTCCTGGGCTCAAGTGATCCTCCCGCCTCAGCCCCTCGAGTAGCTGGGATAACAGATACATGCAACTATGCCCAGCTAATTTTTATATTTTTTGTAGAGATGAGGTTTCATCATGTTGCCCAGGCTGGTTTCAAACTCTTGGGCTCAAGCAATCCATCCACCTCGGCCTCCGAAAGTGCTGGGATTCTAGGCGTGAGCCACCATGCCCTGCCTGTTTTTAATGTATTACTTCATTGCTCATTTACATTAGAGTATATGTTTCATGAATTGTAGAAAATCATTTCTAGAGTTACTGTACACACAAGCGCACCCATCAATGAGTTAATTATTTTAAAATGAGGTAACATTTTAAACACTTTGTGTCATGCACACATCTTTAGTGGTTTGTCATGAACCAACCTGTTTGAGTTTTAGGGATTTCGGGGGACATCATTTGGGACTTTAGGATGAGTTAGAAACCTGTTTATTATTTTTCCACAAGTGAGATTAAGTCAGGCACAGAAAGAGAAATACTGTATGATCTCACTCACTTATAAGTGCAATCTAAAGAGGTCAAACTCACAGAAGTGTAGAGTAGAATAGAAGTTACCAGGGCCTGCGGGGTCGGAGTGATTGGAGTGATGTTGGTCAAAGGATACAAAATTTCAGCTAAATATGAGGAATAAGTTGAAGAAATCTATTGTACAACACAGGGACTAGAGTTAGTAATAATATTTTACTTTCTTGAAAATTACTAAGAAAGTGCCGGGCACAGTGGCTCACGCCTATAATCCCAGCACTTTGGGAGGCCGAGGCGGGTTGATCACGAGGTCAGGAGATTCGGACCATCCTGGCTAACACAGTGAAACCCCGTCTCTACTAAAAATACAAAAAAATTAGCTGGGCATGTTGGCGGGCGCCTGTAGCCCCAGCTACTCGGGAGGTTGAGGCAGGAGAATGGCATGAACCGGGGAGGCGGAGCTTGCAGTGAGCCAAGAGCGCGCCACTGCACTCCAGCCTGGGCGACAGAGCGAGACTCCATCTCAAAAAAAAAAAAAAAAAAATTACTAAGAAAGGTGATTTAAGTGTCCTCATCAAAAATAAATGATAAGTATGTGAGGTAATGCACATGTTAATTAGCTTGATTTAACCATTTCACAATGTATATGTAGTTCAAAACACCATGTTGTACACCATTAATAATATGTACAATTCTATATCAGTTTTAAAAAATAAATAATAGAAAAATTAATAATACATACATTAAATTAAATAAAGGGACATGGGCTTCTGCTCTGTGGATATTCACTGTCTTACCTGGTATACGGAACAAATTTGCTTTGGATTATGAAGGATCCTTGCATTTTTTTCCCTCTTTTTATAGTTGAGGAAACGGAAGCACAGAGCATTTCAGTAACTTGCCCTAGAGCAAATGGAAAGGTGAGGAATTGAACTACAGTCAGTCACCTCTATAGCCTAGGCTATTACCTGTGCACCACACTTGCTCTTAGGAAACACTTGTCAGCGTGGAAAAAAGTCCGAGATATAGCCCAACCCTTCAGTACTCACCAGGCTAGGAAGAATAGAGATGCATTCAGTTTAAACGTTTCAATAATTGGCAAAACAACCCAAGTGACAAGCAAATACATTAGATGGCATTATTTGCTTTACAACAGGCTTTTTTGCATAGAGCTCAGGAAGTTTTTTCCTAAGTAGCATATTGATTGTTAAATAACACTATAACTTACCCATAATAAGTTAAATAACGCTATAACTTATCCATAATAACTTTATTTGTAGGTATGACTGTCATCTAAATTTCCAAGTTCTCTGTAGTAAGTACTTAAAGGATACAAAATTTCAGCTAAGTAGGAGGAAAAAGCTTAAGAAGTCTAAAATACTAAGTACTTACTACAAAGAACTTGGAGGCCAGGCATGGCTCATGCCTATAATCCTTGCACTTTGGGAGGCTAAGGCAGGCAGATCATATGAGGTCAGGAATTCAAGACCAGCCTGGCCAGCACAGTGAAAACCCATCTCTACTAAAAATACAAAAATTAGCTGGCCATAGCAGCACACGCCTGTAATCCCAGCTACTCAGGAGGCTGAGGTACGAGAATCTCTTGAACGTAGAAGGTGGAGGTTACAGTGAGCTGAGATCGCATCACTGCACTCCAGCCTGGGTAACACAGTGAGACTCTGTCTCAAAAAAAGAACTTGGAAATTTAGATGACAGTCATACCTACAAAAAAAGTTAATACATATCAGGGAGTTATTAAAAAGTTCAAACTTCAGAGTATGTTTTGGAGTCAACAAAGATGGATTCTAACTTTACCTTACAAATCTAAAGTACTGTTACAGTAAATTAAAATGAAAACCAGGCTTGAAGATGCCCTGAGCAGGCAAAGCCAGTTAGGCTTCATTAATGACCTTAATCTTGCTTGATTTGCAAACAGAAACAAAACTTAACGTGAGCTATTTCTGTAAATGCCCATATTAGAAAACCAGAACTGAAGCGCTAACAATCAGAAGCAGCCAACAAATTTATAATTATATAACTGAGGACTTCTCAGCAGGATAGACCAAATGAGGCAAGTTTTAATTGTAACCAATCAAATATTTAATTTCTGTTGTTTCCTGGTTCACTCTACAAAAGCCTGTCTCTTCCTTTCTTCACCATAGGCACTGAACCACTTTTAGTTTGGAGCTGCCTGATTCATGAATCTGAAACGGACCCAGTAGTCCCATGGAGTTTTCAGATCAACATAGAATTTGATCCTTCTGATCTTACAGCTTCAAACTTACATTTGTTTTATCTGAGTTCCTTCCACAGGAAAGGAACCCCAGACCTCTCAAAGAGTATCAAAGAACTGAAACTCACCAGATCATCACATGCAATGAGATGTCAGGCCCCTCATTCTACATGATTTCTTCCTTGCCCCTCCCTAGTTCCTGTTTTCTTACATATTGTTACATTTCTTCCCTGCTAACCCCTAGTTTTAATCAGTCAGGGAGGTGGACTTGAGACTGATCTCCTATCTCCTGGACAGCAGCACCTGATTAAAGCCTTCTTCCTTGGCAATATTCATTGTCTCGGTGATTGGCTTTCTGTGCAGTGAGCAGCAGGACCTCGATGAATCCCTGGTGTTTCTGTAACAAATCATTGTTTGCTCAAATAAACTCTTTAAATTTTTATGGTGCCTCAGTTTATCTTTTAACAATATTCAGCATTTATAACTAAAAGACCACAGCATACATCAACAAAAAAAAATTAAAACACATCTTATGTGTCTTACTTAGTATATCATTGGAAAACAATCATGATATTTTACATTTTCTACCTGACACTAAAATGTCACTGATGTCTCTTCTCCAGGCCTGATTTATCAGGCACAGCAGGCACCGAGCCCAGGGTCCACAGTTCTTCTAAGGGCCTTTGAAAATATTTTAATTTATTTTAAAAACAAGAAGACAATAAAATCACAAACTTTTAGGTAGTGGAAAAATTTTAATATGTACTATGAATAATTCCATCTTTATACCAATATGTCTTAAAATGCATTTTTTATGGAAAAGAGAGGGGGGAGGTCCAAAAGTGCCCAAAGCCCATGGAAGTCACAATATATTTCTGTTTTACTCCCCACGTCAGTTTCTCCATGTTCCAGGAATTTTATTATCAGTCTCAGCCTTGCTGTTCTGGGCAGGAAGAAATGAAAGAAGGAGGAAGGAAGCCACGTCTCCTGAACACTGCCCATGTGCCCAGCACAATGACTGCTGTTGTGTAGTCAGCATCTCATCGGGGAGGACAGGTGAGTCTCCAAGAATATATATCCAATCAGCCGAGCTACAATTCAATCATTGATCTTTTAAAAACTAGCCCCCAAAACATAATGTCAAGCAGTGGAAATGGCTATATTGATGGATATCTTGATTTGGATGTACATCAGGATACACCCAAATGCCAAGTGTAGTGCTCAGGGTCCCCCAACATGACTGGCCTCTGCACAGTCAAACCCTTGAATACAAGGCAGGCAGTGTGCACAGAAGAAACCCAGAGCCTTCTTGGCAATGATTTGAGTTCCATACTCTGTCTCCTCTTTTCATGCAGTTTTACTTTCTGCTTAAAGTAAAACATCCCAAGAAGCTCCCTCACTGCTCTTTCTGCCTCCTGTTAGCCACCCTGATTTGAGACTCCACTTTTGCAATGTCACAGTCTGCCGACTAAACACCAAACCCCGGGTCCCCACATGCATGTCAGCTCCACAAGAAGCTTCATCCTGACACTGACCCTCCCACCCATCGGTGCATCCACCGAGTGTGTCACCAGCAAGATCAATCCCACGCTGCTCAGCACCGTTAGAAACCAAGACTAATAAATCATTTGCCCGCTCTCAGCCCACAGATGGTAAGTGTGGTTCGATGCAGGTAATTATTTAAAAAAATGACTTTGGGAGCAAAAAATCAAAACATGGGAGTATGTGTCTGATAGAAAAGGCCTGCAAAGAGATTTGGGAGTTCTAATGACTCCAAGGAGCGGGTGAAAGGTCCTAGCGCCTGACAGTAGCTGGGCAGTCTGGTTGACAGAATTGATTCCTTCTCCCCTCAACACCGCAGGGCCTTGTGTCTGCTCGCCTCCAGGTCCCCCGTGCCAGGCGTGGGGAGGTGGGGGCCAGAGTATTCCCTCCTGCCTTAATGTGTTTGCAGAAAACAGCCCCCACCAACCCATCAATTACCAAGACTGTCAGTCCCGGAGAAGGTGTTGTGACAGTGATGGGGTCAGGTAAAGCCTTAGGGGCTACAACGAGACACATTAAACCAGTCTTTATGTCGCCACCTCCTGTCCCCTGTTAACACCCCCCTCAAAGTACACATTTTTCTTTTCCCTTTAACTTTCACAAGGATGTTTCTGGTTTCTGCAAAAAGTAGCATGGATGGCATGTCTTTATTATTACAGCTGTCATTCATTAGAGTGACCTGTGCTCCCCTAGGCTCTGAGCTCCCTCTCTGTCCCCAAGCATGAATGGGCTGGCTGATGCTTCTGTCCTTCCACCACTTCATAAAGAGAACATCTCTTAAGAGACTGCAAGCGTCCTCCTGCTAGAGGTGAGAGATAAAAGACCAACCCTCCTCTCAAATTCCCTCAAAACATTTTATTCGTTTGCTGCAGAAGGAGAGTTTCTGGATGTTATTCAGAACTGAAAATTTCATATCAGTTACCAAAAAAAAAAAGTTCTCATAACTTTGCTGGTGGAAAATGGCCTATGCCCAAGCAGAATTCAACCATAGTTCCTTGGGCCCCTGCAATCGAATGTCACCTGCAAACACTGTTAACCCAGGTGATTCCGCATTCTCCAGAAATGTATAAATACCGCTTGATGCCCCAAACAGCCCATGAGTAGGTTAATTCAGTCCATGAGTGAACTAAGTGTGTAAAAATAATTCAATCCATTGTCTGACAGAACTGATCCATTACTGTTCACTGATTCAGCAACTGTTCACTGAGTACCCACTCTGTGTTAGGGAATGTGTGAGCCATTCAGAATACAGAAAAAAAAATGTTCCAGTTCCAACTAACTTCAAGGAAATCACAACCAAAAGTTTCACACCTATGTAGACAGCTTAGGCGATTTTTTAATACAGCAAGAAAAAGTGGAATTCATGTAAACAGATGAAAGGTATCCCAGAAAAAAAAAAAAATAGCACTAGAAAAAAGTACATTCTCACCCGAGGTAAAAGAAAAAAACTTCTATAAGTTCATGCTGCAGAATTTACCTTGAGCTGTGAAAGATATCAAGTGGTGTACTTTAGAAATCTGCTGAAGCCTACAAATTATATTAAAAGGCATGGAAGCAAAGTTAAGTGCTTTAGCTTCAGAAGAAATGCAGTCAGCGCCCTGGAACCAATTCCCAGGAGAATGCCGTGGTTCTCACAACTCAGCAAGCTAGTCAACAAGTCCAGGCAGGGACGTGAATTCACCTCCCATTCCAAACACTGATGAAATAGCACTTCCTGCTACTCTTAAATATGTTAATCCCCATTTCAAATAGCTACAAGGCAAGTCTAGAGAGGGAGATGACAACTATTCTTAGAATGTACTTATTATTCTTTAAATACAGAAAATATTCAAATCCAGTATATATAGACTTACGGTAGCCACAAACTGATCAACAGTTAGTTGATTTGCCAAGCTACCTTTATGTGGCTTTTTGAGTCAACCTCATACATAGTTTGAAGAATTTGCTGTGTTTATAGGTCTAAAACAATTATTTTATAAGCTCCAGTAACAATTCCTCAAAATGCTGAAAACCAAACACACATACACACACACACACACACACACACACACACAAGCTCCAGCTCCCTAAGGTCTTTTTGCTTTGCTTCCTGGGGTCCACATAGGCAAGAGGGCCAGGAGCTTCAGCTTAATTAGCACCTTTTTATACCAAAGCCTCTCAAGGTGAGGTGCAAAATATGCAGTAATCATTTAACAGCTCAGTCAGCTGTGCCAAGCTAACAGATGATAAGGAACAAAAGGAGAAAGACTCCTTCATTGCAGACGTGCTAAAGGAAAGCTGTGGCATGTGACCAAATAACCTTGAGTGTTCGTCACCTGTGTATTACACAAATGACCCCACAGAAAGAAAAAAATGTTATTAAAAAGCAGCAACAAAACAAAACAGTATCAGGCACAAACCAATGAAAACATTCTCATGAAATGGCTCTCTGGGAATTTTCTAACATTTCTTCTTGGTCACCATCTGAACCCACCTGGGGGAGTACAGGCCATGAGAATACACTTGAGATTCAGCAAAAATAATTAAGAGGTTGTATAATTGACCATATTGCACATCTCACCTCTGGGGTTGGGGGTCCCCTGGTTCAAGACCCCAAGTGGGATACAAGGTCACACCCAGTGAGGGCCATTCTCTCACCTCCCTGACCATCCAGGTGGAAATTAAAGATCCCAGGATACTTTTCAAAATAGCACAGGGGATCACCCAGCTGTCTGGACCAGCAGTCCCCAGTCTCAATAAAATCCAACTTAATGTTCCCGGCTGGGAATGAGCCCTTCTCGAACATAGAGAAAGTCTGTACTCATGGACACAATTATGAAACTGTCCTTTGAGCACTGTAATTACTTTATAATTCACAGAGGACTTGAGATACTTGGAGAGTGAAGGATGCTATGAAAAAGTCAATTCGATTGTAATTTATAATTGAATTTATCCACAGAGAAACAAGTGGTCACTAAACGAAAGTATCTTCTAGGGAGCAAATTTACAGGTGTAGCTTTTACAACTACCAGTGGCTTAGCTCCAAGAAAATTCAAATTCCAAAGTGATAGCTTTCCACAAAAAACATAACTTCAGAGTTGAGTATTTGTATTAAAAAAAATTCTCACCAAGTAGTATTTTTGTAGCTCAGTCCCCCACTAGTTTAATATATACTCAAGTTAGGGGAAATAGACCTAATGTGTAAAGAAGGTGACCCTAAACAGTTTCCATCACCTCCTCCTAGTTAATCTTCAAATAACAATGGTTAGACATTGTGTGTTTTGTATACGAATTAAGAAAGGCTAAACCTACAAACTACATTCATCTTATATTAATTGACTACAAAGAAAATACTGAGAGGTAAATATTAAGAATGTCTTAAAGGGAAACAAATTAATATCAACATTTTATGCAGCAAAGCTCATATGAACAGTCATAAATGACATTGCTAAATTTAAACACTGCATCCATAATCCACCTTTCAGCCCATGATCTGAAAGATATTTGTAATATATGGGCAAGCAGAGTTCTAAGAGAAAAGTGTAAGCAAAGGATAGGGCAATGTGTTATTTTAAAGTATATAAAAATTATCACTATATAAAAAGTTATCCCAAAACTTACCAACTTGAAACAACATTTACTATATCATAGTTTCTCTGAGTCAAGACTTCAGCAGTGGCCTAGCTGGGACCACAATCAAGTGTCAGCAGGGCATGGGGTCCCATCTCAAGGTTTGACTGAGTATGGATCCACTTCCAAGCTTACACACAGAGTTGTTTGCAGGATTCAGTTCCACACAGGCTGTTGGACTGAGGGCTTCAGTTCCTCCTGGACTGTTGGCCAGAGGCCTCCCTCACTTCCTTCCACATGGGCCTCTCTATAGAGCAGCTCACAACATAGCAGTTGCCTTCCTCAATGCAAGAAGCAAAAGAAGAAGATGGTGAATAATGGGGAAGGAAGTCAGAGCCTTTCTGTACCCTAATCCCAGAATGATATCCACCACATTTTTAGTATTCTATTTGCCAGAAATGAGTCACTTGGTTCAGTCACTTGGAGGTCAGTGGGGACCATCTCAGACAGAGGCTGCTTGCCCCAGGTAGGTGCCTGTGTAGTAAAGAATTAACTCTACCCAAAGAGCAGCAGTCTAGCCTTTGAATCTCTAAATCCTTGGAATTTCCTGAGTGATAGCAGTGCCTTTGTTATTCATGGTGGACCCCTCTTATGCTGATGAGGTGACTCACTGTGGGCCCCTGAAGAGTTTGTGGTCATAGATGACTAAGGGTGAAAGCTGGCCACCTTGAAAGCCCAGTGAGATTAGAGGGTTGGGACATTCAATCAGGTAATCAGCTGGTCAAGGATTCCATCAATCATGCCTACATAATGAAACCCCAATAAAAACTCTGGACACTGATATTTGGTGACTGCTATGATCTGAATGTCCCCCCAAAATTTATGTGTTGAAATGTAATCACCAATGTGATAGTATTAAGAGGTGGAGCCTTTTGGAGTAGATTCAGGCATAAGGGCAGAGCCCTCATGGATGGAATTAGGATCCTTATAAAAGGGCTTGAAGGAGTGAGTTTGCTCTCTTCTGGTCTTCTGCCTTCTAAGGTCACTGAGACAGTGTCACCTATGAGGAGAGGGCCCTCACCAGACACTGGCACCTTGAGCTTGGACTTCCCAGCCTCCAGAACTGTGAAAAATAAATATGTGTTCTTTATGTATAGTACATAGTCTATGATATTTTATTGGAGCAGCACAAAGTGACTAAGACAGTGACCTTCATAGGCTGACAATGCTGCACATTATCACACTTCAACAACAGGAGGGTAACACATCCCTGAGGACACTGAAGCTTTACATTTGTGGCCCTCTGAGTCTCAAATCCTGTCCCATGTGTCTCTTCCTTTGGCTGGTTCTAATTTGTGTCCTTTTGCTATAGCAAAACTGTAATTTTAAGTATGGTGCTTTCCTGCATTCGGTGAGTCATTCTGGCAATTTATCAAACCTGAGGGAGTCCATGGGAACCCCTAAATTTGTTGTTACCTTTTCTCATGTGAGGATGGCCCGGGGGACTCCCAAACTTGTAAGTGGTGTCAGAAGTCTTGGGGAGACTTGACAGTCTTGGAAGACTGTGCCCTTAACCTTGAGTTTGGCTGACTCCAAGTTAATACCTGAAAGACTTTTGCTGTTCCATTTATTCCAAAAGGAATTAACTATTTGGTTTGTTCATTTGTTTAGGTTTTAGTCTTGCTTCTCTTTTTGAAGACAATTTCCTCAAGCGATATCCTAGATAAGCAAGTGGGGAAACTATTACCACTTTTTAGAGGACACCAGCCTCATCAAGTGATCATCCCCAGGCTAACAGAGCTCCTTCTAGGGCTATGGTAACCGCTGGGTTGGTGCAGGAGAGCTGGAAAGTGAACGTGACAATGGCGTGAATCCCACCAAACACAACAGCAGCTAAATTATTGAAATGTTTGTCAATTTATTGCCACAGCAAATATTTTGAGATTTCTAGCTCAATGTATTCTACTGAGCATATTTTAGACAATATGAATTTTAGATCATTCCTTCATTATACTCCTTCTTTTTAATAAATGTTTACTGAGAGCATTCTATCTGCCAGGCACTGACATAAGTGCTTCCCAGTATGACCTTATTTAATCCACAAAAATTACTCCTGAGGTAGTTGTCTGTTACTGCAGTAACCTTATTTTACAGATGAAGAAAGTGAGGAGCAAAGAGATTAAGGCCACAAGAAAAATAAAATTCTAAATTCACATTGAAAAGCAAGTGAGCAGATATTCTACCAGTTCTTCTTAGGGTCACTTTTACTTGGAATATAAAATTGACAGGCACTAGACTCTGTTTTTTCATTACCATGGACTAATCGCTATAAATTTAATTGATTTTAAAGGCAACTGAAATTATGTACAAAAGAAAGGAAAACTATTAATATTTCTTAGAAAAGGGATTGCAAGCTCAACAGCTTCTGGGGCCAGACAGATAATGTGAGTGAATAAGGGAAGCAGTTGGCGGGGGGGGCCAGTGAGCCCAGGAATGCCAGCCCCTCTACAGAATGCAAGAAACACAGGGACCCCATCGCTGCCTGTGGGAATGGGGTCCAGCATTGCCTAACCACAGGCTTTTCAAGAAAAACCCAGGAATCTGAAGTTTAAAAAAAAAATTCCTTATTTTTAAATGTTGGCAACAAGCTCTTGTTTTAATTTCTAAGCTAAACAAAACACACCAGTGGTTCAGAAGTTGACCTAGAAAAAATAACTAAGAGAACAAATGCTATTTTGGCTCATTTGATCCCTGTCAAGAATCAAACCAGATTATCCTGGCTCCTGGTTGGGGCCAAAATGGCTTGACTCTATGGTGTGGACCACTTCACAAATAAGCTCTTCACCTTCTAAACTTTGCAGACACAGAGCTGACCAACTGGAGACAGCTAAGAAAGGAACCTTGATGTCATGAGCTCTTGAGGTTGGGAGAAATCATGAAAAGACCGGATCCATTGAAGAAATCCCTTCCATCCACATCTCTAGCAAATAATTATCCAGATTATCCCAGAATCTTCTAGGGGATTAATCTAAGGGATTCTTGAATCTATGGGAATTAATCTGAAGATATCTCATCTCCCTTCTAATGAGCTCCAGTCATTATGAAATTCTTCCTAATACTGGCTTGAAGTGTGCCCTGCACTCAGGCATCCTAGTTCTCTTTCCTGGATCCAGCTGACTGTACCAGCCTCTTTGCACCTGACAGCCTTTCCCATATTCATAAACACTCTCTACACCAAGATTTATCTTACCTTACAGCCCTTCCAAGTAGGAGCTCCTCAGTATCTAGTTACCCTCTTCTGACCTAGCTTCATAATATAAGTCTTCCCTTTAAAACATTGCACCTAGAACTAAACATGCAGAAGATGAGCTCAAACTGCTTCTCAAAAAAAAAAAAAAAAATCCCACCAAACAAGGCCACGCTACAGTTTGCCAATGGGAGAATCCACAACACACTTTTTGATCAACTTAGATATAAATTTGAAGAATTAGAATGAAATAGTGAAAAGTCTACTTTAAAATTCCAATTTGGTAATTTAGGAATTAAATTACATATTTATTCTGAATCACACATTCTAATAGAATAGATCAATTTAGAAGCATAGCTTTTCTGGCTGGATGTGGTGGCTCATGCCTGTTAATCCCAGCACTTTGGGAGGTGAAGGCAGGAGGATCACCTGAGATCAGGAGTTCAAGACCAGCCTGAGCACCACAGTGGGACCCCATCTCAACAACCACCACAAAATAAAAACGTGGCTTTTCTTTTCTACACACGTCATCAAAAAAAATTATTCACTCTTCATTTGCATCATTACATCATCCCTGCCATCACTGGAGCCACCTTCAGAGTCACATAAATAAAACAGATTTCCAGAACATATCATCTTTAGCTCTAAATTGCTCAAAGTGCAGTATTTTTAAAAAGTTTCAGCCAGGCGCGGTGGCTCACGCCTGTAACCCCAGCACTTTGGGAGGCTGAGGTGGGCGGATCACGAGGTCAGGAGATCGTGACCATTCTGGCTAACACGGTGAAACCCCGACTCTACTAAAAATACAAAAAAATTAGCTGGGCGTGGTGGCGGGCGCCTGTAGTCCCAGCTACTCGGGAGGCTGAGTCAGGAGAAGGGCGTGAACCTGGGAGGCGGAGCTTGCAGTGAGCGGAGATAGCGCCCCTGCACTCCAGCCTGGGCGACACAGCGAGACTCCATCTCAAAAAAACAAAAAAAAAATTTCATTTAAGTAAACCATACATATACAGAAAAAGGCACAAATCATTCGTGTTTGGCTCATTGATTTTGCTCAAAGTGAGCCAACAGAACGACTCTGGCCCTCATTACAAACCAGTGCTCCAGAAACCCCGCCCTTTTCCTCTTCAGAGGGAAACCGTTATCCTGACTCCTACCACAGCAGTTTAAAGGTACCTGCTTTTGAATTTTATGTAAGAGTTATTTGTGTCTAGTTTCTTTTAGTCAATATTATGCTCATGAGAGTCATCCATACTATTTTATATTGTAGTTACACTTGTAGTTCAAGGTTTAAGTTTACGTCTGTGTGTGGTGCATTTACTATGTTGTTCCCCCAAGCCACAAGTGTCCATTTGCATAATATTAGGCAGCTGGGCTTTTGAAATTCATCTCATAGGTTTATAGATGTGTGATTTCCACCATATAACTCCCTATTTGCTGGCTTTGTCAAGTGATCTCTAAAAATCAATAAAAAACTTGTTTAAATCAACATTTTGCATTTAAAACTGGGAGGTCATACACCCAGGAATAATCACTAAATTGATGTGAAATTTCTTTGCCTCCTTTTTTTTTTTAACTAATTCTGTCAAGGGGCCTCTGTAAGCCTCAAAACTGGCATTGATGGAGGTAATATGTCTTCATAATACAATATATTCTTGTTTCCTGTAATATGAGAGACTTATTAGACCTTAAATATAAGGTGACTTTTTTCCGATGCATAATTTTTGGAGGAAAAGCTCATCACATATTCAGGCATAAATTGTGTCTCATATTAACCTCTTATCACTTGGGTTCCAATATTTTCTCTTATTGAACCTATGATTAGCTAAAATACCCAGATCTTTTTGCTCATGAGTTCCTACAGAACTATATATCGCCAGAGTATATTTCTATTTATACTTATACTTTTAACTAAGTATAAATTCCATATTAAGATCATCATATACCTCCGTGTACATAATGCCAGGGATTTTTCAAAGCACTTTCAAATGCATTATCACAACAATTCAGTGCAATAGCCCAGGGAATGAATTGTTATGCACATTTTACACATATGAATATAATTATCACCGATGGATTTCAACGTGTTTGAAGGGATAATACTGATGTTTTATAAAAGGCTCCTTCAAATGGAAAAGAACACTATCTAGCAAAATCAAAAGTCATGATATTTGAATATGCCCTGAAAAATACAAAAAGTAAGCTAGCACACAGCAAAATATTATTGTGATAAATAAAAGAAAAGCAAATTCAAACAATAATGAGGACCATTTTAGACTTAGTTAATGAATGGGGCAGAATCCAACAGTGATAAAATTGCAGAGAAATTGTTAAATTCATTATTTGCTGGTAACACCATACATTTGTATAATTCTTCTGGAAAAGTAAGTTGGCAATATGTTTATTTTAAAAACCAAAAACCAATCCATACCCATTCGCCAAATATTCCCCTGCATAGAATTTATTCTGGAGGAAATTATTTAGAAGAAAATACGTCATTTGCAGGGAGATGTTCATTGAAGCCTTATTTACAATAATAAGAAAAGCAAACAATGTAAGTTTATTTCAATATTTTAAATAAAGCTTTGTTCAAAGGAATGCCATCCAATCTGTCTCTCTCTCTTTCATACACACTCACACATACTATACTTTGCAAATATGGGAGAGAATATTACTGTTTCTGTATTCCTGTTACATCTTGTTCATTCCCAATATTCTCAATATTGTATTTCACACAATACTTTCTCATCTGAATTTTCTTATTTAACCATACAGTTAAGTTTGCATTGGCCCAGGAACAGCCTTTGTGGTGAGGAAAAGGCTAGCAGGTATAACATGATTTTCAAAACTGCAAAACCAGATGGGAACTGTGACTCTCTGAATGGAGAGGCTGTGGCTGTGTCTATGCACTTACAAATAAATTTTGTGATGAAAATACATTTGCATGAATCTCCAGATAACCTGAACAATTGTTTATCCAACAGTGCCGACCCTAAACATTTTGGCAGATCACAGGACGCCATCCCCAGCAGGCATCTCTCTTGTAGTGTAAAATGCACAGTGGCTCCCTCAACGTCTCGATAATAGCTGCAGGAGGAGGGGGAGGGAAGACTTCATCTAGGTCCTTAGCAAGCGTAATTCAAGTCCTTGCCTTCATTAGTCTAAATATCATTTAGACTTTTTAACATGAAATTTGATTTTCTTAATTTAGAAGGGAAAATATTCCTTTAGTTCATGTATTTCGTGAGATATGTGGGAAATGTCAAGAGGTGGAAAACCAGGTATTTAAGGGGGTTTTGCACTTTTTATACAATCTAGTGCCTTAACTTCCCCTCAAGAGAGACAGGAGAAGCAGCTCAGACCATTGAAACAGTGTGCCCAATGTCAATGTTTGCGTTTCCAAATCCACATGTTTCTGGTCACTTCATGACATGTTTATTGGTCTTGACAGGCAAGGAATAGAACAGGAAACTGCAACCTTGCACCCATCTGACTGGTCTGTGGGCAGACCAGCCTTGGTTTCTGCTTTGTTGAGTTCCACATGGTGGCTAAAGGCCCTCCTGCCATTAACTCCCCTTACATCCGATTCTCTGTAAAATTTGTACCAGCAAGTCTGGGGCAGTTAAATATATGGCTTGGGTAATTAAGCAGGTTACAGATGAATATTATTTGGTCTGCAAACAATTCTGTAAAAGGTTCCAGAGGGTTGTCTCGAGGATTGTAGCTTATTTGTGGGGTTTTGGCAGGAAATGGCTAATTATGACACCTGCACACGTTTCTGTACAATTGGAGCCTGGGGATTCTCAACCTTGTGTACACAAGTCAGACTCGCCTTCATGGTGGGGAGCCACACAGCAGAGGACTGAGATCAAGCAGAGCCTTGTTAGCAGCACTATGGAGGAAACAGCTCAGCTCGGGCTAGCAGCTTACCTCTATGCATTTCCCCAGCAACCAATCCTAGGGATGCTGGCATCGAAATTAGCCCCTTACATGCTCCGTATCCACTGCAGGTCTTCTGAAGGTGCACTAGTCCATCTTGAAAACATTACTTCGAGAGCAATTTCTCTGTCCCTCTAGGTTAGGAATTCCACTGATGGCATCTGGGAACCCTCTGTAAACCTGCAAGCAGAATTGGCAATGGGTATAAGCATGGAGAGAGATCCATAGCTTTTATCTGTTTCTCAAAGATAACAGATGGTGACTGCCTGATGTCAATGCTGCAATCTCAGAGCAGTGTGGGATCAGTTGAAGGACTTGAGGAAACGGAATGTGCCAAAACCCCAGGCTGCCCAGCTGGAGCCATCTCCTCTTCCTCCTGGGTGTCCAGCTGACCCTAATTTCCAGCTGCTTCTGCTGGTAGGTGTGGCCATGTGGTTGAGTCCTAACCAAAGGAATATGAAAAGGAAGATGGCGCCTGTTCTGGCCAAGGCTTTTAATAGGTGACTGCCCCTCCTACAAATCCTTTCACCTTTCACCAGTTCATGTAGAGGATGACAAGGGGGTAAGAGACAGTAGAACCGTAAGTCAAAAGGAGCTTGGATTCCTGAGTCATCATATGGAAGAAAGCTTCCCACCAACCAACAACAGCTGCCTCAGACCGTGGAGCACAAAAATAAACTTCTCTTCTGTTGAAAAATTCATTGTACACATTTATACAGAGTAGGCTAGTCTACTGTAAGACAGGAAGCAGCCTGGTTGTATTTGCATTTTAGAATGGGCTTCACGCTTCGAATATAGTTTTTGTGATGAAGAGAAACATCAGGCTTTCACTGTACTGCAACGCTTTTGTATTATCACTTTTCAATGTGCCCGACACATCCTGCCATTCCCACAGTGCCCAAATCTTAGACAACAAAAAAAGCATTTTATTTTTAGATCAGCTGCTGGGTCATCTCCTTCAGACTCATACACAAGGACACAAAGTCTTCCAATATTATTTCCCTAAGTATGACATCCAATTTTTCCTTAAATATCTCTAGTTCTAGAGTCGTGACGGCTTCCTGAGTGAAATTATTCTACTGCCTGATTGACCTTCATGGTCCAGAATTTTTTTCCCCCACATCAGACTTTGGTTTTCTTTCTTCTGGCTTCACCAAGTAATTGGCCAGACCCAGGTGAATAAAATCACTCCATAGTGAAAACCGGAAACACAGAGGTAAATGACTAAAATTAGCCTTTATTAAGTACTCCCTAGGTGTGATCTCCTTCGATCCTCATACTAATCCTCCATTTGACAGGCCCTGAGATTTTAAATAACCCACCCATTATCACAACACAAAGGATGGAACCACGGCAGGCCTAGATCCTCATGGGCTTACAGCCCAGCCCAGCCCAGCCCAGCCCAGTCCCCTCTAACTGACTGTCTAGGACTCACCTAATAGAAGCATTTCATCACTGATTCACGCTCAAGTTCCTCAGTCATTTGGGGAAATAAAACCTTGAGTTCGCTGAGTATTTTTACTTTGGTGTAGTGCACTTCCCAGAGCCAAAACAATTATGTTTTAGAAAGTATTCTAATTCCCTTGAAAGAGACCCAGCAGAAATGGTTGTAAACAGGAGGTATACAAAGACAGTGGATTTGAGAAAATCACTTTCTCATTGCTCAAAATGAGCTTCCAGAACTGATTAGAAAACATTCACTCTGAAAAGGAGCTGGGGAATTTGGGAAATGTTATATTGGTGTTGATCAGATCCCTCTGCTCATGCATTGAAGATCTGAGACTAGGGACCTGGGTGTCTCCTGACTCTCCTCTTCATTGCCTGCCCTTGCATAAATGGGAGGAAGGGTCCCCAGCCCCTCCATCACATCCTGGTCCTCCTGTAATCTTTGTTCAGTTGTATGCAGAGGGCCTTTGCAGGGGGAGGGGAGGGATCAGACCTTTCTGAGCCAAGGCATAGGCATCCCCAGCCACACTGATCAAGGCAGAGGCATGGGGTCTGCAAGGGCAGGGCAGCCCCGAGCCGGCCGCAGCCACAACATGTCCATGCCAAGCTCATCACCAGGACTGGGTAATGAGGTCAATGTGAAAACAACTGGAAGGCACGTTCCCCAGGAAACACAAGCAAAGTGGAAATGGCCCGACCTTATGTTGCGGAATCCAAACCCATTGAGTCAATTGCCGGGAAACATGACATGACCTTTCAGATGCAGTGAACATCGCTGGGAGAGCAGGCTGCCCTGCTCTTTTCCATTTGCTGCCCCCGAGGCAGCAAGTCACTGGAAATAATAGCCCCCATTCCAAATCTGTGCTTCTTTGATGAAACACACATGCACAGCATCGAGCTTGACACTGGGGCAGACATGTGCTCATGTACTTATGTGTGCATACAGACACACACACATATATATATATGTACTAAGTGTATATGCTTTTATTTATCTGTAAGTCCCTTTCAACTTAATGTTTCATGTTCTATAATAGAATATGATATCATTATAGCTTTATATTTTAAATAGAAGTCTTTGGGACCCTGTGCATATTATTGAGTGAGAAAATAACCTTTACAGCCTCATTCTCAACAGCAGACAATGACTCCCTCTTTGAAATCAATTAACAAAGCTACTTGCCCCTCCAACACTGACCCAGCCCTGAAATAGACCCAATAAATCCTGCTTTTCTGTTTTCTACTGTTCCCCTATCTTTTCTACAGCTTATTAGAATCTGAACACAGAGCATGTTCTTCATGATTAGCAATTGCAAGTTAAAGGAAGGGACACTGCTCTTTCTGCAGGAAAACTGTTAAGTCTTGCTCTTGGGATTCAAACTTCAAGCCAGGAATGCTTGCCTTGGAAGCCAGTTTGATGGATAAGCTGGAAAAACAGCTCTATGCTCTCTGATGGGAAAGCTCCTTTGATGAAATGTTAGACGGGGGCCCACTACATGTCACCATAAGCCCCTCTGAAGACTTCACAATCATCCACAGTGCTAAACATTTTAACAGAAAAAAAAATTTCTTGCTGAGAAATGGAAAATGCTTACTAAGAGTCTGAAAAATATGATCCTATTTTTTAAAAAAGAAACGGGGTGAGGGTGGGAGTCCCAATGGGTAATTCGTACAATGTTTAATCCTCGTTGCTGAGGACAAGTTGCAGCATCGTGAGTAGGCTGGCTAAACCTGGGTTAATTACATGGATATGGCATATATTGAGTTCCCAAAAGGATAATGTATGCCAAGATTGTTCTCCTCATATTCTGTGCTCTACTTAAACTTAGAATGACAAATAGGGGAGCTGGGAGGGCTCCCGGGAGCTATGAAATATATTCCCTGTAGATTACAGAACACTTTGAGCAATCATTAGAAAATGTAATCACTACTTTATCATATAAAACTGTTTCTCACTGTTGGAGGCTGATTTTTGTAGGTTTAATATAGCTCTAGGTCATGCTTTATGGATCACTCTGCAGAAATGCTTTATTGGAAGTTTCCATCAAGGTTAGCTTAGCCATGAGGAGGTCAGGGAGCCTGAGCAGGAGTGTGACCCTCCTTCCCACAGAGCTGGAAGATCATAATTCTTGGGACCCCTGAGAAGACAACTTTGGAGATGTTCCCAGTCCTACAGGTCCCACTTTCTGTAAGTAAGACCCATGAAATTTATCACATCAGCAAGAAATGGAATAGTCATATGGAGTGAAAGTTGCCCTTGAAAATCCCTTAGGTAGCTTGTTAAGCCAAGCAACAATAATCATGATAACACCTAGCACTTAGTAAGAGCTTACTATGACCCACACTAGTCTAGTGTTAAGATATAGGTATGATGACTACTTCCATTTTATAGATGTGGGAAACTGAGGCATAGAATGAGTCAGTGACACTCACCCAAGGTCACAGAGCCACTCAGTGGTGGAGCCAGGATTTGAACACTGGAAGTCTGGCTTCACAGCCCTTGCTTGTTAGTACATGTGGCTTGGTATACAGTACCCAGTATGTTACTGTGTTTGCATAAAAATTGAATGTCTGATGAACTATGAAGAGTAAAGACTAATCCTGTATGCCTTCCAGTGATACATCTTTCTCTTCCCAATGATACCACTGAAATTGTCATTTTCCTTTTGTAGTTGAAACTGATCCAATTGTCCCATAGAGCTGATGTTTAAGGTTTCTTTGAATAAACATAGAAATTGATGCTTCCAGTCTTGAAACTTGAGAAAGTTACATTTGTCTTATCTGAGTTCCTTTTTCAGGAAACCAACCATCAGGGCTCCCAGATAGTATCAAGGAGCTGAAATTCACCAGATCACTGTCAGACCACTCACCCATCATGACTGCCTAACTGCCCGCCTGCTTCCTGTTGACCAACTTCTCTTCCTTACCCCTCCCTAATTCCTGTTTTCCCACACATGGTTACATTGCTTCCCTGCTATGTAAATCCCTAACTTTAGTCAGCCTGGGAGATTGATTTGAGACTTCTCGGCTGGGGCACCCAGTCAAAGCCTTCTTCCTTGGCAATACTCATTGTTTCAGTGATTGCCTTTCTGTGTAGCAAACAACGGGACCTAGACCAAACCCTTAGTGTTTCAGTAACATAGGGAGCTCATACCGTTGAACTTGAGTAAGTTAGGTGTTCATCCAATGTGATTCCACTGTGTATGATGTGATTTTATTCAGCTGGGAATAATAGAAGTGGAGACTGTCTGGAAAGAGCTACATCCTTTTTCAAACTGAGACAGTGCATGAGTAAAACCTAAACCTGGGATCAGAGACATAAAATATTTATGCCTGCCAAGAGCAACCAAAGATACATTTAAGAACTTCTTCTGGCCAGGCACAGTGGCTCACACCTGTAATCCCAGCACTTTGGGAGGCCAACGTAGGCAGATCATGTGAGGTCTGGAGTTCGAGACCAGCCTAGCCAACATGGTGAAAACTCATCTCTACTAAAAATACAAAAATTAGCCAAGTGTGGTGGCACTCACCTGTAATCCCAGCTACTCGGGAGCCTGAGACAGGAGAATCACTTGAACCCAGGAGGCAGAGGTTGCAGTGAGCTGAGACTGCACCACTGCATTCCAGCCTGGGTGACAGAGTGAGACTCTGTCTCAAAAAAAAAAGAAAAAGAACTTCATCCATCATAGACTTAAATAATTAATTAATTCTACAAAAAGGCTTGTTGGTCAATGGGAAAGATATGCTGTGATTCTGGAACATTTCTGGGAGAGAATGGGGTGGCATCGCCTCTAACATATTCACCACACAGCAGTGCCATACCCTTTGGCCTTAAAGGCACACAGTCCTGATGTTGTTGGTCCCCATACTTTGTCTGCCAAAGGCCAACTCACCATAATTAAATTAATAGAGACTAACATATAAGCCAATGCCTATGAATTAATGGCCTTGGTTTGACTGGACTATTTCTTGGTCATAGCCAGCAGATTCCCTCCACTTAGGAGAGAATAGTAAATCAAATTACAATCAGAAAGGGGCTTGAAGAACATTAAATCAGAACCATGACATGTACTAGCTCAGAAGACTGCAGCACTGATGAAGTGCTTGAGGGACTTTTCTCCATCATGGAAAGTACTTTACCAAAGAATATCACCTTAAACTCCTGCCTCCCAGTCCACAGCCTGACCACCCTGAGAATCGATTTCCTCCCTGCTGTATATATCATCCCCATCCATCACCAGAATGGAAATAACTTGCATACAAAGCTTTAATACCTACTGGGGTTGCGAATATACTTACACTACACTCAGATGTGCAGAGAAAATGTGCTTAACATACTTTCTTCCTGGGTAGCAGAAAAACATACATGTGCCAATGAAGCATTCTTCTGTCTCTTCGGTTTGAATAATCTCCTCTTGGTTTAAATAGCCAGTCTATGCAAAGTTCAGCCCTCAGGAAAGGAGCCTTTTTTGTTGTCTCCCTAGGCAAATGCTCATCCTCTTCCCTAAGATGGTGCCAGAAGGTGTGAGGGGAGCTCACTGTGTCTTCCCAGGCATGGGAATGGAAGGAGGAGAGAAGGTCCTTGGATCTATGGTGTCCTCTGGATCTTCCTTGGTCTCTGCTACTGAGTGGCTGGACAGCTTATCACCATCATATCGTGGTCTCCAGAGTGTGGCTTTTTGTCCTCAACATGAGAAACCTCCCCTCAAGAGTCCGTGGTTAGGGCCAATTACCACCAGGCTCAAAGGCCCAGCCACAGGCCTACACCTTCCATCACTGGGGGACAGGGATCTTTGCATCCCACACTCTACCATGTTCAAGCCAACCTCACTGATCTAGTCCCCTCCTTTCAACACTGCTGTACTATCAATATGCATCATGTTGGAAGGGACAGAGGACAGGCATCTTCTTAGAAGACAAGGCAGGCAAGCATTCAAGTGGTCCCATCTTTCAGGAGACCTCTCCTGTACCTATCCGCTGTTTCTAAAGCACTGCTGCCACTCCCCAGGGGTCATTCTCTGACTCTATCCCTTCTTTACCACATGTGTTGGGATCCGCGTGTTTCCTAAACAAAGGAATGAACACACAAGACAACACAAGACAAGACAAACATGGCAGCCGCCTCAAATGGCGCGCTCTGTTTTATTTTATACAGTCGTTTGTGGAATGTTGCCAAGTCACAAGACACATTGTTGTTTCTCTGACCTTTCCCTGACTTTCTGGATTTTCAAGATGTTTACACATAAACAAGCCCCCAACGCCCTGCTTTGTTTGCAAGAGCAGGACTTATCGGGAACGCCTCGTTTGCAAGCACGTAGTCCTCTACACACATGCTTCACTAAGCTAGAAGAGCCAGGCTTGGGCTTTCCCACCTCTAGGGCAGTGAAATTCATGCCCCAGCCTTCATAAGTGAAGGAGGGCCTTCCTCGCAGTATAGAAAAACTATGCGACCTGAGGCCTCCAAACGTGGTGCTAATTCCACTTAAGAATTTGAAAAAGCCTTTTTCCTCCAACAATGCCAAGAGCAGCAAATCCAAATCTAATTTGAAGGGCAAGGCTGAGCAGTGACTTATTCTAATAGGGACCCACACTTCCCCTGCACAACTGAGAGCCATTGCTCAGCATGTAGGAAGAACAGTATTACAGAATAAGAAATCACAAAATACAGAATAAGAAAACTGTTCCATATTCATGTTTGGTAGTGCCTGCAGCCTGGATCTTTAGAAGTCTAGCATAATTAGACTATAATGCAAGGTGAGACTATTGCGGGGGGGCAGTTTGGAGCCCTTGCCATATGCCAGGTACTAAATGAGGTTATTTGTATCATTTCATTTAACTCATCAACAACTCTAAAAGGTAGATATTATTATTACCCATTGTATGAATGAGGTGACCGGGAGCTCACCCAAAATCTTACCTTTTAGAAAGTGGTAGTGCTTTGTGAGCCCGGGTCTGTCTGTGTCTGACCCGTGTGCTCTTGCCACCACGTGAAGATGCCTTTTCATGGGATCATTCCCTCTTTCCTTGGGGTTCCCAATAACCAAACAACTAATAAACGAATCAAGGCCGACTTCATTTGAACTTCTGACTGTTTTCCAGCCAATCTGGCAGAGAACCAATTTAAATACAACATGCCCTGGGCAAATGCTTCAGATCGGCCCAGGCAGTCACTGCCTATGCCCTGCACATCTGTCTCTACTGCTGTGCCAATGGACTGGGGGCACCCCGCAGGGCTGACTTCCATGAGCTGGAAGGAGAAGAACTCGTGGAGTTATTTTTTTGTTATGCTTTCCTCACCGTGCAGTGCACAGAAGCACAATTTACAGAGGCCTGTAATTAACACATTCATTCTGAAAGAACAAATTCTACACCCTGAGAACATGGAGCTCCCATAACACATCAAGTTAATCCAGGGGACACTGGAAAGCTCACCATAAGGAAGAGGAAAATGAATTGGCATTTTCAGTGATCTGAAATGGGGCTGGAGAATTCTGATTGGCCCCAGGACAGGGAAACCCTCAGGTTGGAGCAGGTGCCATCAGAGGCCTGGTTGCAGAGATGACTGCCCAGGATACCAGGCATGATGCGGGACTCGGGGCAGCAAGGGCCAAAATATCTGCAGCAGCCAAGATGGATCCAGACTGGGCAGAGGAGCTGGGAAGAATACAGGCAGGGGCAGCAGGAGGTGGGCTTCAGAAAACCACCCTAGGATGGCCTGTGACCTGGAAGCTTAGGCAAAAGCAAATGCACTGGAGATGGGGATGGAAACATTGTCTCTCCCAGTCAGCTACAGAGGAAGAGAAGCTCTCCATGCCCACTCCCCCTGCCCCGTGGCCAGGATCTCTATCCCTGTCCCAGGATCCAGGGCCTGCAGAGGGAGTCTACACTTCCGACATCCAGGACAAAGAAGCCAGAGAACCGGGCCCCTCATCCTTTCAGGACAGCTTTGGGTCACAAGTCTGGGAAAATGCTCCCCATGTCATTCCTAGATCCCTTTAGCCAGCTTGCTTTTACAGAGGACCAGTCCCCACATAAGTGAAGAATAGCAGCAGCTCTGTTTTCACCTCTTGTGACTGCTATAACAAAGTACCCCAAGCTGGGTGGCTTAAAACAACACATTTATTCTCTTCCAGTTCTGGAAGTCAGTTGTCCAGAAGGAGTCTTGTGGGGCTAAAATCAACATACAAGCAGGGTCATGTTCCTGTTTGGAGGTTCTAGGGGAAAATCTGTGTCCTTGACTTTTCCAGTGTCCAGGGGCCTTCTGGCTCCCTTGGCTTGTGGCCCCTTCCACCCTCTTCAAAGTCAGCTTCCTGACTCCCGTTTATAAAGACCTTTGTGATTACATTGGACCCACCATATAATCCAAGATAATCTCCCCATCTCAAGATTCTTAACTTAATCACATCTGCAAGGTACCTTTTGCCATGTAAGGTAATTATATTCACAGGTTCTGGAAATTAGGATGTGGACATCCTTGGGAGGCATTATTCATCCTACCAGATGCTCTTGCAATTTCTTTTCTACTATTTTGTTAATTTTTTCTTCAATACAGCAGGTACAGTCAAGTGCCTAAATCTTCACTGTGAAGCTCCATCACTGTCCAGGTTTCCCCGTGGGGAGGAGCCTCTGAGACAGAGATTTGCATTCTGGTGGTTGACAGGGGCGTGCTCCCAGATTAGCACCCGGCTGACTTCACAAGAGTACAACCCGTGCCACAGTACCAGGTTGTGCACATAGAAGGGCCTTCACTTCGTCTAGAGCTCTGTTGTCAACATTTTGGAATTCTTCATAATGTATGAATGGAGGCCCACATTTTTATTTTTATTTTGCATTGAGCTCTACAAAGCAGGTAGCCAACCTTACCTATTAGGCAATAAAGCAGCAGCACACAACAGAGAGAAGAGCTGGGCTGCAATGCAGTCATGAGAAAGGTTTGACTGATCCTATAAGAGCTCCAGAACTGGTATGGCCCTGAAGAGGTGCCTTAATTGGCACGGGCTCAGGTCTTTGCCTCCAAAGACCAGTCTCTGCATGCTGGCTATTCTCGGGGAGGAATATAACCAAGGGCAATTTCTAGAGATGGACTTAGTCGAGAGCCCTGTGATGTTAACGTTCCCAGCGGTGGAGGCATGAGTGCCTGGGTCCTGCAGGGGTAGATTGAGTAGCGTGCACAGCATCCAGTACGAGCTCAATGAATACTAACTCACATCTCCATCTATGTAATCACTACTGAGTCCACAAATAGAATACTTTTGGCTGGGCTCGGTGGCTCACGCCTGTAATTCCAGCACTTTGGGAGGCCGAGGTGGGCAGATCATGAGATCAGGAGTTCCAGACCAGCCTGACCAACATGGTGAGACCCTGTCTCTACTAAAAATACAAAAATTAGCTGGGCGTGGTGGCATGCACCTGTAGTCCCAGCTACTCAGGAGACTGAGGCAGGAGAATCACTTGAACCCGGCAGACGAAGGTTGCAGTGAGCTAAGATCGCGCCACTACACTCCAGCCTGGGTGACGGAGCAAGATGCTATCTCAAAAAAAAAAAAAAAAAAGAATACTGTCAGCATCCAACAGGCTCCTTGTGCTCCATCCTGGTCCACAACTGTCCTCACAGAGATAAATACTGATACAGTTGCCAGCATCATACATCAGCTATGCAGTTCTTGAACCTCACATCAATGGATTCTTTTGGATCTTGCTTGTTTTATTCATTCATCCATGCTCTGGTGTACATCAGTAATTCTTATTGTTTTGTTCTGTAATATTATATTTGTCCATTCTCCTGAGGATAGACCTTGGGAATATCTCCAATCGTGGATGAATATCAGAAAAGCAGCTGTAAACATTCTTGTACCTGTCTGTCAGTCATTTCTTTTGGGTGTAGACGTAGGAATGGGAATTGTTGCATTATAGGGTAAGCATGTGATTAGCTTTACTGGATACAGCCAACCTGTTTTCCAACTCAAAGTCCTACACACTTTTATTTTAAGTAGATTCTGACTAGATAGAAAAGCAACTTAGAAAAAAACATAATTGATTAATGTAGAGGGAAAAAGCTACCATCAGTCCACATATATAACCACAATAGATGTGAGTTTAGCTGCAGTTTATAGGCTTATACAAATTTTTTTGGTTGATTGGGACAGCTGGGAAGATGGGATGGTCTACCCTAAATATTCTCTGAATAGAGCATGTATTCAGCACTAGAGGTCTCAGACACTCTCCTCTTGAGAGATTTCTATTGAAGGCTCAGGAAAATCCCAGGCAAGGGGAAAGGGCTGGACTTTTGTTCAAAGTACCCTTAATAAACATGCTTGGATTGAACTGATTCACACAATGAGACCTGTGTTAACACATCAGGAGGGGCCTGGGGGGACCTCTTTGCTCTCTGTAGACAACAGGATGGCTGAGAACTGGGCCTGCAACTGATAACACTCGTCTCTTCACAAGAGGCATGGATGTGACCTAAGTTTACTCTTCTGTAAAACTGGAATAGGAAAAGCCCCTTCACAAGATTTTTGTGAAGATTAAATGAAATATTGTTTATTAAAGGGCTTACAAATGATAAAGTGCCACATAAGTCACAAGTTTTTATCATTAGCTATTTTCCTGTGCCACTTTTCCTAACAGAAGTTAGGTGCCAGGTGCACAACACAAGGTCCTAAGAAAAGCAAGTGGTCCCTGGACTCCAGGAGATGAAAATACAGTGCAAAAGCCATTCTCCACTCCTTGCAATGGTTTTGTTGAAAAGTTTATTCCAAATAAATTATTTAAAAGTTTTCTTGCCGTGAAAATACATTCTTTTTTTTTTTTTTTTTTTTTTGAGACGGAGTCTTGCTCTGTCACCCAGGCTGGAGTGCAGTGGCCGGATCTCAACTCACTGCAAGCTCCGCTTCCCGGGTCTACGCCATTCTCCTGCCTCAGCCTCCCGAGTAGCTGGGACTACAGGCGCCCACCACCTCGCCCGGCTAGTTTTTTGTATTTTTTTAGTAGAGACGGGGTTTCACCGTGTTAGTCACGCTGGTCTCGATCTCCTGACCTTGTGATCCGCCCGTCTCGGCCTCCCAAAGTGCTGGGATTACAGGCTTGAGCCACCGCGCCCGGCCTGAAAATACATTCTTCCCACTGAAACAATCTTATAAATCCCATTTGGGTGCCCAGAGGAGTCACACAATACAACATACCTTTCTCCTAGCTTACAGATTCTCATTTAACATACAATAACAACAGTGTCGATTATGTATTTCTCCATCTCAAAGTTCATATTGTAACTATAGGGTAAGAGGGGCTGGGCATGGTGGCTCATGCCTGTAATCCCAGGACCCTTGGAGGCCGAGATGGGTGGATCATTTGAGGTCAGGAGTTCGAGACCAGCCTAGCCAACATGATGAAACCCTGCCTCTACTAAAAATACAAAAAACAGCTGGGCGTGGTGATGCACACCTGTAATTCCAGCTACTTGGGAGGCTGAGGCAGGAGAATCACTTGAACCCGGGAGGCAGAGGTTGCAGTGAGCCAAGATCACGCCACTGCACTCCAGCCTGGGTGACACAGCGAGACTCCACCTTAAAAAAGAAAAAAAAAAATGGGTAAGAAGGAAGGGAACACTGGAGCCACAAACGGCAGCAGACAGAAAAAAAAGTGATAATGCAGGGGCTGACAGAACTGACAAAGATGTTCAGGAAAGCAGCCTGGAGATGTTTCGTGTGAGAACATCTGGATAACGCCCGAAGAAATTGCAATGCCCTACAACTAAGGTTCACAACAACTTTGAGTCATGAAGAAAACATGATGTCATGTTCATTTCATGAAGTGGTGGAAAATGTATCACCCTTATTGAAATCTTTCCATCCAAAGCACTTTGTAAAATATTTAAAGCAAAAACAAACAAACAAAAAGAACTCTGTCCTCAATCATCCCCAAGCGGAGATCTGTAAGAGGTTTAAATGCAATATATTTACTGAATATAGAGTGACTTGAAAAGTCCACCTCATCACCTAAATACAGCAATACTAAATAAAAACAGTTCTGGGAACACAGCTCAGAGTATGTACGCCTTTAATCACATTTTCTACTATTTCCCAAAGTGATAAGGAAGAAACTGATCAGAAATTCTTCATATGTGAAAAATACAGACAAAATGAGTCTAATCACATGCAGAGGTTCATTCACTTCCTACATTATTTACTGAGGCATAAATATATTATGCATTTTATGCTGTTATCTTAACTCTTGAAATTTAGAAAGAAAAGAACTTGAAGCTTTTCCATATAAAGGAGACAGAAAAACAGACACAGTAATAACCATAAATTCCAAAGCATGTGGATAAATGGAATGCTGATGCATTGAAATAAAAAGTTACAATAATGTAGTGTTAAAACAAATACACCCTCCTACATAATAGAAAAGGGGTCTCAAGGTTCCATTCATGTGAAAGGATCAGCAAATTTCTGCTCCATAATAATAACTGTTATTATTATTTATTAAGAACCCATCATATAGTGGATGCCTGAGGCACCATCCATAAATGAAAGAGAAAAGTTTTTTTTAAAAAAAGTCAGTGCTTGAAGGCCTTACGAAATAAGAGGATTCTATATCCAGTATAGGAAAGATTTGTAATGGAAGCAATGTGCTTTTCCCATGTGTTTCATTTTATGGCTCCAATCAACACCATGGAAGCTTTTTGTCCTTCTGGCCTTAAGAAAAAGCATCCATCATGAATGCCTATAGGAACACAAGACTATAGGAGAGTTATCATCAACCCACTGGGGCTTTGAATATACGTATAAGCTCCACCTTCATTTATAGCAAGCACCTATTCACAATGATAAATATTAAGAATGAATCACATATCAAAAACACAGCTCAATACTTGCTGGGCGTGGTGGCTCACACCTATAATCCACACTTTGGGAGGCCAAGGCAGGTGGATCAGTTGAGGTCAGGAGTTCTAAATCAACCTGGCCAACATGGTGAAACTCCGTGTCTACTTAAAAAATACAAAAAATTAACTGGGCATGGTAGCAGGTACCTGTTATCCCAGCTACTCAGGAGGCTGAGGCAGGAGTGAACCTGGGAGGCGGAGGTTGCAGTGAACTGAGTTCATGCCACTGCACTCCAGCCTAGGCGACACAGCGAGATCCTGTCTCAAAAAATAATAATAATAGCCGGGCGCGGTGGCTCACGTCTGTAATCCCAGCACTTTGGGAGGCCGAGACGGGCGGATCACGAGGTCAGGAGATCGAGACCACGGTGAAACCCCGTCTCTACTAAAAATACAAAAAATTAGCCAGGCGTAGTGGCAGGCGCCTGTAGTCCCAGCTACTTGGGAGGCTGAGGGAGGAGAATGGCGTGAACCCGGGAGGCGGAGCCTGCAGTGAGCCGAGATTGCACCACTGCACTCCAGCCTGGGTGACAGAGTGAGATTCCGTCTCAAAAAAAAAAAAAAACAAATAATAATAACAATACAAATAAAGACTTCCAGAACAATGTGTTAATATTTGAACTGGGTCTATATAACTAAAACAGGTAATCAGTTTGGTCAGTTCAACTGAGTAACCAATCAAGTTAACAAATATATCAATTCTAGCTTGCTTTTTAGATAAAAAAGATCTGGCAGTATGCAAGAAAGATGGATGGATGGTGGATGGATGGATGGATGGATGGATGGATGGATGGATGGATGGACGGACTGATGGACGGTGAATGGGTGGATGGGTGGATGGGTGGGAGATGGGTGGATGGATATAGGAATTGAGAACAACAGAGAAAGAGAGAGAAGGTGAGAGAGGAATTCTTGCTGATATGATATGTTTCAAACCCCTTCCTAACTATAGGCTCCAGATTTTAGCTATCTTCAGTAGGATTCACATCAGCTCCAATTCTGGGGAATGTCATCTTTCTGGCCTTACTTCTCCCCACGGTCAAAAGCCACTTAGGATGTTTTGTGATTATCTGCTTGGCTTGAACTCTCTTAAAGGAAAATGATTTTGTTCAGTTTCATAAATGTAGAGTGCAAGAGTTTTACCAACCATCTGGAAGTGAAGAACAACATAATGTGGAAATAGTGAGATAATGTAAAATTTGATTAAATGCGTGTATACTGGATGAGCTCAGACATCTCTTCAAGCAAGCCATCTAAAGGATATACTGTAAGCTGGTGATGGATGGGTATTTGAGAAGCCCCAGAGTACTAAACAAAAGATGAGTACATACCTAATGCCAAAGTCCTGCTATGGAAACATGTAGAAGACATGCCATAAAATAGTGTGAACATGGCTGGGCACGGTGGCTCACACCTGTAATTCCAGCATTTTGGGAGGCCAAGGCAGGCAGATCATGAGGTCAAGAGATAAAGACCATCCTGGCCAATGTGGTGAAACCTCATCTTTACTAAAAATACAAAAATTAGCTGGGCATGGTGGCACATGCCTGTAGTCCCAGCTACTAAGGAGGCTGAGGCAGGACAATCGCTTGAACCCAGGAGGCAGAGGTTGCAGTGAGCTGAGATGATGCCACTGCACTCCAGCCTGGTGACAAAGTGAAATTCCATCTCTAATAATAATAATAATAATGTGAACATCACTGTTTATTTCTTCTTTGTGTAGTGAACTAATTATCTCACAAAGTCCTGTATCATTATTATTCTCATTTCACAAATGAGGAAACTGAGGTAAAGTGATTAGTTAACTTCCCCAAGAATACACAGACAAATAAGAGCTGGAGCCAGGATTCAAACCTAAGCTGTCATCAGGGTCTACACATCACCTCACTAACAAAGAGGCAGTGCCACTAGAAGTTCTGTAGGCAGCCTAGCGGGTAGAACAAGGGACATCAGGGGGTCCTGGGCAGTGCCCGTGGAGCACTGATGAGAGAGACCTCACAGGGGAGAGGTCTCCTGACCAACAACAATCCTGCTTCATGGATCCTGCTGAAACTCCCCTTCACCCTTCCCTGGCCTCTTGCCCAACCCAATCTACCCTGGAAACTGTGCACCCACAAATCATTCCAGAATACCTGCATACCAAGTCACTCTCTTGTTCTGGAATCTACAATGGATCATGGGATCTAAAATGAATCTAATTCAGTCTTTATCCTGATGCTGAAGGATGCCTCCTGCATGCTCAGCTTCCTCCCAGACACCCAAGCCTCATCTGCCTCTGCCACCCCTGCTGTCCCCAGACTCATTCTTCCCTACCAGAATGCCGTCCTTTCTCCCCCGAGGCCATTAGACACTCCCAGCCCTTCCAGCTCACCTCTACCCCAACTTCCTTCTTGGTGATGTGCCCCTTTCTGACCTCTCCTGACACTGACTTTGGCATTTGAATTCCTTGGTACGTTCACTTAATACACTATGGCTGGTATTTTAGTCCATCCGGGCTGCTGTAACAAAACACCGTAGACTGAATGGCTTATGAACTACGGACATCTGTTTTTCACAGTTCTGGAGGCTGGAAAGTCTGAGATCAAGACATCATTAAGGCTGGGTTTTGGTGAAGTCTCTCTTCTTGGGTTGCAGACAGCTGCCTTCTCACTGTGTTCACATGGTGGAAGGAGAGAGAGGGAGATCTCTGGTGTCTCTCTTTATAACAACACTAATCCCATCATGAAGGTTCCACCCTCGTGAACTAACTGCCTCCTAAATGCCCCAACTCCAAATATTATCACTTGGGGGTGATTATTTTAACATCTGAAATGGGGCAGGGGGGCAATGGTACAGAAACATACAGACCATAGACTCTGGAAATCTTCTAATTCAGGGTCTAAAGAGGACACACTTTTTATTATTGCTGAGTAACAAACTACCCCGAAAATTTAGTAACTTAAAACCATGATAATTATTTATTCTGCTCACAAATCTGCAATTTGGGATGGATTTAGCTGGGCTGTCTCTTCTCTGCTCCATGAAGCAAGAGCTGAGGCAGCTTTGGAAAGGATGCACTTTCAGGACAGCTCACTCACATAGGCGTTGTGGTAGTGCTGCATACCAGCTGGGAGCTCAGCCAGGGATGCTGGCCAGGGGCCTTATTTCCTCCACACATGAGCCTATCCATGGACTACTTGGGCTTCCTCACGGCATGGCATGCTGACTGGATTCCAAGAGCAAGCACCTCAAAAGGACAAGTTCGTAAGCTGTGTCACCATTTATGTCCCAGCCTCAGAGGTCACACAGCATCTCTCCCACTATCGTCACGAGCCCACCTACATGCAAGGGGAAGGAATATAGACCCCATCTCTTATTGGGAAGAGTGTCAAAGTTACATTGCAAGAAGAGCAGGTTACAGCCATTTTTGAAGAACACAACCAGCCACAGTTAGGCCCAGTGATCAACAAGGACACCCAAGCAATAGACTCAGCTATTGCTTCATGGAGCAACCAGAATGAATTCTTCCCAAACCAGCTGAATTTTCCAAAATTGCAGGTTTGTGAGCAAAATTAATAATTATTGTGGTTTTAAGCTACTAAATGTGGGGGTAGTTTGTTACTCAGCAATAATAACCAGCATGTCCTCACAGTGCTCATGGATTTGGAGAGGAGAAAGACAGCTAAACTGATATAGCCAGCATGAGATAATGTCTAACTATTTTTTGAGTACTTTGTATGCATCAGATATCGTGCTAAGGCCTTTTCATGTATTTTCTCACTTACAACTCACAACAACCACATGAAGTAGGCATTATTATCAGACATATTTTGTACCCTACAAAACCGAGCTATGGAGCAGCAAATCACTTGCCTAGAGCTTCACAGCTGGTAATCAAGAGCTGGAATACACTGTGAGATAATACTGGGGACTGGCAGTACTTTGCAGGGAAAGCAACACTGATGTTGTGCTTTGGAGACAGGTGTGTCCAGGAGGCAGGCGGGGGACTCCACGTGGAGGGAACAGCCTCTGCTAAGGATGGAAGTAAGAATGAGAAGTCAGGCAATGTTCCAGCAATGCAGGCGACTCCTAAGAGCTGGAGCTTCAGGTAGAGCGGGGGCAGGGGCAGGAGGAAAATTCAGGGAGCTATAGGGATGACCATCTCATGGAACACGTCATATACCATGGAACAGAGAACGCAAGCTAAGGCACAGACTGAGAAGGAACAGTAACCTGAGCTCTGAAGTTAAGGGAGAAAGAGGTAGCTTCCCACAGGATTAACCTGGAGAAGGTTCTTAGAAGGTACAATGAGACTCAGAAAGAACAATCAACTACCCATTTTAGAGAAAAGGGAAAAACATTACCAAGGATCTCTTTCCAGAAGGAATCAGTTTACCACCCATGGGACCACACAAGACCCAGGGAAGACCCTCCTCATCTCTTGAGAGCCCACTACAGAAAGTGGGGCAAGGACCTAACACCATGCCCTGTCACTCTGGCCCTGGTTCTCTTCATCTTGTGAACAAATTTAATGTGTGCATCTCACAATGCAGGTTAGTATACAAAAATAGAGTCAGGGCTCCCAAAGGCCATACTATGCCTGTCTCTCGCACTTAGGGAAGACAGACAGAAAGACCCAGAAGGTAGGAATAATAAAACGTCCTGGCATCTGTAGATAATAGGAAGCAGCATTATCCACAGGGAGCTAATTTACGGTGATGAGAGTGGAGGACAGTTGTCAAGCAGGCTTTGTGCACCTTCAGGCTGGCTCAGCTTAGCCCCTGACAAGAGCAGTCGTGATTCCCACACTCCTCCTCCACCCCCACCCCATGGCATTGTGCTCCCTTCTTACCTACTGGGTCTGCATCAAAGTCCTTCAAAGGAAGATTAGTTCAAGGTTTAAAGCTCTTTGTTGCTAATTAAAAATCCCCTGGATATTTTAAGGTTATCCTCAGAGGGAGGCCTGGAGAATCTCTTGGCACTGAAAAAGAGGGATCCAGCTTCCTGGAGTCTTTCTTAGGTGAGAAAGGAAATTTAAATCTCACCTGCTGGATTCTCTACATACAGGTGCACAGCAGATTGGTTTCTTCTTTCCATCCTCACCATTTCACAGAGTCCATTCTCTGGTCTGTTCTCCCACACTTCACTGCAGGGAAACCATGGGCACGGGCTCAGACACACTGGGACTTGGAGTCCCAGCTCTGCTCTGAAGTAGCTCTGATGTGGGCAAGATAGCTGACTTCTCTGAGCCCCAGAACCTCATCTAGGAAATAGAGAAATGACACCCACCTTAGGCAATGGTGTAAGAGTCAGGTTTTTCTTGCTGCATAACCAAGTACCACAAACATAGGAGGTTAAAACGGTGCACTCTAATTATCTCATAGCTTCCCTGTGTCAGGAGTCTGGGCACCGCCTTGTTGGTCCTCTGCACTGGGTCTCTCAAAGCTGCAACTGAGGTGGTAGGTGGGGCTGCGATCTGATCTGTAGCTCAAGGACCGCTTCTAAGTGCACATGGCTGGTGGCAGAAGTCAGTTCATTGCAGGTGTAGGACTGAGGCCCTCTCTCCCTGCCAAATGGCCCTCCCCATAGGCAGTTCACATTCACAGCAGCTTATTTTTTCCAGGGCATGAAGAGAGGCCCTCACTCCAGACTGTATAACACACTCTTACATACGCAGGATCTACAGTCATGCATCCCATCACCTTTGCTGCAGTCTGCTGGTGTATTAGCCTGTTCTCATGCTGCTAATAAAGACATACCTAAGACTGGGTAATTCTTAAAGGAAAGAAGTTTCATTGACTCATACTTCCATATGTCCGGGGAGGCCTCACAATCATGGTGGAAGGCAAATGAGGAGCAAAGCCCTGTCTTACATGGTGGCAGACGAGAGAGAGCATGTGCAGATCTCTTGAGACGTATTCACTATCATGAGAAGAGCACGAGAAAGACCCGCCCCTATGATTCAATTACCTACCATCAGGTCCCTCCCACAACACATGGGAATTATGGGATCTACAATTCAACATGAGATTTGGGTGGGGACACAGCCAAACCATATCAATTGGTTAGAAGCAAATCTCAGGTCTTGCCCACACTCAAGGGAAGGGGATTACACAAAGGTACAGATACCAGGAGGAAAGAATTACTGGGGCCATCTTAGTGCCTTTCTGCTCAGTGCCCAACATGGCACCTGGAACCTACTGTGTAGCCAAGAGTAAGTTTTATTGCTATATATGTGATGGTTAACTTCATGTGTCAGCTTGGCCAGGCTCTGGTGCCCAGTCACTTGGTTAAACATTAGTTGCTGTGAAGGTACTTTTTAAATGTGATTAGTATCTACAATCAGTAAATTTTGGGTAAAGCAGAATACCATCCATGGTGTGGCTGGGTCTCCCCAGATCAACTGAAGGCCTCAAGAGTAAAGACAGGTTTCCAGAGGAAGAACAAATTCTCAAGACCGCGACATGGAAAGCATGCCTGAGTTTCCAACCTGCTGCCCTGCAGAATTCAGACTCAAGACTGTTGTAAGATCAGTATTTACCTGAATTTATAGCATGCTACAGATTTTGTACTTGTCAGACCCCAAAATAATGAGTCAATTCCTTAAAAAAAAAAAGTCATTGTTTTCTTGTCACTGCTGTTATTGCTTTATACAAATCCAGTCAGTGACTGAAGATATTCAGTCATTTCAGAATAGATATGTGTATTAAGTATGTACACATTACATATGAGACACCTGTGTATATATCATATAAATTATAAATATGATATATGCACATTATATACATATAAACTTGTAATATTAAGCATCTACTATGTGCCAGGCAGTGTGTTAGGAGCTAGAAGGTGGAATACAGTGATAAAATAGATGCGTATTATATAAAGATCACACAAATAAAAGTAAAGTTGCATTTGCGATAAGTGCAATGAAGGAAGGGTTTGATGTGATAGAGAATGCAACCAGGGGCACCACCTCAGGGGTGGGATAGGGAGGATAGAGGGGAATCAGGGAGCATCCTTCTAAATGAAATCAGGAGGATGAGTCATTTCTCTGGTATTAATTACTAGGCAATTGCCAGTTAACTACTAGTCAATTGCCACGTGATCAGGCTTCCTATCAGCCCAAGAAAATAGAAGAACGAATTCCCTGAAAAGCCAAAGGGAAGAAAGAGCCAGCGTTGTAATGAAGAACTCAGATGAGAGACAGGATCCTAAAGTTGAAGTGGCTCTTTAAGGTCATCTATTCTATCCCTCCAGCAGCTGCTCCCATCTTTTCTACTTCTGGCAAAGTGACCTAAGGCTGTGTTTGAGCCCAGTCCAACTTGGACATGTTTCACTCTTGGAAAGCTCTTTCTTAATTGAGCTGAGCTCGTCTTCCTGTAACATCCATTCCACTCATCTGTCCTGGTGCAAACATTTGGGGCTACGTCAAGACTGTGTCTCCTTTGCAAACAGTCTCTGGCACGTAGTAAAGACTCAAAAAGAAGGTGTTGAATTAATGAGTGAGGGAAGGAAGCACTAAATCAATTCAGAATAAGATCAAAGGAAGGTTTTCTGGATGAAATTCTTTTTAACATACAAATTAAACTAATAAAAGCAATAGGGGAAATTCTCTGAATATTTTTCATCTAAATTGATTTTGGAGTTTACTTGCCTGAAGGCAAGGAGATAAACCAAACCCTTCAAAGTCTTGTCAGCCTCAGAATTCTAGCCCTTTGAATTATAAAACCATTTTCTCAATCACTCACACATTTTTTCAGCATATCTCATAAGGACGATAATACTAGACCTACACCAAATGTCAGTAGAATAAATATTCACAGAATAGACTCTGTAAGTGAAGAGATCCAAAGTCAAGAAACCGTTAAATTATTTAACCTGCCCTGTGTCTACTATAAATCAGGTTTCCAAATGAATCATTCCTCCTTTGGTTATTTTGCTTGAATAACAAACATTGCTAAGTAGAAATAATATTTATAAGTGAACCATGATTCCGAATTCATATATATATATAACTCTTTCCCTCTTCCCACCAACAACTTTGACTAAAAGAGTCATTGCTATAGGTACTGTGAGCTAACCAGTGGCAAATGTACCACATTCTCAACATAATAAAGCAGGGAGAAAACAAGAGATGGGAAGAGATGGACATGGGGTGAGAGAGAGAATTCAAGTGAAAAATTAATTTTTGAAGCACAGTTAGAAGTTAACTGATGCCTCTTGAAGGCAATTAGCATCTCATTTGGAGCAGTGAGAAAATGGTTAGATGCCAGAGCTGCCTGTCTGAGGTCCAGCCAGGGAAACAGAAACCACACCAGTTATGTCTAACAGAGAGAATTTGATATAGGGAACTGGTTAAACAGAAAGTATGCAGAATAAACATGTGGGTTTCTCAGAAGCCCAGATGAGGAACCAACAAATGCAAGGTTGTCTAGAGTCATCCAAAAATGAATACTGCCCAACAGTACCATTTGGAGGGTCCTGAGGCCCCAGGGAAGCCCAGAGACTGAAGGGAGTCAAAAGCAGCTGGATTGCAGGGAGAGATCCCAGATGGGAACTAAAAAGGGTTAGCTCAATCCAGAGGACACCAACCTGAGCCAGTTTCAACCTTTCTAGTCTCATTAAACTGCCTTGTCACACTCTTGACATGGTGGTATTGAAGGCAGCAGCCAAGCACTAGAAGCAGATGCAGCAAGGAGAGGTAAGATAAGCCAATCAACCAGCCACATCACCCAGCTGCAGGCTGGTGGCAGATATGAAGGAAGATGGGAGACGAAGAAGGTTGAAGTGACATTATTATTAGACTGAATAAACTTCTCACTATCTAAGATGCACCAGCTCAAGATTCATCCAGGAACAAAAAATGACAAAATGAACCCAGAAAGGGAGTTGAACTGGAAATACTTATAATTCATAAAGCTGCTCTATAAGTTCCCTCTTCTAAATCCAGCTCATTCAATAATTTAGATACTTAATATTACTCATTCAGTTCAATAGATAATGTTATTTTTAAAAAAAAAAAAAAAAGCACAGCAGAAGCTTAGTAACAAGTGCCAACATCAGGGCCTATGATGGAGAGTCATAGGGAGTGGTGGGGACAGTGACAAAATGGCAGCCAGATATCTGTGTTATCTGTGGAGTTTGGCTGCATCTACATAGAATAACGTCATGCTGTCTGGGGGCCAGATGCTTACGTGGATTATTTTGGGACTACATGGAAGGCCACAGAACACATTCCTACCCTTCTAAAGGATGTAACTTTCACCTAGCTCCAAGGTATTGTTACCACACAGGCTTTATGGATCCTGTATTAGTCCATTTTCATACCACTATGAAGAAAAACCCAAGACTGGGAAATTTATAAAGAAAAAGAGTTTAATGGACTCACAGTTCCACATGGCTGGGGAGGTCTCACATTTATGGCAGAAGGCGAAGGAAGAACAAAGGCACGTCTTACATGGCAGCTGGGTAGAGGGCAAGTGCAGGTGAACTGACCTTTATAAAAGCATTAGATCTCATGAGGCTTATTCACTATCATGAGAACAGCATGGGAAAATCCACTCCCATGATTCAATTATCTCCCACCGAGTCCCTCCCACAACACATGGGTATTATGGGAGCTACAATTCAAGATGAGATTTGAGTGGGGACACTGCCAAACCATATCAGACCCAGTGCTGTGAGGTCTGCTGACTCTTCAAGAAAAGCTGAAATTCCAGGTGATTATGTAAACTCTCCTGATCCCCCAACATTGCCAACTAATTCTAAATATCTTTAGAACATTGTGTAAGCCTCTAGTTTATGGGCCAAGCAAAACATATCTGGTTTATGGGCCAAGCAAAACATATCTGCACAGAAGTGTGGTCCAAGAGTTGTTGATAAGACCACAGACCTAAATCTACCTCATGTTTTGTTCATTGCAGAGGCCAAAGCATCCTGGATTCAGGTTCTGGCTCTGAATTTCTTGATTTCTTTAGCTTCTACTTCCTCTTCCGTGAAATGGGAACAGTGAGCCTTATCTTTCATGTTTGCTTTAAAAATTGAATGAGATGATGCCTGTTGTGTGTCTAGCATGGTGCTTGACATAGGATATTAACTCACAAAAGTTATTGCTCAGCTCCTCTTGAAGGGACCAGGGCTCTGAAGCAGAGGCACATGATTAAAAATGAAGAAATTTTATAGCACAGGTGTCTTCATGTAAATGCTGCCTACTCCAAGGGTCCCAGCCTGCAAATCAGAGGGCTCTTTGGGAGCTCAGATTCACCAAGTTAAGATGCAGCAGAAGCCACTTAGGCCCTGTCCTGCCTTGGCCCTCAGCTCCTATGTTCCACGTTCCCAATTTTCCAGCATGTTGAAGAGCTAGAGGCTGGGCAGCAGGACAATTTGTCCCAAGACATACACGGGAGTCTAGTATGACTTCACTCTCCCTTGGAGCCAGCCACTTATGTAAGCTTTTTCAGGACCTCACTCCTGCTCTCTCACAGAACCTACCTCTAGTTTTCTGTGCCTGAAAGTTCTTGAGGATGACAGGGACTTTTCACAGGGAGGGGTACGTAAGGGAGGTGACAGAGTGAATTTAATTCAACTCCACTGCAAAATGATCTTCTGCCGGTAGAATTACTTTTCTTCCTTTTAAATTTACCCTATTTAAATTTACCCTATTTGAGTTTTTAATTATCAAAAGATGGTAGATGAAGTAAATGTTTGTCTCCTTTCTTCCTATGCCCCACTTGTATTATAGCAAAGGAAAGAACTGTGCAGTCCACAAGGTGAGAGAATGGTGGCAAAGATGTCTATCAGTGGGCAGGAGAATTTGACATATTTTAGGAAACAGAAGGCAGATGTAGCAGTGGTAACTAACTTGGCAAACTGGAGGAAGCAATAGCCCAAAGAGTCTGCAAAGAGGCATCTGGACAGGAAGAGAGTCCAATTGCACCGCCCCCCTCAAAATATCCAGCAAACTGGAGTCAGAGGAATGCAGTTGAAGATAGCAGTTAAAAGTAATACACAGAAATGCCTACTGCCACCCTCTCCCCAGCTCCAATCCCACATAGAAGGCCAGCAGCAGGTGTACACCCCTATGCAGGAAAATGGAAGGCCTCATCCTGGAGAAACTGAAAGAGAATGGTGCAGGAGTCAGAGACATCCAACACCTGAACTCAAGATGGGGACATGTAATTGAAGGACCAAATATGCAGTGATCTTGAGTCTTACCTCCAGTCTCACACCCTAGATACCAAATGCCAGCAGCCAAGAATCCATTCCTCCAGGAGAGAGATTAGAGCATTCACCTGGAGAAGTGGAACAAACCAAAGAAAAGACCACCATATGGCCAAGCGCAGTGGCTCACACTCATGCCAGCACTTTGGGAGGCCAAGGAAGACAGATCACGAGATCAAGAGATCGAGACCATCCTGGTCAACATGGTGAAACCCCATCTCTACTAAAAATATAAAAATTCACCAGGCGTGGTGGCGTGCGCCTGTAATCCCAGCTACTCAGGAGGCTGAGACAGGAGAATCACTTGAACCCGGGACACAGAGGTTGTGGTGAGCCGAGATCGCACCACTGTACTTCAGCCTGGTGACAGAGCAAGACTCCGTCTCAAAAAAGGGAAGGGAAAGGGGAAGGGGAAGGCGAAGGGGAAGGCGAAGGGGAAGGGGAAGGGGAAGGGGAAGAAAGGGGAAGGGGAAGGGGAAGGGGAAGGGGAAGGGAAGGGAAGGGAAGGGAAGGGAAGGGAAGGGGACCACCATAGTCTGGCATTTGGAAACCACTCAAATAAAGGTCAGGCCCCCCATGAAATCACCCAACATTAAGGAAGTACCATCAGACATGGGAGCAAGTCATCCAATATGAAAATAGAAAGAAAATAAACAAATGAGAGTAGAAATGAACCCAGAAGAAACAGAGCACACAGTGAACAGGGAACAAATAAAAAAACTCTACTTTTACTATTCCTCTACACGTGCTTTGTTTCGCAAAACAAACACACAATGCTGTTTTATAGCAGAGTGCTCACAGAAACTTAAAAATCTAATTGTCTAATTGCAAAGATAAAAGAAAAAAACTGGTAGATAATTTGTAGAGTATTGAGAAAATGTCCCAAGAAATAAATAGGACAAAATGACATAAAGTTGAAACGTGTAACAAAAAGAATAAAAAATATCAAAGGTCGTTCTATAGAGTCCAAAATCCAACAAATAGAACAGAGAATTAAGAAGAGGAAATTTTAAAAACAATACAAGAAAATTTCCTCACAGCTGAAAAATATGGCTCTCCAAAAAGTGCCTACTAAGATGGGAAGACACATGTGCACACACATATACTACATCATCATGAAATTATAGAACTTGAAAACTGAAGAGAATATCCTAAAAGCTTCCAGAGATAAAAAGAATAGTCAAAAGCAATAGATCAGAAATCAGAAATACATCAAGTTTCTCGATACAAGGTCTTAGAAGACCATAGGGTTTACAAAATTCTGAAGGAAAGTAATTTTCAAGTTAGAAGTGTATACCCAGTTGGAATATTCTTCACATGTAAGGAGAGAATGAAGACCTTTTTAGGCATACAGAGACACAGAGAATTTACTTTCAAAGCATTCTTTCTTAGGATACTGTTAAAGACATGCCTGGCAGAATTGAAGAGTAAATCAAAAAATGAGGTAGATATGATGCAGAAAACAAAATCTAACACAAGAGACCTAGTCCCCCGGCTTCCACCTGTATCTGTTCTCCACAGAAAAGCCAGAAAGATCCTTTGAAAATATATGTCCTTTCTGCAAAACCCTCCTTTCCCGCCTCGTCTCACAGAGTGCAAACCAACATCCCTCCAGTGGTCTACAATGTCCTGCATGCATGACCTCCTTGCACCTCTGACTCATCTCCTGCTGCTCTCTCTTGCACTCGCTCAGTTCCAGCCATGCTGCCTCCTTTTCTATTTGAACCTTCCAAATGCATCCCTACTTTAATGCCTTTGCACTCTTCAATTTTGCTGGACCACACCTTATGGTAATTTCCTAAGAAACAGTCATTGTACTTGAATACTCTATGTCCTTGCACAGAAGGTCTTTATTTTATCCTTATATTTCAGTGGTAGTTTGACTAGGTGTAAAATTCTAAACTAAAAAGATTTTCCTCAGTTCGTTCTGCCTAGAAGTCTTTTTCCCCAGATATCCCTGTGATTGTTTTCTTCACTGCCTTTAATCTCTGTTCCAATGCACTTTATCAAGGAGGACTCCACTGATCATCCTACAAAACAGTGACCCCTTCTCTACTTCCATCACTCCTTATCATCTTTACCCTATTTTTCTCCCTAGCTCTCATCACCAATTGATATGTTACTATTTATTCAGTTAGTTTATTTTATGGCACCAGCCTCTGGAATGTGAAAACCATGAAGGCAGGGATTTTTGCTTTGTTTACTGCTATATCACACCCATAATAATGCCTGGTTTGCGAATAGAAGGGAGAAAGAAAGGGAGGGAGGCGGGAGAGAAGGAGGAAGGGATGGAGAGAGGAAGGCAGGGAGGAATTTGAGTAACCAGCAGCATTAGAGAGCAACCATTCATGTTAAAACAGGAAGAGTGATAACAGGAATGGGGGGGGTCCATGGAAAAAAATGAGAACTCTATAGCATAAGTCATTTAATGGAATATTTAGAAAAAAATAAGAAGAGATAGTAAATTATTTGAGAAAAAAAAAAGCAGGAAGAAAACATAGGAGAAATTCTAGATGACCTTGGGTATAATTATGACTTTTTAGACACAACATCAAAGATACTATCCATGAAAGAAATAATTGATAAGCTGGACTTAATTCAAATTAAAAACTTTCACTCTGTAAAAGGCACTGTCAAGAAAATAAAAAGACAAGCCTCCCAAGACTGGGAGAAAATATTTGCAAAGGGCATATCTTATAAAAACTGTTACCCAAAATATATTTTTTAAACTCTTAAAACTCAACAATAAGAAAACTAGCAACTCAATTTTAAAATAGGCAAAAGACTTAAACAGGCACTTCACCAAATAAGACAGAGAGATGGCAAATAAACATAGGGAACAATTCTTAACATCTTGTGTCATTAAGGAATTGCAAATTTAAACAATGAGATACTACTACGCACCTATCAGAAAGGCCAAAATCCAAAACACTGATAACACCAAATGCTGGTGAGGATATGGAGTAACAGAAACTATCATCATTCATTGCTGGTGGGAATGTAAAATGGTACAGCTACTTTGGAAAAGAGTTTGGCAGTTTCTTAAAAATTAAACAGACTGGGGGCTAGGCGTGGTGGCCCACACCTGTAATCCCAGCACTTTGGGAGGCCAAGGTGGGCGGATCACGAGGTCAGGAGATGGAGACCATCCTGACTAACACGGTGAAACCCCGTCTCTACTAAAAATACAAAAAAATTAGCTGGGCTTGATGGCGGGCGCTTGTAGTCCCAGCTACTCCGGAGGCTGAGGCAGGAGAATGGCGTGAACCCGGGAAGCGGAGCTTGCAGTGAGCCGAGATCACGCAGTTGCACCTCTGGCCTGTGGGACAGAGCGAGACAACGTCTCAAAAAAAAAAAAAAATTAAGCAGACTCTTACCAGCAATAGCACTCCTTGCCATTTACCCAAAATAATTGAAAATTTATGTCCACACAAAAACCTGCACACAAATGTTTATAGCAACATGATTAATAATTGCCAAAACTTGGAAGCAACCATGAGGTCCTTCACTAGATGTATGGATAAACTGGTACATTCAGACAACGATATGTTATTCAGCTCTTAAAGGAAACATGCTATCAAGTCATTGAAAGACATAAAGTCAACTTAAATGCATATTGCTAAGTGAAAGAAGCCAACATAAAAAGGCTACATACAACTAGTTTCAACTATACGACCATTCTGGAAAAGGCAAAACTATGAAAACAGTAAAAAGACAGTTGGTGCCAGGGATTAGTTGGTGGAAGGGATGAATAGACAAGGTACAGGGGATATTAGAGGACCATGAAACAATACTATGTAATATTGCAATAGTATCCAGTATACATTTGTTCAAACCCATAAAATGAACCTTAAAGTAAATGACATGAATTTGCCAGTGGTAACAATATGCATTATATACTGTATTCTTGCAATAAAGTAAGCCAGAGAAAAGAAAATGTTATTAAGAAAATCATAAGAAATTGTATTTGTGTACTATTAAGTGGAAGACGATCATCGTAAAGGCCTTTATCCTCACCATCTTCATGTTGAGTAGGCTGAGGAGAAGGAGGAAGAGGATAACTTGATCTTGCTGTCTCAGGGGTGGCAGAGGCAGAAGAGATGGAACAGTTGGAAGGGGAGGTAGGAGAGACAAGCATACTTAGTGTAACTTTTATTGAAAAATGTCCACCCATGAAATATTTTTCAACTTTATTGAAAAATATAACTGACCCACGCTATTCAAGTGCATGTTGGTCAAGGGTCAACAGATACACAGGTAGATAGACACATCTATGTAGCTATCTAGATATATACATGCACACACATACAAACATATATGCCTCATGGTAAATGCTAGAGGCTTTCCTGCTAGTGTCAGGAATAAGACAAGGATGTTCCCTGTGCTGGTCATCTCCCGCTTTGTGTCTCTCAGTCCACTGTTTACTTCTCCGTCTGCTCTTGCCCAAGAAGCAAGTTCACCTATGTCATCGACAGGATACTTTATGTTAGACTGCTCATGGGGTTCAACCAGTGGAGAGTACTGGCAGATCAGAGGGAGGGAGAGAGTGGGACTAAGTATAATTTTCCTGTTTTCTCACTGTCATTGCAGGTTGACTGTGATCCTCAACTAAAAACCATTGCTCCTGTCTGACGGCCCCCTTCACACAGCTCTCTCTGGCTCCAAGCTCCAAAGCTTCTCCCTCCCTGTACCCATCAGGCTTAGAGGAAGTAAGGGTTTCCCACGGTTGCTACACAGAGTCCTGCACCACGATGTCTCCCCACACCTTGCTTGCTTTAGAAACAGCCCATTCATTAAATTTTTCTCAAATCACCCAATTTAGATATCAAATCACCCACTTGTTCCAATATCAGAGCTTTGACTTCCTCTACACTACAATTTAACTATCTGATGCAATTAGATGTAAGGAAGAAATTAAAGTACATAAATGATAAAGAAAAGAGTAAAAGTATCATTATAATCAGGCAATATTATTTCATATCTGAAGAAATTAGAAAAAAATCAACTAAAACATTATTATAAACAATATAAAAATTAAGTTGCGTGATTACAAAATCAATTTACAAGATTATTAGATTATACACAAGTTAGGAAATACAATGGAAGAAAATAACAGAGAAGATTGAATATATGAGAATAAAAATATTAAGAAATGTGTAAGATTCACCTAAATAAAACCTTACAATGCTACCGAAGGACATACTTGAATAAATTAAAAGGCATACTCCATTTTGTTGAGATAGGAACACTCAGTATTTTTTTTTTTTTTTTGAGACAGATTCTCACTCTGTCACCCAGGCTGGAGTGCAGTGGTGTGATCTCGGCTCACTGCAACCTCCACCTCCTGGATTCAAGCGATTTTTCTGCCTCAGCCTCCCAAGTCGCTGGGACTACAGGCATGCGCCACCACGCTTGGCTAATTTTTGTATTTTTAGTAAAGATGGGGTTTCACCATATTGTCCAGGCTGGTCTCAAACTCCTGACCTTGTGATCCGCCTGCCTCAGCCTCCTAAAGTGTTGGGATTACAGGCATGAGTCACCACGCCCAGCCAGGAAGACTCAATATTTAAAGGGTGTCATTTTTTTCTACATTAATACATAAACTCAATGTGGTCTCAATGAAACATCAATTAAAAATATAGAACACAATCTGATTCTAAAGTTCATGTGGAAATGCGCAGAACAGCAGAAAAAATTTTGAAACAAAAAGTTGAGGAGATATTTGTCCTACTAGACATTAAAGTATTTAATAAAACTAAAGTGAAAATATTGTGGTAATGGCACATGAATAATTAGATCAGAGCAACAAGATAGAAAGCACAGACATAGACCAAAATTGCTATTAAAATCTAAAATACTATTAAAATGGCATCAAATGTCACTAGGGGAAATTCAGTAAATCAGTGGTGTTGGCAACTGAGTAGGTATTTAGAGAAAAAATTGTTAGGTCTCTATCTTAATCCTTAGAACAAATGAAATTAATTCCAAATAGATGAAAAATTTTTAATATAAAAACGAAACCAAAATTATGCCAGAAGAAACATGGAGACTTGTCTTTTTTTAAGTTCTTGAAGTGAGGCAGGCCGGGAGCCACACTGCTATCTCAGTTAAAAATTGCATTCTAGGTATCTAGAGACTTCATAACAACATGATAGGCCATTGCTGCAGATGGTTCATGATATCAGAGGTGTCAAATGTAAGGTCTCTGAAATTATTCTGATACTTAATTCACAAACAAAGGATGGCTGCTGGAGCTCCAGTCACCCTGTCACCTTTTCTGCTTCCCAGACAACTGGAAACAGAAAAGCAAAACGAGCTTTCACAGAAGGCCCATTTGGTAAATTCCCCTTTCTTCTCCTCCATCAGCCTTAATCTGCAAAGAAGCTAGAACATTAACCAGGGTTCTTAATAAGGAAAGAGAGTAAAATAAATATTGGATAGACAATTGGAAGCCTCTGCCCAAACTGCAACATTTTTAAACTATTAAAAAAAAAAAAAACTAATTTTAGGCTTACAGAAAAAGTACAAAACAAGAGCAGAGAGTTTTTACATGCCCCCACCCCCCTCCTCAGCTTCCATTAATGCTGACATCTTACGTAATCATACTACAATTATCAGAACCAGGAAATTTGTGCTGGCATAATACTAAAGACCTTATTCAAATTTCACCAACTTTTCTGCCAGTGTCCTTTTTTCAGTTCCAGGATCCTATCCAGGAAACCATGTTGCATTTAGTTATTTCTCCTGCAGCTCCTGTATCTGTAACAATTCCTCAATCTTTCATGACCTTGGCACTTCTGAAAGTATTGACAAGTTACTTTGTCAAATGTTCCTCCATTCGAATTTATCTGATGTCATCTCATAATTAGACTAAGGCTATACAACTGAAAAATTTGATTAGATAAAAAAATGAAAATGTCTACGTGAAAGAAACACTATACAAAGTTAAAAGATAAACCCCAAACTGAATAAAATAATCTGCAAGTCATAGTCCAACAAAAAGCCAATTTCCCTCATACATAGTTTCTACAATAAATAGAATGTACAATTCATAGAAAAACTGGCAAAACATGACTAATAAATAGTTCACATAAAAGGAGTTATATTGACTCCTAAATATACAAATAATATACTAAAACTCATTCATTGTAAAAGAACTACAAAATAGAACTATAATCACATCTCACTGTACTATTTTTATCGGATTGGCAAAGAGTAAGTCAAGTCACTTACCAAACAAGAAATCATTTCATGCTTGCAAAACACTTGAGAAACAAATTACGTTGATGAAAATGTGAACTGGTATACTCCCTTTGAAGAACAACTTCACAATATCATTCAAATGTAAAATGCTTGTGTTGTCTGACCCAGAAATTCCACATACAGGAAATTTTCTTGTAAATAGACCACAAACACGCATATGAAATGACATGTGTATACAGTATGCATTCCAGACCTGATAATAACCTGAATTTCCATCAATAGACCAGTAGTTAAATAAATTTTGGTCCATTTATGCAATAGAATACTATACAGCCATTATAAAGAATAAGGCATGCTTATATGTGTTAATGTAGAATACTATCTACCATGTATTATTTTTAAGAAAAAACAAAGAATGGATAATGTGTATCATATGCTATTTCAAGGGGAAAAGGAAAATATATACATATGTGCTTGCATGTGCATAAAATTTCTCTAGAAGGATACATAAGCAATGTGGGTTTCTCCATGGAGGAATCTGCCTGCTGGGAGAGAACGATGGTAGAAAAACTTATTTTTCAGTGGAAATGCACAAAATTACCTATGTTATAAAAGAAAAGCAATCGTAGCAACATATTTGACTGTCCAGGAAACCATGTTCCTAGAGTCGTAATGATATGAATGCTTTTTTATTGATTTAACTAACAATTGTAAAACAGTGTCATCTTATGGGGGAGACGAGGGAAGGGAGGGTCAGGTGAGGCAGTGCCAAGGAAATAAATGCTCCCCTGTTACCCCAGGAAGACCTGGGCAATGTCCAAAATAGAAAAATCAGGAAAGTGCAGTGTGAACATATTGTTTACAGGTGTGGGGGAAAAAAGACAACTGAAATATTTAAAAAGTGATTGCCTGTGGGATGATGGCCAAGCCAGTGGTGGCTTTGGGGGCTGGGCCTCTGTTTTCATTATAAATCTTTTTTATACACTCAGATTTTTAAAACGTGCAAGTTTTACTTTGATAACATTACAGTGCACAGATAATTAGTTATAGAAGGTGCACAAAATTGTAAAATTGTAAAGGAAACTATTACTAATTGACATGCACACAAGCCTTCCATTTGTTCTCACCCCTAGGATAACCACATTGTCATCCCGACACCTTTGCATGCATTTCTCTATGTCTACACAAATATAAATGCATATGTGAACACGAGTCATCATATGTCACACAGTTGTATCTATCTGTGTACATACGTATGTATATACAATACAAATATATAAGTATATATAACATATATGTATCTTATATGTAATATATACATATATGTGTATTGTGGGGATTTTTTTTCTTTTTTGTTTCTTGGTTTTTTTGGCTGCTGCACAGGCAGAGCAGGGCTATCCCATAGACAGAGTGGCCCAGAGAAGCCTCACACACCTGTAATCCCAGATACTAGGGAAGGTGAGGCGGGAGGATCACTTGAGCCCCGAGGCCAGCTCGGGCAACAAAATGAGACAAGAAAGAAAGAGAGAAAGAGAGAGAGAGAAAGAGAAAGAGAGAAGGAGGGAGGGAGGGAGAGAGGGAGGAAGGAAGGGAGAGGAAGAAAGAGAGGGAGAGAAGGAGGGAGGGAAGGAAAGAAGAAAGGAAAGGGAGAAAGGGAGAGAGAGAGTTCATTAACCTGGCTCTCCTCTCTCAAGTTACCAAGTCCCCTCCGTAGTCAGAGTGTTCTGGCCTCTTACTGGTTGTGTGTAGAGTGTGCACAGGTTGGGTTGTTGGGGTCTTTCCAGCATTTGCTGAGGCCAGTGATGTGATTGGGCCTTACCCCTGTAGCAGCCATGGGGTGCCCTGCTCAGGGCTGCCTTCCTGAGACAATCTTGGATGAGGAGTGTAATCGGCTGACATTCTTTGGCTGCCGCACCTTTAGGACTTGCTGAAGTGTTTGAGCCAAGGCCATAGTTTCCTCAGCAGCTGCCAGACAGTGATGGAGCCCAATGCAGTACTAGGCCTGGCCACTTTTGTCCCTTAGGGATACTGTGGGCAGCCTTTGTCCTGAAGCTCCACTGGGGAAGGCTGAGTTCCCAGAGCTGCATGGCAAGCCTTCTTTACGCCTTTTCTTGCACAGACAGCAGACCCACCTCATGGTCTGCAACTTTCTCTGCCTAGTCTTGTTCCTTCTCCTTTTTATCTTTCACATGCATTTGCCTCCAAAATAGTCTGCGCTTCTGTGTCTCACCAGCTGCTTCCTAAAGGACCTAAACTGACTCATTTCTCAGCCGAGGAATGCCAAAGGAGCCTCACTGCTGTTAGGTTTATTCCACTCAACCAGTAAGTCAGCTCCCAACCATGCAGTACACAAATATTCCTGTGCCTCCTCGTGGGGACCCTCCAGCTCTCCAGGGTCAGCAATATGGGCAGCCTCCCTTGGAGCAGACAGTGCGGAGGCCTGGAAGTTCTCAAGGGGTACAATTAGAGGAAGCTCTGGGCTGCTGGGAGAGGCAGGACATCTGTGCATGAGTCCCTCGTGTTCACCCTGTGTCCTGGAAAATTCTAGCCTCTCCTTCTTCCTTTGAGAGCTTGGGGGAACTTGCTGCCTCACTGGCCTTGGTTGTTGAATTACTCCAAAGAGGAAGAGGGTCTTGGAGATGTGCATGCAAGCTGCCATATTCCCAGAATTCCCTAGTAGTGATACAGGAAGAAAGCAAGGGATGGAGGGGTGTCCAGGTACAGGGCAATGAGGAGGGAGAATGGTAGGGGTCACCCAGCACAGATATGACCCACTCTCATCTCAGCATTGCCTCCTGGACAGATCTCTGGTTGCCGTGAATTCATATAAACAGTACAGCATAGATTTTGGCCTAACGAGATTAATCTCACTGACTAATTACTTTTATTTTGTGGGTGTACACACACTACCAAACTGTCACAAGAAAATCAAAACTACACAGGATTTTCAGACTGGTATCCACTCTCCCAGAAGTTCTGAATCCTTCAAGTCAGTTTCTGTCACTAAGTCTTTTCAGATAATGTAGGAGAAAAAAAGTGACAAGGAATTTAAAAAATCAAAGAAGCAGTAGCCCAACAAAAGCATTATGTTCTTCCTACTCAGTATCGATCATATGTCATTAACTGTTGGATTGTTTTCCACCTTTTCACTTCAAAATTATTCCAGGAAGAAATGAATATTTTTCAGCAGGTGACCAAGATCATCAAATGTACTTCTGAACTCTTCTAATGAAAGACAATTACTTTATGTTGCCTTAGGCTCTTTCCAGCCAACAGAATGTCAATGTCAAATTCTCCAATTAAAAGGGACATTTTTGAAAAAGACTGATGAAACTTCAAAGAATAAAGTTGGTTTAACAACCATGCCGGCAATCAGAACTTCCTAGGGGCTAGCATAACAGCTACTGCTGTGTAGTAAAAAAAACACACAAAGTCTGGAGGCATGGGTTCAAGTCCCAAAACTGTCCCATAAGTCATACTACCTGGGCAAATCGTCTACCCCCCTGGGCCTCAGTTTCCTCATGTTTCAGATGATAGGTTTTCAAAACGTTTAGCAGTGAACTTCTTTTCCAACAAATCTTGCCCTATTAAAAGAAGGTAGAGGCCAGGCGCAGTGGCTCACACCTGTAATCCTAGCACTTGGGAGGCTGAGGCAGGAGAATCACTTGAGGTCAGGAGTTTGAGACCAGCCTGGCCACCAAGGTGAAACCCTCTCTCTACTAAAAATATGAAAATTAGCCTGGTGTGATGGCGCATGCCCATAGTCCCAACTACTCAGGAGGCTGAGGCAGGAGAATTGCTTGAAGCCGGGAGGCAGAGGTTGCAGTGAGTCAAGATCACACCACTGCACTCTAGCCCAGGTGACAGAGTGAGACTCTGTCTCAAAAAAAAAAAAAAAAACAAACAAAAAAAAAAAAAAAAAAAGGAAAAAGAGGATAGAGTTCCTACCTTGTAAAAGCACCTGAGCACCTGTTATGGGCTGAATTACATCCTTTTCAAGAAAGACATGTTGGCGTGCTAACTCCCAGTATCTCGAAATGTGACCTTATTTGGAAACCAAGTCTTTACAAGAGTAATCAAGAAAAATGAGGTCATTAGGGTGGGCTCTAATCCAATACGACCAGTATCCTTTTAAAAGGGGGAAATTTGGACATAGAGACGTTCAGTAAGGGAAGACAATGTGAAGAGACACAGAGAGAAGATGGCCAACTACAAGCCTGAGGCTACCAGAAGCCCAGAGGAAGGTCTGGAACAGATCTCAATCCTACCCACACCCATACACACACACACACACACACACACACACACACACACCCTGGTCCCCCAGTGCCTTCAGAGGAAGTATAGCCCTGCCAACACCTTGATTTCAAACTTCTGGCATCCAGAATTGTGAGATAATAAATTTTTGTGGTCCCCAGCTACCCAGTTTGTAGTACTTTGTTATAGAAGTCCTAGAAAGCTAATATAGCCTGAATGCCCAGTTAAAATCCTCCACTGTCTGTAGAGTCCCACAGAGCACAACCCAAAGTCCCCTGAATTAAATGATGGCCAAGAGCCCCACTGCCTCTTCTAGTCCATGAGAGCTGGTGTTCTTATAGGACCCTGGGGCCCTAAAACTTCTGAGCGCTCATCAAGAGGACATTCCTGCATGTGACATTTGAAGGCAAAGTGTGTGCATGTATTCCATGCTTTTAAAAATTACTAAATTGGCTGGGTGCGGTGACTCATGTCTATAATCCCAACACTTTGGGAGGCTGAGGCGGGTGGATCACCTGACGTCAGGAGTTTGAGACCAGCCTGGCCAACAGACTGACAAAACCCCATCTCTACTAAAACTACAAAATTAGTCGGGCATGGTGGTGGGTGCCTGTAATCCCAGCTACTTAGGAGACTGAGGTAGGAGAATCTCTTGAACCCGGAAGGCGGAGGTTGCGGTGAGCAGAGATTGCAGGACTGCACTCCAGCCTCGGGGACAGAGTGAGACTTCATCTCAAAAATAAATAAATAAAAATTAAATAAATAAATAAATAAATAAATAAATCTTAATTAAATTAAAATAAATAAAAATTACTAAATTGCATATGGTTTAGCTGCTACACTCTTAATGGTAGAATTTTATTGACTGAATGTGTGATGCCCTAATCCTGATTTTTTTAAAAAAGAACCTACCTCTTTGGGTCTGTTTTAAAAATAGATGACAGAGAGACACATGGAGAGGGATATTAAGATTACATTTGTAACTTCATAGCTACGTGAGCCATGTCTAAAAGTGCTTGAACATCAGCCAGGTGCAGTAGCTCACAAATGTAATCCCAGCACTTTGGGAGGCCAAGATGGGCGGATCACTTGAAGTCAAGAGTTTGAGACCAGCCTAGCCAAAATGGCAAAACCCCGTCTCTACTAAAAATACAAAAATTAGCTGAGTGTGGTGGTGCATGCCTGTAATCCCAACTACTTAGGAGGCTGAAGCAGGAGAATCGCTTGAACCTGGGAGACGGAGGTTGCTGTCAGCTGAGATCGTGCCACTGCACTCCAGCCTGGGAGACAGAGTGACACTCCATCTCAAAAAATAAAAGTGCTTGAAGGTACAATCATTTGCCAGAAAGAAATCTACCCATTAGACAACAGCAGAAACACACAAAAGTCAGTCCTTTGTTTGTCCCATTGTCACCCAGAAGTCAAGACCTCAAGACCAGCCTAGCCAACATGGCAAAATCCCGTCTCTACTAAAAACACAAAAATTAGCTGAGTGGTGGTGCATGCCTGTAATCCCAATTACTTGGGAGGCTGAGGCAGGAGAATCCCTTGAACCAGGGAGACAGAGGTTGCGGTGAGCTGAGATGATGCCACTGCACTCCAGCCTGGGAGACAGAGTGAGACTCCATCTCAAAAATAAAAGTGCTTGAAGGTACAATCCATTGCCAGAAAGAAATCTTACCATTAGACAACAGCAGAAACACACAAAAGTCAGTCCTTTGCTTGTCCCATTGTCACCCAGAGAAGTGTCTATAAGGCCCCTTGTGCTGCTCTCACCCCATCCCTACTCCTCCTGGAAGAACCCCCCGCTCCCAGTCCACCAGATTGGAGGACTCCTGAGGGCTCCTTTAACTGCAGAGTCTAGATTCTTCCAAATAAACACAAGACAGACCACCAATCAGTTCTCCTATCAACCTGGGCTGCCTCTTATAGTACAACTTAGACAGACCAGCATCAGCAGCTTCTTTTTCACGCTTACACACACACACACACACAAACTTAGAAGATGCAAGACAGAGAAAAGAAACAAGAAGGGTTGAGGGTGGGACAGAAGTGGAAAAAATCCCATTCTGCCATCTATTTTATCCATGTTCTATCCATATGGATGTACATTCAGATAAATATTTCTGTATTTACACTTAGATCGTACCAAGACAGGACGTAAAATCGTAATGGGGGAGAAAAGTTGCTGACTTTAAAATGTGATGAGAGACTGCAAGAAAGAGACTGTTTCCAATGATGATACCTCAAAGTTAGAGTCCAAGGCATACACAGTGACACTAAATTTGAGCCATTGCATACCATCACAGAGATGCTGTCATTGTTGCCACATACCCTTTCTGGAAGAGGTCAGTAGGTTCTCCTGGCCAGGCATGGTGGCTCATGCCTATCATCCCACCACTTTGGGAGGCTGAGATGAGAGGATTGCTTGAGGCCAGGAGTTCAGGACCAGCTTGGACAACATACCAAGACCCCCGTTGCTACAAAAAAAAAAACTTTTTAATTGTCTGACAGGGTTGCACACACCTGTAGTTCTAGCTAATCGGGAGGCTGAGGCAGGAGGATGGACTAAGCCAGGAGTTTGAGATTGCGGTGAGCTAGAATCGTGCCACTGCATTAAACAACAGAGTGAGTCTGGCCAATAGAGCAAGACTCTGTCTCTATGAAAAGAAGAGAGAGAGAGAGAGAGAAAGTTTCTCCTAAGAAATTATGAAATGGAGCCTTGGGTGCCACGCATCCTTGGCTCAGACAGAAAGAGTCAACAAGGGAGCGAATAGAAAGCACAATTGCTGTCCTATCTCCAAGTCTCTGTGTGTTGCACTCTTTGCATTCATTGTTTCATTTAATCCCACAGCAGAAGCACTATTTATCCTCATTTATGATCAGGAAGGAAACTAAAGCCCATATGGTTTAGCAAATTTCCCACGTTGCATGACCAGAAGGACTCTCCAGTTTCTAGAACCTTGGGTTGTCAACATAGGAGAAGCTGTTCTCACCTTTCCCATAGGAAGCAGGACACCTTCCCAGTAGTCTTTATATTCCTCAAGTCCATGCCTTGGATCCTTTCTCAGACCTACAGTCGCTGTCCTCCAGGTGCCCACTCTCCTCTCTAGAGATGGTTGAGAAGCCACATGGCATGAGGACCTGAAGGAACCCACTCAGTCACTTCCTTCCTGGGAGACGCTGGGGAATTGTTCTCACCCCTTCCAAGACTTGCTCTCCTCCAATGCAGGGTGGGGGTAAATATTGCTCACCTTTTGGTGTGTGATGGGCATGCAATGGGTTAGCAAACTAAGGGCACAAAAAATGGAGGCTTGTGAACATCAGCAAAGATGATGACAACCTTGCATGATTTTTATTTATTTGGTGGGGATCTTCACCCAAGTAAAAGATCTTCAGTTCCACAGGTCCTACACAGAGGTAGGACCTCTCCCAGAAAGAGGAGGTCTGCAAAGTTCTCTGTGCTCGTTTTCAGTTCCAAAATTTCAGTTCCTCCGGGTATGCACTGAAACCCCGCCTATGAGTAGCATCATCAGTGGAAACAACCGTCCGTCCTATTTAGTCAGTTGCCAAATTCAAAGATGTCAACTGAAAGACTTTTTTAGAGCTTTCTGAACCTAGCTTTGTATTGGCATCCTGTCTAGTATCTTCCTTGTGAAACAAAATAAAAATCCCATTGGCATATATTTTAAAATTCAAATGAGTTAGAATCTTATTTTAACCATTAGGAGAAATGATTTGCAGCTCCTTAGAGATGCCCTGTAGTGTAAAGCTAGAAAAACAAAAACCACGTAATTCTCAACTGTTCTCCTCTATCTCATCTTTCTCAAGAGAGTGTGTGTATGTGGGTGCATTTGTCAGCCTATAGAATAGGACGTTGTCAGTGCAGAGAGATAAAAAGACAAAAAAGAAATCAAACTTCTCCACTGGGGAAATGTTTATTGGACACATACTTATAGCCAAGGATGGGGAATAGTAAACACTGGTGTGTGTCTCTGCTGACTCACAGTCTGGCCACAGAAGTGGACCAGAAAGTTTATAAAGACAAATAGTGTGGTACATACTAAGACCCAGGGAAGCCCTTGGGCCTGTTGAAAGCCAAAGGAACCACACTTACATCCAAGAATGGAGATAGGAAGCTGCTTCCTATCTTTTCTCAGCGGTGGTAGAGCTCATAGTTTTGTATTTGGCAAGCTTATTCCTGCTTTGGGTATGAGGTCAGTCTAATTACTTGAGAAGTCATTTCGAAGCTTTAATTTTTCCACAGGCTTCATCAAAAAACTAGACCAGAGAGATAATCTTTCTTCTTGCTCATAAAGCATTTCTCACACAGGGCAGTCTCCAACACATCCTCACTGTCATGTGTGTTGGTTCTGGGTAATCCAGATGGTGTGTAACTATCTTGATGTGCGACTATCCCCCGGCTAATTCACAAAAGCTTTGACCAACTGACTAGCAAGTTGAGGCTTCTCTGGTGCTGCTCCAGGTCCATGTGCAGCATGAAATGCAGCCCCAGTGTGCCTGGCTCCAGGGCACACAGCACTGGGATGTCCTTGGGAGAACAATTTGACCTTGAACCAGAGACTGGAGTTTGGAGGCTATGCATGAAGATTTCTGTGCTGAAGCACTGGGTTTTTCATCACCTACATCCCGTGAACTCAGCTGTGTGTCCTGGTCAGTAGTTAGCATGCCTCTCAGTGTATCCTGATTGGTGACTGCCTTTCTCAGCAACATGTCCCCTGGCCCCTAAAGTAAATGTGCATTCTATAACACCTGACTTTTTGTTAAACCCCTTCAAATACACCCTTTAATTCAAATAAAAATCTCTTCAGTCTCTTTTGTCTTGATACTGTAACAACACTAAGATAGAAATTTAATTGTATTTATTTAAGAGACATTATGATTTTTCTTTATTTTTAAAAAACCTTAAATGTGAACTATAACATACCACATCAGGCAGGTGTCATTTGGCTTTGTCAGGTAAAAGCAAACATCTTCTGATTGTGCTTGCAAATGGGTCTAGTGAAAAGGTATTTATCTGGTTGAGAGCTGCATTCCACTATTAAGGGTCATGTTGATTTGCTCCAAAATAAAATTCCACATCAGGAATAGCAGCAGCAATCAAAGTCACCACTTGATTAAGCAGTAAAGGGCCCACCTTCATTCCCCAGGATCCATCCACCATCAGCACAGCCCCAACAGGTGAGTTAATGGGATCAAAGTATGTGGTGAGTATCAACCACATCTATCTGTATTTGATGGTGGAACTTACATCCATTCAGAGTGAGGATTGTGGTTAAGCTTTTGATTTACTATCCTGATAGGGAAGGATGTTCCAGGGACTTCCTATCAGAAACAACTAAAGAATTCTGCCCATTGCCAAGTATGTACACCATAAATTTTGTATTCTGGAAATGGAGAGAGAGCCACAGCATGAGTCCACAGACCTACAGGGACCACTATGATTTGAGCTTGGCTTAATTCTCCATTTATTACCTAAGCACTCTAAGCCCTCAGTTTGATTTTGGATCCCCAGAAATTAACATCAATTCAGAGTCAGAAAATCCTGAAGGGACTCAGTATTTCCTTTTCCTCTGTGTAACATCACTCTTGTAAGTGACTCCGTGTTCGTTTGGGTTCGGCTTGGAAGAAGATTCATGATCTCCACTTGTGACAGTGCAGCCGCCCTTGAGGGGCCAATCTGAGAACTGGTTACACCTCGGATTGGGGCGAGAGGCTTGACTATTCCCTGTGGCACCTCTGGCCACCCAGACCTGGTGAGGTTTCTGCCACCAAATAGATAAAGCAACACTTATCAGGCTGCCTATCTACTCCATTCTTAAGGACACCATGATAGCCAATCATCCACTGTCAAAGATCCCTGTGGCCGGCAGCAGTCTGCTGGCCCCTCATTCCCACTGAGCATTCTGCATGGCCCACCTATCTTGAGGGTTAAGTTCTGCCACTCAATCTCTGCTACCTGGGGATCCCATCATCCCTGCTGCAGTCAGAATCCAAATGAGTAGCAGCATCGTCCATGATAGTACAATGGCCCCTTCACCACTGTGCTTCTCAGATTCTTAACAAAGGGAAGACACTCTGGGTCCTCTTAAGGGATGTAATTGGGAGGTAGCGGGGTTGGGAGGTAAAGGTTTAATGTAAAAAATCCATTTCAGGCTGGGCGCAGTGGCTCATGCCTGTAATCCCAGCACTTTGAGAGGCCAAGGCAGGAGGATCACGCAGTCAGGAGATCGAAACAATCCTGGCTATCACGGTGAAACCCCATCTCTACTAAAAATACAAAAAATTAACCTGGCGTGGTGGCGGGTACCTGTAGTCCCAGCTACTTAGGAGGCTGAGACAGGAGAAGGGTGTGAACCCGGGAGGCAGAGCTTGCAGTGAGCCGAGATCATGCCACTACACTGCAGCCTGGGAGACAGCGAGACTCTGTCTCAAAAAAAAAAATCCATTTCATGCTGGGCGCAGTGGCTCACGCCTGTAATCCCAACATTTTGGGAGGCCGAGGCAGGCAGATCACCTGAAGTTGGGAGTTCAAGACCAGCCTGACATCAGCATGGAGAAACCCCGTCTCTACTAAAAACACAAAATTAGCAGGGCGTGATGGTGCATGCCTGTAATCCCAGCTGCTCAGGAGGCTAAGGCAGGAGAATCACTTGAACCCGAAAGGCAGAGGTTGCGGTGAGCCAAGATCGCACCATTGGAAAACAAGAGCGAAACTCTGTCTTAAAAAAAAAAAAATTTCAACATTCCTGTCTCCCTAAACCTTTGGATCCCTTCCCCTACATTATGGCAAGGAAGTTCTGGCATCTCATCCTCATTAAGCGTGGATCCCCACTGAGTCCAAGCTTCGGTCATCCAAACCAAATAAACCATTAAACCTAATTCCAGCCACACATTAAATCCACGGTCTCTGGTAAGTGCAACCACATACAGGGATTTGGTCCTACCCAGTGTAATATCCTGTCTTCTTTGTCTAACACCCTTATAACACATTACTACTCTTATCCCTCAAGTTTCTTGTAACATAAATTGGTCAGATCTCACAATTCTTTTGAAACATAAGCCATTTCCTCTGGTGTCCTGCTTTGTGCTTGTTCTTTAGACCTTGTTGAGCAACAAAAGGTAGCTGGTTCAGTCTTGAAAAGGATCAGCCTACATTTCAAGGCAACTTCCCTCCTTGACATTATTACAATTTCTTCCAGCAATAAAAGCCTGGTCTCCTCAGACACCAATGGCAAGCTGTTTCCACTGGTAAGGAAGGAGGATCAAAGGGACTCAGGCCTCTAAAATTATCAGCTTCATCTGAATGCATCCAAATATCTCCATATCAGTTCTCAGGGTCCCATTCCTTCCCAAAGAACCCTCTAAATTTCATGTAGAGGCTTGCCATAGCTTTGAATTCACTTAGGTTGCAATTCTTCATCCTGCACAATTAAGTATTTTGTCTAGTTTTCAGCAAGGTCGGCCCTGGAGCTATAAAGAAAAAAGAAAGATTTAGAGGGTTCTCTCTGGTTCTTTGGTAGAGACTTGAACAGAGAGTTTAATGGCCTGAGTGTGTCCTTTTCCTCTCTCTATGTGCTCCAGTGCACTGAGGAAGAGCCACCTGCCCTACAGTCCTGGTGGTCATCATGATCCTTTCACAGTCAAGCATGGCAGCCACCTGCTCCTCAGGCATTTGCTTGAGGAAGCATTTGTTCACACGACACTGCAGGTGACACACTAATTACTCACGATGCCACTGCCTGCCATGACAAGGAACTCAGCTCCGTATTCAAATCCAAAGATTGAATCTTGCCCCAAATCCCGTCTTTGAGGACCTGGGGTCACTCCTGGAACCATTTTCTGTATTATAAGTGTTCACTCAAGAGACCAATTATTTTAATAAAAAAATGTAAATGAAGAAGTGTTAACTAAATTATTGAGAATGAAATAGATCATGGTAGACATGGATTTCTCACAGAGGTAATACCTAGAGCATCTCCCAAAGGAGATTCCTCAGCAGTTCCTCCAATGCTTGGTAATAAAATGAAAATGACAACAACAGCAGTAAAAGGGCCCAGTGCTATTTTTAACCTTAGGTAATAATAAGTAGCAAGTGTTTTCTATAGAAAGTGGCTACCTGAAGGCAGCAGCTACTACCCCCAGAGCTGGAGGGATAAATGAAGGAGGGTGGAAATATTAAAGTTTAGAAGTTTGAAGAAAGGATCCTGCAGAGATGGAACTGAGACCTTTGAGAAAAGGCTCCACTGGGACTGGGTGCCTTGCTGGCTGGTGCTGAGCCCTCTGAGAAGATACATCAAGGCTGTCTCAAGTAGCATAAGAAGCTGGACCAGGTGTGGTGGCTCATGCCTGTAATCCCAGCACTTAGGGAGGCCAAGGCAGGTGGATCTCCTAAGCTCAGGAGTTCAAGACCAGCCTGGCCAACATGGTGAAACTCCATCTCTACTAAAAATACAAAAATAGCTGGGCATGGTGGCAGGCGCCTGTAATCCCAGCTACTCAGGAGGCTGAGGCAGGAGAATTGCATGAACCCGGGACGTGGAGGTCACAGTGAGATGAGATCATGCTGCTGCACTCCAGCCTGGGTGACAAGAGTGAAACTCCATCTCAAAAAATAAAAATAAAAAGCTACAAATTGGACTCACCAGCTACTACTGGAATTGACTGGACCTGCCAGGGTGAAGGAGCGTGGCTGCAGAGACATTGACAAGAGCAGAAAGACAAGGGAAATAACAAATCCCTTCTCCCTCCTCTAGCCTGCCAGCCTCTCTCCAGAGGCCCCTACTGTCAGTGCATTACAGAACCATGTGGCAAAGGAGAATGTGTTTTCCAGAGTCCCAGCCCCAGCATCAAGAAAGGCACATAAAAATGTGGGTTTAAAGCTCCAAGTCAAGAGGTTAATAACCAGCAGACCCACACAGAGAGAAAGGCACCAAGTCTCAATGTATACAAGTTAGGCACTGCCACCTCCAGGAAGTTCCTACACACTCTTCCCATGTACAGCCCTCACCCGACTCCATGAAGGCAATCACGATCCTAACTTTCAAGATACCACCTCTGTGCATTTCTTTATACTTTTACCACCTAGATATGCATCCCTAAGCACTATCGTTTATTTTTACTAGTTTTTAAACCTACAGTGTGGCCCAGATGCAGTGGCTCATGCCGTCAATTCCAGTGCTCTGGAAGACCAAGGTGGGAAGATCTCTTGAAGCCAGGAGAGACCAGCCTGGGCAGCATAGTGAGACCCATCTCTACAAAATAAAAATTAAAAAATTAAAAAGGGGCTGGGCACGGTGGTTCACACCTGTAATCCCAGCACTTTGGGAGGCCGAGGCAAGTGGATCACCTGAGGTGAGGAGTTTGAGAGTGGCCTGGCCAACATGGCAAAACCTGTCTCTACTAAAAATACAAAAAAAAAAATTAGCTGAGCATGGTGGTGCATGCCTGTAGTCCCAGTTACTCGGGAGGCTGAGGCAGGAGAATCACTTGAACCTGAGAGGCAGAGGTTGCAGTGAGCTGAGGTCATGCCACTGCACTCCAGCATGGGCGATAGAGCGAGACTCCATCTCAAAAAAAAAAAAAAATTTAAAAACTCTACTATATATATTCTTTTGTGCCTGGGTTCTTTTATTCAACATATAATATTGTGTAGCTGTAGCTTGTCGATTTTCACTGCTTTATAGTATTCCATGTATGAGTATATCATCATTTATCATCCATCGTAGTTGAAGGACATCTTCCAAACAACTGTTGCTTTTAAGGCACAAAAATACCCATTAGCATTGGAAAAGATAACCCAGATAGTTATTCTTAAACTTTCTGTTTTCAGGGTCCCTTTACATATTTAAAGTTTATTGAGGATCCCAAAGCAATTGTATTATGCTGGTTTTATCTGTCAACATTTTATTTATCTATCATTTATCTATCAACACTTTATTAGGAATGAAAACTGAGAAATTTTAAAATACTTAATAGAGCCTTTAAAAATAACAATAAAAACCCATTACATGTTATACAAATATTCTATTAAAACAACTATACTTCTCCAAAAGAGAAAATCTTAATGAGAAGAGAGGCATTATTTTACATTTTTCAAATGCCTTTTAACATCTGGCATCATAGAAGACAGCTATACTATTGGGTCTGCTTCTGCATCGAACCTGTCGCAATATGTTGTTGGGTTGAATTAGACAAAGAAAATCCAGCTTCACACAGATATGTCATTGGAAATGGGAGGATCTTGCAGACCTTCTTAAAGAAATTTCGGGATCCTTGGGGGTCCTTGGGCCATCCTTTATGAACTGCTGATTTAGATGAAGGTCTAGAAAATCAAATGCAATTCCTAAACAAGGTTTCATGGAGGAAAGCCAAGTGGGTTTCTACAGTTCTTGTGTTTAAAATGCTGTGATTAATGTGTCTCTTCTCCCTTTGCAAGCCTCTTACCTTATCCCCTGCAAAAAGAAAACTAATAGTAAACTCATACAAATCAATTTGTCGGGGGTGGTGAGAATAAGGTACACCATCCCCCCAACCCCGTTGACCAGTGGATCCCAGTTTAAACTCAACCGAGTGCATTTTGCACAATTGCTACAGGAATCACCAATACCTTTGTAATAAGAAAATAAAAGTTCTTTTCTAGAGAAGAAGTAAATGGAGGAAGAGGAGAGGTAGAACATCCAGAAGCTTTTCCCACTTTTCTGACTTGACAAGGGGAACCCCAGAGACCAAGATGGTGAGTAGGGAGGGAAGAGCTGGATGAGGAAAGAATGATGGAGCAGCCAAGACACTCAGAGCTCTGCTCATGGGTAAGACACACATATGACACGTGTCAGAATGTGACTTCTGTTCCAAAAGGAAGAGAAAGGTATTTTTCTGAGTTCATATTTCTTCATCCATAGGACTGAAATGCAAACCTCAAGAGTCCAGGAGAGAAAAACAACCATGCAGGTAGAACACCTCAAGACCCTTCCACTGAGACCGCGGTTGTGCCTCTCCTTTATGCAGTCCTCTGTGCCTCCATGTTCCTGCTTGAGTGAGTAGAGTAATAATCCTCCAGCTCCCAAAGCTGTCCACTAACTCAGATAAAGAAACCATCTGCAAAGTAGAACTGCATCAGAGCACAAAAGGTGGGTCCTCACTAATGAACAGGAGCCTGGTTTGACAGCCTGGGCTGTCCGCCAAACTCATTTGTTTCCAGACTTTCCATTTGCCAGCTGAAGTTGTTGAGAATTAATAGGCCCCCAAAATATTTCCTTGGATACATGATGCAAGAGCTGCCAACTCTGGCCACTTCCAGTGATGTTAGAAAAAGCAAAGTTAAAATGTAATGAAACAGAAGAGCCAAGGTACCGTAAAGCACACTCCAAATAGAAGCTATTCCAAAAGGAACATTCCGTTAATTTGCTGCATTCACCGAGAGGAACACTTATTCTAAATTCATATTCCGATCTCAAGTGTCAGCAAGCTACCGCTGAGAGCAGGAGAAGGGCAGCCTTCTACTTCTATAGTTAATAAATAAGCATTCAATTGTATGGGACTGTTCAATTTAAATGATCCAGGTAGTGTATACTAACTTTTCTTGGGAGAGATATTAGAAAGTAAATTTTAACTGAAACAGAGAATAGACGGTAAAGTAAAATGGAAGGAGAATCCTGGAATCCTCATAAAATGTTAATTTTTTAATAAACGTAAGAAGACTCTTTTCAAAAATAAACTGATTGGCTTCTAGTTTTGGGTCTGGCATGTAAGGAGTTAACAACAAGTGAAAAGCCGAACAAACTGGGAAATCAACACTTCTTGCTAGATTTGTCAGAGAACTGCGGTCACAGGGCAAACCGATGCACCAAAAATCAGAGAGATAAACAGGCAGAGGCAGAAAATCACAACTTCTGAAAGTGAAACCGACGAGCAGGAAATTCCATGAAGACCAGTGTTGAGGTAGGAAACTTGAACTATAAATGATGGGGGCTCAGCATGGACAAGTTTGAGAGTCAAAAACTCCAGAGGGGACCCAGTCATAGGGGAATCCCCATGCTTTCGTGACTTTTACCTCCAAGAGCTCCACTAGGTCCTTACGGTAAATATCAGAGAAAATCCCCTTGTGCTTCCAAAAGAGGAAGGAAGAGAAAAACCATTCTGAAATATGCCAGAGAATTCTGGTCTTTTTAACAAGGCCTGCTCTGAAAAGAAACACTTTTACCAGAGCCTATAACCTGCTGGCATATTATCAATCTAATTTACCTGGAGGAAGGAAGTTACCAAACCCCAGATTCCTCTACCCAACCTGTTCCACAAAAAAAAAAAAAAAAAAATGAGATGCACTGGTGAAGTTCACAGTCCAGGGCACAGGCTCGCTGAAAGACTGAGACCTAATCACAGGATAATGGAATGCTTCTCCCACCCCACACCTTACTACCACACAGCTAAAAGTCTATTTACCAGAGTTCCTTTCTACCAATACATCATTTCCAGATTTCAACAAAAAATTTACAAGATATACTAAGAGGCAAACAACACACTTTGAAGAGACTGAACAAGCACCAAAAGTAGACTCAGCTATGGCAGGGATGTTGGAATTATCAGACCAGGAACTTTCTTAAAACTTAATATGTTAGTGGCCTTAATGGAAAAATTATACAACATGCAAGAACAGATGGATAATGTAAGAAAAGAAGTTGAGATTCTTCTAAGAGAGAATCAAAAAGAAATGCTGGAGATCACTTTAGCATGAATAACAAATGCTTTTGACAGACTCAATGCCATACTTTATACAGCTGAAAAAAGAGTATCTGAGCATAAGTATATAATGATAGAAACTTCCACAACAGAAAAGCAAAGAGAAAACATATACTGGAAAAAAATCAGAGCAAAGTAATCAAGAGCTGTGGGACAGCTATGGAAGGTATAACATACATGGGAATATCAGAAGGAGAAGAAAGAGAGAAAGGAATAGAAATAATATTTGAAGTAATGATAACTGATATTTCCCAAATTAAAGTGAGACACTGAACCACAGATCCAAGAACCTCAGAGTTGAATAAATGCAAAAAAAGAAAAAAACTACACATACATATATTATAGTCAAATTGCAGGAAATCAAAGATAAGGAAAAAATGTTGAAAGAATCCAGAGAAGAAGAAAAAACCTTAAAGAAAAAGAAAAGCAAAGATAAGAATTATATCTGACTTTTCTTCAGAAACCATGCAAGCACAAAGAGAGTGGAGTGCAATATTTAGTGTTGAGAGATTAAAAAAAAAAAAAAAAAACCACCAACCTAAAATTCTGTAACCTGCGAAGTTATCCCTCAAAAGTGAAAGAGAAATAAAGATTTTCTCAGACAAACAAAAATTAAGGGAACTTGTTACCAGTAGACCTACCTTGCAAGAAATATTAAAAGAAGTTCTTCAGAGAGAAGGAAAATTAATAGAGATCAGAAACCCAGATCTACATAAAGAAAGGAAGCACATCGGAGAATAAATAAGTGAAAGTAAAATTAAAATGTTTTGTTTTTCTTACCCTTAATTGATCAAACAGATAACACTTTGTTTAAAATAATAATAACAATCATGTATTCAATTATGCATGTATATATATGTATATATACTTATATATAATTCAAATAAGTGATAGTAATGATACAAGGGATGGAAGAGAGGAATTCAAACTATTTTGTTATTACAAGGTTACAGGGCACTTGCATTACCTGTGAAGTAGTACAGTGTTGTTTGAAAGTGGCCTTGAATTAGTTGTAAAATATATTGAAAATTCTATGGAAACCACTAAAAGAGGCGAAGAAAGTATAACTGATATCTAAGAAAGGAGAAAATCATATAAAATGCTCAATTAAACCACATAAAGCAGAAAACACAATCTGCCAAAACTCAAACAAGAAGAAACAATCTGAATAGGCCTATATCTATTACTATCACTGAATCAGTAATTAATAACCTTCCAAAATAGAAAGCACCAGGTCCAGATGGGTTCACTGGTGAATTCTACCAAACATTTAGAGAAGAAATTATACTAATTCTCAATAATCTCTTGTAGAAGATAACAAGAGAGGGAATACTTTCTAAATCATTATGAGGCTGCCATTACCCCAATACCAACAAGACAAAGACATTACAAGAAAACATGCAAGAATTCTCAACAAAATATTTTCAAATCGAATCCAACAAAGTATATAGAGAACTATGTACCACAACCAAGTGGGATTTATCCCAAGTGTGCGAGGGTGGGTTACCATTCAAAAATCAATTAATGTAATACAATTACATCAACAGAATAAAGAAGGAAAATCAAATAATTGTGTAAACAGATGCAAAAAAAGCATTTGACAAAATCCAACATCCACCTATGATTTTTAAAAAATATCTCAGCAAACTAGAAATAAAGGGGAGCTTCTTCAACTTGATAAACAACTTCTACCAAAAAAAAAGAAGAAACAAACTACAGCTAACATAATTCTTAAGGTGAGAAACTTGAAGTTTTCCCAGAGGTTATGAATGAGGTATGATGTGCTCCTTCGCCACTGCTTTTTAACAATATACTGGAAGTCTTAGACAATACAATAAGACAAGAAAACGGGCTGGGGGAAAGCTATACAGATTGGGAAGAAATAAATAAAACTTAAAGCTGTCTTTATTTGCAGATGACATGATCATCTATGTAGGAAATCTGAAAGAACTGACAAAAAAATCCTTTGCAACTAGTAAGCAATTTTAGTAAGGTTGCAGGATACAAGGCTAATCCATAAAATCAATTGCTTTCCTACATACCAAGAATGACCAAGTGGAATGTGAAATTACAAACACATTACCATTTACATTAGCATACAAAAATAAAATACTTAAGTATAAATATGGCAAAATATGTACAAGATCTACATGAGGAAAATTACAAAATTTACAAATCTCTGACAAGAGTCATCAAAGAAGTAAACAAACAGAGAGATATTCCATATTCATGGATAGGAAGATCTGACATTGTCAATACATCAGTTTTTCCCAGCTTTATAAACTTAATACAAACCCAATAATAGTCCCAGAAATTTATTTTGTGCATATTGACAAACCGATTTTAAAGTCTCTTTGTAGAGGCAACAGAACAGCCAACTCAACACTGAAGAAAAACAAAGTCAGAGGACTGTTACTACATGACTTCAAGACTTAGTACAAAGCAACAGTAATTAAGACCATGTGCTACTGTTGAAAAAATACACCAATGGAATAGAATATAAAGCCCAGAAATAGATCACATAATAGCCAACTCATGTTTGCTTGAAAATTGAGCAAAAGCAATCACATGGAGCAAAGATTGTGTTTTCAACAAATGGTACTGGAACAACTAGACTCCCATAGGCACACACACACAAAATTTACACAGACTTTCCACCCTTCACAAAAATTAACTCAAACTCAAAACTGTAAAACTCCTAGAAGATAACATATGAGAAAATACGGTTTGGGCAGTGGGAGGAATGGATAAATAGGCAGAAGGCAGACAATTGTAGGCACTGAGACTATTCTGTAAGGTACTATAATGGTGGATGCACATCATAGTACATTTGTCCAGAAGCATAGATTGTACAACATCAAGATAGAACCCTAATGTACATGATGAACGCTCGGGGGTAATGATGTGTCAATGTAGCTTCATCAGTTGCAATCAGTCGTAATGTACCACTCTGGTGTGAAATGTTAGTAGTGGGAGTGGTTGGGGAGGGTGAAGTAGGGGTTATGTGGGAAGTCTCTGTACCTTCCACCTAATGTTGCTTTTAATCTAAAACTTCTCTAAAAATGAATCATATTAATTTATTTAAAAGGTAGATCTTCTTGCAAATCATTGGCTGCATTTCCTTTCAGATTATGTGTTTTCTCAGAGCACACATACTTATCAAACAACTATCCTGCAACATAGACTCTGGACTTGCCCCACCCTCTGCTGAAATTGTGAACACAAGTCTGTTCAGTTAATAAATATCATATCCCCTGTTGAGAGAGCTCACTGAGGTCCCAACACAGAACTCAGCACTTTTACACAGGTTATGACATGTGTTCTCACTACAACCCAGAGAGAGAGAGAAGTATTTTTACCTCCACGTGGAACATGAAGAAACTGAATTTCAGAAATGAAGTAACTTGCTCTCCAATACATACAGTCTTAAACATACTACTATTGGAGATCAAAACAAAACAATATGAAACTAACCTCTGAGTGTGCGTGTGTGTGTGTGTGTTTGCATGTGTGTGTGTTGGGAAGTAAGATAGAAGGTGATGAGTGTCTAGAGCTGTCTTGATAACATGACAATAATTCCTTACAAGTTAGATTTAGGAAGTGGCTGCAAGAGATTCAGTTTTGTGTTCAGAGAAAACCCCATGGAGGAATTTAGACACCACTGGGGAAAAACTCTAAGAGACTAAAGACAGAGAGCACCAATAACTGAGGCGAAGTAGCTATTTGCATGCCTTTGTGGCTGTATCCTGAAAAGCATAACCATGTCAACAATCTTCAAAGAGATATCATTATAGAAATTTCAAGTTGGAACAGATCATCTTCACCAAAACCTTACACCGATCTCAGAATATCCAGAACATGGTTTCTCCCCACTAAGCAGTCTTAACCTTTACAAGATCCAAGACAAACATTTGTGTGTCAGCAACCCAAGAAGCCTGTGTTTGTTAGGATTACTCGCACTAGCTGCTGTATCAAAAAAAGAAAGAAAAAAACACATTTCTCACTGGCATAATAGACCAATGGAAGCTGGGCAGCTCTCTTCCAAGGATGTGTTAGACCCCTTGTATCTTGTGGCTCAGCCACTGAGTCCTCTTAATGTCTCCTGGATCCTTCACATTCGAAGAGTCTGCATCACACAAGACATTTTAGGGGCCAGGATGGAAAGTAGCAAAAATCACTTCTTCCCACATCATTGGTTCAAACTCATTGTACCAACCAATTCAAGTGAGGCCTTGGGAAAAGCAGTTTAGCTCTGTACCCAGGAAGGAGTGGAACCCCAGATATTTGCATGCAAGCAACTCGATGAACAGTCTCTGTGATTCCTGGGGAATGCTTGGAAAGGAGGAGGAGCCAGTATGGAAGTAGTAAGGAAAGAAGAAAAAGACTCCACTAAATTCAGCCCAGCTCTGACATGGAATGATTTTGTGGTCTTGGCCTAGATATGGAAACTCTTAAAGACTCAGTTTCTTATATGTGCATGAAGTTAAAAATAGCCCACGGGTTGTTATAAGGACTGATGGAAGCAATGCACGCAGGTGTGGGCTTTAAATGATTCAAGACCAGAACGGATGCTGGACCCTTCCTCCAACGAAGGACTTTGGCGATATGACCCAGCAAGTGTGAGGGAGCTGAGGACCTCTGCTGGTAGGGGAGGTGTTTTCAAGAGGTACCCAGCCTCAAATCTATTCCCTGCTCAAATCCAGAAGGGCCTGCTCAGCACACTGTCCCCATGCCCCAGCTCCGTAGCCTAGAGTGCTGAGCAGAGCAAGCCCATCACAAAGGAGGAAAATAGCCTCTGGTCCAGTTTTGCATGGATCTAAACAGTGACATCCTAAGGACAAGGAGACCTGATGAGGTGGAACTCCAGTCCTCGCTGTCTAGAACTTTGGATATTTGCAGGAAGAGGGACTGCACATATTTTTTTTTTCTATTAATCTTAAAGGCATTGATACCAGGATACCGCGTGTTCAACTCAGAATCAATCTGGAGCACACAGAATGGACTGGGGCGCTGGAGGCAGACATGTGATAAGCTGAGAGTGACTGAGGAGTCCCAGAGGGGACCAAAATCCACCTCCCTCAGCCACACATCATGGAAGGTGTCAACCCCTCCATCCTTCCCATGCCAGGGCATGTGCCACAGATGGCCCAGCCCATTCTCTCAGGGGCCAGGAGAAAAACAAATGGCTTCTTCCTCCTGGGAGACCAGGGAAGCCTCACATGAAGCCCTCCCATGAGGCATCCCACTTCTTTTGGTTTGCTGCCTGAAATCAGAGAAAGGATTTGATTCTAAATCTAAACTTTATAGTTTGAAGCTTGATCAGTTAACATACTTGACAGCCAACCCTTCTCCTTCGCATCTGCCCAAGGAAATCATGAAAGAGCCAGGTTCCCTCCAGTTGCTGACTGCACCATCCTTAGGACAGAATCTTTATCCCCATGGTCACAAAATGGCAGCCCAACCCCAGGCTCTGCATTGCTGTTCCAGGCAGAGAAAAGAAGGAGAGAGGGGGGCAAAAGGAAAATGAAAAAAAGCACATGCTGGCTGACCCTGTCCATTTTCATCAGAAAAAATCAACAACTCTCCATGAAGACTCACCCAGCAGACTTTCACTTAAATGTCTTTGGCTGAAACCATGTCACGCAGCCATGCTCACCAGCCAGATAGCATGGGAAATAACATTTTTTTTATCTCTATGTTGTCCTGCTGAAAAAAGCATTTGTCAATAAAGAAAAGTGAGGAATAGCCATTAGGTAGTCAGTCAGCAGTATTGCCCAAAAGGCAACAAAGCTTCACTTGGGAGAAAAAATTTAAACCTAGAGTTGGGACTAAAGTGGCTACAATGCCCTGTTTAAGTGACCCCTTTTGACAGTTCATTTCCACCACGCACCCAAATGCCTGGAACAATACCAGAGCCACAGCATCAACCTGAATCACTCAAATAACTCAAAATGTGTGCATTTCCACATAATTACTGATTTCCTCAACAGATTCAATGTCTAAGTTTATCTTCACTTTAATCCAATTTCATGCCTGGAGCAGAGGGATTCCAGCAGAAGGTCTTTCTTAACCTTCTGATATCATTAATTATTCCTACATTGGGAGTTACTGCACAGAACAAGCAGGTTTTTAAATAGAAATCATTTGTCTCTCAGCAGGGAGACTCAACGGCTTTATTTCCGAACATTCAAACTGCTGCACTTGAGTAATCGGGTTTCATGGTGATCTCCCCGTGCTCACCTCCAAGCAGAATAAATCCTTCCTCTTCGCTTCCCAGATCAGCCCAATTTGCCACCTGTAGCAGGAGGCGTCCATTTCCTCCTTTAATTGTTGAATAGGTTTTTCTAGAAGGAAAGGCCAGCCTCTCCCTGAGCTCTGGGCATTTGGTCATGCTTCCTGGTGATTTTCTGCTAAAGGAAATCCCCTAACTCATTAAAAAATAATAATAATAGATTAATTGACCAGTTCAGTAACAAGTCGCTCCAGGACCCAATAAACTTTGCAAAGAGTACATTCCAATTACAACTGGGCTCAGCGGGAGCCCAGTGGGTAAGCCAGCATAATTTTTCTCCAGCACACAGGAATTTTTATGTTTTCTTCTCCATTCATGTCACTCTTCTGCTTCAGTGTGGGCGTGGGGTCCATCTGCAGCCCCTATCCTGTCAATTTCTTGCCACTAAGACTCTAGTGACTCTTGTGACCCAGGGTTCCAGTGAATGACTTTGTGAAACCAACATGGTCTCATAAAGGGTTACTGCAGGCTCAGGTTTGCAGAAGCCTTGCAATGGGGCATTAGGGCCAAGTAGAGACAAACATCTGGGAAGCTGTGAGTGTCTTGGCGGGTAGTACAGCTGCAGCTTGCCCTCCACAGGGCGAGAAGGTCAGCAGGAAGGAGGGACTTTGGTAACTAGCCTGATTGTAAAAGCAGGCAGAGGAATTGTGGCCAAGTCTTAGATAATGAGCCTGCTGAGAGGCAGAGGATGCTTCTTGATGGGGCTACTCCCTCCAGGACAAGCTACACCATCATTTGGAAACCTTGACACCATAAAAACATTCCCCCTGAAAGGGCACCAGAGTGTAAGAGACTTCATGCAAGGTCAAAGGCCAAAGCAACTCAACAAATGTTTATTAGGCACCTGTCATGTGAGATGGTGGATATGTTAATGTGTTTAATCATTTATATATATAATAACATCATGTTGTAAACATTTAATTATTCAATACAATTCATTTTAAAAAATGATAAAGAAAGAAGGGAAAGAGAAAGATGGAAGGGAGGGAGGAAGGAAGGAAAGAAGAAAGGATAGGAGGGAGGGAGGGAAGAAAGAGAAAGAAGGAAAGAAGGAAGGAAGGAAGGAATGGAAGAAGTGGGGGAGGGAAGGAAGAGAGAAGGAAGGAAAGAAGGAAAGAAGGAAAGGATGGAAGGAAGGAAGGAAGGAAAGAAAGGAGGGAGGGAGGGAGGGAGGAGAGAAAAAGAAAGAGAGAGAAAAAGAAAAAGAAATGACCTCTTATGTGTCAACTCTGACCCAGAACTCATGGGCTGCAAAAATCTAAGCCAAGGGCCAGGCATGGTGGCTCATGCCTGTAACCCCAGCACTTTGGGAGGCTAAGCCAGGCAGATCACCTGAGGTCAGGAGTTCAAGACCAGTGTGGCCAACACGGCAAAACCCCCTCTCTACTAAAAATACAAAAATTAACCGGGCATGGTGGTGAGTACTTGTAATACCAGCTACTTGGGAGGCTGAGGCAGGAGAATCGCTTGAACCCAGGAAGCAGAGGTTGCAGTGAGCCGAGATCAGGCCACCGCACTCCAGCCGGGGCAACAGAATGAGACTCTGTCTCAAAATAGAAATAAAAATAAAAATAAAAAAACTAAGCCAAGGTCCTTTGCCTTTTTCAATCCCTCTGAAATGTCTCTGCAAATAAAATATGATCTAGAAATTAAAAGTACAGCTATAACATTCTAAACTCAGCCTCTCTTTACTTGGCCCTTTGCCCCTCATCTTTTTTTCTCATTTCAACTTCCCCTTGCCAGTCTCACTTTTTTATGTAGGCTAAAAGAAGAGCCAGCCCCAGCAATGAAGGAAGGACATGGCTTGTTTCTCACATAAGAAAAGGCAAAGCAAACATCCTAGTCCTGGGTGGGGCAACCCTGTGCCGAATCAGTCTGTGCACAGACTTGGCGGTGAGGCACTTCTGCTTCTAGAAACCAACAGCTTTGAGACCTTCAGTGACCCCTACCTATATATCTCCACCCCGTTCCTTGCTGTAGATCACAAGCTTCTCAAGGGCATGAATCAGGTCTCATGACCTCGATAGTCGTAGTGACTACCAGAAGCTACTAGGTACTGAATCGGGGTTTCTAAACCTCACACTGTTGACATCTGGGGCCAGATAATTCTGTCCCATAGGGGCTGTCTGGGGCACTGTAGTACATTCGGTAGCATCACTGGCCTCAACCCAACAGATGCCAGTAGCACCTCCAATCTCGTCGTGACAACCAAAACTGTCTCCCGACATTTTGTCTGGTTGGAAAGCCACCGAACAAAATAAATGTTTGTTAAATGAAATACACAGATGGCCATTGCCCTGTCCAAGCATTTAGCTGCACTGATGTTGCTTTTGAATTCTACCTTCCAGTATTATTTCTCAGACCTGTTTAACCTCACAATCTTTGTAGAAGTGAGACCGCAGGGTTGGGGGGTACAATGATGGGGAGGGTGATCTACCTCTTCTGGGCAGGATCACAGTGTATTAAACAAGCTCTTGGGCAGAGTTAGTGAAATTTCCCCAGTGTCAATGCTATGACTGGCTATGAGCTGCTTATCACAGACGGGTTCAGTAGTCATCAAAGTGCCTCACGACCCTGCTGGAAATCCCTCAGGTCAGTCTACAGTGCCTAGCTCAACTTCCAAGTTTTTTCATGATCTCAACTCCAAGGTCACAGCATGACCCAGGCGTGCTGTATCCTTTCTCTTCTGCCCTCTCCTCTTCTGGCTCATGGCTGCTCCTTCTGCCTGGACAGCCTTGGCCCCTTCCTTGCCTCCCTGCAGGACATTATCTGAGGGTTCCACTCTGGGCTCCGAATTCACCATCCTCCTCAAGCAGAATGAATAATTCTCTCCCTCAAACCCCATCTGCCCCATCCCTGCAAATGCCAGGAGGGAGAACATTGCTCTGCCCCAACACTGAGCCAGGAACCCAACAGGCACTCCATGGGTGTTTAAGAAGGATTTCATTCATGGGTCAAAACCTGAAGCATTATCGCTGTGCCTTCATCCATCCCGTGTTGTGCTAAGTGGTCAACTCCCTCCACACTTGGGCAGTAACACAAAGTTAACTCAGGAGCTATACTTACCAAAACAGTTTTGTTTGACATCATTTGGGAAAAGAAAACAAACTCGTCGATGAAACCCAATTTGGGGATTTTTCTACTGATTATCTGAGCACTGTGAGTACATCATCAGAATTCTTGTTTCTTGGAACATTACAGTAGCATTCTAAGCATGCCACAAATATTCAAAAATTACACACTGCAGTGGGAGGTGTTTTAAAAAAACACATTAGTAAAATTGGATCCACTGCACCAAGTGTTAGGGATGGTTTAAAATATTAATGCATGTTGGATGCCAAGTTATTTTGAAGGCTCAACCAGATTTCTATTTGGCAGGAACAATTTTGCATAGACAATTAGATACACGTGCAAATATTTAATTATAAGTTAATGCCTATACCACTGAAATACAGAGGTTCATCTACTAGCCACCTGGTTGGCAGAGCCAATTAAGGATTTGCCCATATTACGAATAAATCCTCCCCACCTTTCAGCGTTTTGGAAATACAAACAATTGGGGAAATTTTAGGGGGAGGGCAAGAAGGGATGAAAGATACTTGTGAATTCTAAATTCTCAATGGAGCCTGAAATACTGGAAATACGCCAGCTGTATGCACTTATCTATATATCACATTTGATGTCTCCTAAGAGATCATGAATTGCTAAGTTGGCTAAACACACTCAAACTCATTTTTCAGTTTGGGTGGATTTTTAACAATTGAACATTTCATATAAGATATGAACTTTTTTAAAAAAAATTATCACATCAAAGATCAAGTTTCATCGTATATGCTAAGTGGTAAGTGCTAATGTATGCATAAATACACACATACATGTAGATGCATACACTGAAAATATATCTATGGAAATCTGTAAAGAAGCCAGAATTTTCTCATCTTTGACTTTGTCATTTTTCTGGAAGAACCAAATGACAGGAAATTCATTATAGCATACAGGGGTTAGAGCTGGACTTGGAATCCAAAAGTAGGATCAAGCCTGACTATTTTGTTACTAGTTTGTCACCCTCAACAAGTTAACTCCCCTGAGCTTCAGTTTCCTCAGTGGCAAAGCAGAGAAAACAATATCTGTCTTACAAGGTTGTAGTGAGAATTGAAGTAGAAGAGCCAAATGCCCACTTTCTTTGATTGTAAAAGAGAGAAAGCCAGCTCTCCAATCTGCCCTTGGCAAACCTTCTGGTTTGCTGAGAGGCTCTGTTTACAGTGCAGGGAGCTTTCTCCTATTTTCCTAGGGCACACTGCTGGAGTGGTCTTTAAAAGCCATTCGTGTCTCCTGAGACATTTCTGAATTAATATAACGTTTTATTCCAAATTAGACTGACAATGGATGAATGCTTTGACCCCACATGATACACAGGCAGACTGGACGCAGTAACATGAACTACTGTAGTGTTAAGTTGTAGGCATTCCAGCAATTCCAGGAACCAACATTTTTCAAGAAAGGTAGAGCATATTTTAGCAATGATACCAGGATTTTATACTTCTTGCTTTTAAATATATCCATCCCCCCAAATTCCCTATGCCAAGTCCATCCAAAGAATTTCCAGATACATATATTCTTTCTCATGAAGCCCAACATAGCAAACTTCTGCATTTTGTCTTTTATTTAAATGCTGGGCCGGGTGTGGTGACTCACGCCTGTAATCCTAGCACTCTGGGAGGCCAAGGTGGGTGGGTAATTCCTATGACTCAGGATCATTGCTCCCCATTGTGTGCTGGGTTCCCCAGATGTCCAGTGCCTCACAAGAACAAAGTGCTAAACCTTCCCTCTGAACAAATAAAATGCCAAACACAACGTTCCAGCCTCCTCCCTTGCTGCCATTACAGACATTGGATCGTTTTTCTGGTGAACAAAAATTTTCTTTGGAATTTTCTCCTAATGTAGTAATGAGTGGTCCTCGATAATTCAGGAAACCATGAAAGACCTTCTGGTGATATCCTCACCTGGTACCTCATAATATGACAACACTTTTGGTAGCTGAGCTGATGCAGCAAACCGATTACTAACTTCTCTTTAATGTGGGCAATTTCTCTTTAATGTGTGCAACTTCTCTTTAACTTTTTATTGTGAAATAATTATGTACTCACGGAAAATTACAAAAATACTGAGTCTGTGCACTCACCTATAGAACAGAACGATTATTAACAGTGGTCTCATCTAGAAAAGTAGCACAATATCAAAACCAGGGAACTGACTTTGGTACAATACTAGTAATTAGATGACAGACTTTATTCAATTTTCACCAGTTTTTACACACTTTCAGTGTTTGTGTTTGCATGTGTGTGTGTGTATGTGCATGTCTAAGCAATTTGACTCCATGAATAAATTCCTATAACCACCACCACCATTAGGACACAAAACATTCCATTACTACACAGGAATTCCCTAATGCAACTCTTGATAGTCACACCCCAATACCAAGTTTTAAAATTGATTGTGGCTCATAGCAGCGTTATTCACAATAAACAAAGGCAAAAGCAAACCAAATGTCCATTGGCAGATGAATGGATAAGCAAAATGTGGTGTGTGCATACAGTGAAATATTAATCCTTAAAAAGGAAGGAAATTCGAACACCTGGTATAACATGGAGGTACCTTAAGTAGTTACATTCATAGAAACAGAAAGTAGAATGGTAATTGCCAGGGGCTGAGGGGGTAGAAAATGAGGAGTTCTTAATGGATATAGAGTTTCAATTTTGCAAGATTAAAAAATGTGAGAGATGGTTGTTGGTGGTGATGGTTGCACAACAATGTGAATATACTTAATGCCACTGAACTGTATATTTACAAATGATTGAAATAGTAAATTTTGTGTTATTTTACCACAACTAAAAATAAGAGGTAATTCGATTGTGATCATGTGGCCTGCAGGCTCTCCCGGTGAAGTTTGGTGCCGTAATGAAGAGGAGAAGGTATAGCATGTGGTTAAACACACAGCCCCTGGAATCAGGAAGACCTGGGTTCAAATCCCAACCTGGAATGTTTACTACCTGTGTGGCTTCAACCAGGCACTTAACCATTCTTGCCTCCACTTCCCCCTCTGAAAATGGAAATAATTATCGAACATACCTCCTAGGGCTTTTATGAAGATTAAATAAGGTGATGCTTTTAAAAGGTGCTTGGCCTGTGTTTTCCACTCAGTGAATGAAAGACCTTGGCTATAAAGGCCACTGCCCTCTTCCTGGGTATCCCGAGACTTCCTTGCCAGATCGGACCTGCAGGGGTAGGGTGGGGATTCTGAAAGGGATTGAGATAAGGTTCCCAGGTCAACCTCTTCCCACTAGATGACCTGTGAACCCCAACTCACCCCAAGGGTGCTCCAACTACTCACCCACCCCACTGAAGTTTTATCCTATTTCTACTGATTTTAAGTCAAAACAGTATTGTGGGACTTTTTTGTTTCAGTCCTAAGTCCCACTTGCCCTGCATTGGTAGCTTTAAAAATGTGAGAGGTCAAAGAAAATATAGGCCAATGAAAATAACATTGCAGCAAGAAATTAATTGCACAGCCTGTTTAATATGACAGGGGATTCCCTAAAATCCTATTATACCGTTCCCTGCTTCCCTCCATCGTGCGCTCTGATTCTGTGCACAAAGGCCAGGGCAGGCTCCCCGGTGCATTGCTGCATTAATTTGACATTTCTGGCTCCAATTAACCTTACATTTCAGCTATTTTCTAAAGATTGTTCTTTTAATTTGTGATAAGGTTATTTTTTTTTCTATTGGTGTTTCACTGCCTTGTGCACAAAGGGCTATTGTAGGAAATCCAGCCCAGTGTCTCCATGTTTCAGAGTAACACATTGTCCTTTATACTTTGCCTATTCGTTAGCAGAAGACTTGGGTAAGAGACAGTTTCCTGTGATGTTAATATAAGATAGGTTACAATTCCAAGAGAGCTGGGTGGAGTTGCCCTACCTTGGCACAGCGGGTGTTGTGAGCTAGTAGCCTTAGTAGCCTATACTCCAAGGCAAGAGCAAGGAAATGAAAGTGTAGAAAGGACATGGGATTCTGACTCAGTAGATCTGGATTCAAACCCACCTGCATCTCTTGTCAGCTGTACTAATGTGGGCAACTTGGCTGATACATGGAGTCTCAGTGCTCTCATCTGCCAAATGGGGCAAGGTCACCTCCCTCCATGGAGTGTTAAATAAGAGATCAGCAGAAAAGAGCTCTTCTTAGAAGAGATTTTCAAGAACCTGTTCCCTGTTTGCCTCTCCTATTGTCACACCCTGTTCTAAAGCAGCAGCCAGCAAACAACGGCCCACAGGCCAAATGAGCCCACTGCCTAGTTTTGTAAACAAAGTTTTATTGGAACACAGCCATGATCATTCATTTATTGTCTCCAGCTGCTCTCAGCCTACAAGGGCAAATTTGAGACGTTGTGACAGAGACATGATGGCCCTCAAAAATGTAAAACTTGGCCCTATATAGGTAAAATTTGCCAACTTCTGTTCTACAGGAAGGAAGGGAAATAGGGAGGCCATGGGTCTTGGTACCATGGTACTCCTTCTTTACTACTGTGGTCTAGCTTTGGTGGTGGTTGAGTCCTAGAAGATTTGAGGACTAAGGAGGATGCCTGTGAGTCTCTGCCATCTCTGCTGTACCTCAGCCTCAAAACAGGGCTTCAGCTGATACTGTGGATAATGCCTCCCACTCAACTGGGGACACTAGTATATACAATTCTTTGTTTCCATAATTTGTTTTCTGAGCTATCCTAACTCCTAAAAATTATCTTCCAACTGGAAGCCCATTGTGAGACTAGATTTGACTTCTGCAAGTACAGAATTTATTTTCTATAAGATATGTTGAGGCCGGGGGCCTTTCTCCAACTCCCCTCTATATAAACTGCTACCTTTTAGCACAAAGGGAAAGGTGCTGTTCTATTAGGACACTTAGGGGGAAACAAACATGAACCAGACATGAGTCCTTTTCTCCTTCGTGCCTACACTCTAGTTGGAAATACACACATAAAATAAACTTGCGGGACAAAATACCACACGGGCGTCAAATGAGTCTCACTACTCAATGTGGGGTCCAGGGACCAGCAGCATCAAGGGGACCTGGGGGCTGGCTAGAAGTGGAGAATCACAGGCTCACACAGACCTGCTAAATGAGAATCTTCATTTTAACAAGAAGCCCAGGAGACCGATGAGCAGGTCTATCAGGTGCTTCCTCTGGGAGCAGGTGGACAGCTGGAGCCAGAAGTGCAGGAGATTTGTAAAGGGGAGAGGGAACAGGAGCAGGAAGGGAGCCTTCAGCTCAGGATGCAGCTCTGAGATGCAGGAAAGAGAGGGGAAGGAAGGATAATTGGAAAGGAAGAACCTCGCATTGGGGTACAGCTCTAAGAAAGTCACCATCGGCCCAGCAAAGGTTCAAACGAATTTGAGTATGCTGGAATCATTTCAGTGAGGGGACCTGCCCATCTTCACCACTGTGCGGCCCTTTCTTCCTTTAGTCGTGATTCCATCAACTGTCCCTTCTATTCTTTTGCTTTATAAGCCTCAAAACTTATTTGTATAAATACTTGTTTTTTTAATTCATATAAACCCATTTTTACTAATTGAATTTGAATAATTCTTTCTCAGAAGATCAACCTTGTTGTTGAACACTTAGACAACTTTTCTACCAAACCAACATTTTAATGAAGCTGTCTTTCGGCTGAAATATCCAGGATCATTTCAAAGTGCTTCCTGCAATGACTGAGAGACACCGGCATCCTGTCAATGCCGTATGTTCCTACGTTAGTTAAGAAAAACTTTGCCGGCATTCGATACCCACAAAAAGGATAAGAAAGATGTTTTTCTCACACTTCAGGCATCAGATGCTCGGTTTTAAAATACCCTGCCTGGTGTGAACTTAGCTTTCAACATCAGATGCAGCTTTTCCAAGTTTGAAACCAAGTGGCTGAGAAATAAAGATGTTGGGTGGGAAAATGCACGTGTGCACAGCATCATGTTGTGAAATTGACATACGTGTGGGCAAGTGCAACTGTTCACATCCAAATAAGCAGCTGGACAGCCTTCGGTGATTCTGAGCCCCTACCCCCTAGTAGGTGTGAACGCACAGAAGCACACACACACACGTGCACACATGCACACACACACACGCACACATACATGCACACACATTACATCAGTTACTAGAAACGCCACTGAAGCACTGTGTGTCTTTTGCATTCAGGCGTGGTTCCATCCACGTGTTTTAGACATCTGCATCAAGCAAAGAATGCTGTGGGAACACCCGGTGAAACAAAGCTGCTCTTCTTCCTCCTTTAAAAAGAAATAGCCCAGTACACTTTCCAAATCACTACGATTTTGTAACATTTTGATTTGTTACATTTAAACAACCAAGAATGGTTTCAATCAAAAGTATTAGCTGACCTTCTGCAAGACCTGTGCCTTGTTGGCGGCCTGGAGCAGCATTGGTGGGAATACGTGTGTCCCTGCCCCCATACTCACTCCACCTTTCCAAGTTTAGCCTTTGTGATGATTCCTGTCCTTGTGGCTGTTCTGATTTTGCCGCATGCTAAACCTCAAAGAAGGCAGGTGGGCAATGCAGCAGAAAGAAAGCCAGTTTCCTGTTTTAAAATCGGACACCAGTTCTAGCTAGCTCTGTCCCTGGCTCCCTCTGTGTCCTGAGTGAGCCTCAACATCTTCATCTGGAAAATGGGTCCATGCCACTGAAGCAGAGTCGTTGTCTGGGGTAAATAGCCGAGATTCATTGTCTCATGGTCATGGAAAACTAGGACGCGGACACACCAGAGTGAGGTTAAGAGCGGAAGTTTAACAGGTAAAAGAAAGAGACTGAAGAAGGCCTGGAGAAGAGAGCTGCCGGTTCCAAGGTGATATGCGATGAGTTTTATAGATGAGCTTGAGGAGGCGGTGTCTGATTTACATAGGGCACGAAAGATTGGTTGGACCAGGTATGTCATTTGCATAAGGTGTGAAAAACTGGTTAGGACTAGGTGTGCCATTTGCACACTGCATAATAAAGCTGGTCGCCCCACCCTAATATTTTATTATGTAGATGGTTTCTCTACCTAGCTGGCATCTTGTTGCCTGCTTCTTTACTGTACACGTGGTGACAAGGAAAAGGAAAGATAAGAGTCTCCAATGTTGAACATACTTGGACCCCAGGGAGCCCTTTTCTATTGGCACAGCTGCCCGCATTCACCCACGCAAGCTTCCAGCTTTTCTGGTCTATGTTTGCAGCTCCAATTTTTAGGCTGCTCTTTGTTAGAAAAGAAATGATTTGGAGTCTGCTTTTTGTTAAAAGGGATGCTGATGACTCTTTCCACCTCACTATCTACCTAAATAGTTTCTTTCTATCTCCTCTATCCCCATCTCCTTGAGTGGCTCAATTAGAGATTTAAGGAGTGTAGGTGAGAGAGCTTCATCAGCCATGCAGAGGCATGCAAACCAAGGTATCCATCCTTATAGCAGCTGTTACAGAGTATATGACTATCACCAAGAATAGGGCAGACCTGGGCCTGGCCGGACTTCAGAAAGCTTGGAGGAATAGTTTGAATGTTTGTCCCCTCCAAAAGTCGTGTTGAAGTTTAATCCCCAATGTGGCAGGATTGAGTGGTGGGGCCTTTAAGCAGGGATTGGGTCATGAGAGCTCTGCCCTATTGAATGAATTAATCCATTAATGGGTCAATAAAGTAATAGATTGATGAATTATCATGGGAGTGGGAGCTATCATAAGGAAAGGAAGAGAAACCTGAACTACCACACCAACCTCCTCACCATGTGACACCCTGTGCCACCTCAGGACTCTGCAGAGGGTCCCCACCAGCAAGAAGGCTTTCACCATGAGGTCCCTCCACCTTGGACTTCTCAGCCTCCACAGATGTAAAAAATCAATTCCTTCTCGTTATAAATCACCCAGTTCAGGGATTCTATTATAAGTGATAGAAAATGGACTAAGACACACAGGAAGGCAAATGCTTCTCTGTATATTTCTTAGACTCCCGCTTCTAAGTGCTTCTTCCGAAGGAAAAACGGTTTCACCTTTAATAAAATGTGACAAGACTTTTCAGCTTCAGTACCACCTTCCAACCCAACCGGGCTCCTGCGAAGCTCAGTCTTTGAAGAAGTCAGACTCCATTTTGTTGTTCCTAAGCCTGATCAAATTCATCATTTTAAAATATACAGTAATAATAATAGCTACAGTTATGGAGTGCTCACTATAATGCTGCAAAGCATTGAATGCTTTATGGTCTTTAACCCTCATAACAATCCCTGTTTTGTAGATGAGAAAAATCATGGTATATGAGGTGGAATAACTTGCTGTAGGATGCAAAGCTATTATAATATGGGGCAATGCTAAGATTCCAATCAAGCGCTGTGTCGCCTCACTTCACATGCCGGAGCGACTGAGCTCTCCTGCCTTTCAAGGGCTTCTCTGGAACAATCCGTCCCAGATACTGCAACTTTACATATTTTAAACCCATTGAAGTAATTCAGAGAGCACTTGAAGCCATCAGCAGGACCATGAAGGTAGAACCAAAGAAAGAAAAGGCTATGATTATGTTGGTATCTCATTTCCAGGAAGACCACTCTCCTGATTCCCAGTTGATCCTGTTGTCCCAAGTTAATTATTAACATTATAGCTTTGCCTTTTACTCTCAGATGCAGCCAGGCTGGGACCATAAACTACATGGTCATCCCAGGCTTAAAACTTTTGCAAGAATATACAGACATTAAGTTGAGTTTTTGAAAAGGAATTCCCAGAAACAACCCTTGTGGAAATTGACTGCTGTTTCTTTGCAAAAAAAAACTCTTGGCAGATTTTATCTCATGCTTTAATATTCCTGGGTGCCAAGTCCTTAAGCCTCCCCTGAATTATAAATTGGGGCATTTCTCTATTAGTTCAAATATCCAGCATATAGTATTCAAAACCACTCCTACAAATCCAGGGGTCCTGGGAAGAGGAGAATTATTCCAAAATTCTGTTCTAAATCCTTGTCACTTCCTATTTTAAAGTAAGAGTTTGTGTGTATCATTCCGTTTTGTTTCATTTTTAAGTTATGTTCTGACTTCAGTTTACCTATTTCTTTCTAATTCAGTCCATGAGTACAGCTACTAAATAAAGGAGACAATTATTTAAATCTTATCCTAATTGCATAGTTCATTTTAACTATGTTGACACTAAAATTGATTCATGTGTATATTTAATTGACTTAATAAAAAATTCCATTTTATAGAGTTATTTCCAGTTACCTCTGTATACTAGAGCTAGTTGATAAGGAAAGTTGAACATAAAAGTGACCATAATAGTAATTCCCTAAATCTTACCTATTTAAATGTGGTATTTGGATTAGTAATAATTAAGCCATATTGACTTATCAGTGTGATGATTTCTCTCCATGTTTAAGAGTATACTTTTGTGGGAAGCCCTGCTGGTTAGCTCCTGCAGGACCACCCCTATGGGACCGCTGGCCAATGGGTCACAGTGCCCATCTCTTGCTTTGAGGTACCCAGGAGACAATAAAGAACCTTTTGGGTGTGAACCTCATCATGCAAACAGCTGGAGGCCCCAAAGACTAGAATTCTCCCCAGGGACGCTTTCTGAGAAGAGGAAGCAAACCAATACCCACCCACTCCTGGTGATTAGCTCAGGACACATGGAAACGGGGCAGGACTTCCTCCACTGGAATGTCCCCTTGTCCAAGCTGGGGAAATGGCAGGCAGACAAAAGTGTTGTGAGAGTTCCAATTTAATCAACCTTAAATAAGCCATCTATTTTCCTGGAACAAGGATTTTTCTAAGCTGCCTTTTACATAATGAAATTACCCACATTTCAAATTCTTTTCTCAGAGCCCCAGAGCTGGAACATTCGTTTCCTGTAAAATGGGGACCTCTAACCCCTTCCCCGTTGCCGCGTATCCCAGGTTGGGGCTACTGATTATCTCCTTTTTATTTGAGCTCGCTTCACTCGAAGGACAAAGCATACAGGCCTTCAGCACTTGACCCTGCTGAAAATATTTAACATCTGAATTAAACCGACAGGCTTTGCCAGAAGTGCTCTTCCTATTTTATGTCTGAGGCTATTTTCCCCCAGCATTTAATCACTAAAACATAAGTAGATAAAGACAACTCCGATGAATTGTGTTCCCTGAACTAAATGCCATCAAGGAAATTCTTTATTTTCCCTTTTTCACAGTAAGTGTTATAAAGTGTTCTATACCCTTTGTTTCCCCCGCTGGATTCAATTATTCTGGAAACAAACATTATTGTTCACAATGAAGATCCAAGGGCTATTAGCGTGATCCAACAGCTGTACCGGGGGTGAACCCAGAAGCAATGAGGCAGAGATGAGGGTGGAGGCGAGGAAGCTGGCTTTGATGGAAGATCAGAGACAATAAAATTATACAGCCATCTTTGTTTACTGCCCTTTCGGGATTAATGCCAAAAGGCCCATTCCACAACAATTGACTGCAAAAAGGAATAATGGGGCTTACTGGACGTTTCCAGAAGGCATGTCTAGACCAACTTTTTCCCAGTGAATCAGTCAACAATATTTATTAAGCACCTCTGTCATATAAAGCATGCTGCATGGTGCTGCCGGCATATAGAGAAAAAGGCAAACACAATGCCTTTCCTAAAAATGATCTGTATTCTTCTCACTGGTGAGCCCAGTATCTGTTTTATGCAAAGTAATGAGCTGGACACCAGAGGCCATAAGGAAAAATAAAGTCTCGCCCTAGGCTACAGGAGGCATGTTCTAGAGTGCCTGTCCCACTCCCATCCAGCCTGTGGCTTTGGTGGCTGTCTGGTCTGGGTGGTCTTGTGGCCCTGGCCACAGCTGTGGCCACAGCTGAACTCAATAGAGCAAAACATACATCCTAGGTATCCCATTAACTGTTCTAAGGTCTGGCAGAAGCTAGTGGTGGTCTCTCTTGAAAAGCTGGGCCACAAGACACAGAGCAGGTAGATGTGGTCAACACAGCAGCTCTAACACCACGTGGACTCAGCTTGCAAAAGAGGCCAGACAACAGGAGGAGATGGAAGCAGAGATGAGTAAGGTCCTAAGCCCCGTGTGTGGACAGGGCTGCTGATGACCTCAGGGCTCCTGAGAAATAGGGAGGACCTTGGGTCCTTCCCTCGAGGTTTCAGTTTGCACAGTTCTCCCTCAGAGTGGGGCTCTGAAGGGACACTTGGAGGAGCCCAGCAAGGGCCCTTGAGTTGGGGCGCAGTGGGCTGTGTCTGGCCCATGCCTGAGGATCTAAAGAAAGAATCTCCTGGAGCTGAGGCAGAAGGTCAGGGACCCAGAGAGGAATCCACAGACTAGAGTTTGTCTTGCGGATATTTTAAAAGAGGTCTGTGAGAAATGAGTATCACCCTCTTCCTGAGGGCCTTTGCCTCTGAAGGACCCGCAGGCACATTCATGTGATGAAGAGGCAGCTCTGGAGATTGGCCAGATGCAGGGAGCTAACAGTACCTCATGGTAGTGTGAGTCAAGGCTGGGGACTGCACTGTGCCCTCCAGAATTCATATGTTGAGACCTTAACCCCCAGTGTAGTGGTATTTGGAGATGGCCTTTGGTAGATAATTAGGTTTAGAAGACATCCTCAGGGTGGAGCCCTTATGATAGGACTAATGCCCCTATAAGAAGAAACACTAGGGAGCTGGCTCTGTCTCATTCCTCCATGTGAGCACACAGTGAGAAGGTGGCCATCTGTAACCCAGAGAGAGAGCCCTCCCCACGAGCCAGAACCTAGCCGTCCTAGCACCTCCATCTGGGACTGCCCAGCCTCCAGAGCTACAAGAAATCAATGTCTGTGATTTTAGCCACCCACGCTGTGGTGTTTTTTAAGGCAACCTGAGCCACCTAAGACATTAAGTGAAGCTATTCTTACCTACTTTCCCTGTTTCTCTCCCCCAAGTTCTAACCTTGAGGGAGGCAGAAGCCAGAACTTGAAACCTGTGGGAAGAGAAGCAAGCAAATAAGCTGAGCCCATGCCCTCGCCTGGACCACATGGCTGGCTCTAGTTGGGGAGGAGAGATGCTCTGACTTCCATCAGAGTTGGAGTGCTCAGTACTACACTGGAGCGGGCATCTCCATGCCTGCTGAAAACTGTGTTTGCTGCAGAAGCTGTAGGACCTCCTATAACCTCAGAAGGACCTTCAGGTCATGGAGCCCAGGCACCATGGGAAAGTCCACACTCAGAAGGAACAGTGGGGAGAAAATCAAGTCGCATTTTTATCACATTCCCATGCTTGTGCACAAAACCAATGTGAAGAAACTGGGAAAGTCGCCATGGGTGGTGGCCCTTGACGGAGGTCCTGGGGGTGAACAGAGCCAGGGTAGTGGAAGAGAGGGAGCCAGAGAAGGGAACTGGCATAGTAATTTGTGACCAAATGGGAAATGGTTTAAGCAGGGAAATGGCACAAAGTGAGCCATGTTCAAGGATCTCTCTGAAAACAATGAGAGGGTCAAATTGGAAGTAAGCAGCTTTACAAATTCTTTAGCCAAGAAATGATTAAGGCCCAAGGAACAGAAATACAAAGGAAGGGAGTGGCCGCAGCTGAAGCATGCAAAGATGGACTCAGCCTCACCTGGTGATGGGTCGCCTACCTGCAGCAGGTGACAGAGGATCAGCCATGAGCTTTCCAAACTTCAAGATACAGAGAGTGAGACACTATTGAGCTGGAGAGTGGGAAGATGTGGGGAAAAAAGCTGTATCAGTCAGGGTTCTCCAGAGAAACAGAACCAACTGGATGCATGTGTGTGGAAAGAGATTTCTCATGAGGAACTGGCTCTCGTGACTCTGGAGGCTGGCCAGTCCACACCTGCAGAGTGAGCTGTGGGCTGGTAAACAGAGGCCCAGCAACCAGTGGTGCAGCCTGCTGGGGAATTCCCTCTTGCTCAGGGAGGCTGGTGGTTTTGGTCTAGTCAGGCCTTCAACTGATTGGATGAGGCCCACCCACATTGTGGTGGACCATCTGTTTTACCCAGAGCTCATCAATCTAAATGTTCATCTACCCAAAAGCACCATCCAGTTGACAGATAAAATTCACCACCACAAAGATCATCACAACACCCATCTGGCTCCGCTGCCCATGGGCACAGTGAGAGTGGACAGCTCCCCTCGGTGCAGAAGCATCAAAGGTCTCAGCCACCCACGACTGGGCACACATTTCCTGGGAGAACCATGTGAGGAACTTGTGCAGATCCCACCAGAGCAGCATCCAGAACCTCTGAGGGCCAACCTGTAGCACAAAATCACATCCTTTAGGTGGAGACTTCAGAAACTTTCCAGCCGCATCCAGGAGCCAACCATGGGCTTCATTATCAGCTTAAGAGAGAAGATTCTGGCATTCACTCACACAGTCAACATGGCTCAGGAGGGAGAATGTGGAAGATCGCTGAGACGTGCAGATGATAGGGCCCTTCTTGAGGAAGGAACAATGACTTAACTAGCAAATATGAAATTTATTTCAGGACTCTCAGTTATCTGAATTCCTCCAGTCAGTCTGCCAAGTTCACTCATTGGGTGATCTAAGTGGACGATAACACCTGTCTTATGTCTGCTTGATGTTTTACAAGGGGCAAAATGTGTTCACGTGCCTCCTCTTATGAAATCCTTAAAACCCTTTCTCAAAGTCCTAATTCAGAAATTAGGAAATGAGATTAGGTGGTTAATCAATAAGAGTGAGTGAGGACTTTAGCCTGCAGCCTCTGGCTCCAGGTCTGACATCCTTTCCAGACAGCAGAACCTCTCCTGAAGCTGCTGAGTGCTCGAACTGTGAGACGCCCAAGGCCACCACAGCAAGGACTGCTGCTCATCACCGTACAGCAACCCCCGAGAGAGAAATCAACCAGAAAGGGGCGACGCAATCAATCAAGGGAAAAGGGGCTGGGATTTTGAAGTGAAGGACATTCTGAACCTCTTCCCAGCAGGTCAGCAGAAAGCACACAAAATGACTAAAGCAAATGCCTCATTCCTCATGTCACTGCAGCCCTGCTTTGCAGGGGAAATGTCTAGAGGAAGCAGACCAGAGTGTTTTGACCAAGGTGAGCTTCCCAGATAGAGCTGGGAGGATACACATGTACTAATAAGACTTGCCGTGATAAACGGAATGCTGAGAAGACCCCCAAGCTTCCCTCTCCCTGGTATACACACACTTTCCCCCAGGTATTCAATCCAGCACTAATCCAGATGCTGCCATAAAGGGATTTTTACAGATGTAATGAAGGTCCCAAATCAGTTGATCTTAAGAACAGATGGTTATCCTGAGTGAGTCTGACCTAATCAACTGAATCCTTAGAAGGGACAGGCCTCTTCCTAGCAAAAGAGACTCAAAGCATGAGAGGGGTTCCATGCAAGGGAGTTTCTCAGTGACTGGCTTTGATGATGGAGGGACCATCATCACAGGTCAAGGAATGTGGGTGACCTCTAGGAGCTGAGAGCATCCCCAGCTGAAAACCAGCAAAGTACACAGAGACTGAGCATGGAGGTAGATTTTTTACCAGGTGCAGTGGCCTGGCCACCTCCCCAAGCACAGAATTCAGTCATGTTGTATCCAGACTTCTGACTTACAGAACCATGAGCTAGTAAGTGGGTCGCCCGAAGCACCTAAGTATGTGGTCATTTCTTACACAGCAATAGAAAATGAGCACAGTTGCACATACTTACTCAGTGCTCCCTCTTTGCCAGGCAGCTATAAGTTTAGTTAATTCAATTAATCCTCACAACACTATGAGGTGCACACACTTATCATCCCAATTTTACCCATGAGGAAATCAGGGAACCAGAGACTAAGCCAGTTCTTATATATTAATACTTTTTCTAACCTGAAATTCTGGGAGTCTGCCAGCCTCCCCACAGGGCACTGGTTTGCTTTCCCAACCTTCATCTTTGTATCTGTAACTAGTCTGAGGGGTGCCCGCATCCCAACCCTGCTATCAGGACTACAGGCTGACCTTCTAGGCTAACGGAGAGGCAGGGAATGAAGGGTGCTGTATTAGTTTGCTAGGGCAGTATATTAGTCAGGGTTCTCTAGAGGCACAGAACTAATAGGATAGATGCATATATGAGAGGGAGTTTATTAAGGAGGATTGACAGTTCAGCCTTCAGTCTGTGGCCAAAGGCCTGAGAGTCCCTGGCAAACCACTGGTGTAAGTCCAAGAGTCCAAAAGGTGAAGAACTCGGAGTCCAATGTTCAAAGGCATGAAGCATCCAGTGCTAGAGAAAGATGAAGGCCAGAAGACTCAACAAGTCCACTCTCATTCAACTTCCTTCTGCCTGCTTTATCCTAGCTGCGCTGGCAGCTGATTAGATAGTCCCACCCAGATTGAGGGTGGGTCTGCCTCTCTCAGTCCACTGACTCAAATGTTAATCTCCTTGGGCAACACTCTCACAGGCACACCCAGGAACAACACCTTGCGTCTTTCAATCCGATCAGGTTGACACCCAATATTAACCATCACAGGCAGCCTCAACAAAGTACCATAGACTGGGTGGCTTAAACGACAGAAGTTTATTTCCTCATACTTTTGGAGGGTGGAAGTCCAAAACCAAGGCATCAGCAGGGTTGGTTCTCCCAGAGACCCCGCTCTTTGTCTTGCAGACGGCCACCATCTCCCCATGTCTCCATATGATCTCCCTCTGCACATGTGTGTGTGTCCAAATTTCCTCTTCTTATTAGCATACCAGACACATCACATGACTTCATTTAACCCTAATCACATTTTTAAGGGTCATGTCTCCAAATACAGTCACATTCTGAGATACTGGAGATTAGCATTTCAACATACGAGTTTTAGGAGCACACCATTCAGCCCAAAAAAGGCACCAAGTTCAAACTCAGAGACTTGAACAAACTTGTCAGAGCCCAAGTGAAAGGCCACCTCAGAGCTCCTCCCAGCCATTCATCAACTAATAGCCAGCAAAGCCAAAGGTTCCCAAATTCCATCACCACTACCTCCCCCAACCTCTTCCCTAACCTGTGCTCCAGACCCTCAGCACTGGGCCATCATTTCCTGCCCTGCACTCCAAGACACATGGCTCCACAGAGCCCAGGTATCACGCCAGGTAGCACACTGTAATCAGCTGGTCTCACTGGAGTTTCAAAGGAGAGCAATATTTAGCAGTTCAAGCAGGGCCAAAGGCTGACATTAAGCAAATTTCAAGGGTTATTTGAAGTTAATTGAGTTTAATCATATAATGATTTTATAATTAGTCATAGTGTTATTGTTTCTACGAGGGTGGACCTGAGCTCTAAAGAAAAGGGCTGAATCGAGCAGGGAAGGGCCCAGGCAGCAGTGGTGGGAAGCAGGTAGGGCCACAGTGGAGGATGTGCTGTGTGGATGAACACACAAAAATGCACAAGTGTGCTGGGTCCCAAACCGCACCAGCGTGAGCTGGGATCCCGGGCTCGCACTCCATCTGCTGGTGCTTCCTGCTTTTTCGAATTCCTTACTTGGGGGTATGTCTCATCTGTGTTGAGATGGAGGCTTGTTGCAAGGAGGTGGCACAATAAAATGTCCAAGGTGACCAGGCTCATTGTGAACTCTACGAACGCTGCTTTGGATCCAACCGTGAGGTCTGCAGGGCTGTTGGCCTAATGGACCAGTAGCTTTGAACTTCTGGGCAGTGATGAAGGATTTCTGTTTGCCAGGCTTCAATCCCTGTAGGTCTTTGAGGTCGGTGCCATGAGGGCCCCATGGGCCTCTCACCCAAGCAAACTCTGGGCTGTAGGTTTTGCTTCCAATGCCACAACATTTAGCCCTTGGGGCCTCATTGTGTCCCTGAATAATGGAGCTGGGAATCACTCACGGGAAGTCCTGCAAACGCCTCGTAAGATGGGGCTTCTCAGGAAGATCTCAACTGTCCGGGGATGGGGGGAGCCAGACTGACCAGGGTGACAACATCCAGTGCATCGCCATGTGTGCGGTTCCCCAAAAATCAGGTAATCCTTTCTCTTAAATTGATAATCACAAAGTGGGAGAGCAGTAGGAAGAAAACTACCATTTATCACAAAAGGCCTATTGTTCAGACACTGTGCTCTCCCATTTCTTTCCCACAGCCACCTTTGGGGACTACAAGTAAAGAGAGGCTCACAGAAGCAAAGTCACCTGTCTGAGGCCACGCACTCAGTTCCAGGCCATCCAACTCCAGCCTCAGCGGCAGTGCACCATCCCACGCTGGCCAGGGCAGATAAAAAAGGCAAGGTGGGGAACCTGGGTAGGTTCCGGCAGAAACACCCCATCACTGCACAGACACCTGTGACACTATCAACCTAAGACGTCCACCCACTGTCCGCCTCAGGGAAGTCTAAGGGTTACATCAGAGACACACTCATACTTTTCTTTGCCTCCCAAGCCCCTTCCCACAGAAGGATCAAGGTAACCACACGAATATAATTCCAGGGAAATTAATCAATGAGACAACAGTGTAGAAAATGCTGTGTGTAGACTCCAACCTCTTATTTAATTATTCGATGATGGAAATACTAAAGATGCACCATGCGACCCAAATGCCTGTCGACGGATGACTGGATGGATCACACATACACACAAGGGGATTATTATTCAGCCTTAAAAATGAAGGAGATTATACTATGCAGCCATAGAAAAGAATGGGGTCCTGTCCTCTGCAGGGACATGGATGAAGCTGGAAGCCATCATTCTCAGCAAACTAACACAGGAACGGAAAACCAGACACCACATGTTCTCAGTTTTCAGTTTCAGTTTTGCGAAACAGTAAGAGTTCTGGAGATGGATGGTGCTGGTGGTGGCTGCACAACCGTGTGAATGCACTTAATACCCTGAACTGTACACTTAAGATGGTAAGATGGTAGATTGTATGTTATACATAGTTTACCACACATAACCTTGGGCTAAAAAAAAGGCATTGTGTACGTCAGAGCTGCACTGTTCCCAGAGCTCCTGGACACCCCCTCAAGGCCAGCCACCCTGAATAGAATCCCTGTTTCTGGAACAATAAAGGTGAGGCTGCAGATCCCAAGGCCAGCCTGTCTGAGCCCCTTCTTCACCCTAAAGAAGTTTGTCCTGAATGGAGACTGAGCCCTTGACTCAGGCTTTACTGGGACAGCTTATCCTGTACAAGGTCCGTTCACCATCGGCTACTGGTGCCTCTGGGGCTTCTGGCCAGGCACCTCCTCCCCTGCCCCAGGTTGCTGTTGCTGCTTCTCACTAACTTTTCTCCTTCTTTTCCTAGGCACCCACAAGTCTGAGGAAAACTGGGACATGCTAGAGCCACATTCTAGATTCTAGGTGTTGTAAATGGTACTGTGACTACACATATGTAGAACGCGGTGCAGAATGATGCAGGCTATCTCTCTTACTCTCTCATATATATACACACACATACATTCACACTCACACACAAAAAAATGCTACGCAGTTCCCAAGAGCCCACACCTACAACATTGAGGCCAAGGGGTATCTGTTGCCCACCCACCCCCAGCTCCAGGCTGCAATTAGTGCACTCAGTACCTGTTTAGTAAGGGACCCAGCATAACAGTGGGTAAGACATAGCTCTGTCCTCAAGGATCCCAACGTCTCCAGAAAAACCCAGCATTAAAGTTGAGATAGCAATACAAAGACATGGGGCAAGGGTAGGGGAAGCCCCCAGTCCTCCTGAACACAGAGAGGGGCTCCAACCTGGGCCTTGGGAAGGGGCAGGAAGATTGATAAGGTAGCCACCGCCTGGAGTCTCGAAAGACAAGGAAATTGAGGTAGGCACAGAGGAGGGAGTCGCCCGGGATGCAGCAACAGCTCATTCTGAGACAGGCCGGTGAGAAACACCATCTCTCCTGCCAGACTCTCCCCTCCCCTCCTGAGTCTTGCTCGTGAGCTGAGGGACTTGTTCACTAAAGTCCTGCCTTCCATGTCTTCATCCATAGAGGGAGGCAGATAATCTCTCTCCTGCAAGGGGAATTGCTAGGAGTCCCGGAAGCTATGTGTGGGGTTATGAGGCCCCTTCCCTACAAGGGGACCTTCTACTGCCTTCTCCCACCCCCAACACTCCCAGCCACCTGTGCTCTTCATTTCTGAGCAGATGGGGATGCCCTTGTTGCTTCTCCAAATCTCCAGGCTTCTGTTGTTTCCCCTTCAACCCTCCTTGTCTCCAGTCACCAGACACATGTGCACTCATACATACAGCACGCATGCACACAAGAACACTGCACACATGCGTGCACACACAAACATGCATGCAAGTATGTGCACATACACACACCTACACGTGCGCTCTCATACAGTTAATCCCTAACTGGATTACATGGACAGAATCCTGTCATCTTCCTGCTGCTCCCACCACTGCTGAGTCCTCCATGCAGGAGCCCAAAGACTTCAGCTTTAAAAAAAATTACTGAGAACACTCGCCCTATCCCAAGAGATTTTACTTTTGGTGGACCTGGGGCTGGAAGTCTAAGGTTTTGACTGATGACTTTGAGGTGGGTGAACAGGCGCAACTGGGTCACTCCTTCCTTCTCCTCCTACCCCAGGTGCATTTTCTCTCGCCCTGTGCTTCCAGGTGTGGAGCTATTCCAGACACCTGAAGGTGCCAGAGGTTGCTCTCTCACTATCTACATTTTGCTGGCTTCTACAGAAGAAACCATTTTAAAGCACCATTGAGAGTAACATCCATCAGTCGTGTGTTCATGACAAATCATTAAAGCATGTCACCCAAGTGGAACCGTTATTGTTGATCAATTTTGACTATCTAGCAGTCTGCCCACCCAGGTTTATGGCATCCAACATCCACACTCTTTCCCTACCAAACACTGCCCACCAAGAACCCCCAGCAAGATATGTGATGAACCCTTCTGGCTTTACTGTGGGCAACACAAGCCATTTCTTTTCAGACATTCTGTGATTCTGACTCCCTTCCCACACCGATGGCCCAACTTGTGGATTTTATAATGTCCACCAGCTCGGCCTGGCCACACTTCAGGATGGCAGCTTATGCCCATGGTATCCACCAGTGCCTAGTTTGGATGTTTTCAACTACAAGCAACAGACGACCTGGATTCAGACTTGTTTTAAAATATGGACGTTGATTATTTCCTGTTATAAACAGGACACCCAGGTAGGATGTAGATCTGCCAACTCAACAGAGCCTTCAGGGATTGTACTCTGCCCTCCGTGGTCTTAATGTCATCTTCACCCTGGTCCCCTGGAGATCCACCAATGGTTCCATCAGCAGCCTTCCATCAAGCAGGTGGACTATGTCATCCAGGTGGGCTGGAAGGTAGACCACTCATATCCTGCAGGAGTGAGAACACCTCCCACCTGAGTGGCCTCCAGCACTTTTCTGATCAGGCCAAGGAAGGTCCAGTGTTCACCCCTCGATTCAGCTGTCACCTGGGGTCGACCACACTTCCTGCTTCCCATAGCTGTACCAGGGAAGAGCAGGGGAATTAACAAAATCTGAGTCCCTTAGAAAGAAGGAAGGGAAACTGGTTACTGGGTAGGTGGCTGCAAGAGCCACGGCATTTCATATGACATGGACTCATCAACACAGGCCTCAGACTCGGCCCCCTTGGCAGACACACAATAACAAGCTGGCGCATGGACTGGGCACGGTGGCTCACGCCTGTAATCACAGCACTTTGGGAAGCCAAGGCGGGTGGATCACCTGCGGTCAGGAGTTCGAGACCAGCTTGACCAACATGGTGAAACCCTGTCTCTACCAAAAATACAAAAATTAGCTGGGCGTGGTGGTGGGCACCTGTAATCCCAACTACTCGGGAGGCTGAGGCAGGATAATTGCTTGAACTCGGGAGGTTGCAGTGAGCCAAGATGGTGCCATTGCACTCCAACCTGGGTGACAGAGTGAGACTCAGTCTCAAAAAAAAAAAAAAAAAAAAAAAAAAACTGGTACATGCCCTGAGCACGGGATCCCCCCGCAGAAAGAAAGGGGTTCATCTAGAGCTTCACAAGCAGATCCAGGCAAAGCCAGCCTTCCCATCACAAAATGATTCATTAGTCATATGGATTTTCAGGATTTTTTGAAAGTGCTTTGCTCCAAGCACCTGATTAAACATTAATGAAAGGTCAAGGTTGTGATGCGAGAGACCTCTGTCTCTATTCCTCAAGAATTCTCCTGCTCAACGCCATTGCATCCTCACTTCCCTGCCTCCCTGTCTGCCCTACTGTCCGAACGCTGAGAGACAGTGCCAACAACCTGCCTCTGCTTCCTTTGGAACGGGGCATTTCCAAAGCCTTGGTTTGTAGGAACAGTTTTAGGATTCGGGTCATTTGTGGCCCTAGGTTTGACAGTTTTTCTTCTCTGCAAAGCACTTACAGACCAGAAAAAAACGGATGGTCAACACGATGGGATTTCTGCATTCAAGGCCACCTTTCCTGTAGGTTAGTATTATTGATCACTCACACCTCAAGGCCTGACAGGTAATCAATAGACCCTCTGACCCAGATATGTGACTTGGCCTGTGGGGGCTTTAAAAACAAGAAGTGAACATGGCAACTCTGGTTCACGCTTTTCATACACGAGAATTACATTTTTTTTCCCCAGAGCTGCAAAGTCGTTTCTGCTCAAATTACCCCAGCCATCTTAGGAGCACATAATCAGAGGGTTCTTTTCATTTGTTCCTGCCGGATAGTTCTGCAACCAACTTCAAGCCATTAAGAGCAAGTGACAGGCCAAACTTTGAGGAAAAAAAATCTATATATGCCCCCAAAGAGCTAGGATTCCATATCACCATTCCTTGGAAGGGGCCATTAACCTTTTAGATGTGGGAAGTAATGACACCACAGTGGGGGCAGGAGAAGAGGAAGGGGAAGAGGGTGGAAGATAGAAGCCATGGACACTGTGACCCTCATAAACAGAAGGATCATGGCTGGGGATAATGACATTGACCCTCAGGCTGTGAATTTAGTGGAATGAGGGTCAGGGGGAGCGTGAAAAACTCTCAAAGAAAAATAGAAGACAAAAAACTCTAAAACTATCATCTCCTTCAGGAAGTCAGCCCTGACACCACTTTATATCCTATCTAGACCAGAAGCCACCTCCTCAGTGGGCTCATACTTCCCTGGACATATCTATAACATTGTGTGTGTGTGTACACATAGGTATATGTATGTGTACATATATGTATGTATATGTGAATACATGTATGTACTTACAGCCCTGAAGGAACAGTTCTGGGTGTACACATATGTATAGTGTACATATATATACATATGTACACACACGCACACACAGAGCTATTGTTGCAAGGCTGTGAGTCCACTGAGGTTGAAGGCAGAAATCCTAACCAGTCCTTGTCTAAATCCCAATCCCAAACAAAACCCAGCACCTGATAGACTCTCATCAAAGTCTAATGAATGCATGAACGAGTTAATGAATGAGCAAATGAGTGAATGAATTTATGAAAGAGTGAATGCATGAATTAGTCTGTGGATGAATACATGAATGAATTTATGAATGAATGAATAAAAATGTGGCATCCAACCAAACACAGAATATCAACGGGCTAATACCGTCAAGGATAACATCCATAACATCCCTAAGGACAGAGGCACCTTTCATCCCTCTCCTAGAAATTTACAAAAGAGAGTTGGCTAAGTGCAATAAAAAAGAACATAGACTTTTACATCCAGAGTTGGGACCAAATCCGGGCTCCACTACCGAAGAGAGGTTAGGCAATCTATTTAAATAGATTTTCCCTGTTTGTCCCTCAGTGTTATCATCTGAGACATGGGAATAAGATACAGCCTCGCTTAGAGTTACAGTAATAATTAGAGATGCTCAGTGACTGGCACATAGTTGGCACCCCATCAATTGTTATTATCAATATTAACCATGGAGTGACCTGGCCAAAGCTGGGGCATCTGTTTTTAAGCCAGGAAGGGTTAACCTCACAAAGTATGCCAAGGTCATTCTCAGATATTAGACCACTTGACACTAGGTTGAGTTGCCAAAAATATTAGTCCACAACATCCTCTTCCCAACCTTGGAAAGAATAATAAATTCTAATGGGCCATTAGTGAAAATTCCCTCAAGAATTGTGAATTGACAAAGCAACAAAGGCACACTGCCTTTGTGCAAGCCAAGTTACGGTAAATATTAAGTTGCCAAAAATGCCAAATGCTATAGATCAGTCAGGATAGGCTGTGCTGCAGTAACAAACAACTCCAAAATCTCAGTGGGCTAAAAATCATGATACAGGTCAGCAAGGGGACTCTGCTCAGAGATCCAGGCTTACTGAACATTTACCATCTCAAATGGTGCTGATCAGCAGTGCCAGGAGGAAACAGAGATCTGGAGGGTCTCATAATTACAATTAAATGTCCAGTCTGTGGATGACATGATCTATGCACAATCATTGGTGTGAGCTAATCATCTGACACCATCCAATCAAGACAGGACCAGGATGGGCAACCCCAGCATGTGGCCAGAGTGGGAACAAAGGAAAATATTTCGCAAATAACACTAAAGGGCACCACACACCACTAGAAAAGAAAACATCCAGTAAGCTCCATTCATGCCAGCGCTGGACAGTGATGCCCACAAGAATGACTCCCAGGCAAGGGAATCAAACCCTTCCCAAGACACAACAGCTCTGAGTAGAAGGGGAAGGTCATTGCAGAAGACAGCTTTGTTTCGCATTTAGCAAAGTGTGAGGGAGCTCTCAGAATTCTCTTACTGATCTCTTTAAAAGTCAACTGTATTCATATTAACTGGGCATCCACATCGTATCACAATACTGCCTGTGTTAGGCAAGAACAGGGAGGAACCATTCAGAAATGTGGATTCTTGCACAGAAGTGAGGAAGTGCTTCTTTCCCTAACTTGGAAGTGAGTTTAAAAATGCACAAAAAAGCAGAAATTCCTCTGGGCATATTACTCTGCCAGATATGCTGAGAGTTATTAGTAGCAGCTCTGACAGGCTTATAGGGGACTCGGCAAAGAGCCTCATTTTCCAGGTCAAGATCATTAGGGAGTTTAAGTAGCACCTTGGTTGCAGAATCCATATGTACCCCGTCCTCTGAGGCCTATGTAGAATTAACTGAGGAGCCCCATTCTTTGCCAGGTGGAAGGCTGAGTGCTCCCCTAGATGTCTTCAGGCTCTTGAGGCTTACATTCATGTGGGCTTCTCTTGTGCAGCTTTCTTTCCTACTGGCTCTTCATCTCACCTGCCAAAGGGAAATGAGCAAAGGGAAAAAGTGGACACCACCCGGTGTGTCTGTAACAGCCTGGGGTGCAGTGCTGCAAGAACAAGATGTGGGAGTCTTGAGAGGACCGTCAGCTGGGGCACCTGTCAGAGGGTCTTGGGTTCCACAGGAGGAAGCTGGACTTTATCCAGTCATTGGTGCAAGGCCAGGAAAGGATTTTAAGCAAAGAGTGAATGTGGTCAGATTCACACTTTAGATGGGTCACAGGGCAACTCCAGAAATTGGTGAGGAAGCAGGCAAAGGTGGAGAGAGAACCCAGAGGGGAAATTTTGCAGGACTCCTGGTGAGAAGCCAAGGGTCTGACCCTGAGTTGGAAAGACAGAGAGAGAGGTGGGGAACTATTTGTGAACTAATTAAGAAAGTAAAGCCAGCAGGGCTTGGTGATTAAAAATGAGTGTAAGGGAGAGGCAGGAGTTCAGAGGGCAGTGGGAATTGATGGAGCCACAGGATGTGGAGCACAGGATGTGTTCAGAAGACAGCGAGCTTCCAGGTAAACTAGAAGGTAGGCTGCTCTTTGGGGAGTAGGAGAAGATATGACCAGAAATGTCAATCACCTTAAAAGTTAGGGGTGGCAGTGGAGAGTGGTGGCTGTAATTCCAGCACTTTGGGAGGCCGAGAAGGGTGGGTCACCTAAGCTCAGGAGTTGGAGATGAGCCTAGTTAACATAGTGAAACCCCTTCTCTATTAAAAACACAAAAAATTGCCCAGGCACAGTGGCTCATGCCTGTGATCCCAGCACTTTGGGAAGCTGAGGCAGGCGGATAACGAGGTCAGGAGATCAGGACCAACCTGGCTAACACAGTGAAACCCCGTCTCTACTAAAAATACAAAAAAATTAGCCAGGCGTGGTGGCATGCACCTGTAGTCCCAGCTACTCAGGAGGTTGAGGCAGGCAAATCGCTTGAACCCGGGAGGCAGAGGTTGCAGTGAGCCAAGATTACACCACTGCACTCCAGCCTGGGCAACAGAGTGAGACTCTGTCTCAAAAAAAAAAAAAAAAAAAAAAAAAAAAAAAAAAACTAGCCAGGCGTGGTGGTGGGCGACTGTATTCCCACCTACTCAGGAGACAGGCAGGAGAATTACTTGACCCCGGGAGGTAGAAGATGCCACAAGCTGAGATCATGCCAGTGCACTCCAGCCTGGGAGGCAGAGTGAAATTTCATCAAAAGAAAGAAAGAGAGAAGAGAGAGAGAGAAAGAGAGAGAGAGAGAGAGAGGGAGAGAGAGAGGAAGGAAGGAAGGAAGGGAGGGAGGGAGGGAGGGAGGGAAGGGTAAGGAGGGAGGGAGGGAGGGAAAGTTAAGGGTCGCAGAGGGTGGGAGGAGCACTTTGTGCTAAGTTCTTTAAACACGGGACAGTCTGTGAGGGTTTTTAATGAAAGATACAGCAGGACTGGGTTACTTTTCCGGCAGCCTGTCTGTCTAGACTGGGTAAACCAACCATGGAAGAGCTTGTGGACTAAATTCCCTGAAAACACAGAGAGCAGTGTTTTCATAAGGGATGAGATCATTTTAAAGTACGTCCACAAATTCTTCAACACCATTCCCTTCTAAAGGTAGAACCTAATTCCCCTCCTCTAAACTAAAATATGGGCCAGCTTCTAACAGAATATGAGGGAGACATGGTGTCTGGCATCCAAGACTAGATTTTAAAAGGCATGGCATTGTCCTCCTTGCTTCCTCTCATGGATCACCTGCTCTGGGGGAAGCCAGCTGCCATGTCATAAGGACACTGAAGCAGCACTGTGGAGAAACTCAGGTGATGAGAGACTGACACCTCCTATCAAAAACTAGGGAGGAACTGAGGCCTCTTACCAATAGCCATATGAGTACGCCATCTTGGTAGTGGATCCTTAAGTCCCAGTCAAGCCTTCGATGACTGCAGCCCCAGCTGACATCTTGGCTAAAACCTCATGAGACACCATGAACCAGAACCACCTGGCTAAGATGTTTCCAAATTCCTGACCCTCAGCAACTATGTGACGTAGTAAATATTTGTTGTTTTTAGCCAACACATGTTGGGCTAATTTTTACTTAGCAATAAGTAACTAATACAATGGAATTCGTGGGAAATGGTTGAAAGGTGAATGATAAAATAGAAGGGAGGAAGGATACAGGTTAAGCAGCCCTTGCCAACGTTTAGGAAAGACACATGAGGAACCAAACAAAGGTGATGGGGATGGAAAGGAGAAAAACAGCAATGTGGGATGAAAGATGGAAACTCTAGGGATCTTGGCAACTAGTTGACCATGAGAAGATATGCAGGAAAGAAAGATTATTCCAAGGTTGGGAGCCTGAGTGACCGAAAGGGACATTTGGGAATGGAAATTATGTGGATCTGTCATTGTTATCATAAACAGCATCACTGTCACCATTGTTAGTATTTAGAACAGTTTTCCTCTTAAAGAATATGTTCTCAAAACTAGCATGATCTCACTTAAGGGAGTTTCCAATCTCTTGTCATTTCAACTATAGAAGTGGCCAAAGCATGTTTTGTAACAAAAATTTCCCATTTGGCTATTTTCTTTTCTAAAAATGCTTGTAATTACCCCCTGAGTATTTGAGGAACTTGAAGCAGGCGTGGCCTTTTTCAACAGTCAAATGAGCCGGAGAAAATCGTTTCCAGCAGTATCTTGTAGCACTTTAAACAAGTGTGTGTTGACCAAGGAGCTAGCTGGCATGCACGCAGGCAGACAGCCGCCTCACCAGAATTCCCAGTGAGATGCAATGGCAAGGGCCGCATCGATTGACCCATCAACACTTCGGAGTTGAGCAGAGAGAAGGAAACTCAGCTGGACATGGGGAGACAGAAGTGGCGGGTGCTGACGGCCTCTTCTGTAATGGATTCTTGAGCCAGATGGTTCCTTCTGCTGGATGTCAGGGCAGCAGATGCATGTGCCTTCACCAAGCGTCAGATGCAACCAAACACTTGGCAAAAGCTGAAGCTGGCTCCCTTGGATCAGACACAAGATAACCATTAGGACCCTCTTCTTTGCCTCCTCTTTAAAAGGCCACAGAAACATTAAGGGAATTCCAGGTTTACTCCAAAGTAGAAAACCTCCGATTGCAGGCCTGCCACCAAATGAACTCATTCTCCTACAATGCATTTATGTAAAGGTAAAGGAAAAGCAGAAAGAGATTAGCAAGGGAGGTCATTTTATTCTTTATCTTATTTACAGATCCCTGATTGATGGAACCAATGCAGAGAATCCAGGACAAGCACCCCCTGATACTAAGAGAGTTGGGTGTGGTGGCTCACACCGGTAATCCTAGCACTTTGGGAGGCCAAGGTAGAAGGATACCTTTAGGCCAACAGTCTGAGATCAGCCTGAGCAACACAGCAAGAACCTGTCTCTACAACAACTATTAACTAAAAAATTAGCCAAGTGCAGTAGAACGTGACTGTAGTCCCAGCTACTCAGAGGCTGAAGCAGGAAGATCACTTGAGCCCAGGAGTTGGGCTACTCCTAACCACCTACTGCAAATTCCACTGCCTCAGACTCTGATCAGGAGAAGACTCCTGAGTAGCCCCATCTGGGCACTCTGGCTGCGCTATGCAAGCTGTGTTGACCAGGCTGATGGGTTGGCTGTTTTCCCCCCTGGACCTGTGGTTCTCAGCCAGGGAGACTGTGACACCCCGTGGGATACTGGGGAATGTCTGGAGACATTTGTTTATTGCCAAATACTGGAGCAGAGGGAGGAGCTATTGGCATCCACTAGGTAGCATCCAGAGATGCAACTGCACACCACATAATGCCCAGGACAGCCGCTGGCAGCAGAATTCCCCAGCCCAGAGCACTAAATAGCACTGAGGCTGAAGAACCCTGGTCTAGATTATAAACTCCACGCAGGCCAGTATTGGGGCTTTTGTCCCCAGTGCCTAAGACACAGTGACTGATTCACAGTAGGTATGGAATGGAAGGGAAAAGGGAAAGAAGGAACCAAGAGGAGGAGGGAGGAAGTCACATAGCACATTCTCAGAAAAACTTAAAGCCTGGATGGGCCGGGCACGGTGGCTCACGCCTGTAATCCCAGCACTTTGGGAGGGCGAGGCAGGCAGATCACAAGGTCAAGAGATCGAGACCATCTTGGCTAACACAGTGAAAATGCACCTACTAAAAGGTAAAAATGTAGCCAGGCGTGGTGGCGGGCGCCTGTAGTCCCAGCTACTCAGGAGGCTGAGGCAGGAGAATGGCGTGAACCCGGGAGGTGGAGATTACAGTAAGCCGAGATCACGCCACTGCACTCCAGCCTGGGTGACAGAGTGAGACTCCATTTCAAAAAAAAAAAAAAGGAAAAACAAAGGGCTGCATGAAGGGGCACTGTAATTTTGGCTTGACCAATGCGCTGTAGTCTCTCTGTCAAAGTGTTTCACCAACCTTCCAGATTTTTCCAAGTCCAGTTGTTGATATCAAGTCAGATGCTCCTCCCAGATCTCGGACAACATCAGTCCTCATCAGTAGCCCTCAACAATTCAGTTTCAGAGAGCCACAAAAAAGGTGGTCTCCCTCCCTTCTCCACCCCAAGTGTGTACCCACTGTGGCCCATGAGTGGCCTTGCACAACACTGACCTTCACCATCACCCTTGGAGCTCACAACAGTTTTGACCGCCCCATAGCCTACACAAGTGCACACACACAAACACACACACAGGAAGTAATGTGCAAGGCCACTTGACTCTACTGCTCCCTGCTGGAGCTGGTCACCTGAGATGGCCTCATTCTCAGTTGCAAACAAAAACTGGTGAGCTCAGAGCCCTTACATTCCAGAGTGGTCTGTATGATGTTTTGCTTCCCCTTCGGACTTGCCATCGGAGAGAAGGTAAACTCCACTGAGACAAGCTGTCATGCAAAGCCAGTTCACCACCCTCTTCCCAAAGGGATCAGTCCTCTTCTTGGGCCTCCCCAACCCACCCCAGGCAGGCATCTCCTGGTGACTGCCTGGCTGACCTGTTGAGCACGAAACAGATTGAAGAGAGGCTTTTGACAAGGCCTCTGCAGGCACTGCTCTGCCTGCCAAACTTCATGGAATGCTGGAAGCATCCCCATTTGAATGAAGAATCCAGCCATTCTGTGCTCACCCAGGAAGTTTATATTTGTGTCAGTGAAGCATGCATTCTAGAAGACCATACACAAAGCCACAGCCTTAGAGACCCAGGGAGCAGCCTCCTGGGGGGCTGTCCAAAGTCAGAGCATACTCCTTGCAGGAGATGGAAGTACTCATATCAACCATGTCTCCTCACTCCTTTTATTTCTGTATGCTGATGCTATCACATTTGTGGTTTTGCTGACCCTCAAGGGACTGCCCCTCCAGGGATAGCTAATCTCTAAGACAGCCAACAAATTGCCCCCTATCCCCAGGTATGTTTTTCAAATGCAAACAAACAAATCTCGATCTCACAACTCCCTCCAGCATCCTTCTTTATTGGGTTTCCACCCTCCTGGGCCACCATCCATCCACCCTAATCACCCAGGCCCAGGTGCCAGACAACTAGGGACAGCCTGGATGCCCCAGAACCTGGAAATTCTTCAAATTCACCAATCCTGAGACTGCTTGCCCTGCCTCTCTGCTCCACCCCAGGGAAGGCACAATAAAGGCCTCTGACCCATGTTCCCCAACCCAATCACCCTGACCAACCCGGCGCTTCCTCTTGTGAACGTGCCTCCTGTTTGCAGGAAACTGTAATTAGGATAAGGTGTTTCTTGGCGACAATTATTCCCATATCTGAGCTTCTTAGCATACATCATCAAAACAAATCTAGAACACACAGATACTTGTGCCCACGTGGCCTGGGGCATGGTGACACAGTCTCCCCATCTCAATGCTGGGGGAGCACAGAGGCAGTCAGGAGGCAGGAGGAGGCAGCGCACTGCACTGTGGAAGCTCTGACTCTAAGCAGACACGATGCCCGTTCCCTATATCACCCCCTCTATCGTCACCACAAACTGTGAACACCGAAGAGGCACAGGAGCAGTTAAAACCCCTCATTCATCAGAGGCAGAGTCAAGATTTGAACCCAAGACTTGAACAGTGAACAGTGGTTCTCTTTCCACCTCCTCTGGCTGCTCTCTCAATGGAGACTTTAAAGCATCAACAAGGATATGTCTTTTTTCTTTTCTGGGACCAGTGAGAGTCACGCAGAACAGGATGTCTACAAGGGTGTCACCACTGCTATCAGTCCCAGGGACCATGCACCCCTGTGGTCCAGTTCTCCACCATCCTCCCCAGGGACATCCAGTTATTAGGTCATCTTCAGTAGCCAATGGCCAGTAATAGCTTCTGGTGTCCCCTCTTCTTGGGACATCAGCATTTTAGCATCACTCCAAGTGCAGAGAGGTGGCCCAGAGGGCAAGGGAGCGTGCCAGCTGTTTCCCCGGCACCCCCGCTGTGGTACGGCACACTGGAGTGTTTTCGAAAACAATGCAGCGAAACCACCACGGAGGTAAAAGGTCGATTGTTCCCAGCCACAGCTGCTCTGTGGGGACGACTTTATAGCACCGCTCGGGCAGTGCCGACAGGGAAAATGGCATTTGGGAAGCGTGGGAACTGCCAGCATCACTCATGCCTAAAGCCGGCCTTCCTGCTCGAAGCCAGGAGGCTTATTAAGGTCTTTCAACCACAGCTGAGAATAAATGAGTTTTTTTCAGAGCCCATATTGAAAGAGAGCCATCTCCTGACGTTCCAGCATTTGCACAGATCCCATGGTAGCAAAGAGAAATGAAAATATTAATAGCTTGTGCTATGAGAAGGCACTTGAAGAAGGTTCTGATTTTAAATCTGCTTTCACATGGGATACCTTGAGAAGAAATAAAATCGTCTGTTCTTGTTCCTGCATAATTACAGAGACTCATCGGACACACACAAAATAAAGAAGGTTCTTTTTTTAAAGGCAGAAGTACTATATGCTTCAAAAATGCCAATCTCATAAAAGACAAAAGAAATGCTGTGGAAATGGTCCAGATCAAGGTATCTAAAGAGACATGACAGCTAAATGTAGTATCTGCCCCTAAACCGGATCCTGTACTATGGAGGAGGGGGGATGCTATAAAGGTCATTATTAAACCAAGAGGCAAAATTAGAATACAGACAGTAGATAAGATGAAAGTACTGCATCAATGCAAATTGGTGTCAGTGACTGCACTGTGATGACATAAGAGGTTATCTCCATTGTTAGGAAATACCCACTGGAGTGCTGAAGCGCAAAGGGCCATGTTCCATAAAATTCACCCTCCAATGGCTAAGAAAAAAAAATGACCCACAAGCGAGTTGAAATAAAAAGTACACAGGAGTGCCTTGTACTACCTACATTTTTGCATCTCTTGTCAATTTAAAATTAATTCCAAAAAAAGCTCGGCACTTTTTTTTTTTTTTTTTTTTTTTTTTGGAGACAGTCTCACTCTGTCACCCAGCCTAGAGTGCAGTGGTGTGATCTCGGATCTCGGCTCACTGCAACCTCCGCCTCCCGGGTGCAAGTGATTCTCCTGCCTCAGCCCCCTGAGTAGCTGGAACTACAGGTGTGTGCCACAACACTCACCTAATTTTTGTATTTTTAGTAGAGACTGGGTTTCTGCATGGTGCCCAGGCTGGTCTCGAACACCTGGCCTCAAGCGATCTGCCCACCTCAGCCTCCCAAGTATTGGGATTACATCCATAAGCCACTGTGCCCGGTCAAGTAGTCTGCTTGTAGATCTTATCTTTGAGTAACTGCAGGCAGAGGGAGAGAATGTTCCACCACTAGAGCATAAGCTGGCAGCAAAGTGTGACCAGCAGGGGTGGGGACGAGCTTGGGGCCCAGGAGAGGGCTGATGCCAATTTTCTCAAGTCCCACTGGATTCCAGGGGTTGCCCCAGGCCCTATCACAGTGGGGAGCAAAACTGACAGTCTCAGGAGGCTTACAGCCTGAAGGAGGAGGAGGAGGACGAAAGGAAAGAGGATGAGAAGGAGAGGGGAGAAGAATGGGGAAGAGGAGGAGGGGAACGGGGGGGGGGGGGAGGAGGGGTTTAGGGAGGAGGAGGGGGAAGCAGACAGGCCAAAAATCACACCAGTAGATGGGTTATAGCAAACTTAAAAGCTATAAGGGAGAAGTTCAAAAAAAATCTAAAACACTGGCCTTAGCAACATGGTGATATCCCATCTCTTTAAAAAAAAAAAAAAAAAGTAATTAATTAGCTGAATGTGGTGTTACCCATGTGTGGTCTCAGCTACTAGAGAGACTGAGGCAGGAGGCTCGCTTGAGCCCAGGAATTCAAGGTCACAGCAGACTCTGATTGCACCACTGTACTCCAGCGTGGGCAGCAGAGTGAGACCCCATCTCTTAAATTAAAAAAAAATCTAAGACAGTAAATTGGGGGGCTGATATAATTTGGCTGTTTGTCTCTCCAAATCTCATGCTGAAGTGTAAACCCCAATGTCGCAGTTGGGGCCTGTGGGCGGTGTTTGGGCCATGGGGGCAGATCCCTCGGGATTGGCTTGCTTGGTGCTGTCCCCACCACAGTGGGTGAGTCTTTGAGACCTGGTTGTTTAACAGGGTGTGGCACTCCCCCTCTCTCTTGCTCCTGCTCTTTGCATGTGATGCTGACTTCCCACCCCACCCCCTGCCTTCCGCCATGATTGGAAGCTTCCTGAAGCCCCCGCCAGAGGCAGGCGCTGGTACCATGCGCTACAGCCTACAGAACTGTGAGCCAATTAAACTTATTTTGGTTGTAAATTATCCAGCTGCAGGTATTTCTTTATAACAATACACGAACACCCTAACACAGGGTCCTATGAGAAAGTAAAACCAGAAACCTGAATTAGAGTGTGTTTCTGGAACACTAAAGCAAAAGCTGAGGGAGGCTTGAGGAGCGGGGCATTTGAGGGGTGGTCTTGAGGGGCTCATTGAAGCATTTGCTTGAAAACACGCAGCAAGAAAGGGGCGAGGGCAGCTCCCAGGCATCCCGGATTGAGCAATTAGGTGAGCGGAGTGCCAGTCACTGAGAGGAGACCCTGCCGGGAGCCTCACTCAGCTCCAGGGGTGCTGTCTACACAGCAATTTCCTGCACTTGTATTTCATGTTCATCCACCTCCCTCTCTCCATCTGGTCCCTATGGACAGGTCGGCTCTGGCTGGCCGCTTCTCCTGGTCCAGAGGCTTCCCACTGCCCTCACCTAGTCTTCTGTGCTGTGGTTGTGGTGCCTTTCTCTTCCTCAGAAGATGCCTGATGCCAAAGCTGCAGCCCTCAGCGATGCTTGTCAGCAGTCTCAGGGGTAGGGCATAGCGGACTGCACACTTTCTCTTAAACCTTCCAGGTGGATTCAAAGCTCTGTCCTTTGGGAGTCCCCAGTGTCTGCAAAGCTGCGCTGAGGGAGGAGGTGGGGCCTTGGGTGGAACAGTCGCAAACCCTGGGTCCCCTCCTTGCCCCTGGAGCCAATGAGGAGAGACACATCTCAAGAAGGCCCCAAGCTGGGGCAGACCCCTCAGTCGGGACACCACAGCTCCTAAGACCTCTACTGCAGACCTGAGGGCCTCTGGCTTGGAGGCAACGAGGCCTGGAATCAAAGGCCTGGTTTGGAATCCTGCCTCCGCCTCCCTGTGCCTCCACTTCCCCACCTGTGTACTGGGACGCCACAGTCCCTCCCTCGTAGGGGTGCAATGAGAGTTCAGTGCGTTCGTTCTCATTGCCGCCCTGTGTTTATTACTATCACCATTACGGCCTCATCCTCCAAGGAAACTGCTGCTGGAAAGGCCAAGGTTGCTGCGTGTGTCCCGGAAGCTCCCTGCAGCGAGTGTCTCAGTCCTGGCCCGACCCTGCCGTCCCTCGTCTGCTCCCACAGCGCCCGCAGACCACTCAATCGCGTGCCCAGCCCTGCAGTCCTCAAGCCCAGCAGATCGCTCCTTCTCTCTCGGGGCCTTCTGCGGGCCCCTTGCCAATCTGTGGCGTTTTTCCTTTTCCTCCCTGTCATGGCTGAATTGATGCTCAAACACAAAAGAATGCGGGATGCAATCAGATTAGAGACTTCCCGTGAGAAGAAAATCGCCTGTCGCCACTTTTATGAGCGCTCGGCAAGGGAGGGCCTTGATAGTAGGGTCCGTGACGGGAACTCTGCCACCCCAAGGGGCTTGGTCTTGGGTGGGGGCAGCATGCGGGGCGTGGAGAGGGAGACCTGTAAAGTCCTAAAGGCTGTCCAGCGACAATCCCATAGTCAGCGTTCCCTCTAGGCCAAGCCTCCTGGTTGCATATCATTTCCTGGACATCTTAGTGAGGCCGGCCTCAGCTCACAGTGGCACGTCGTTATTACACTTCTGGGACTCGGGTGGGACCCTGGGAAGTCAGGAGACAGGCGCCGGCGCGCCCCGCGGAGCCGATAGGAAAGTGCAACAGCGCCATCTAGTGGCCTCGTTGGGAGGCAGCGGAGAGCGCGCGCCGCAACCCAGGATCCACCGTCCGCAGGAGAACGTGATCCCTGCGATGCGTGGTCACAGCGCAGCAGCACGGCCTTTGGAGCTTCTTAAATAACATCAGTGCCACCTCAGTAAGAGAAGTAAGGGCCAAAACGCTTAAAGGATTTTGACCTATTCGGCTTGGGTGTTGTGGAGAGCCCTAAAAGGGGACGCTGTAGCGGGATTCTCGGCTCTCTTGGGCTAGTGGGACCCCCGTGCGCCGCCAATGGGGTCTTAGGACCTGTCTGCCTGGGCTAGAGCCGGCCCAGGAGCCTGTTTGCTGGGAGTGCGGGTCAGCAAAACTGTCACAGAAAATCCTCCAAAGGAAGGGAAAACCTGTGTTCTCAGGGAAGGTACCCTACAGAACGCAGGTACCCACCCCTGAGCATGCATCAGCGTCCCCCAGAGGGCTTGAGGTTGTGATTCGCAGGTCTGAGGTGAGAGCTGAGGATCTGCATTTCTAGCAAGTCCTCCGTTGATGGTGATGTTGCTGGTCTGGGGAGCACCTTGAGACCCACTCTTAAGCCTCATAGCTATTTAAGCTGGGCTGCTTCTTCCTGAACATTTGAAAAATTTCCCGTGATCTGCACTTATCTTGCTCCACCTACGCTGGCAGAGTTCCAGAGCCTGAGTCTGGGACTTTTCAGGAAAAGCCAGAGAGGCGCTGGGCAGGGGGCGGGGGGGGGGGGGGGCATGGGAAAGGGGATACAATGGAGCTGAACATGGGGCTCTCTCCCACCCGCTACGCTCTGGCAGCCCAGATCCACCAGGAGTTAAAGTCATACCCAGCCTCAGGCCTGCAAAGGCTGTTGGTCCCAAATGCAGCCTCCAGACAGTCAGTGAGGGCAGGATGCTTACACTCTGGAGGCTTACATTCTGTGGAGGACAGGCCTGGGGTCATCTGTGCAACATAAATGCTCATGGATTTCCACCACCTTACAGAAAGATTTGTACTGGGGACATTTTATGCTAGAGATTTATCAACACAAATGAAAAGATTTTGTTCTGATACAACCACCATGATTTCATGAGACGGTCCTTTCTTCAGCCTGCAGTCTGTGGATCTCTGGCTGACACTTAGGCCAACAAGACCACGTGTGCATTCAGTCAATTGGAGGTGAGCAGTGCTCTTTAGTGCCGTCCTGTTACATTCCAGCCAGTCAGACAGCAAGCGTATTCAGCCAATCAGAAGTAAGCATTGCTCTGAGCTCCATCCCCATCACATTCAGCCTAAACAGACCATAAATGCATTCAGCCAATCGGAAGTGATCACTACTCTGAGCCCTCACCCACCGGGATCCACAATATTGTTGTAACTGTTCTATTAATCCATAAACGGCCTCCATTGATGTGGCCATTAATATGCACTGTAGATCAGCTGAAAAGTGATGTGTCTGCACTAGGAACTCACTGTTTATCACAAACGTATGCCCATGACAAAAACGTCTCCAAGCAGGCTGCACAGTGGCTCACACCTGTAACCTCAACACTTTGGGAGGCTGAGACTGGAGGATCACCTGAGGTCAGGAGTTCAAGACCAACCTGGCCAACATGGTGAAACCCCATCTCCACTAAAAATTCAAAAATTTAGCCGGGCATGGTGGTGAGTGCCTATAATTCC